>NC_138965.1:11021923-11656346 GCF_055761805.1 Camellia sinensis
AAAAAGTCAAAAACAGACAGGTTCTTTGGTTTTGGTGGTGGTGGTGGTGGGTTTCATAAATGTCACTTATTTGTGTTCAGATTTTAAAATTAGCTTTTTTTAGGGATTTTTTTAAAAAGAATAATAACATTATCAATCAGGTAAATTATAGGAAAAATTATTGATAAATCTTATTTACAAATGTTTTAATTTAAAAAGTTCATCAAGGAATTTTTTAAGTCATTTAGTCTCATGTATGTATAGTTTTATTTCATAAAGTCTTTTTTCTTGATTTACACTATTTTCTTGGATATTTATACCCTTATATTTAATTTTAATACCCTTATAAATATTTTTTGAATGGTTAGTAATTTTATGATGTGAACATTCATATTTTAAAATTCACATTGGTAGGAATGTAAAATTGGCCAGTGGGCGACAAAAAATCCGCTCGCGAGCCGGGGCGGGCCCGGCCGGTTGACAATGTGAATATTCACATTGACATGTTAACATTCACATTAATAGGAGTGTAAAATTGGCCCACGTCTCGTGGCGGCGCGAAACCATTTCGCGGCCCATGGGCGGCCAGGGGCGGGCTCGGTCCGACCCGTTGATAATGTGAATATTCACATTGACATGTTAACATTCACATTGATAAGAGTATAAAATTGGCCCGCGGCCCATGGGTGGCAAAAAGCCGACCCGCCGCCCGGGGCGGGCCCGGCCCGACCCGTTGGCAATGTGAATATTCACATTGACATGTTAACATTCACATTGATAGGAGTGTAAAATTAGCCTGCGTCTCGTAGTTGCCCGAAACCCGCCCACGGCCCATGGGCAGCCCGGCCCGGCCTGGCCCGGCCCGGCCTGGCCTGTTGACAATGTGAATATTCACATTGAAATGTTAACATTCACATTGATAAGAGTATAAAATTGGCCAGCGGCCTAGGGCGGGCCCGACCCAGCCAGTTGACAATGTGAATGTTCACATTGACATGTTAACATTCATATTGATAGGAGTATAAAATTGACCAGTGGCCCAAGGCGGGTCCGACCCGGCCCATTGACAATGTGAATATTCACATTGACATGTTAACATTCACATTGATAGGAGTGTAAAATTAGCCCGCGCCTCGTGGCTGCCCGAAACCCGTGCCACGACCCATGGGCGGCCCGGGGCGGTCCTGGCCCGGCTTGTTGACAATGTGAATATTCACATTGACATGTTAACATTCACATTGATAAGAGTATAAAATTGGCTCGCGGCCCATGGACGGCCAAAAGCCTGCCCGCCGCCCGGGGTGGGCTCGGCCCGGTCGGTTGACAATGTAAATATTCACATTAACATGTTAACATTCACATTGATAGAAGTGTAAAATTAGTCTGCGCCCCGTGGCTGCCTAAAACCCGTCCACGGCCCATGGGCGGCCCCGGGCGAGCTTGACCCGGCCTATTAACAATGTGAATATTCACATTGGCATGTTAACATTCACATTGATAAGAGTATAAAATTTGCCAGCGGCCCAGGGGAGGCCCGACCCGCGCCCGTTGACAATGTGAATATTCACATTGACATGTTAACATTCACGTTGATAAAAGTGTAAAATTGGCCCGCAGCCCGTGGGCGGCACGAAGCTCGACCGCAGCCCGAAGTGGGCTTGGCCCGACCCGTGACAATGTGAATATTCACATTGACATGTTAACATTAACATTGATAGGAGTGTAAAATTGCCCGCTGCCCGAAGCTTGCCTGCGACCGGGGGTAGGCCTGGCCCGGTCCATTGACAATGTGAATATTCACATTAACATGTTCAAATGCACATTAACAAGAATGTAGAATTGGCCCGCGGCCCGTGGGCTGCCCGAAGCCCGCCTATGGCCCGGGGCAGGCTCGTTTCGGTCCGGGCCCGAGCATGTCCGAGACCCTAGGTTATGGCCTAGGTCATCACTTTGAGGCCCGGCCCAGCGGCCCGCTTAAGGCCCATTCAAGGCTCGGTCCGAGGCCCAGCCCGGGCGAGGCGCAATGTATTTTTTTGTGAAAAATAATAAAATTTTGGTAGAAAAAATTAAAAAGAATTAAAAAAACATGGCCAAGCCCAACCTAAGCTTGAGGCTAAGCTTAGGCCCACCGGCCCGACCCGAGGCTCGATCCATCGGCCCGTCCAAAGCTCGAATACCCTTGTGCCAGGGTTAGGGCCCGGGCCTAATTTTTTGGCCTATGGGCCGGTCCGGGAAAGGCTCTTTTGGGCCCAGGCTCGAGCCTAGTCCGAGACCCTAGGCTAGGGCCTGGGCCATCACTTTGAAGCCCGGCGCTGGCCCATCGGCCCGGTTAAGGCCCATTCAAGGCTCGGTCCGAGGCTCGTCCCGCGCCGAAGCCTAGTGTCTTTTTTTGTGAAAAATAATAAAATTTGGTAGAAAAAATTAAAAAGAAATAAAAAAAAAATGGCCAGGCCCGCCCCGAGCCGCCCATGGGTCATGGGCAAGTTTCGGGCAGCCACGAGGCACGGGCTAATTTTACACTCTTATCAATGTGAATGTTAACATGTCAATGTGAATATTCACATTGTCAACAGGCCGGGCCCGTTGGCCAATTTTATACTCTTATCAATGTGAATGTTAACATGTCAATGTGAATATTCATATTGTCAACAGGCTGGGTCGGGCCCGCCCTGGGCCGCCCACGGGCTGTGGGTTGGTTTCGAGCAGCCACGAGACGCGGGCTAATTTTACACTCCTATCAATGTGAATGTTAACATGTCAATGTGAATATTCGCATTGTCAACGGGCCGGGCCGGGCCCGCAACGGGCCATAAGCGGCCCATGGGCCGCGAGCCAATTTTATACGCTTATCAATGTGAATGTTAATGTGCCAATGTGAATATTCACATTGTCAACGGGCCGGACCGGGCCCGCGCCAGGCCACCCATAGGCCGTGGGCGGGTTTCGCGCCGCCACGGGACGCGGGCTAATTTTACACTCCTATTAATGTGGATGTTAACATGTCCATGTGAATATTCACATTGTCAATGGGCCGGGCCCGCCCCGGTCCAACTCGAATTTTTCCAGGCACCCACGAGGATCGACATGGGCCGAGCCCCTACACATTGACGATATGAACATTCACATTGACGGTGTGAACATTCACATTAAGGATATTTTGGTAATTATGTCACCCATAGGACTTATTGAAACATAAGAAAATAATGTGAACTAAATAGAACATAAGTAGATGAAAATGGTATTTTGGTCTTCTTATCTCAAATAGGACCTAATGGAATAGTCAAAAAGAATATGAGTTTGATGGAATAAAGCTCTTAGAAAGTGGATTTATCAAAAAAGTTTCCTAAATTATATTCATTTTTTTTTATAGTAAATTTTATAATTTTGACATATTTATATTGATTTTTTTTAGTAGAACTAAATAAATCAGAATTAATATGAACAGTGTGAATACACAAAGAAAATTAAGATAAAATATATATTTAAATGTAAAAGAAATGATGATATTATTTTTTCTTCCATATGGACAAGGAATTATTGATAAAAGAGAGTTTAGAATTATATGAATCAAGACTTTAAATGAACCCAATGTAATTATATTAATTTTCTGATATTTACTATGCTTGGTTATCATTTTTTAAAAATACTTTTCAGAAAATTCTACTTTCTTATTTTCAGTGTTTTTTTTTTGTTTTTACTGAATTTTTTTAATATTTTGAGCAAATTTTTTAATTTTTAGACATACTTAACATAAATATACCTAAAAAGTAAAAAAAAAATTGAAAAAAACTTTTAAAAATTCACTAAATACCAAAAATACAAAAAAAAAAACAAGAATTCAGTACATTTTTTGTATTTTTATGTATTTATTAATTTTTAAAAATATTTTTTCACAAATTTTTTACTTTTTAGATACATCTAAGTAAGATGCATCTAAAAACATAAAAAAATATTTAAAAATTTAAAAATATTCACTAAAAACAAAAAAACACGAAAATAAAAAAACTCAGTTTTCAAAAAATTTAATTCAAAAAACCCAAACCAAACACACTGATTGCATTTTTTTTTTTTTCAAATATCAAGGTGAGTGCAATTTACAACATTAATAAATATACCAATGTTATGTCAACTAGAGGTCTCTAATAGGTAAGCCTAGTGTCTAGGGAGCTATATTTATGTGTTGCGTGATGGGGAGACAACATGGGAGGCCATGATGTTTGTGATTGGTTGAAAGCACCATGTGGCATGCTACATGGTACCCTATCTGCACCTAAGAATTTTTCGAGATGGAGGGATAGAATGGAGAGATTGCAAAAATGCAAGTGCTATGAAATGACAAGAGATAAGCTGGGATGGTCGAAAGATGATGGGAATTGGATTGGTCACGATTGTAAAGGGTTGGAGAATAGGTGCTACAACTGTTGAAAGGAGGCACTAGTGAAAAATGAGGTTTACAAAAAGAAGACAAAGAGAACATAGGAATGAGGGAGAAGAGAGGAGAGAAAGGAAAATGATAATATTGTAATTTTATAATAGATTCCTTGTTATTTATGAGATAATTTTGTTTCCACACATTAAATCCTTCCAATGGGCATCTTTTTCTCAAGACACAAACTTAGGTCTCGTTTGGCAATTAACTGTTTTAGTCTAAAAGTCAAAAAATTACTAAAAAAAACTTCAAAGCCAACAATTTATACAAAAGGTTAAAGATTTCTTTTTTCTCTACCTTTTGCAAAAAATTTTTTTGTAAAAAATCAAACAGTCATTCTAAATATACTAATTTTTTTACCTCATATTTTAACCAAAAAATTAAAAAGTTATTAAAGTAGTATGTTCCCAAACGAGACCTTAATAAATTTGAAATTCTATGTTTTGTTCAGTACACATCTTAACGTACCAAAAGTACCGTCATCTTCTTCATCATTTAAACCCTAACCTTATCCACTAATCCTTATCTTCTTCATTTATCATCAGCCAACTACTAACTCCTCCTCTTGAAACTTGTACTATTGTTGCGACTTCCATCCTTCTACCATCATCAATCGCCATTACCAATCCATCTACTCCCTAACATCTAATTTCATTGCCCACCATTTCTTTCTAAACCCTAGGCACCATGCCCGATATCCACACTGCTCCATCATCTAAAAATATGGGATTTTGCAAGGTCAGAGTAAGAGAAGAATGATACTAGAAAAAGAAATTAGAAAAGATGGTGTCAAAGAAGGAGTAAGGCTAAGTTTGGCATCTTAAAAAAAAATCAAAAAGTCACTATCCTATTTAAGTCACATCATCTTATTTAAATCACATCACCTCTCTACCACATCACTTCAAACTCAACCCATATTTCATAAAAAGTCAAAAAGTGCACTTATTTAAAACATCCCAAACAACCTTTAAAGGAGGTCAGCACGACCAAGAGAATGGTAAGAAATTAAGCTTAGGAATTAAAGTTTTTTTTAGGGTAAATTACAAACAAATCTCCTGAAGTTTACTTAAATTACAAATTAAACCCTTGCAGTTTTAGAAATTACATTATGCCCCCTGAGATTTTTAATTTCATAACAAATATGTCATTTTATTAATAAATCATCAAGTTAATTAACAGTTTTTAATAATGTTAAAATTTTATTTCAATTAATAATTTAAATAATTTTATTATTGTATAGGTGTATAGTTAGAAATTTCACTTTTTCAATTAATTTTGTTAAATAAAAAATTCTGACATGGAGGTATTTGTAATTTTCCAAACCACAATCGCAATTCGTATTTTAAGCAAATATCGGGGAGTATATTTGTAATTTACCCTTTTTTTATTAGAGAGATAAAGTTATTTTGATAATTTTATTTTAGCATGAAATTATAATAAAAAAATATTTATTAACAATATGCACAGAAATGACCTAGATGTAAAAATAGAATTATTCATTTTTATGAATGGTTTGGGAAGTGGATTAGGTTTTTGACTTTTTTTGCTATTTTAACCTGGGACTAAAATGGTTGGTTTGGGAAAGGTTTTTGACTTTTTTGGATTTTTTGATTTTTTTGTGAGAAAAAGAATATAATGATTATGAATTGAATGTCATGTATTATCTTATTAGTTTAAAAAGCCTATTATATTTTTTTTATAACTATTTTAGCCAAAAATCCCCCAAACCCTCTTCCCAAACCATGTCATAATCACTTTTTTTCTTTCATTAAATTGTAAATTATTTTGGGTTGATTTTTTGTTTTTTTTGCAATTGTCCTAAAAAATATTTTTTGTTCAAAACCCCCGCCCTCCCCCAAAAAACAAATGGTAATTCACGGTTGAAAACTAGGGGTGGTCGGTTTGGTTGCAGTCAGAGAATCTTTAATCAGTCATTTGCCTGTTGAATTGACGTATTGAGATCTGTTTGTCAAATTGGCGAATATAGATTGAGTAGATTGGCAGATGGATGCGAATCGGTTGGAAAATTTAAACTTTACAAATTTTAAACATAATACAACAATTTGTTAATATTTTTTTTTTGATAACAATCCAACTCAAAATAACCAAAAAATTATCAAGTAAATTGTCAAATATCAATAATAAATAGATATAGGAAACTCATGCATTATCAAAATATTTTATTACTTTTTTATTCAAAAATTATTTAATTTGATTTTTTTTAAATGACAAAATTAAGCCTTATATTTTCTATATAAAAATATCAAATATCAACCATTGTCATTTGATAAAAGGATTTCTAAATCAAAAATAAATTGAAAATATAACAGAATATCTAAACTATTTTTTAATTAAAAATACAAATAAAATATTTAAATAAATTAAAAATATAAAATCTTACAAATTATTAAAAGACTCATGATTTGACGATTCAATTACAGTCAAATAAATCTTAAATTCACCATCCATTTAGCAAATTAAAAAAAGGAAAAATTACCAATAGGTCCTGCTTTTGAGATTTTACTACCTGTTAAGTCCTATTGATAAATTTATTATTTTTATAAATAAATTTATAATGATAAATTTATCAATTAAAACTTATAAATAAATAAATTTAATTAATGAAACTAATTGATAAATACCTTTTAAAAAAATCAATCCGTAACTATTTATCCCTCATCACACGTCTATTCAAAATACAACAGATCGATTGATTCGATCAATTTAAACGAATCGGAAACCACCACTATTAAAAAGTGCATAATACGGAGCTCTATCTATCCAGATTGCCTTGCCTCTCTCTCTCTCTCTCTCTCCTGTGTGAACTCCTCTTACCTACCTTCAAACCTTTCCAAGGCCGGAAAATCTCAGAGAGAGAGAGAGGGGGGAGAGAGAGACGATGGAGAGACTTATCTACTCAAACCCTATCCCATCCAAACTCCACCGAAAGCCCTTCTCTCCTAATCTCCCTCGACTCGCCCGAGTTGACGCCGCAAGACTTGATCTTCCGTCGCCGTCACGCACCGAGTCCCGGTGGGTCGCCTCGCTCTCTCGAAAAAACAAAACTAAATTCCCTGTTAAATACTTGATCTCATCTTCCCTCGTAGATTCACCAGATGGGTCGAAGCCTAAACCCCATTTTCTCAAACAAATTGTGGAAAGATCTTCTCAGCCACCAAAGGTATGAAATGTCATGCAATTGAATGTATTTTCTTGCATGTTGTTTTGTGGGTATTTTGTGTTACTGCTATGAAAATGAAATTGAGGGTTCTTGTTGTGTGTTGTTGAGGTGCATTTGTTTCAATTTGAATTTTTTGCTCTATTTTCTTACCATATATATATATATAGATACACTAGTGTATACCCTGAAGGGCACGGTATAAATAATGTTGGGATTAGAATATAATTGTAATCCAAACACTATTTAATAAATTATAAATTATCAATTATTAATTTAATATAATTGTAATCCCAGCACTTCTTGTCTTAAAAATAAATAATCAATTATAGAGATGAAATTATGCCTTCAACCTGAAAATTCCTGTTTCTATACCAAGAAAATGGCATAGGCAAACAACCATTATTGAGCTTTGGTGACCCACCATGAAACAAACTCAAAAACATCTATCTAAGTTCACAGAAGGTGTGGGAGTTTCCAATCAAATGAAGGGATTTAAAATTAAACTTTATAAGAACATAGGTAAGTTTTCAAATGAAATTCAATTAAGGCTCAAATAGTTTTATTTTAGTTTAATTACGTGTTTTTGCGATCTTTAAGTTGTTGTTTTGTTCTTTCATTTACAGTCAACAATAAAGCAAAAAGTTTTGCAAGCAAGTAAAGAACAAAGTTTTCCAACAATCAAAGCACATCCAAACTCAATGTTTGAACTTTCAAGGAAGGAGAAAAAAAGAAGCTTGAAAACAAAAACCTATTTGGTAAATTTTTGGCAAATTTTCTACAGACTTAAAAGTCTAGAAATAAAACGTCCACTGTTTAATTGAGATTGAGATGGGTTCAATTGCAAAATACATTATTATTAACTCCAAAATTGGACATATCTCTATAAAGTTACATGTCAAATAGAAGGCTGACTATTACAAAAGAGAAGTACTGTGTGATGTACATGAAATCTTAAATGTAATACAAAATATTATCAACCAACAAATCCTTCAGGATTCAGAATTCAAACAACAAATCCAAACAACATAATCAACCAACAACAGCGATCAAGAGCAGAGAAAGGGAAATTCAAGAGACAATGTAAAATACCTCTATTTTGGTGTTGAACAATGGGTCTTGAAGCCACTGTTGGGAAATTAAAAAACATCAAAAAAAATTTTGAGTTATTGACATAGAATGGTAAAGCTAAAGGAGTCTCAAAAAGGTCTATTAGTGTGTCTTCAATCTGGGACTCCTTTGCATTATATATTGGACAATCAGTAGTGATGGGTCATCACTCATGTCCATCTATGTGTGTCCGTCTCTCAACTCACCCTTTGCCTTCTTTTATGCAAACATTTCAACTGTCATATTTGTAATCTCTCAATCTCCTCTTCTGTGTATCTTTGCTATTTTCATCTTACCCCTTCAAATGCCAACCACCAATCTTATCATTCTCTGTAATAATTTTTAGCATAATAATTTTGTAATTTAAACATCTAATTGATTGTCTTTTGGGGTTTGAACTATCATTAAATCACCCATGCAAAATTATTATACATTTTTTGTGTGTGCATAGAATCCTAGTATCTATATATACACACACAGTGAATACATTGCTTGATTATTCACGATGACTTCAAATGAGGGCACGTCGAAAGATTGTTCACTAAATAATTTGACCATTTCTATAATGGAAGCGCGATAGGTTGTAAATTAGAGGATGATTAGTCAGTTGCAGATTTCTGCATGGCAAAGCATGGGGTTGCCGAACCAAAAAAAATATTGCATATGAAAGAGAGAAAAAAAGGTAAGTATGTGCATGTTTGATTAGCAAGCCACAAAATTAAATACAGAGACACAGTTAGCAGAATTACTATTAAAGGATTTTGACACATATGTATACAACTAAACAATGATGAGCTTGGAATGTGTCCTATGCATTCACAAATACTGGAATGTAGCCCATGCATTAATAGAGAGAGAAGACCATCAAGAAAAGTTTATGGGATGAAAAGTTTCTACAGCAAGAAAAGGTTCTGGGCTGATGAGAAAAAAATAAAATATTACCTGGGTTTCTTTGTAAGGCTATGTGCTTTGTTGCAGAGGAGGGGCTTTGTTTGGAGTTTCAAATCCTTAGACTATATCACATTTACACAAATAGATTATCGTATCAAAACCCAAATAAAAATGCTAGATTCTCCCACCCTCACATTTACACAAATCATATCACATTTTACACAAGTAGAACGCAAATAAAACTCCTTGATTCTCACACCCTCTTCCAAAAAAAACCTAACCCAACATGGTACAAATGAAAATACAACGGAACAATAACAAAAGAGGGGAAAAAAAAGTGAGAATTTAACCTTCTACCTTGGAGCTGTGTGAATTGAGCTGTATAAAGGAAAGTTGGATGGTGCTATTGTGGTAGAGAGAGTAAGCTTGGGAAGAGGAAGAGGTGTGGTGAGAATGAGAGGAAGAGGTGTGAGAGAGAATGAAGTTTCAAATTTTGAAATTAAAATGAAGGTGAAAGAGAGAAGATGACTGTGACATGTGAGAGTTGAGGTGTGTTTGAGATGTGAGAGACGTGAGAGTTGGGTGGGAACCCAAAAAGCTAAATCTAGACCATTCAAACTGAATAAAACTGATCTCAACCATTGAAATGTCCCAATAAAACTCTTCTCACCTGTATTTAGGCTCTATTTGAAAATTGCTAACTTAGTTAATTTTCTAATTTTTTAACCCAAAAAAAATCTATAAAAAAATGATAAAATATTTTATAGTGATTTTAAAATTTTTAATTAGAAATTATAATTCCGAAACAGACTTTAAATTTATTTTTTTTTTACACACCCACCCCAAAGAGCTAAAGGGCCGAGTCGACTCAATTTTTTTTCACTCTCATTCAAACCATAATTCCCAAACAGGTTGCAAATCATAATTCAATTAGAAGCGGGTGAGTTTTTTTTTCATCCAATCCTGTCAAGTCAATTGACCAATTGATGGTAAAATTGAGCCTCAACTTCTGAACTATACATAACACAATACTATCTTAATTAAAAAAATGTTACATGAATCATCCAAAAGCACACAACATAGAAGAACCAAAGTAATGAAACCTAAGAATCTCAAAACTCAAAAACAGGTTCTAATTGCTTCTTTGAAATCAATATTAATGGGAAAATCTAACTAAAATTAAACCCAAGGTTCATTAAATAAAATTAACTGTACTATTTTTTTAAACAAAGATTACAGCCAAATACTTAAGTATACATCCACATATATGAATGTTTCATAAGGGTAAAGTTTTGTCAAGATTTGGGGTTAGCAGTTCAGATTATACAAAATTAGAAGTGAGCAACCAAACAAATCCCTAAGAAGTGAGGCAGTGACTTGAAGAATAAAAAAAGGTATCTAACAAATTGCTATCAAAATGGTGGGTTTTCTTACCTATCAAAATGATGTTGAGGATTTCATTTTCTAGAGTTCCAAGAATTAAAAACTCATAATACCTTTTGTGGGTAACAAAACAGAGCAGAAAGAGAAGGAGAAAGAGATTACCTCGGTGAGAATTAGTTTAGTTCCTGTTCTGGAGTTGGAAATTTCTGTTTGGTAACTGGTAAAAATAATGAAATCAAAAATGAAAGAGGAGCGAGGAATTTCAGAAATTAACAATTGTATATTGCAATGAGAGGAAAGAAAAATTTATATAATATCTTAAAATAGGTAAAACAATTCACACCTTAATTAAAAAATAGAAAATAAATAAACCTCTATCATTAAAACAGGTAAAACAATCAAACAATAGATCATTGAAAAAGAAAACTCTTCTATCATTAAAACAGACATTGCAAAATCAATAAAACATTGTGAAGAGGAAATAATTTTTTTTATAATATCTCCTCTATGACATAAAAATATTACTTCAAACCCCAATGACAACATTTTGAGATTAATGTTGGAATGACAGTTGCTATAAAATTGATGCTGGGATTAATCCCAAGATTAATCCCAATATCTCCAAACATTTTGTCCCAAGATTAATCCCAAGATTAATGTTGGGATGTCACTGTATACCCGTAATAAAATTGGACAGGAGAAGATTGGATAGGAGAAGATTAATCCCAAGATTATTTCTCCTTTAGCAATGAGAGGAAAGAAAAAATTATATAATATCTTAAAACAGGTAAAACAATTCACACCTTAATTAAAAAAATAGAAAATAAATAAACTTCTATCATTAAAATAGGTAAAACAATCAAAAAATAGATCATTGAAAAAGAAAACTTTTCTATCATTAAAACAAACATTGCAAAATCAATAAAACATTGTGAAGAGGCAAAAAAAAAAAATTATATAATATTTCCTCTATGACATGAAAATATTACTTCAAACCCCAATGACAACATTTTGATTTTAATGTTGGGATGACAGTTACTATAAAATTGATGTTGAGATTAATCCCGAGATTAATCCCAATATCTCCAAACATTGTCCCAAGATTAATGTTGGGATGACAGTGTATACCCATAATAAAATTGGACAGGAGAAGATTAATCCCAAGATTATTTGTCCTTTATTTTGTACTTTTGTAATTTTTATTTATACCGTGCCTTTATTTTAAAAATGAATTTTCAGTTTATTTTATTTTATTTTATCCCAAGATTAATCCCAATATCTCCAAACATTTTGAGATGACAGTTACTATAAAATTGAAGATGCAATATTTTTGTCCAAGCATTATAATGCTATACACAATGGATGTCATCAAAATTTGATCACTTCTTCCCTGTGGTTTCGGTAGAGGCAAAAGTAAAAACAACGGATTAAGGCAAGAGCAGAGAAAAGGAAAAAAAAATGTAAACACAGTCTACACAGTTTAGACATTCAAAAATCAAAACACATTTAGAAATGAAACCCATTTCACATTTTAGAAATCAAAAATGTTTAATTTTTCCAACACAAACACAAATACAGTTTCAATTTAGAACTTTGTATATATTATTCTTCATTAAGCTAATAATATGTTACCTGTAGATTAATGAGGGAAAAAACATCTAAAATGCAGATATCAAAATCTAAAATCAAAATTGGAATTCGAAAATAACTTCATAATTGAAACAATAAACGATGGGGGAAAAAATTAAAAATTAAAAATCATACTAATGGAGAATTCTAAGAAAATAAAAAGGCTTTGCTCATGAGATTAATTAAAGTTTGAATAATATGATATTACAAATTCTAACCAATTAAGTCATGAATTTCAAAATCAATTAATTGAAAAAGATTCAAATCCTAACAATTAACAGAATAAAAATTTAAAGCCATGGTTGTCTAACTTGACTATACAAATCCTAACTATTAACACATTCATTCATCAAATGAATTTGTAGGTATGATTTTTTTTATTTCATCATTAACACATGACACATGGCCAAAAAAATAAAAAATAAAAAAAGTATTTTTATTATGTTCAATCATGTACTTACAAATCATACCTATAGCAAGCATGATGGATGATAATTTCCTACAAATCAAAATAGTTTATGGATGAAATCACAACCACTCCAACCACAGAGGATATCAATAATATACCTACAAATCAACAATTTTATGGGAAGAAGAATACCATGGTTGCAATAAGAGCAATGAATGTCTAGTTGAAAGTAGAAATCAAACACATAAGAATACTATGTAATCCTCTTTATCATCAAATATTGTTTCATATTTGTGTGGGTGTGTTTTGAGTTATTGACTCCTAATATTATTGTTTCATGCAAATTTAACTAAACCCATCAAATCCATTTCAAATTATTAGAAATCAAAACCCATCAAACCTATTTCAGAAATCACAACCACTCCAACCACTACAAATTAAAATAGTTTACACCAAATTAAAGTTAGAGACTTAAAGTTGCACCATCTCTCTGCGTTTACTTTGGGATGACAAATTATTAGAAATCCATTTAACTTCGAATTTCTATGAATTAAACCCATCAAATCCATTTCAAATTTCAGAAATCAAAACCCGTCAAACCCATTTCAGAAATCACAACCACTCCAACCACAACAAATTAAAATAGTTTACACCAAATTAAAGTTGGAGACTTATAGTTTCACCATCTCTCTGCGTTTGCTTTGGGAAGACATGGTGAC
Source organism: Camellia sinensis (assembly GCF_055761805.1). NCBI lineage: Eukaryota > Viridiplantae > Streptophyta > Magnoliopsida > Ericales > Theaceae > Camellia > Camellia sinensis. The sequence goes on from NC_138965.1 coordinate 11,035,651, forward strand.
GGCGGAGGACGATCTGAGATCTGGGAGGGAGAGGAGATGAAGAGTGGCTGTCGGTGGAGATCGGAGGCGGCGCAACGGTGGAAGCGAAGCAGCAGTGGAGAGGAGGGAGAGGAAGAGAGAGAGAGCTCTGAGTAGAGAGAGATTGAGACCTAAGAAGTTGGAGAGAGAGAGAGTGTGCAAATAATGTTTGGATGCAGGTGATAGAGGATTGTTTTGGGCGGGACGTAGAAAATATCACAAAGCATCTTAGCCCTTAATGGTTAAAAACAACTCATCTCAACCGTTAAATTGAAATGTATCTCTGATACATTTTCACACAAATTCAAAAACCTTTCTCCCTTATTATATAGATATATATATATATATATATTTGTTGTTGTGTTACTGATGGGGAATTGGGGGTTCTTGCTGTGTGTTGTTGGGTTGGGGTGCATTTGTTTCAATTTGAATTTATTGCTCTTTCCTCTTACAATTTACTGGTTTTCATCATTGGTTTTGCTATGGATGTATCAACATGAAACTTATTGAAATCCTAGCTTTGAGTCCTTGGATCTTTGTTCTTAGCTACCTCCAAAACATATAGAGACAATGGTTGTGGACTTGATAGCTGGCTTGTATGATCATTTTCTCCATAGTCTGTTTAGTAGGATATATGACTTTTAATCTGAACTGTTCTTTACAACTAGTGTTAGCGATCATACTCAATTGCAGTGGTTGGGAATACAAAATTTTATCACTTTAGCTGAAGTAGTTTGCAAGAGAAATAATTGAGCAAAGCCTAGCCATAATATTCTTCTTCCTTCATTCCCTGCAAACCTTCCCCTCTTTATTTTTCTTTTGATGTAAATATGGTGTCTTATAAATTTTTAGTTCAAATCGATTGGAATTCTTGTGCAGCTTCAAGCTCTGGAAGCCCATCTTTTAATTTGGCTGATTTGTTGTTCCGTTCATCTTCTGTGATCTCCTTGTTTGGAGGTTTCATGGCTGCAAATTGCAAAGTTTTGACTTTTGACCATCACCGTGACTTTAATTTGGTTTTTGGCGAGCTGCATTTGGTAGTATATCTTGGTCCTGTCCTCATGCTTATATATAAAGCTTTAGATTCAAACGACATATATATATATATATATATATATTTCACTTTTTCATCAATCTCTTCATCACGTTGTGGTATTATTGTTAGTAGAAACATTCTAGCATACTTAATACCAATGCTAAGGAAGCACTCATATTGGCTAGTTATTATGTTTTTGGTTTATGGGGGGTGGATCTTTTGGAAGGAAAAAAAAAATATTAGTAAGTAGTCATCGGATTCTGATGATCAGTTTGTTTTCAAGAACGCATTTAATCAATCAAAGATGTGCCACTTTGGCTTTTATAACTAGGAGTTAGGTTTGCATAAGTATAAAATTTTGACTAATTTTTTTTTTTAAATAAATAAATAATTGAAGAAGAAGAAGCCTCAATTACAATCATTCAGGTGTAGGCTACATGAAGGCTTTTTTTGCCAATCAACTCTATCGAGCACTGTGGCCCCTGTCAATCTTTGGTAATTGTATCCTTTCCCACAGCCTCATCCCACGCTCTTTTATTCACGTTTTTAGGAAAATGATTATGTTGCCTGAATTATCTTTTGCCGTCTTCAACATCAGATGTGCTTCTTTGTTTCCAGCAAAATTGGATGAAGAATATTTGTTTGTGGTTGTCTTTGGAAAATAGAATTGTGGGAAGACCTGCTTTTGGCTTTTCCTCCATCTTGAATCTGAACAACATTAAATTATGTGCATGGTTTTGTGCAACTCAATAAAACTTTCTTTTGATACCCATAGCTGGGGTCTAAGGTTCTTAGTGTCTCATTTTAGGCATAAAATTCAAAGGTGAATTGCTTGAATCATGAGCAGGTTGTCCATCTTTGTTACATTGATTTGGATAATACTCCTAAATTTCAATCAAATCCTTGATTACCCTATTGTCTGCAGCACGCTAATAGCCTTTCCTAGCACTCAATTACTCCAGCATTACATGATTTCATAATTTTGTTAATGATTATAGTTGACATATTTCACATGTATGTAATCATATGTTTTTTAATGATTGTAATTTTTTTTTTTTTATGTTCTCAGAGCATTTTTCACTTCCTAAAATGTTTCAGGCAGTTGCTGCTGGAACAGTTGTACTACTTTCAGCTCTCATTGTGATATTAATCCATCCAGTGATTGTGTCACCAGCTTTCGCCACATTTCAAACTGCAGTCAAGACGGGGGCTCCGGCTGCAGCCACAGCCGGTGGAAGGCTCATTCATAATGAACTACTAACTAGTGCATGGACCGGTTTCTTTGCCGGTTGCTTACACACGCTATCCGGACCCGACCACCTTGCTGCTTTGGCTCCACTCTCAATTGGCCGCTCTCGAATTGAGAGTGCTGCTGTTGGAGCCCTGTGGGGTTGTGGTCATGATGCCGGACAAGTCATTTTCGGCCTATTATTTCTAATACTAAAAGATCGGCTCCATATTGAAGTTCTAAGAACTTGGGGCACAAGAGTTGTCGGTTTCACTCTACTTGTTATCGGTGCTATGGGAATCAGAGAGGCCTCAGAGGTCCCAACCCCATGTGTTGCCCTAGAAAACGGCGAGTGCGATGTTAGTGTCTATGAATCTCTGGAAAACCCAACAATTGGGAAGAAAAAGAAGATTGGTTTTGCAACTTTTGCCACAGGGATCGTACACGGGCTCCAACCTGATGCACTGATGATGGTCTTGCCTGCACTAGCTCTGCCTTCTCGCTTGGCTGGCGCTGCATTTCTAGGTATGTTCTTGGTTGGGACAGTAATTGCAATGGGAAGTTATACCGTATTTATAGGCTCGTGTAGTCAGGCATTAAAAGAGAGAGTACCTAGAATAACCGAGAAGCTCACATGGGCTTCTTCGCTTGTAGCAATTGCTCTTGGACTAGCTATCATAATTAGCCAGTTTTTCGGGTTTAGCCTATATTGATTTAAGTTTGGCATAGTTTCACTAGTTTACTCGTTAGTGTTTAGGAAAGATTTGGAAAGGGGTTCGTGGATTTGGCTGCAGCTGTGGATCATTGTTACGGTATCTTATGTCGATGAGAATTATCATTGTTATTTATTTGCCTTTGATGGTTGTAATTTTATACACGATGGATCCTTGCATCTGAGGAACTCTTTGTAACTTCAATTTACAGTCTGAGTCCAGATTTGTTTACAAATTTGCTCTTATGATCTGGTTTGTGCTCAGCTCATGTATGGATTTAAACTTGCTTAGACTCCCACATAAACTGTGTTGAACTCAGTCAGACTTGATCGACAGTGACATGAACAGTCATAAACTCGATTATTTGGCCATTCTAGTCCTTGTTCCACACCTAGTGGGAGCACTGCTTTTTGAAGCGCTCTCATTGTTCATTGATATTGCAATACTAAACATTAGAGAAGTCAGTTGGATATTTGTTATGCTCTCTTTTCTTTTTCTTTTTTGGTTTAACTTTTAAATTTTGAATTATTGTTGTGATCCTGTGTTAGATTTCGTGTGTCACTTAAATGAAATTTCATGTTTATCTGAAACCAGAAATCCCTTTTTTTGTTTTTTTGTTGACAACAAAAAGAGTACTATTAATTAGGAAAATAAAAAGTAGATGATTGGGGGGGGTGGAGGATTTGTCTTTTTACTCTTTTTTTGGTATTAATTGCTCCTTTTAAAGGGGGTTTCTCATTTATTTTTATTATTATTATTTTTTAGGAATTGGAGAGCCATATGTAGGATATGAGCATGTGCTTCTTTTACTTTTCTTATTCGTTCTCTGTGGTGACTTCTTCTCCTCTTGTACTTTTTTTCCCCTCTTTTTAATTAAAATTTTGTTTTTTTTTTCCTTTTTCTGAGAACTCAAAGGCATAGATGAAAATTTTGTTGGTGCCGACCAAAAATAAAAAATAAAATTACAAGAAAGTGGAAGGAAAGAAGTGAAATCGATTCATAGATTTATATAGAAAATTGGAAAGGAAAATAAAAAATACCAGAGAAACTGAAAAAAAAAATTAATTCTGTGTGTTTGGTTTGAATTTTTTAGATTAAGTTTTTTATTTTTCGTGTTTTTTTGTTTTTAATAAATATTTTTAAAATTTTTAGTATTTTTTTTTTATTTTTTTAGATGATCTTTACTTAGATGTATCTAAAAAATAAAAAATTTGTAAAAAAATATTTTAAAAAATTAATAAATACATAAAAATACAAAAAATATACTAAATTATCATATTTATATATATATATATATTTTATATATTTAGTAAATTTTTAAAAGATTTTTTTCAAAATTATGTGTACTTATGTTATGTCTAAAAATAAATAAATAAATAAATATATATATATATATATATATTTAAAATATTAAAAAATTCAGTAAAAAAAAATTAAAAAAAATAAAATAAAAAAAATAAGAAAGTAGAATTTTCTAAAAAAATATTTTTGAAAAGCCATAAACAAGCAAGCTGATTTATATTCCATTCATATTTCCTTCCTTCAACTTTCACTTTCTAAACCCCTAATTAAATTCAAGAAACAAACCCAATTTCAAAGGATTAAAAAGGGGGTTAAAAACGGAAGAAGCTCAAAAAGAAGACCAATAGCACACTATTACACAAAGAATCAATAGCCCTCAGATTTGTCCCAAAAAAACCCTTAAAATTGTAAGCCAGAGAGATAGAAGCAACTAATAGAAGTTAAAAAAGAGGACAAATAGAACACTATTACATAATGAATCAACACCCTTGAATTTGTCCCCAAAAAAACCTTAAAATTGTAAGCCGGAGAGATAGAAGCAACTAATTCTTATCCGGAATCCAAAGCAACACAAATTAAATGATAAACCATCTTCATACTGTCTATGAGACAATGTACAATGGCCCTTCTAGTGCCAAATGACCTAGGCTTTAAAAAAGAAACACAAAACCACACTCCCATTGTGACTTATACAAAAAACCATACAGAGTTAAATCTCTTCCTTCCTGTAGCAAGTCAAAACCATTTAGTCACGAACCATAAAACTGAGGGACACAGACACTGCTTGAAGCATGTTCTCTGTTTAACCAGATGACAACTCAATGCAATCAGGATGATAAAACAGTCTGCATCTTTGTGGAAGCAACATTGCCGTGGGGACATTTTCTTTTTCAATATTATGGCTTCTGCTTTTTGTTGATGTCATAATCCACGCACGCATCTGCTGCTGTCTTTATCTGAGAACCATAAAAGGAGTTCCAAGTTAACTCAGTCAAAGTAACTACAGTTATGATACAATACAGTGGAAATAAGAATCCAGAAAAGAATGACTTGTCCACACCAAATTCACCAAATATGACTATAATCCCAAACAAATCTTCTCTATCCTGTCTTGAATCAATCATGAAAAATCAACTTGTGAAGTTCACTTGAAAATTGTAACAACAATCATCATCATAAAAAGAACACCTAACAATTAGACCAGTTTTTGTGAACCCAAGTCTCTATTAATGTAGAATGATATTATGACATTATCATTTTTTAAGTATAATGGACTCATAAGGATTTAGTGACTAATGTTGTTTTTGGATCATGGATTTGAATAGAGATTCAGAACGGGAAAGAAAAAGACGAGAGAAATAGAGAAAAATATTTCATTCACATTTTACTTTTTTTTTTCCAAATTCCTATCTAAATCTATGATCCAAACACAACCTAAGTAAATTCTTAATGAGACTCCCCATACCATAATCATGAGGAACTAAGATAAAATAAAAGGTTATTTTAGATTATCACATGCATCCCCTACATCGGCTGATAGTGTCGGATGCATCACTGTAAGAGTTTGTTACTCCGTGTTTCAAGATATGGCAATTTAGATGACACATCTCCTACGTTGGCTACTATTAATGCTGAACCAAGCTCTTACCCAACCAAAATCACAGCCATTCTGGAAATTCACAACCCAGTCTAAAAATTAAAAACAAAAAACCAAAAAACCAAAAAAAAAACAAACGAATGGTAGAAAATTAGATAAAAGCATATGATTAGTCAAAGTTTTAATGATTTTTTTTTTCTTTTTTTTTTTTGATAAATTAATGAAAAAATTTATTAAGTGTTATTAGAATCAAAAAGCCTATGAAGAAACAATATTCTACACAAGAAAGTGTGTTCTTTATTATCAACCAATTATTAGGCACTAAGAATTTGAGCCTAGTTCAAGTGGTCGTATCCTATGTTACTTGGAACGTAGATCGTTTCAGTACGTGGAATAGAAATGGGAAAGTAGTATGTTACATGCTCTAGATTGTATGTAAATTGTGGTACAATAGGGGTATACTTATATGGTTTGCACTATAAGAATTCAAGGTACTTCTAGTTTAGAGTAATTTTTTTTTTTTTTCGACAATTAGAAATCTAATAAAATGTAAGTTATTTTCCAAATTAATCATATAGTAACACATTTTTATTAGCATTATGACCCATTTTTTACAATTTTGTCATGTCAAAAGTTTACTCACCTTAGATTCAGTTCATTATATTTGATATTTTTTACTCCCAAGGAAACCTTAAGAAAATATTATTTGAAAAAAAAAAAATAAAAAAATTATCAATTGCTTTGGATCGCTAAATTAATCATTTTGGAATGAAAGTACACCATATTTCAGTATTTTCTGTTAACATGGGTTGTACCTCTAGGTTTCTAGAGGGAGGGGTATGCCGTTCGAGCTTATGGAGAAGTATCGAATGCCCAGTTGTGCTTAACCTAACTTCTTAACATTTTACCAAGGGTTTTGTAGGAAATGTAGTTGCGGTCATTAGGAAAGGCGATAGGATTATATTAGTTAAACTAGTTATTGAAAAAAATATAGTAAGGCCTTGTTTGGGGACTAGCCGATTTAGCCAAAAAGCCAAAAAGTTACTAACAAGCCAAAAAGCCAACTCCTCATACCAAAAAGTAAAGTTTTTCTTTTCTCTCTACTTTTTGCACATCTTTTCGTAGAAATTCAAAAAGTCATCCCAAACATACTAGTTTTTTTAGCTCATATTTTAACCAAATAGCCAAAAAGTTACTAAATTAGCCTGTTCCCAAACGAGGCCTAAATGTTATTAGTGCATACACCCCCCAAGTAAGGATTAGATGATCAGGCTAAGAGATTTTTTAGACCAAATGGAAGAGGTATTATAGGAGATACCCGTTGGAGAAAACCTAATTATAAGTGGAGATTTCAACGGCCATATAGGAATAGATAAACTAGGTTATGAGAAGACGCATGGTAGATATGGTTTTTGTTAGAATTTACCATAAACCTACCACCACTACCACCTCACCTAACCCACTACACCACTACCACCTCCACTTCACCTACTCTCCACCTACTCCCAAACACACTCCTATATAATAGGAATCCTTGTAATTGTAATATGACAACAATCAATATCAATCAAATACAATCAATAATAATACATCAGTTTGTTTTTATGGTATCAGAGCAAGGTTAAGAATTTAGTTTTTTTTTTTCGCTTCACCGGCGGGCGGCAACCTCGCCTTGGCCGCCCGCCGGACCGCACACTCTAGTCCTCTAACTCCCTTGGACTTACTAGAAAGAGCTGCTACCGTGTATGGGGACTGTCCTTCTGTGGTGTACAACAACACCACTTACACGTGGTCAGACACCCACCGTCGATGCCTCCTAGTCGTCCTCCTCATCCTTCCTCATCATCGGTCTTACCTCGGCAGCTACTTCAGGTCCAGCCGGTTTATGCTCCGACGCCGTCACCACAAAATTGACCTTGGCTTCCCTTTCCGGCGACGATCTCGACTGAGGAGATGGAGCCATCAGATCTATCTGAAATTTTTCTTCCCGTGGACTGCAATCTCTGGGATTGTTTGATTCGCTTTGTCGCTGTCGTGTCCTCACGATCATCTTCTGGTTTGACAACACCCGACTCCTTCTTCGGCGAGGTGACCATCGCCGCCGCCGAGTCCTTCGCCGGACCCATAATGAGCCACTCACCATTTGTAATATAGATCAATCAATAATACAATTCTCTCTATTTGTTTTAAAAAAAAAAAAAAAAAAAAAAAAAAAAAAAAAAAAAAAAAAAAAAAACGAATGAAGAAGCGGAAGAACTGCACACAAACCTTATTTTATTCATGTTTGGGCTCACCCCGATCACCATTTTACAACAACACTAAAAAAAAACAAAAAAAAAAAAAAAAAAAAAAAATACCCACACCCACAGTGGGGTTTTCTTCTCTACTCTGCTGCGGGTCTCTTCTTCTTGCCTCCGTCTTGGACAGTCCTTGACGGTGCTGCATCTGAGTTTTCCACGCCGCCCAGCACGTTCACTCCCCCATACTCTTCCACTGCAGCATATGGCGGCCCTCCAAATCGGAACATCACAGTGGCCTTCCGCTTCAGCTCCTTATTTTCTGCTTTCAGCACGCTTATCTCTGCTCGCGCATCCTTATACATGCGTTGGAGCAGAGCCAGTTGGGCGTTTACATGCTGCACCTCATTTGTCCTACTCTGCAGCCGGTTCGACAAATTTGTGACCGCCGTCATGCTTTCCACACATGCCTTCAAAGTATACTGATTGGCCTCCACATCTGACTGCACTGCCATTCTTTGCTCCACCGACCGCATCGGAAAGTTCAACGGAGCAAACTCCGGGGCGCTTGGTTGAGTTTCCAGTGCCACCGCACCAGTTCTCTCTCTCGTTGACTCGTTGAGGTCGGGAAAGAGGGTGAGTAGCCCGCGGGAAGACGATGAAGCCATTTTCTAGGCACCAGAGTGTTACACAGTATCTCTCTCAGAATTCTCTCTCAGAAAACAGAGTGTTACAGAATTTCTCTCAGAAATCTCTCTCAGAATATCTCTCGCAGGTTTTTTGCCTCAGCCTCAGCCTCTGTCTTATAGCCGAGGCAGCCACGCGCATCGCGCGCCTCTTACCACCAGCCGACAAACGGGCACGCAAGCCAAGGCGCCCACGTGCCTCGCCATCATGTCCGGCACACCTTTTGATGGATTGGGCACGCCTTTTGATGGCACGCCTTTTTATGGATTGGGCACGCCTTTTGATGGCACGCCTTTTGAAAGATTGGGCACACCTTTTGAGGGTGCGACTTTTTAAGGGTCCGACAAGACTCAGTAAATTGTCCCGACATTGATTCCGGTTAGCTCCTTTATGGGTCCGACAAGACTCTGTAAACTGTCCCGACATTGATTCCGGTTAGCTCCTTTATGGGTCCGACAAGACTCTGTAAACTGTCCCGACATTGATTCCGGTTAGTTTCTACAACGGTCCGACATGACCCCATAAACTGTCTTCTACAACGGTCCGACATGACCCCATAAACTGTCTTCTACATCGGTCTGACACCGCCATCCAGTGTCCTCTACACCGTTATGACACCACCATACAGTGTCCTCTACAACGTTATGACACCCCATACAGTGTCTTCACCAACGGTCTGACACGACCATTCAGTGTCTCCTATCCTTTTTTATTTTTATGTATTTTCTTGTTTTGTTCCTCTCTTCAAACTCAAGTTGGTTAGTTTCTATCCTCCTTGAGTTTGCGGGGGGCTGTTAGAATTTACCATAAACCTACCACCACTACCACCTCACCTACTCCACTAAACCTAACCCACTACACCACTACCACCTCCACTTCACCTACTCTCCACCTACTCCCAAACACACTCCTATATAATAGGAATCCTTGTAATTGTAATATGACAACAATCAATATCAATCAAATACAATCAATAATAATACATCAGTTTGTTTACAGTTTTGTTGATAGAAATGAGGCTGGAGAGAATATTTTAGATTTTGCGTTGAATTCTGACATGGTGGTGGCCAATACTATGCATAAGAAGAGAGAGAAGTATTTGATAACCTTTAAGAGTGTGTCAATTAGAAGCTAAATAGATTACTTTTTAGTAAAAAAAAATGGACTATCTAAAATGCAGCAACTATAAGGTGATTCTTGGAGAGAGTCTAACGTCTCAACATAAGATTTTGGTACTAGATTTATGCTTTAAAGGACAATACCAAGTTAGGAAGAATAGTGGGCGTCGTAGGACAAGATGGTGGGACCCAAATGAGACAAACTATAAATATTTAAGAATATAATGGATAAAGAAAGTACCTGGGACTTGGAAGATGATGCTAACACTATGTGGAACTCGATGGCCAATTATCGATGGCCAATTATATGAGGAGAATTTCAAGGGAAGTTCTTGGAGAGTCAAAAGGAAAGGGACCCAACTCTAAGGAAACTTGGTGGCAGGGGATAGGAATGGCAACGGGGCGGGGCGGGGCGGGGCCGGGGATCACACTCCCTGTCCCCGATCCCCGATGGTCAAAATTTCCCCGGCCCCGATACCCGACGGGGAGCCTATTACCACCCCCACCCCCGCCCCCGCCCCCGCCCCCTAACGGGGATCGGGGATCCCCGACCCCGAAGATTCCCCGGTCAAAAAAAAAAAAAAAAAAAAATTCAACATAGATCTGAAACATTCACACAAATCGCACCCATACATAGATCTGAAACATTCACAGATCTGAAACATAGATTTTCATCATCAACAACAACATTCACAGATTGCACAGATCGAAAAAATTAATACAGATCCAAAACCCAACAAATCGTACAGATGGGAAATCAGATGCAAAAAATAAAAAATAAAAAATCAGAAACATTCACAGAGAGAGAGAGAGAGAGAGAGAGAGAGAGAGGTCAAGAACAAACACAAGCATGACATCGGCGGGGAGAGAGAGAGGAGGAGGGAGATCGGCGGGGAGCCCAAACAGAGCCGCCGTGGCCAGCCTCTTAGGGTTGTGGTTGCGACAGTGTTTGGAGATGAGGGAGGGTCTCGTTCGCCGGTCGAACTGAGGAAGAGGAAGAGGGAGATCGGCGAGAGATCTGCGGGTAGAGAAGGGAGATCGGCGGGGAGAGAGAGAGGAGGAGGGAGATCGGCGAGATCAGCAGGGAGACGAGGGAGCTCGGCGGGGAGAGAGACAGAGAGGTGAGATGAGAGGTTATGTGTTTTAGGGTTTGATATATATATATATATATACGGATAGAATAGTAATTTTATATCGGAGAAACGGGGCCGGGGAACGGGGACGGGGCCGGGGCCGGGCCGAGTACGGGGCTGAGACACTTATCCCCGTCCCCGGCCCGAAACTGATCGGGGATTAATTTTTGAATACCATCCCCTCCCCGTTGGGGATATTTTTCGGGAAAAAACCAATCAAATCGGGGTCGGGAGGTCGGGTCCCCGTCGGGCCGGGTTTAAATTGCTATCCCTAGCGGGGGGAGGAGATTCAAACGGTAGTAAAAACGAAAAAAAAAATGCTTTAAAAGGTGACAATAGAACGAAGGAAAATCTTAAGAGCTACAGATTGGCTAATAAGGAGGTCAAAAAAGTAGTGAGAGAAACTAACTCGAAAGCTTATGATGATCTATACACTAAACTAGATAGTACGGAGAGAGAGAGAGAAAAATATACAAACTTGTTAAGATAAGAGAGGAAAACAAGAGATTTTAATCAAGTTAAGTGTATCAAAAGTGAGGACTTTAAGGTGTTGGTGAAAGATGAAGAGATTAAGGAGAAGTGGAAGAACTATTTTGAGAAGTTGTTAAATAAGGAACATAGGGGAAGGTCAAAAGGGGAGGAAGTAGCCAGTAATAAGGAAAATCAAGACTATAGGATCTATCGCAAGATTAAGAACTTTGAAGTGGAGATTGCACACTAAGAATATGAAATCAAATAAGGCTTGATATCCCTATTGAAGCTTGGAAATATTTGGGTAAAAATAGCGTTGCTTGGTTGACTAGGTTATTTAACAAGATTTTGTTGACTAGGAAAATGCCAGAGGAGTGGAGGAAGAGTATTTTAGTGACAAGCTATAAGAATAAAGGAGATGCCCAGAATTGCAACTATAGAGGAATTAAGCTGATGTGTCTTATAATAAAAGTGTGGGAGAGAGTGATGGAACGTTGATTGCGAGATATAACAGAGATGTCAAAGAATCAATTTGGATTTATGCCTATAGGTCAACAATAGAAGCGATCTATCTTTTGAGGAGAGTAATAGAAAAGTGTAAAGAAAAGAAAAGAGACACTCATATTGTTTTCATCGATCTTGAGAAAGTATATGATAAAGTGCCTTGAGATATAATATTGTGGGTGTTAGAGAAGAAATGGGTGACAAAAGGTTACATTGATGTGATTAGGGACATGTATGAAGGTGTGGTGACCACTATTAGATCGCCTGCTGAAGAGACAAGTGAATTTTCAATTATTGTAGGGTTACACCACGGATCAACCTTAAGTCCTTATATTTTTGCTTTAGCTATGGATAAGTTGATGAGAAATATTCAGGATAATGTGCCATGATGTATACTTTTTGCAGATGATATCGTATTAGTGAATGAGACTAAAGAATGAGTTAACATTAAGTTTGAGACTTGGGAGAGAAGTACTTGAATCTAAACAATTTTAGATAGGCAGAACTAAGACAGAGCACATGAAGTGTAATTGTAGTAACAGTAACAATAGAAACAGATGAGAAGTGAAGATTGAAAACTAAGAACTACCTAAGAGTGCATATTTTTATTATTTATGATCGATTATCACAACAGCTGGGGAGATTGGAATGGATATGGCCCATAGAATTAAGGCGGGGTGACTTAAACACTAGACTAAAAGAAAAGTTCTATAGAATGGCTATTAGATCAGGGATGTTGTATGGGACAGAATGTTAGCCAACTAAGAAATAACATGTAGATAAGATGAGTGTTACTGAGATGAAAATACTAAGGTATATGTATGGCAAGACTAGAAAAGACAGAGTTAAGAATAAGCATATTCGTGACTGGGTAGGAGTAATAAATAGAGATATGAATCTCCTTAATTTGACTAACCAAATAGCCGTTGATAGAGTCAAGTGAAGAAGAAGGATTCATGTAGATAGGACTTAAGGCTTAGTTTGGTTTGGTTACATTCCTTAATACTTACAACAGTCACTAGCAAATGTTTATTACAAAGAATCTTGACATAAACAAGCATCAAAAGCATATGCACAAATCTAACATATGAATACAAACTTACAAATTTATATACAAAATATAACATGAAAAATTAAGCTCACATCAGCCTATTGTAGGAATTTAAACTAATATGTGATACATTTAATTAGGTAGGTTAAGTAAAGCAGCACTTTTTACCTGTATAACATTTACTGCTTGCTTGATAGCCCATCCAACCACAAGTAAAACAAGTAGAACAGAAAGAACTGAGTTCTGTTTTGTAGCATCCATTATAACCTAAAACAACAGAATAAAACCAAATAACCCGGGTAAATCCTCACAAGTCACAACATTCACGCAGAAACATTAACACACTCAACCAAATGAAGCCTCACATTTTTCAGATTCTCATTCTGGTTCTTCGCAAGAAGAAATAGAATAATGTAAAGAACCTGCAGAGCAAAGCCACTCAGACTAAGAGAAAATAGCATAGACATGAAAGAATTGTCTTAACCATAAAGGTAATCCAAAGAAACATTCACCTCACAAGCAACACAACAGTAGCACATAAATATCCGATTGCCGTAGTATGCCTTGAATAGCCAATTAGTACTGTCTTTTACATCTTTATGACTCACTTTGCCTACCAAGAAAGTACTGCAATGAAGAAGTGGGGAAGGGGGAAAAAAATAATGATTCATCAGAAGTTCTCTCGAAAATAGACTTGTAACATCAAATTGCCAGATCCATTCAAGCTTATTCAGATATACAATATAACATGAAAAATATAAACTCATATGTCAAAATACCTGTACATCTGCAACCAATGGCTGGCAATATCCAAAGCAAGCAATGACAAGAAAACTAGGCCAGGCCTGGAAAATATCACGTAGACAACCTCAAAAACACATAATAAATCAAGGTGCAGTTACTACAAAAACAGGGTAGAGTAAATTCTACCTATATATTTGGGAGAGAATTACCAGTAGACAAGTAGTGCTAATCCTGAAACACAAGACATTGTGATCAAAACAGTCAAACTAGAAAATGGAATAATTGAGGATATTTATAATAAAAACACTACAGAAGATGATGAAGGAAAATTGTCCCCTTTTTTTTCTTCTTCTTCTTTTTTTTTTTTTTTTTTTTTTGTGTTTGTGTGTGTTGTTTGGGGGGGGGGGGGGGGGGGGGGAGTTTTATAGAAGATTACCTATCTGTAACCATGTCCAAAACTGCTCCAAAGGTCGAAACTGGAAATAAGAGGAGAAAGGGGGAAATGTAAATCAAATTACCCATTAATATTTATGAAATTGCAAAAAAAACCCTAAATTATAGCAGTTCAGCAATAGTATGCAACCTTGCTATCAAACAAGATGTATAGTCCAGCTGACAGTCATTTCAGTAACAACTTCAAATTCTCTAAAACAAGAAAATTTCTGTTAATTTACTAAGATTTCTAGAGAAAAACTCTTCTACTGCTTATCAATAACTAAAATGTGTATTGAGTACATTAGGTTTCAGGAAGGACACACACAGAGGAAGAGATCACATAGTCCATTCTAAAACATAGGCATTAGAATGAGGGGAGGGGAAAGAAACAAGCAAATAAAATTATTGGAGCAAAAATTTTAGAGTCGTATAGATAATAAATAGTTTTAGTGCTCCATTTCATATATAAAGTAACTAGTCATTCCTGTTTTGCTTCAAGCCATGCATCTTATGTAAATAAAGAAACCCAGCGTTTGCAACTCGTATTATCAGGAAGTTATCCCATCTAATTGGGACTAGACACTGAAGTAACGTATAGCTGATCCTGATAGAACTAACGAATTCAAATTCGTACCTTGATTGAATTTGCGAGCAAACCAACCATCCAAGGCATCACAGACAAAGCTGAAACCACACATTAAAGCATTCAACACTTTAACCTCTACACACAATTAGGGGCTACAAAAACCATTATGAACAAAAAATAATACATAATACATAAACAAATAAAATATGTTATCACCTAACAAAATAGAGAACCGAGAAAAGCTTTTTGTCTGAAAAGCAAATGTAGAAGGCAAAGCAGTTCATAAGAACTCTTATGTATCCTGCATACACATAGAAGTATAAAAGAATTAAATGAAGCAAATGGAAGAATATAATATGTGAGTAACCAACCATAGAAAATAATTCTAATGAATCATGCATTCCCATATAAAGGGCATCTCCAATCCTTGGCTGAAACCCATAACAAATTTAAATTTGGATGAAAATCACTCAAAAACACTCTCCACTCCATAACCCAAACTTATATCAAAACTAAGTTTTACTCGAATTTTCACTCAAAGACTCAAATGTTTACTCAAATTTTCAAGGCTATTTTTTGTGGCTCTCAAATTTACCTCTGTCATTAGTAAAGCTTTCACTCAAATGTATGCTTAAACCTGAGTTTGTCCATTGGAGTGGTTCATATATCAAATAAAGCCTTCAGAGTTGGCTTAACTATTAGGCTACTTAGGCGGTTGCCTAAGACCTTATAAAAAAAATTCAAAAAATTATATTATTGTCGAAAGCCCCAATTTTCCAAAGACTCATTTTAATGTTTGGTTTGACGCCTCTAGAAACCTCGAGCTGCTACTGAAAGCTTTTAAAGAAATTAGGATATGGCTTGAGCATGACTTGACATGAAAATGTGATATACCTACCCATCTAAGCATTAATAACCCAAAAGTGGCAAGATGCAAACCGAATATACAAGTAATAATATATTTGCAGAATAGCAACAAGAATAGAATTACATTTAATTTGTTGCATACCCATATAAGCATACCCATGAAATGATTCTATATAATTTGTTGCATACCCGTGAAATGAATTTATGGACACATAATACAAAATCAAATGGCAATGCTATACTGTAGTGTTATGCAATCAATACCAATTTTGAAAGGGAAGAGAAAAATAGCAATCTTAAAACACAATGCTGTGCCCTAACTGGTAAAGAAGAAGAGAGTAAACTGGAAACCCACCAATGATGTTGGGAATGTAAAGGTACACAGATAATTTTCTTGGTCTCGAATTCTTGGCCATTGAATAAATCTCTCTCCCACCGATCAAAACTGCATTGAACAACCCACAAAAACTCTCAAAATCTCAATCGATTTGCATATACGAAAGTCCCAAATCAATTTACCAATAATATACATACATATATATATGCGTAGAAAGAGAGAGAAGAGAGAGAGAAAGAGTGGCCGGTGACCCAAAGCCTTGCCTCACTGACGGGCAGATTGAGCTCCTGGCAACTTTGTTGCAGGGAGTTTTGGGGGCGTTTGTTTTTTCTTTTCAGCATTAACCCTGCAAGCCCCCGTTTGCTACAACTATGGGAAATTAATTATAGATTATAACTTAATAGATTATAATTTATAACTGTAAATATGAATTGATAACTTATTTAGTGTAGGGGTTATAAATTTAAGCAATAGAGTAGTATTTGATAAATAAATTATAAAATAACTTTTTATTGTGTAATTATTGTTTTCTCTTATGAATATAAAAATTATAAATTTGTCATTTTCTTCGCTCTAAATTTTGAAAAAGTTATTTCATTAATGGAAGCTGATATAATTAGTACCTAATTTGGTACATTTTTCCGTTACTTTGATTTTTTTATTTTTTTTAATATTGGGTTCACAAGAAAACAAAAAATGTCATTGCAATAAAAATGTCATTTTTTTTTTAACATTGAGTTCAGAAGAGAAGCCTAACCCTTACTCATAATTTTTTTAATTATACCTCATATTATATTTAATTATGATATTTTTTCTTTTTTTTCAATTATAATTTAAAAAATTAAAATTCATTTTTTTTAATTATAAGATACATAACATTTCCTCTTCTTATTTATACTTCATGAACACAACACAACACAACACAACACAACACACACATATCAGAAATGGGTCCTTACCAAAATCTGTAGAGAGAGAGATGAGAGAGAGAAAGAAACCTGAAGGGCGACCAATGGTAGCAAGCCAGGAAGTTCTACAGAGAGAGGCTTCAAAACCATCCCTAATAAGCCTCAGGACAATCCATGTTGATGCTAAGTCCAAAAACATGCAGCACCATTAACAGGTACCAAGCTATTATATCAATCAATGTTGTTATCCAGCAAGCTAGCAGATTGGGTTATGATAACAGCACAAGTCCAAAGTAGTGGTTGGATTTCAGATTTGATAACAGCACAAGTCCAAAAACACATTAACAACCCATTTTTTTTATAAATTTTTTCAGAGTTCTATAAGCAACTATAAGTTTTTTATTATACTTTTTACCTAACCTCAATCAATGAATATCACAACCCAGTTTTTTATTATACTTTTTACTTAACCTTAATGAATGAAAATCATAACCCAAGTCAACTCACATAATTATAAACTCTTTATTAGCAAGATTCTTATATGAAAACATAGCCAAAGTGAATAATAAAAAAAAGAACTTGCAAATTGGCACTACAATGTAAATGCCATATATCCAAATTCCTCTCTATCAAGAGACCTAAATGCCTTACTGTAAGTAAGGGTGCACTACATCATCTAAGCTAGGTTCTCTGTAAAGCTCCACAGAAATAAATTACAAAGTAGTCTCCAAAAATCCTCATACATGTCTTTAAACTTTTACTACTTGCCCAGCCAAGTGACATCACTCGAAGCAATTCTATTGCAAAAGAAATAGTGTCGCTCAGTTTTAGTTTCAATCTATCAAAGGTTCACTAAGCCAATTTAATTGATATATAGGCAACAATCAAAAAACAAAACACAATAAACACAAATTAGAAAATATAGCCATCCACAATTGGCATTTGGCCTACTTGAAAAAAATTATAATGCTTTCTCTGTGTGAGGAAGTGTCTCATCAAAGTCAAATTGTTTACCAACAAGACTTGTATTAGACTATTTAAGGATGCAATCTAAGACTTAAATTTACCTTGTTTGTGATGTCAGAAATTTTCTGCAGTGAACTAAAGCAACAATCACAACTCAAACAAAAGTACTTAAAGGAGAAACTAGTTAAACAACAATAATAAAGTCAAATCAAACTGAAAAATCAACCACAGAGGAGCATTATCGGAATCAAAGAAACCTATAGTAACATTAGACAATCAATCAAACCAACAAACCTCAAAAAATATCATTCTCTTAAAGATTTTCCCTTCAACTGAACTTTTAAACAAAGGAAAAATGCATTTGAAGAACAAATAATATGGTAACTGAAGTCTCTTTAAATGGAACAATAATAACATGGCATTAAAAGTGTTTCAGAGCATCTAGATTATCAAAGGTCACCAGCTCTTCACTAGAACTTGTTGACAGAGTCTCTCTCTCTCTCTCTTTGATAAATAAAGTTGTGAATTGAGTCTCAGAAATTAAATATCTTGGAAATTCAGCAACAGACTCACTTAAATAACATATTGAGCAACTCTTTCCATGGCACTTAATAACCTGAACTCGTATTTGATGACGTAACCTTAAGCAAAAACATAGTACTAGTGTTTTACCATTTCTTTATTCGATTTATTTTATTTTGTTTATATACTAGCATTTCAAGATTTCAGTCATTAGGATCTTATTTAGCATTTCAATATTTCATCCAAGTAAATTTTGATCATATCACAAGCCTTAAGTTAAGAAAAGTGTGAATACAAAGCCTTTCGCAAGCCTTGTTTGCCAACCAAACAAAAATTAAACAGAAATATTGTGGCCAACCAAACAGAAATTAAACAAAACAAAAATTAAATATTGTCACAAGCCTCGAAGATTAGGGTTTGTAGCTTGGTTGGTTGATTTTGAACATGGAATAGATCACCCAAAAATCAGAGAGAGAAGGGAAAGAGAGATAGAGACAGGGAGAAAGAGACAAACTGGATGCGTGTGTATATATATATGTATATATAACAAACAAAGGGTATGAAATCTTACATTTTTAGTGCAGATCAACGGAAAATAGGGAGGAAAGGAGTTCGATCTTCCAGATGTGGCGGAGTTCTTGTCGTCGTCGCTAAAGAGGAAACCAAAAAAGGAGAGCAGAGGTGTGAGAGAGAGAAGCTTGGTAGGGCAACAGATGGGGGTTTATATAGTGGCAATTTCGTAATATTTCAAGTTTTGAAGGGGCATTTTAGTCATTTCAGCCCCCAAACCCAGCTGCCTAAGCTGTTTGCATAAGCATCTCCCGAGTTGCTTCCCTCCAAAGCTGAAAATAGATTACAAATAAGCTATAATTTCATAATTTAAGTTATGCCAAACACATATTTATTGTCACGACCCAAACCCGCCCTTATAGGTTAAGGCCATAACCGGTCAGTAATCACGAGATTACCTACGGCCTCAAACCAAATAAGACAAAACTCATCAGAGTAAAGAGGCCAAACGGAAGCAAATTTAAAACTTTATCCATATAGCCGTGCTTATATGCACATCATAACATTCCACATTTACATATGTTAATAACTCACAACAGAAAGTATAGTAGCATAAGGTTCTGTACAGACAGGATCATTCAAATCTAAGTCAGCCAAACAAAACTATACACAGACGTATACTGAAGTCCTCGCCAACATGACAAAATACACAGAAAGGCAAAAGGGCGAAGACGTGTCTCGTTCGTGAGACGCAAGGGCTGACTCTTCAAAACTTTGGTTGTTCCATACAAACTTCACTGAGGTTGGGTCTGGACCTCTCTTGGCTCACCTACAAACACGTGAATGAGCGTGAGCGAAAGCCCAGTGAATAATATCAAATAAGGATATACATTGGAACAATATACGTCAAACGACATTGGGCCTAATTTATATTTCTAACTAATACATATATACATAGACATATGTAGGTTAAGTAACTGCGGTTCTAAACACATCATACAACTTCGGGCCCAATTCATTAGTATCATTCAGGTCAAACTAGCCTTTGGCCCATTCGTACTTTCGTTCACGTCGGACTGGCCTTTAGCCCATTTAAATGACAAACTGTCGTTCGTGTCAAGCTGCCATTCGTGTCAAACTATCATTCATGTTAAACTGTTATTCATGCCGAACTATCATTCGTGTCAGACTGTTATTCGTGTCAAACTATCATTCGTGTCAGACTGTTATTCGTGTCAAATTGTTACTCGTGTCGAACTGTTATTCGTAGCAAACTGGCCTTTAGCCCATTCATTTATTCATGTCGAAACGGCCTCTGGCCCATTAATTCACGTCAAAACGACCTCTAGCCCATTTATTCATGTCAAAACGGCCTCTGACCCATTCATTCGTGTCAAAACAGCCTCTGGCCCATCCATTCATTATTGTCAAAACGGCCTCCGGCCCATTCATTTGGTATAGCAAACATTGTCCACCAATCGGATCAATGAACTTATAAAACTTACATAGAAGTAAGCAATTGGACAACAACATATTTCAGATATCTCTGTTAAGATATTACTCACAGTGATCGGCTGATTGATTTGCTCTGGAGCTTAACCTTACACATCACATAACACATATGGGTCCCAACTGTAACAACTCTCATCACTGATCACTGATTGACCATTGATTACTGATACTGTCACTGATTACTGCTAAACTGAGACTGACTGAATTCTGAAACTGATCGATCGACGGTATCTGTTTAATTGCATGTCTATCTGTTTGACTGTTGAACTATCTGTTCATGTTTTAATGTTTAAAGTGCGAATTGAAGGCCTTATCGGCGGCCGAACCAGAAACCGATTAGTGTTTCATGATCATCATAATTTATGTGATCTTATAATGTAATTATCTGAAAACTGATTAAGTATGATTAAATTAGATTAAAATGAGTTAAATTACAATAGTTGCCTTATTTACCTTATTGCCATTGTTAGTGGGCCTTTTATTTATGACATGTTAGAGCCTTTGTATGCTTGAAACAAACATTTTGCTCAGCTCATTCCTTGCTCTTGCCGACTAGAGAGAGAGATAAGGGAGAGAGTTGGATTTCATCTCATTTTGCTTGGTCTTGCTTGGAAATTAAGGGGATTGAAGTATAGATTTCATATTTAAGCTTCTACACTTAATGTACAAGACTTAGGTAAGAATTTCATCTTTTCATTCTTGTATTCAAACTAGTTCTTGCATGCTCCATGTTAATTGAAGAGTTGAGTCAAGAATTGGCCTCTTAATGTTGAATTGAAGCTTAAGGCTTGCATGCATGTATGTATTTTGAAGTTTAGAGGTTGTAGTTCATAATTCCTCACATGCATGTTCATGTCTTGAGAGTAGATCATGAATTCATCATGTTTTTGGAAGTTTAGACTCATTTGAACTTACTTTGGAGCTTTGAAGTTGATTAAAGCCATGCATGTCACATTTGAGTTGTTGTTCTTGAACCTTGGTTTGAAATCATGTTTAATCGAACTACCTTTGGGCTTTGATTTCTCAAATTGATCTTTGAAACATGCTATACTATGAGTTTTGAAGTGTTTTCTAGAAAATTAGCCCAAAAGGATCGAATTTGATGCATTGGAACTTGATTTGAGCATTGGAGTTCAAATCTGGATTTTCCAGATTTTGGTCTCCCGCTCGAGCGGGGAAAGTGGCGCTCGAGCGGGGAATTCGAGCTCCCAGCATCTTGCACTGTTTTACAGTCCGCTCGAGCGGAGTAATGTACGCTCGAGCGGAGACCTTTGTTGCATGACCGCTCGAGCGGGGAAACTTGAGCTCGAGCGGGACTCTGTTTTTCTGAAAATGTTTTAAATGTGCATCTTTGCATCCTCATCCCATTCTAGGCGTTCTTAGGCCTAGTTTAAGACATCTTGTTGAGGATATAGATGTAGAACACGCCGAGGCATTAGGGATTAAGTTGTTAATCTTTCCCAACTGTGTAGCTTAGTGTGTGTTCAATCTGTTAACTGTGTAGGGTTGGCGACTGGGGAGACACGCTCTAGCTTACTATAGCCCAGAACTCTGTGAGTAACATTTGTGTAAAGATATGTTCAAAATGATTGTCTTCTGAACAATTAAACTGAACTGTTTCTGAACTGTTACTGTTAACTGAATGAATGAATGTATGACCTATATTCTGAACTGTATTGTGGCATCCTTAGCAACTACTGCTTACTGTTACTGTTACAGAGATCTCTGTCGGTTCCCATGTTGGAACCACTACTGTTTACTGATATGATGGCCATCATTCACTGTTTGGTCTATTAAGACCTGGTCTATTAAGACCTACTGTACTGTTTAGCTACTGGATGTACCACATATGACTGTTATAATCTGTGAAACTTGGAGCAAAGTGCTGTACAGAACTAAGTGCTACAGAGTGAGTCACCTCTAGAGTCTGTGCGAGACACCTCTTGAATCCATAAGAACTGTACTGTTTTCTGAAATGCTACTGTACTGTTACTGTTACTGTACTGCTACTGTACTGTTACTGTTATTGTACTGCTACTGCACTGTTACTGTTACTGTACCGCTACTGTACTGTTACTGTTACTGTACCGCTACTGTACTGTTACTGTTACTGTACTGCTACTGCACTGTTACTGTTACTGTACCGCTACTGTACTGTTACTGTTACTGTACTGCTACTGTACTGTTACTGTTACTGTACTGCTTGTACTGTTATTGTTACTGTTACTGCTACTGTACTGACACTGCTACTAGTACTGCTAACGGATGTGCCACGTACGATTACTATGATTTCTAAATGACTGTTACGGCATCAATATGAGCCACAAACCGACTGACCGATATACTGAATCAATGAACTGTTTAAATATTGAAAAGACATTCATCCTAAACCTCTTTACGTATTATGTTATTCACTGGGCTTTAGCTCACTGCTCATATATATATGTAGGTGTTCAGGCACTGGACCGCTGCTAGGAGCGTCAGGCAAGCTTTTGTTTTATCAGCCAACCACTGTGCCTCACTGTGAGGTTCTAAGCCGTTCAAGCTTCGGCTTTGGGGTGTTCTAATATTCCCCGTCTGTCCCTGTAACTGTTTTGTTTACTGTATAGACTGTATAGACTATTACTGTACCGTTTATTAGGGATTAGATCCCTGTTCTGAATGATTGTACTTGTATGTGTAGACTGTCACAGCTCATTGGACATTGTTTATTTACTGTATTGGCTTCCGCCAGGCCCTGTACTCTGTTTCACTGTGTTACTGTTCTGCAGGCCTTTGGTAATCTCGGATTACTGGCCGGTTACGGTGCTAAACCCATAGGGCCGGGTTTGGGTCGTGACAGAGTGGTATCAGAGCGATACTTAACCACGAGTTATACTGCACACACGTGTCCAAATGAGCTATAAGATGTCCTAGGAAAGTAATTAGGGCATTGCATGAACATGAGAAGTAGGTGTGGCCATGATTTGAATAAATGTGTTAATGTGTTTAAGTATGCAACTGTCTATTCTTATGATTACCGTACTGTCTATGGTGAAATGAACGCAACCTATATGCATACTTAAAGAAGTTAAGTGGTATAACATGTTATGTTAATACCGAATATGAAATCTATGTAATTATGGACGTGTGGTAGTAAAGGGTCATGTGACCGTACCTGAGTTGAATTGAAAGCATACACACGTCTGATATGAAATAAAACGTGAAGTCAGTAAGAACCTCTCCTAGATTGATAATCACCCTGTTGTGTGTAAACAAGGGAAAGGGCGAGGATTGTGAACGAAACTGAATCTTCTGATCTGAGGATTAATAGGATAGAATGAATGATTGAAGCCTTAATCGAAAATCTGAGATAATAAAGGCAGACATATGTGCCTGAACCAACTGAATATGAACTGATGACACTGATAGAGAAACCCAACGAACTGAAACCACCGAAATTTCTGGGAAGTACCGAACCACTGAAACTGAGGCTTGGGTTCAGAAACTGAGAAAATAGGTGAAGTGTTCTTCGAAAAAATACTTTCCCCCAATGCATTCAAGATAGGGAAGTATCTGAGTTTGAACAACTTGAGTAAGGTGATAAGACTGTGGTCGAATGCGAGGTGAAATTTACCCAGCTAATTTGATAGGCACCCCACATGTTAGATACTGTCTACAAAAGAATAGAAAAGAATTGAAGGTGGGCGTGACCTAGATGTGTTTGACTGAATTGACGTGCTAAAACCCATCAAAGCATGTAGATGCCCTGGATAGAGTATTAATGCCTGAGACAACGTAGCAGCATTGAAATATCCAAATCAACATCGTCGACCGAATCAGAAAGAATGAAACGGAAGTAACAGAAAGTGAAAATGACCACTGCGAATGGAAAACCTCGGGCAATAGCCTTGACCAATCTGTACCGATTGTGGGAAATAACATTAGGGCGTTGCCACAGCCTGTCGGAAACTCGCTTTAGACGAGGACAGGAAGGACACTTGCCTAAATCTTGCCCACGAACTCAACCGAACGACATTGAGTCTAAATCTAGACCCTAGTTCCAGAGAATGCTCAGAACACTGAAATGACTGACGCGGGTATTACCTCAATTATGTGTAATTGCCTATACGAACATTTGTGTGGGAATCGTACATTCCTTAATCCGATAAAGACTGTGAACATACTGACTGAACCAACTGAATTACTGAAATTATGAACCCTATACTATGAGAATTGTCAGGACTTGTGACCAACGAGAGTTTACTGAGTTAGGTCCTTGTATCATATGGCAATAACTGAATGTGAACTATTAAGCATGACCTTTTGAACTGTGCTAGAACTGTTGAACGTGGGAACACCTTATGACTGACTGTAAATCGAGAAGTCTGTACAGCTATGATTCGGACTGAACTGTTATATATTGACGGACCTCATTAAATGATCGGACCCTTGAACTCGAATTATATACGTGAACTGTTTGTGTGTGGGACTTCTGAAATTAAGAACCCATGTTAACTTGTAAAGATGAACTACTGCGTATGAATTTGCGAACGATTGCTCACATGCTAATTGATTTTAGACTCACACCTATACATATGTTCCCATGCTTGTGATACTATTAGGACTGTCAGGTATGGACTGTGGTTAATGAGTCTTTCGAGATCTACTAATTGATGCGGACTATGTACAACACCGTAACGCCTTATGTTAACAATTACCTATGCTATGAAAACTGTTTGGACTCATGTACATGTTCGCATACCTTTGCTTAAGAATGTTACTAGACTGGGTAGACTTATGACTGTACCTTTGCTCGAACTGATTGGTATATAATTTGTTGATAACTTAACCGTTGGGACCACGACTCCAAAATTGTGTGATTGCATAGACCCCGACTAATGAACTCTTGACTGTGAATCGTGATTGTGGAAAACTGACATGACTGTTTGAATAGACCTGCGAGCCTATGCTCTAGTGACTATATGACTGATTTGGAACCCTCGTAGGGCAACTCCCTATTATGTGTCCGAGAATCTCGCGTAATGTATTACTGTATGCCATATGCCTATAAGAAGGATTTATTTGGAAGTTGCTATACTGACTGTGATGTTTACCTCTCGATGTGACTAACTGCATTGCCTGTAAACTTAATGGGAGGAACACGTTGTATGTGACTTGTACTGCTTCGATATGAATTATAATGATACCAGACCCTGATGTAAGTTTGACAATAAATGGACTCAGACTAATTGTGAAACTACTGACTGTGTACTGAAATGACTGGAGTATGAACTTCTGTACCTCATCTGGAGATGATAAGAATGAAGCTGCTACCCGATCTGATCTGATAGAACTGTGGGTTGATGAAACCCTCTGTGTAACTAATAGAACTTCTGTTTGATGCTTATGCTTCGAACTCTTACTTATTATGATTGGGCAGAACTGGCATCTGAAATGACCTAGTCGAACTTTCATCGATTTGACTTGAGAAAACTCTTATTGAGAACTAGTACCTGATTTACTTACAATATGGGAAAACTGGGTACATGACATGTGATTACTTACCCGGTATTACCGTTATGATTATGAACTTGTTTGACTAGGGAATGATTGTTTTGGCGATTACCGTACTTCAGAACTGATGGTATTTGTTGACAGCAAACTAGTCTTGATTATAAACCCTCACTATCTGGAAGTATATGAAATCAGTATGACTGCTTCCGTATTGATACGTAGTATGATCGAATCTGTAAGAACTGAAACTGATGAATAGTATGTGAATGATTACTTCAGAACCCTGCCTACTGTAATGGGAGTAATGTACAAATTCGCCTTATGTTTCCACTAACTCCTGAATGAACTGGACTGACTGTGATGGATTACCGAATTGGGGACAAATTGAACAAAGACCAGATGAACGACTCAGAAGTGAATGAATTGAATCTCTGTAACTTAACTGGGGAAATTACTTATGAAATGAGGCCAGTGCAATCTATAACCCCAATAAGTACTTGATATAAGTAGTGTGATTACTACTACAGTAAAGTCGTGTGCAACTGTATCCATGTTCTGTGTCACGAAATAAGTTTTGTTTTCTGAAATGCTATATGCTGTATACTGATTAAGTGTTCAACCTCTGATATGTACTCGTGACTCTTAATATTATGTGGTATATGCTAGCTGCCTGGTATTGGAGGTTCCTTATGGAACTTATATTTGTCTGCACTCTGTTACCCGTACCGGAGGCCTCGTCACAAGGGCTCAGCTTCTGTTCTGTATATGAATCTGTTCCTGACTCTAAAACCTGACCAGGTATAAGACTCCATTATAATTCGGACCCTAATCTCTGTATGCGATTTATGATTCCGTTTCTGTGCACTGCTAAGATTTAGATTGGGTCATGAAACTGTTACGAATATGATTATGCTAAAGAGTGAAAGCTACTGTTATGTTAGGCATTATCTCTGCTGCCGTATGTTAATTCGAGTTTGGAGGACCAAACTCTTTTTAAGGAGGGGAGAATGTAACAACTCTCATCACTGATCACTGATTGACCATTGATTACTGATACTGTCACTGATTACTGCTAAACTGAGACTGACTGAATTCTGAAACTGATCGATCGACGGTATCTGTTTAATTGCATGTCTATCTGTTTGACTGTTGAACTATCTGTTCATGTTTTAATGTTTAAAGTGCGAATTGAAGGCCTTATCGGCGGCCGAACCAGAAACCGATTAGTGTTTCATGATCATCATAATTTATGTGATCTTATAATGTAATTATCTGAAAACTGATTAAGTATGATTAAATTAGATTAAAATGAGTTAAATTACAATAGTTGCCTTATTTACCTTATTGCCATTGTTAGTGGGCCTTTTATTTATGACATGTTAGAGCCTTTGTATGCTTGAAACAAACATTTTGCTCAGCTCATTCCTTGCTCTTGCCGACTAGAGAGAGAGATAAGGGAGAGAGTTGGATTTCATCTCATTTTGCTTGGTCTTGCTTGGAAATTAAGGGGATTGAAGTATAGATTTCATATTTAAGCTTCTACACTTAATGTACAAGACTTAGGTAAGAATTTCATCTTTTCATTCTTGTATTCAAACTAGTTCTTGCATGCTCCATGTTAATTGAAGAGTTGAGTCAAGAATTGGCCTCTTAATGTTGAATTGAAGCTTAAGGCTTGCATGCATGTATGTATTTTGAAGTTTAGAGGTTGTAGTTCATAATTCCTCACATGCATGTTCATGTCTTGAGAGTAGATCATGAATTCATCATGTTTTGGAAGTTTAGACTCATTTGAACTTACTTTGGAGCTTTGAAGTTGATTAAAGCCATGCATGTCACATTTGAGTTGTTGTTCTTGAACCTTGGTTTGAAATCATGT
Organism: Camellia sinensis; assembly: GCF_055761805.1. Lineage (NCBI taxonomy): Eukaryota > Viridiplantae > Streptophyta > Magnoliopsida > Ericales > Theaceae > Camellia > Camellia sinensis. The sequence continues at coordinate 11,063,508 of NC_138965.1, forward strand.
TTAATCGAACTACCTTTGGGCTTTGATTTCTCAAATTGATCTTTGAAACATGCTATACTATGAGTTTTGAAGTGTTTTCTAGAAAATTAGCCCAAAAGGATCGAATTTGATGCATTGGAACTTGATTTGAGCATTGGAGTTCAAATCTGGATTTTCCAGATTTTGGTCTCCCGCTCGAGCGGGGAAAGTGGCGCTCGAGCGGGGAATTCGAGCTCCCAGCATCTTGCACTGTTTTACAGTCCGCTCGAGCGGAGTAATGTACGCTCGAGCGGAGACCTTTGTTGCATGACCGCTCGAGCGGGGAAACTTGAGCTCGAGCGGGACTCTGTTTTTCTGAAAATGTTTTAAATGTGCATCTTTGCATCCTCATCCCATTCTAGGCGTTCTTAGGCCTAGTTTAAGACATCTTGTTGAGGATATAGATGTAGAACACGCCGAGGCATTAGGGATTAAGTTGTTAATCTTTCCCAACTGTGTAGCTTAGTGTGTGTTCAATCTGTTAACTGTGTAGGGTTGGCGACTGGGGAGACACGCTCTAGCTTACTATAGCCCAGAACTCTGTGAGTAACATTTGTGTAAAGATATGTTCAAAATGATTATCTTCTGAACAATTAAACTGAACTGTTTCTGAACTGTTACTGTTAACTGAATGAATGAATGTATGACCTATATTCTGAACTGTATTGTGGCATCCTTAGCAACTACTGCTTACTGTTACTGTTACAGAGATCTCTGTCGGTTCCCATGTTGGAACCACTACTGTTTACTGATATGATGGCCATCATTCACTGTTTGGTCTATTAAGACCTGGTCTATTAAGACCTACTGTACTGTTTAGCTACTGGATGTACCACATATGACTGTTATAATCTGTGAAACTTGGAGCAAAGTGCTGTACAGAACTAAGTGCTACAGAGTGAGTCACCTCTAGAGTATGTGCGAGACACCTCTTGAATCCATAAGAACTGTACTGTTTTCTGAAATGCTACTGTACTGTTACTGTTACTGTACTGCTACTGTACTGTTACTGTTATTGTACTGCTACTGCACTGTTACTGTTACTGTACCGCTACTGTACTGTTACTGTTACTGTACCGCTACTGTACTGTTACTGTTACTGTACTGCTACTGCACTGTTACTGTTACTGTACCGCTACTGTACTGTTACTGTTACTGTACTGCTACTGTACTGTTACTGTTACTGTACTGCTTGTACTGTTATTGTTACTGTTACTGCTACTGTACTGACACTGCTACTAGTACTGCTAACGGATGTGCCACGTACGATTACTATGATTTCTAAATGACTGTTACGGCATCAATATGAGCCACAAACCGACTGACCGATATACTGAATCAATGAACTGTTTAAATATTGAAAAGACATTCATCCTAAACCTCTTTACGTATTATGTTATTCACTGGGCTTTAGCTCACTGCTCATATATATATGTAGGTGTTCAGGCACTGGACCGCTGCTAGGAGCGTCAGGCAAGCTTTTGTTTTATCAGCCAACCACTGTGCCTCACTGTGAGGTTCTAAGCCGTTCAAGCTTCGGCTTTGGGGTGTTCTAATATTCCCCGTCTGTCCCTGTAACTGTTTTGTTTACTGTATAGACTGTATAGACTATTACTGTACCGTTTATTAGGGATTAGATCCCTGTTCTGAATGATTGTACTTGTATGTGTAGACTGTCACAGCTCATTGGACATTGTTTATTTACTGTATTGGCTTCCGCCAGGCCCTGTACTCTGTTTCACTGTGTTACTGTTCTGCAGGCCTTTGGTAATCTCGGATTACTGGCCGGTTACGGTGCTAAACCCATAGGGCCGGGTTTGGGTCGTGACACCAACCAATTCAATCCATTCTTAATTCACATATTCCTTTTTAGGCTTAATTCTTATTCTTCTAACTCATTTACAATGCTCAATGTATGCCTAAGAGTACTTAGAAGTGAAAGGGAACAGAAAACGGAACACAATGCATTTTCAAAATTTCAGAAAACAGGGTCCCCGCTCGAGTGTGGACTTCCCCGCTCGAGCGGACCCATGAGGCCTGCAAAAGTACTAGCTATGCCAAATTTACGCTCGAGCATGAAGTCGGGCGCTCGAGCTGAAGGCCTCACTACATGGCTCCCCGCTCGAGCGTGAACTTCCCCGCTCGAGCGGACATCCAAGTCTGCAAAAATACTGGGAGCACGAATTTCACGCTCGAGCGGCGATTTCCCTGCTCGAGCGGACATCTAATTTTCTGGGTTTTCCAGAACATGTTCTTGAGTTCCAATTCGGCATTCAATGGTTCTAGATGCATGCTTTTGGCTCAAACTTCACATAATCATATACTAACATGGTACCAACATCAAATTACAACACAATGAAGCTCAATTTCACAAATTAATCACATGCATGTCTCAAATTAACCCAAATTCATCACCAACACACTAGATTCAAACATGCAAGACTCAAACTCCCATGATTTGCACTTGCATGTGAAATATACACAATATCCTCAACTTAATTGGTGAAGAGATGATCAAATATATGGACTTAAACCAAAAACCCAACATAGATCATGCACATTGTGCTCAACACATGGAAATTCATAGTAATTTCTTACATGCATGCATCTATTGACTTTAAATTCAACAAATACAACTCAATTTCCTTATAATCAAACTAATTCATATTCTTGACCATCAATCAAACTTGAATTCACAATATTACACACTAAACTCATGAATTCTCTTACCTAGGAGCTCAATCTTCCAAACTATAGCAAATTCTTGAGTTTAATCTTCAAATTCCCCAACCTTGAGCCAAGATTACACAATTCTTACCCTCTCTCTCTCTATAGCTGGCCCTCTTTCTTCTTTGGGTTCAAAATCAGCCAAAATGAAGCTAAAGAGGGAATTTGAGGGTGTAGTGCCTCATTACAACAAATCCCACTAATGCCAATATAATAATAATAAAGTAATTGGGCACTAATTCACCAATTTAATCAATTTAATCTGATCCGAATTAATTTTCAATTAAATTTCACTGTAGGCTCTAAAAGTTACGCCAATCACAATGGCGTAGTCAATTTCAGGTTTTGTGGCCAATAAGGGCTTCAATTTAAATTCCAAAGCAGACGATCAAATAGATATTCCTACGGTGAACAGATAGAAATTCAAAACTACATATATTCATATAAATGGCATTCAAAATTATATCAAACACATAATCATATGCATAAGGAGGATCAATTAGCATAATACGGAACAGTGGTATTACATTTATAGTTTAAATTAAGTTAAAAGTTGAAATAAGCAGTTTATAAACTGTACCAAATAGATACGATGTATTGCAAAAAAGGACCTGATTGCTTCAGAATCTCCTTTGGACCAGTATGGATTTCAAAAGGGTCAGTTCAACTTCAACTCTGTCAAATATTACTCAATTTGTTAAAATAACACGTATCGCTCTATTTTCTATTTGAGAGGGTAATTTGTAAACAAATTGGACCGAGCTAGGAAAAGTCTTCTTTGGGAACTAGGCTGCGCAATGGACCGAGATAAGGGTTGGTGTAGCTCGGTCTTAGGCTAAGAAGACATCTCATATTACGGATTTGGGCCGAACTATGGGCCGAGGTGTTTGGGCTTCGCAAGTTGGATCTCGTCCTTGTTAGTTCGGTCGGAGACTGCTGCAGTTAGCTCGGTCTAAATAGACAAAATCGAGGTATCAGTGGGGGGAGAACCGAGCTAAATAATAGCTCTGCAGGGCGTCATCTTAGAGTCAAGACTGACAGTGGTGCTTAAAGCATCACCGAGCTGAAATAACCTGGTCGACCGCAATGTCAGCCGAGGTAAAGATGTCAGCCGAGGTAAATGAGGTAACATCAATGGCGAGGGTCGAGCTGTGTATAGCTCAGCAGCGTGGCATTCGATAGATTGGCTTTCGATCACACGGTCCAAATGGCAGGGGACCGAGATAAGGCAGTTCGGTCAGAAATGTACAACCGAGGTAAAGGGTTCAGCCATCTCACTTGGCTTGCAGTGATGAGCCTCCTAGTAGGACTCTGCTAAGGAGAGTTAAAGTCCTACTGGGATTGTACAAACCATCTCACTTGGTTGGTAGTGAGTAGGAGTATGACTCCTAGGAGGACTCTGCTAAGGAGAGTAAAGTCCTACTATGATTGTGCAAAACCATCTCACTTGGTTGGTAGTGAGTAGGGTGTGTGATTCCTAGGAGGACTCTCATAGGAAGAGTTGGAATCCTACTAGGATTGTGCCAAAGTAAAGTCTATAAAAGCTCATGACCAGACCTTTGTACAGGTATCCCAATTCTTACTCTAGAATACACAGAACCTATTGTCTATTGTCTAGTTGCTGACTTAGGCATCGGAGGGGTTTCCAGCACACACTCGCCGGTTAGCTCACGTTTGTGTTTTCAGGTAGCAAAGCAACATTGTTTGGAGGAGCGCAAACTTGATCAATAGGATCATACGAGAAGAATTATTTCGTGCTCTTACAATTGGCGCCGTCAGTGGGAATTTCATAAAGAGAAAAACCTCTTGATCAAATTTTCCTCTCTAGTTGAAAGCAATGGTGCACAATGAAGACTTGCCGCAATCTGCTATTAATGGGCAAAAATCTCTTGATCATAGTTTAAACTTTAAAATTTATAATTCGTATTCGAAACAGTTCCGCTTTATTATAGTTAATGCATATATATATTTAAAATTATAATGAAATATCAAAGTAAAAATGAGTATGAGAGCGATTTAATATATGAAATTTATTTCAATTTAGTAGTAATGTATATGAAAAATATTATACAAATTAGTGCTATATATTATGCAAAGACTTGATAATTTGTTAAAATATTCTTTAATACGCTAATTCGTCCAAAACCACTCAAATCGTAATTTGTTAATCCGCCATTCGATTTATAATATACTCTCCAACCACACGAACGGCACTGCGCACACCCCTAATTTTAATAATATATAGCTGAACAAAGGCAACGGTGATGGTACCGGCAGTGATGGCAACAGTAATAGAGATTAGGGTGGTGGTAGTGGTGTATAGGTATTGCTAAAATTTTAATCTAAAAAATATTTTTTGTTTTTTAAAAATATAAAATATTTTTTTATCTATATAGACTTGTTTTTCATTGATTATGAAAATATTTTTAATTGATTTTTATTTTTTATTGTACCAAACATCAAAATATGAAAAACATAACAAAAGACTAATTTATTTGATAATTATAATTAATATCACTTAAAATTTAAATGACTCTTAAAATATAAATTAATAATTAATAATTTTTTTAAGTGATTAATATTATCTAAATTTATAAATTTTTATGTATAAACGCCGATATGTATTGTTATAATCTCACTACCGCAATCATCTTTTAACACCACTTGACTATTGCTACCACTGGTACCATCATATCACCACTATATGTACTGTCATTGTTGTCACCTCTCCACCACCACCACCATCACCATTAGTATCACCGCTGCCATTATTATTACCATTGCCATATATACCAACATCATTTCACTATTACTTTCATAGTTGCTAAAGTTACTATCACCACTACTACAATAACTCTAATAACCCCTACATTTACAATCATTGCTCAGTAATTACTCTTTCATCACCACAACTACTATCGTTTTAGTTCCATCATCATTGCCACAATGATGAATAAATTTTACTTGTTTTTTTGGTCAATCAAACAATAAAAAATAAGTAAAATATTTTTGAAAAAATATTTTACAGCAAAATAAACGGGCTTAATAAATTCAATTTCAAGTGCTACATTGTTATCAAACACCACTAGTTCTGTTTCATATTTTAGGTTCATCTAAAAAGCTAGCTTGCCTCTTTTGGCAAGGTAAAAAAAGCCAATTTATTAATTTATTTAACTTATATAATTTTTTTTTTTGCACATTTTTTTCATAATAAGCCAATAAATCAAAAGAAAAGTCATTTCCCAAAATAAACCTAAATAAGCTCATAGAAAAAATAATACTAAAGATATTAGTTTATTTGGTGCAATTCTAACTTTTTTTAAACTTTTCTAATGTTATTTTAGAGTGATTATAGTGATTTTTTTTTTGAGAAATTAATTTTCCAAATGAAATAAGAATTTTTTAGTAAAATAATTTTTTTTTAGCCAATAAATTAATTTTTTAATTCCAACCAAACAATAGTTTTAAAAGAACGGATAAAAGCAATTCTAACTGTGTTACACTTCATGCCAATTTTAAAATAATTTCAAAATTCACCTTCAATAGTGTGTCATATTTCATATTAAACTAAATTATAGCAATGTTAATACATGTGCTAAAGTTGAAACATTTGGACAAAATACAAACGACAATGCTACGTAGTTCAAATTTTGTGGCTCAAAAGTGGCTCAAATGGCCAAAACGACGTCGTTTTGAGTACAGAACAACATAAAAATGGTCAAAACGGCGTCGTTTTGGCCATTTGAGCCACTTTTGAGCCACAAAATTTGAGATACGACACATTTTCCAAATACAAATTTTGCAAAAGTTATTCCCTATCTCTTCCGTGATGAGATTTACAAAAGATATTTATGTTTAGTTTTTTTGCGATTTTTTAAATATATATATATATATATATAATATTACAAAAGATATTTATGTTTAGTTTTTTTGCGATTTTTTAAATATATATATATATATATATATAATATTTGTAATCTATGTAATTTTTTTTTTTTGGGTATCAATTTAGTTTCTATAATTCTAATTATATCAATTTATAAATCTTTTTCACATTAGTCTAATTAACATTTAGTAAAACATTGAATGAAAATTAGGTATAAGTAATCAACTCAAAAAGGTATGTACCATTTCAAATTAGAAGTCAACTTTTTTTTTTTTAACTTTAAAGAGAATAAGTGAACTATTTTATACTTTGATTTTAGTCCTATTTTTAAAGTGCTACTTTATCAATTGAGTTAAATTAACATAATATAAAAAATATAAGGTAAAATTGATGTGATTAAGGGTTGGTTTAGAATACTAAAAAAATTTAAAAAGTCAAAAAGTTACTAAAAAAGTTAAAAAGTTATTACTATTCACAAAAAAAAAATAATTTTACACACAAATTATTACAACACAGTCTGAACCGTCCCACAGACGGTTGCTGAGTTGCTGAAATGATTTGGAAAAATTACACAGGCGGGGTGCACAAACAAGGTGCGCAAAAACAACACAGTGATGTTTGGCCCGTGGAGGCCCATCATAGGTCCCGTTTTGATAATTTGAACCGTTAATATGTAGAACTCGTTGAGTACTATAGATTTGTAAAAAATCACGTTGATCGGATACCGCTAAATACATGATTAAATTAGTTTTGTATGAAAAAATGGATAGTGTCACGGTTAACGATTGAAAAAAAACTAATCCGATCAGATAGTTATCGATATCCGATCAAGGTGATTTTTTACAGGTATATAGGACTCGACGAGTTTTATACATTGACGGTTTAGAATATCAAAACGGGACTCGCGATGGCCCCAACGGACCGAACAACACTGTCCAATGCAATGCCTGAAAAGTAGGCAACCATTTCTTATCATCAATTCACTCCGGTCTATCCTTTATCTTTTCCTACACACTAATTTATGAGCAATGCTATAGACCTCTAATTTATCATCACTAATACCACCACTAGTGAGGTGGCAATTGAAAAAAAAAAGAAAAAAAGAAAAAACAAGGCACAAAACACATGTGGCAGTGGATGGGACCCACTGCCACATCATTAGAGCCACCACTAATTAGTGGTCTAAAGCATTTTTGCTAATTTATATAATCTTTTAATACACATTTTTTGATAAAAATTCAAAAAGTTAACCCAAACAATTATATTTTTTTCCTCAACTTTTTAATTTAAAAAGTCAAAAAATATATTTATTTATGACACCCTAAACAACCCCTAAAACTATAATGATCAAATTGATCCCAATGACAAAGTATGAATATAATTTATCATATATATGCATATATAAATCATTTAAATAAGTTTGGGTGCTTTATCTATATGTGGTTTCATTGCATGGTGTTTTTGTTGGTTCAGCTTCCGTTTGAAAAGTGGGTTGGCTTTTTAATTTTTTAGCTTTTTAGTTATTTTAGTCTGGACTATTTTAGCCTAGTTTGGAAATGACTTTTTGACTTTTTGGCTTTTTTGACTTTTTTTGTGAGAGAGAATTGTAATAATTATGGGTTGGATTTGATGTTTTATTTTTTGTGACTAAAATAGCCTATTTTATTTTTTGTGGCTATTTTAGCCAAAAAAACCTGACTTTTTTCTTCCCAAACGGAACCCAATAATAATGTTTATCCGAGTGAGTTTTATAGGACTAGAAACTTACCTAGTTCAAATATTTACTTTTCTAGCTAGAGTCAAATTATGAGATAGCATTGCCAAAGGCAACCAACATCTATAGTGAATAGCAACATATAACTTGGAGCTGCCTTAGCAACCCAATTGTAGTAGATTTATCTTGGATTAAATTGCCCAACTCATGCAAAAATGATGATTAATGAGTAAAGAATTCTATGATAAGGAACTCTATTAAAATTTATCCAAAAAATATTCATAATTTATAATCTAAGAACACGACTCATTGCCTCAGAATAATTTTAAATCTATATCATGGTACTTTTTTTTGTTAGAGAGCCCCCTCATTTGTATGCTTGCATTGTATTGTCTAATTTACAGATCAAAATTGATTACATTCAAAATTATACAGAATTAACATTTAAGGTTATGCATGATTATATACAAAATACTTTTTTTTTATTCTCTTTAACCTTATATCTCTTATCCAATAGACGTTTTATTTTACTAATACTGTTTTTGGTTGGAAAACTTAGGAATAGATTGGAAAAGGAAAAGGCAAAGGAAAAATATAGGTGAAATGTGAATAAAATATGCATATATCCCATATAGTTTCATATATTTTTTTCTTTTTTCTTTTGATTTTCAATCCCTTTTCAAATCCCTCAACTTTTTTCTCTTTTATTTTTTAAATTCTTCAATCAAGTACAACATATAAAATATTTTTTTCAAAAAACTCTATTTATTTTGGTATGAACAGCAAACATGTCGGCCATGTAAATTTTTACTTGATATTGAGAATAATTTGCTTTATGATGATGGTCAGTAAGAGTCCGCTTTCAATTTTCGATACCATTTTTGAATGACATGGCAAGAAAAAGGGGGGCCAATGTTGATAGGGCTCTAGTTGAAGAGGCCTATTTTGGCTGCTTTAGGAATGTGTTGACTTTATTTTTTATTTTTTATTTATTGATTATAGAATAATTATAAATATAAAAAATATTTTATTATCAAATAAATTATTAGTTGATAATAGTAATTGTGTTTGTTTAGATAATAATTGTTATTATAGGGATTGCTAAATTATTTTTATATAAAATAATAAAAAAATTAAACATTAATGTTTAAAAAAAATGCCCAACATGTAAAATTTTTTAAAAAAATAAAAAAATTTTAGAAAAAAATAAAACAAATAAAACAATGATTTTTATTTAACAAAAAATATAAAAAATTAAACACTAATGTTCAAAAAAAATGCCCAACATGTAAAAAATAAAAAAATAAAAAATTTCTAGTCTTTGGGACTATTATTCTAATACCATATCTACATCCTCCATCCCAATCCCTCTTTCAAGGCCTATCCTAATACCAGAGGATTAGGAGTCTTCTCCCCATCTCTCAAAATAAACACCCCACATAGTGGGTCCCACTTCACCATCAATCTCAATCCCTTCCCTACAACCCCAAACAAACAGGGCCTAAAAGATATCAAACTCCTTTTTATAGTAATTGAATTCGAAATCTCACATTACAGAGGGTGTTACACAACCATTAGGTTAAATGTCCTGATTTGTTTTAGTTTTTATAATAAAGGGTTTAAATGTTTTTTTTAATGGTTAATGTTCTAGATTTTCACCAAGGATCCTCTAGAGTGAAATTTTCCTAAAGTTTCCTAGAGTGCTACATTGTGTGGTTGAGATTTACTGGCAACTCACATCAATTTTTCTGATGTGACTTGCCAGTAAATCTCAACCACACAATGTAGGACTCTAGGAAACTTTAAGGAAAAACCACTTTAGAGGATCCTTGCTCCTAGATTTTAAGCATATAGTTCAAATTTAATGTTGTTTAAGGAAAATGTTGCATAGTAATCACTACATAAGCATATAGAAACTACATTTTTACCAATAGTTTATAAAGTGTCTTCAAAATTACCCTACTTAGAATGTGAAAATTATTAAATTTCACCCATGTTTTAGAAGGCATTTAAAATTTGACATTCCCTTCCCCATTTTTTAATTCTTGGTTTTTATTTCCCCCTTTCTCTATTTCCTTTATAATTTAGTAAAAACTTTTCCATAAGATTTCAAAATAAAAATCACAACTCTATAACAATTGTGAGTTGAACCATTGACTCAAAATCGAAAAAACAATTATTTGGTGAGTAACATTGTTGTATTAATTTTTTAAAAATAACGTGATAATTGTCATGTAATGAATGGTATAAAAAATTGCTCAAAAATCTATTAATTACCTCTCCTCAAAATTGATGGAGTTTCTTTTTTTTTTTCCTTTTTTTGTTTTTTGGTTTCACAAGCAATTTTTGTAATTTTTTAATAAATAAGGCCATATTTGATTTCATTTTTTAATTTTTTTTAAATTAAAAAAATAAATATCAAAAAGCTATTTTTAAATTTTTAAAAATTATTTTTACCCTCTCAAAAGATAAAATTATATAAAAATAGAGTATTAAGTATTTTTTATTTTTTTTCACCAAATTAATTTTCCACTTTTTTTTCTTCTAAATTTTAGAAAAATGAACAGAGTATTTGGTGGAGTAATAAAATTCCAAACTTTTGAAGTCCCAAACACCTGCACAAATTGATGTAATTATTAATTCTTGTGCCAAATGTGAACTCAAAATCAGTCCCTGACATTGCTTTCAATCCCTTCTGTTTCACTGTAAAATTTCAAACTGCCAAAAGGAAAGAAAAGAAGAACTGGTAGTATCAACATGACTAATCAAATCAATCTAATAACTAACAATGAAAAAATTAAAATCCCCAAAAGGAAAAGCAAAGAAAATCAAGAAAGGAAAATATGCTATTGTCATGTAATCCTGTTCAATTGGTTAGTGGAGGAGTTGTTTAAAAGTACAAATCAAATCCCAAAGCAGAGCCTCAAAGAAAAAAGGAAAATGTAAAAGAGAAAAAAAGTAGAACTGCATGATCAAAAATGGGTTCTGTTCAGTCACCCTCGCCCCGACCAAAATCAATTCATTATCTTCACTTTTTCCGGGGAAAATATGACTTTCCTAGAAAATCACAGCAGGGCCTCTATGCTAGCTTTCTTTACCATCCCACAAACTGGGCAAGAATCCAAGAAAGGCTGGCAAGCATTGCATGAACAAAGGTGCCTACAAGGTAGGAAAACAACACACGAATTCCGAGAATTGCAGCTTTTGCAGACCAAGTTTCTCGGTCTCTGTTCTTGATTTTCTTGCTCATTTTCGAGTCCCCTGTTTTCCCCTGTTTTGTCCTCTCTCTCTCCTCTGTCAATCACATCACAGCAAGACTCTGCATCGTCAGCTCCATTGGCCAAACATGCATTTTCTCTGAGTTGTTCGATTGTGTTGCTCAGAGATTCAACTATGGCTTCGTTTTCTTTGGCCAACCTCTGCCATGTCTCGTTCTCGATCTCCATATTTCTCAAGAATTCTTCGAGCTCTGTTTTTCTGTTCATAGCTTTTGCAATTTCATCATCTTTTTGATTCAGCAAAACTCTACTCTTCGCTTCGCATTTCCTTAAAAGCAATGCGAGTTGTTGATTTCTCTGCTCTTGCAGAGCCAATCTCAATCTCTCATTCTGTAAATTAAAAATAAAAAATAAAAAACCCATAATCAGATCATTATATATAATAAAAAGCCAAATCAAATTGAAAAACACAGAAATCCAATCTATGAAGAATGCTCTGTTTTCTTACCTGTAAACTGATAAACCGATCAACCTCTTGTCTCTCCTTCTCAATCTGAACCGCTATGCTCTGAGAAAAACTCATTGATTGATGATGATGATGATTGTTGGTTTTAGAAAACAACCCGTTGTTTTCAAAACACCGATTTTGTGTTTTCTGTTGTAGATTCAGCAATTGCTGTTGCTGTTGAAGATTGAAATAAGCATTGTCCATCCAATTCTGTGAACCTCCCAAAGAAAACCCAAAATTATCTGAATACAACTGCGCTTGAATCGCCATCATAAAGAGTTTTTTCACTTTCTCTCTGTATTGTAATGGCTTTTAAGAGACGTTTTGTTTTGGTATTTGGGTATTATTGCTATATATTGGTTTTTGGAAGCATAAAAAACAAAAGGTGGTGGTGGGGGTGTGCAGAGATATATTGAAAGTGATGTGAATTTTAATATAATGAGGGATTGTTTGGTTGAATGATATTAAAAGTATGCTGAAAAAACTGAAAAGGAAAACAGAGGAGGTGGTGGTGGTGGTGGTTGTGGGGCCTAGGATTCTTTTTCTTTGTTTCTGTTTTTCTCTCTCACTTTCTTTCTCTTTCTCTCACGTACACATGCAGATTTTGTGACTAAACTATCGGGTCAGAGGTTTCAGAAGCGTTTGTTGTTGAATGAGATTTATATGAGGGAGAAAATTTTAATTCAATTCAATTCCAAGTGGGTGAGGTAAGGGTTTATCCGTATTTACATGTATGCATATATGTATGTGTTTGAGATAGATATAGATATATAGAGAGAGAGAGAGAGAGAGGAGAGAGAGAGGGTCTGTTTTGTTTTGTTTTGATTTGTTTGGAGAGAGAAAAAGGGGTAGAATCAAGAGGTTTGTCAGTTTTGTCATGTGGAAAGGCTGTACTGTGTTTAATTCTGAATTTTTTCTGTCTATTTTTAACATTAATTTTTTATTATATTAATTAGTTTTGTGTTTTAAGACGTTTTTACCCTTTCTTGAGCTATTATTTTCCTCCTAATTAAGGGTAGTTTTGACATTTCATTCACTTATAACAATCCTTTTAGGAAATTCTGAAAAAAGATAGGAAATTCACGTATACTAGTAATTATATAAAATGTATGTAAAAATAGAAATTATACAAAATTTATTAAAAATAAATATAAAAATTATATTATATAAAAATTTATATTTTATAAAATTATATGTAAAAATTTATTAAAAGTAATTCTAACTATTTAGTTTCTTTTTTGTTCATTTAGAAAATAAAAATATGTAAAAATATAAATTATATATAATATATTAAAAAAATGAAATATAAATATGTTGTAATTGAATTAGCATATAATAATTTTATACGAAATATATATATATATATATATTGAATTATAAGATTCACATAATAACATATAAACTTAAAAAGAAAAAATAATGAAAATATCTAAATGATAAATACATCTCAATGTGTAAAATTATTAATCAGCAAATCTAAACTTTAGAGATTCTTCGAGAGTATCATTGTTATACGAGATAGGACAAATCTATAATTTCATATATGAAATCACTATAATAAAATTTAAACAACTAATATCTAATATAGAATAATATAGAATTTGTATTTTGGATAAAGAGTCCATATAATTTAAATTAGGTTTTAATTTTTGTATAATTTTATATGCAATTAAAAAATACATGCTGACATGATTCTCTTAAAAAAAAAAAACAGTAAATCTTTATAGCACACTACTTTTAATAATATATACTTAAACATGGAAAAAAGAAAATAGTATTTTTAATATAATATAATTTACCACCGAGGGTGGTGGCCTAATAGAGAAGGCATCATTCTCCTTCTCCATAGGTGTGACTCAGGTTCGACTCCTGGGGGGGAGTGAAATACTAGTCTTTCTAGTGGCTCACTCCGGTGATCTCACTCTGTATTCTGATCGAAACTTGGATTCGTCTGTGGCGTATGGTTAAACTCCGCTGGTGTCTCAGTGGTGGGTCCCTTCCTATAAGTTGAGTTAAATTAGGCTGGCAACCAATTATTCCGAAATCTGGGCCTACGGATGCTGTGATGACACTTCAAAACATTCTTTTTTTCTAATCAAAAAATAAAAAATAATATAATTTAACTAATGATTTTGTTCTAATTTTACCACATAATATAATTTAACTACTTAAGTTTAAAAACGTAAAGCAAAATTATCTTAAAATACCGTATTCTTAATATTACACTCTAAACATTATTTAACTTTAACTTTCAATTTTGAACCCTTTGATTAACACAACAAAATCATTTATGTAGATATAAATCTTCGACTCTTATTAATAACCTAAATTACCAATTCAAACCTCTTGCAAATGTTATAAGAGAATTAAATAAAATAAAATAAAATTATAAGATGTCTAATATGCCACGTCATTGCGCCCCCCCCCCCTCTCTGTCTAATATGCCACATCATTGGCCCCCCTCTCTCTCTCTTTCTCTCTCTCTAATACGCCACATCATTGGCCCCTCTCTGTCTCTCTCTCAATGCCTTGCAAGTTCTTTAACGTAACTGAAAGACATATGAGATAAGCATGAACAACCAAACGAGCTTGATACAATTGACTAAAGGAAAGGGCAGCCCCATCTTCATCATCAATATATAATATTAGATCCGACATTAATGGCAATTTTATGTTTCTTAACCATATTAGGAGATCCCTTGATCACGACTTTGTATGAGCAAGATGTCAAAATAACAATAAAAAAAAATTCTCAATTTCTTAAAGTACCAAAAAAACATGATAACCGAGTTTATTTGGTAGCTAGGTATAGTTAAGAAACATGACATTGCCATTAATATTGCTATTAATGCACAGCATTGCAAGTTATTGCTTAATGGCCTTTGCCTTCCTTCCTCATAGGGTCACATAACCTTTATTAATTATAAATATATATGTTCTTTATTATTTTTTAAACATCTAACAAGATGTCTCATATGACCTTCTATCAATCACAATAGTAGAAGGAACTGCACGAATATACATACCCTATCTGATACAAATCTCTCTCCTCTAGGCCATGGCTGTTTGGATAAATATAACCTTCGAATTGAATTACTAATCAACAAAATACACAATTTAATGTTTTGCTAAGAAAATTAAAATTTGGACTAATAGTCCATCACAATATGATATAAAATTAAAACCTATTGAATCTCGAAAAAAGGTATGAGATAAAATGGAGGACTAAGAAAAGATTCAAACTAGTTAGTTAAAAAAAAAATAAACACCGCTTAATTAATACACATTAATATGCATTTGAGAAAAGATTGGGTTTAGACACAGAGTGGTTGTCCTGTGACTTGAACCCATAACTTTAAAGTTATTCGGCCAATGTTTTACTATTGAACCAATGGTCACCCCCATTAAAACTAACCATGTTTGGCATAAGTTTTTTTTTACTATTTTAGCCACAAAATAACAAAATAAACTAAAAAGCTAATGAGACAAAATGCCACATCCAAATCATAATTATTTCATTTTTTTTCACAAAAGCCAAAAAAGTTAAAAAATTCATCTCAAACGAGATTTTTTAATCCTAGGCTAAAAAGTCAAAAAATCAACTCCCATCCGAAATGAAAGCTTAGTTAAAGTGCAAAAATTGATAGGATTTTATTAATTTTTTTTCATAACAATCAAAACAATAGATAAGACACACAAATCAAAGGGATTGATAATCCCAATAACAATAATCCGAAGAATGTTAATCTCATCTAATTCATTCCATTCAAATTGAGTGGTGTAATGGCCTAGGTAGGTGTCTAGTTCGATAATTCAAATTGTTTATCTTGTAAAATTTATTGAATAGATCATCTCTGCAAAAAATTAAATTAATAAGATATGATAGCTTTCCTAATTGTATCTCTTATTAAAATCATGTTTATTATTCATTTTTTCAAAAGCAATTACGGTCAAGTCATTTGTTACAAATATATGTTTTTTTAGGAAAAAATTAGTAACACATTCCTCTCTAACTTTGTGTAGTAGGAGAGGTCCAAGATATTTTTTATTATTATTTAAGATCCCTCAACATTTTCACAGATAAAATTGGACTCAGAAAAATTTTGCCCGACTCAAAGAAATTTCGCCTAACTTAGAGAAATTTCAATTTCTCTGGTATGATCATAGAGAAATTTCAAAATTTTTCTGAGTCGGGGAAAAATTTTTTTTGAGACGGACAAAATTTCTCTGAGTCAAATTTTTTCTGTAAAAATGTTGAGAGACCTTAACTACTATGAAAATATTATATGTCTTTTATATTATAAAATCTTAATATCAGGGATCTTAACCAAAAAAAATTCCTTTTTTAGATAATTGTTACAAATATATGTTAACTTAATTTTTTTAAAGATAATTTATTCGAGAGACTATAAAATCAACAATTATTTGTTTTTTCTATTTTGCGATTGGTGGTGCATTCCAACTCACTCACCAAATTATGAGTTTTAGTCATGCATTTTGTGTCCAAATTAGGTGTATGCATTATACTTTGTGCAATTATATATATATATATATATTGAATGGTTTGTTGAATGAGAAATATGAATTAATTTAAAATACTAAGTATTGGACATGTTTATTCATTCCATTAGCAGATTTATGAGCAATTTTCAAATCTATTTTCTGTTAAAAAATAATAAATAATAAACACTCATTATTTTCATATGAATTTACATTTATTGTGGGAGAAAATAATTTTTAAAATTTTTAAAATACTTTTTTGATATTTCTTTTTATAAAGCTAATATTTATTTATTTTTTAAGAGAAAAAAAAATCTAAAACTGAAACCGAACATAACCAAAATTTCAAAAGATTTTTTCTTCATTGCGTGCTCTATATATTATGAGTATTGTTAGAGTTCCATAAATTTAGGTGAGAAGTGTCATAGACTCATAATTTTAGATTCACAAATTTATTTACAAATGCTGTGATAATGGCGTTAGACCTTATATTATTGATGTGTAACAAATTAAAAGTAAACACTTATTAGAAGAGTTAGAGATTCATAATTTTAAATTCACAAATTTACTTACAATGTTGTGACAAGGAAGTTGTACCATATATCATTGAGTGTATAACAAATCAAAAGTAGACACCCTATTATAGTATATCATTATAGGTCAAATTGTGAAGTTTTTTGAGAGTGTCAAACATTTTTTATTTCAAACTCACGAATTTATAAACAATGATATGACAAAGGAATTGAGTTTTATATCATTAAATGTGTAACAAATTAAAAGTTAATATTTATCATACTATATCATTATGGGTCAAATTATAAATAAAAAAAATTGTGGGTCTTAAACCTTTACCATATATTAATCAAAGAAATTCATGAAAAATGGTTGTGAATTTCCTGGAAAGTAGATGCACGTGTTACAAAGCGGTGAACCCACGACACACTCAATACAAACAAGCTTTATGGTAGAATGCAAAAGCACAGCAGCTTCACTATGTGCTCTCAAAGTCCCACCAAAAAACACTGTACAAATCTTTTTGGTTCACACATTCACACACACACACGAAACAGAGCATGGGTTGTCTCATCTCATTCTTTGTTTCTTTTTTTTTTCTTTTTCTATCCCCTGAATTCAAGTCTTTTTGACTCTGCACATGCATGAATTTGTGGGCCTTTAGGTTTGGCAACAACAAAACCAACAAGAAAGTGCAATATGGATGGGCATGGCATGGGGAGTGGTGGTGATGGTGATGGTGGTGGTGGTTGGTGGTGGAGTCATGAGTCATGACAACCCCCATTTTGGACGGTAACAAAACAAACTATGCATAGACTTTGAAACTTTGAGAAAAAGGAATTGTGTATAGAGCCCTGCTGGAGACCCCCAGCAGAGAAGGACCCCCAGCACCCCCCACCTCCACGTGGGGGGCTGGCAATGGCCAAAAACTTAAAAAAAAAAAAAAAAAAAATTGTTTTTTTTTGGACCAATCAGTGAGGACCCCAGTACCCCCACTGGGGGTCTCAAGCTTTATTCTTGTGTATAATATTCATGAAAGAATGTTACAACAAAAGGGTCCACAAAAGTCTTAGGCCCCGTTTGTTTCCAGAGATGAAATGGAGGGGATTGATAGTGAGGGGATTAATAGTGAGGGGATTGTTAGTGAGGGTCGTTTGTTTTCAGAGATAGAATGAAGGGTATTGATAGTGAGGAGATTAATAATGAGGGGATTGTTAGTGAGGGGATTGATAGTGAGGGGATTAGTAGTGAGGGGATTGATAGTGAGGGGATTAGTAGTGAGGAATTGTTAAATTATTTTTATATAAAATAATAAAACAAATAAAAAAATATAAAAAATTAAAAATTATATTTTTAAAAAAATTTCCAATATATAAAAAATAAAAAAAATAAAAAAATTTCTAATCCCCTCACTATTTTTCTAATACCATCTCTACCTCCTCACTATGAATCCCCTCCCCAAGGGTATTAGTAATACCAAGGTATTAGTAGTACCCTCCCTATCTCTCAAAACAAACAAGGTATTAGTAATACCAAGGTATTAGTTAGTCCCAAGGTATTAATAGTCCCTAGACTATCTCTCAAAACAAACGCCCCATATACTAATCCCAAGGTACTAGTAATCCTAATCCCCTTGCTATAACCCAAAACAAACGGGGCCTTAGGGAAATCCTTGGCTACACCTGCCAATGTCTTTTCAGCTATTTTGTATGCATTATTCGTGCATTCATATTCATAATTACTACATATACTATTTAGGGTTGCACGGTTTGTCATCACATGAAATTTTTCATCCTAAACAGTAATGTTATAAACTGAAAATATTTATACAAAAAATTAATTAAAAAGTCAACGTATGATTTTGTGATTTGTTTTAAGTATATGTCCTAATGTACAATAATTAAATTTAGACCACACATTATTTTTTGGATAAAATTCTTGACATTTTTTCATTTATTTTTTATTTTTGTATTTCTGCAGTTATGACATGTTATTAGAAATCCGTAACACCTAACACCACAACAATTAAAATTTTATAGGGAAAAAATTTAAGGACGCAAATTTTTTAGAATTAATTATCTAAAAGTCTTATTTATAAATGTTATGGCAGTTCAAATCCTATCTAAAATTTTTTGAACTAATGAGCCCTATTTAATAAAACTGATAATATTATCAGTTTCTTTTTTCAATTTTTAAAATTAAGAACAATATCAATTTTGCATTGTAATATTCTAGATAATTGTTTCACTAACTGATAAAACATGAGATTAAATGTTTTTACCCTTTTACTTATTAGTTTGATTAAACTAAAACCGAGAAGATTATTAGTTTTTTTCAATTTTAAAATTGAGAACATTATCAAATTTTTCATTTTTAAAGTTTTTTTTCCTTAGTTTTACACATCAATGTTCCATCATCATGCTCCTTTATAAATACAAAATTTTCAATTTTGCACAAAAAAATAATTCTATTTTTCAAAAAAAAAAAAACAAGAACAAAAAAATTGTACTAAAGACACTTTTCAGAAAATTTTACTTTCTTGTTTTCCGTATTTTTTTTTTGTTTTTACTGAATTTTTTTAATATTTTAAGCAATTTTTAAAATTTTTAGACACACCTAACATAAATACATTTAAAAAGTACAATTTTTGTGAACAAAATCTTTAAAAAATTCACTAAATACCAAAAATACTAAAATTCAATACATTTTTTGTATTTTTGTATATTTATTAATTTTTAAAATCATTTTTGATGAATATTTTACTTTTTAGACACATCTAAGTAAGATGCATTTAAAAAAGTAAAAAAAAAATGCTTAAAATTTTAAAAATATTCACTAAAAAAAACGAAAAAAAAAACAAAGAACTCAATTTTAAAAAAAATCTTAATTCAAAATACTCAAACCAAACACATTGATTAGTTTTTTTTTTTTTTTTTTTTGGTCAATTTGAAAATTGAAGTTTTAAAATTTTAAAAATCAAAATAAATGTCAAATCATCACGTTCATTTATAGATAATTATAAAGATGAATAATCATTATTTGATGGACAATTTCGATATTTAAAAATTTACTTAAAGATTCAAAAAATCTTAGTTAGGATTTAACGGAATATAAGTTCATAAATTAAGATTTGTGTGTAATGTCTCATTTTTTTTATTGTCAAAAGTATTATTATTGTATTTTTAGCGACGAAATTAAACATTTAGTGATAAGTTACTATATTTTGAAACCAATTTTTGTCTCAACAAATAAATCATTTTGTGACCAAATTATTTTGTTCTTAAAATTCATTTATTAGTGATATTTTTTAAATTTTGTCATTAAATTTTTTTTTTAATCTTTTCAAAACAACTTTTTAGTAATTATTCTCGTAACGACAAGAATTGATTTTCACATATTTTTTGCTACAAAATTTTTATTTTTGGGGATA
This sequence comes from Camellia sinensis, assembly GCF_055761805.1. Lineage (NCBI taxonomy): Eukaryota > Viridiplantae > Streptophyta > Magnoliopsida > Ericales > Theaceae > Camellia > Camellia sinensis. Next base: position 11,084,022 of record NC_138965.1, read on the forward strand.
AAAAGTTTGTCCCTAAAACTTTTATTTGTTATAGTGTAATTAGAATCGGTGAGAGTTGAAAAACATAAAAAAAATAAAAGCACATGAACTATAAATTATAGGCACATAAAAGAATGTAAGATTTATGTGGTTGATCTCAAAATTAGATTACACTGAGGACCATTTCAATTCCAATATCTACTAAACTATTTCAAAAGTGTGAGCATACTCACTTGTCTTCTATTTTTTTATATTCTCAAAATTCTATTCACTTGTTTTTTACTTTTTCATATTTTCAAAATACCCTTTTCAATACGTTGCTCTTGAAAAGGGATTATATAGCAGCACTCACATGCACCACATAGTAATAGGCACTAATACTTCTGAATTTTTGTGACCGGTCACTTTACGGTTTTCATTCATTAGAGAACTTTATATAATAATAATAATAATAATAATAATAATAATGGTAAATTATATAAATGGTTCTTATAATTTATATGATGTGTTAATTTAGTCTCTATTATTTTAATTTATTCGATTTGCTTCTTAATTTAACTGATGGTGTCATATTAATCCAATAAATAACAGTCGTTAGATTTGATGGGTGACAACTCAAACGATGTGTCAACTTGGTCCATATCAAAATCAAGCAAATTAAAACAACATGAACTAAATTGACACATTGTGTAAACTATAAGGACCAAATTGACACATTATTTGAGTTTCCATCCACTAAACCTAGCGGCCATCATTTATTGGATCAATATGACACAATCCGTTAAAATCGAATAAATTAAAACAATATGAACCAAATTGACACATCGTATAAATTACAGGAACCATTTACATAATTTACCATAATAATAATAATAATAATAATAATAATAAGAATAATTGAAACTATTAAAAAAATCTAATTTAATCCACAATGATGCGTCATAATTGATGCTAATATATGTTAATTTTTAATTTGTCACACACTTAATTATAGCAGTAGATATAGTGTCCAATTGTCTTGCCACTTTATTGTAATTAAATTTGTAGATATAAAATTGTGGATCTCCAACATTTTTCATATAATAATACATAATTTTATGATTGAAATTTTCAAAAATTCAAATTTAAATTCAAATATAAACTTGATAGAATTTGACGGGCTTGTAAGACTCACTACAAGTTTTGTTTTAATGATCCAAATTGTTCATTTTATATGACTCTCCATGTAAATTTTATTGTGATTGTCTAAAAAAAATAGTTTATTTTTAAAAATATATTTGTCATCTATTTTTTCATAACCATGTGATAAAATAAAAATGTTATACTTATCAGATTAATCTAATTTTTTTTATATGAATGATATATACTAAAGGTTTTACAAAATAAACGGTTCGAACCATCGAAATAGAACTTTTAGTGAGCCCCACGAGACCGTCAAGTTCTCTCAAATTTAAACTCAATCTTAATTTTAAAAGTTAAAAATTAATATTTTTTATATAGACCGAGTGGTCATGTTCCTACAAATCATTACCAAATTAAATTGAATAGACAAATCTATTCACTGGGAGACACTTTATCTTCTATACAAGGTGTAAGTTTTTTTTATTGTTTTTTGCATATTCAACTTTTACTTATGTTTACTATATAAGAGAGAATCCAATCATTTTTTGATAACACATATTTGTCTTTGTTAGGAGGACTTTTACAAATTCAAATTTTTTATTAGAAATTTATCTAGAAAATACATATGTGGTTGAGATTTATTTTAAAAGTAAAACTCATCATTTAAGAATTGAATCTAGATCATTTAACAAGATTTTTGATAAATTTTGGATATGAGTTTCTTCTTTCTTACAATTTCTACTTAGTTATTCATCGGCCAAATCATATTTGCACATCATCAGTTTATTTTATATCAATGGTTCTACAATTTTCTAATACCGAACCTCTCGCTTTTCTTATCCACTATGAAATACTATTTTTTTGTTTAGTTGATAAATCCACGTAGTTTATAAATTCACTATAAAATACTATTTTTTTAATTTCTATTTCCTTTATATTATTATAAAGTTTTTTATTTCAAAATTATAACAACAAATATCACGTACAACGAACATGTATACCATTGCTATTAATAAAAAAATGTTATAAGAAATACAAAGATAATAGGCTCCCTCTCAACTACATGTACAAATACCAAAAATTAAATTCACATTCAAGTGATTAATGTCCAATATTTATAATATCCACACTACCCCGATATGTGTAACCCTAATTATATATATATATATATATATGTAGTTAGGAGGGTGACTATCTCTTATTTCATTTTTAACTTTTTCTAGCTGGTAGTAAAATTGTAGTGGTCATGACTTTAGTGAATTACATAAATTTTACACTTTTAAATGTATTTGTAATTACAATACTTATTTTATTTTATTTTATTTTTATATCTCACCAATCTTGATTAAATTCCTATGTTCCTTTTCTAAACTATCCACAATCATTTTGTACCTTAAGATTCAATTATTAGATGATGTTTTGTAATTCTCGAAATTCAAGATTCTATAATTCAACACATACGAGTGTTTGGGAACTTGCTTGGTTTAACTCAGTTTTTAGAAAATTAAAAGTTTTTTATTTTTTGTTTCTTGTGTGTTTTTTTTTAAAAATTAAGTAATTTTTTTTTTAAAAAAACAATCTAATCTAGATACACTTAAAAAATAATATTTGTGAAAAAGAACTTTAAAAAATTCACCAAATACAAAAAAGGCAAAAAAAAAAAAGAAAAATGAAAACTAAAAATATTTTTGTATTTTGTTGTTGTATTTAATGAATATTTTAAAAGATTTTTGAATAATTTTTTTACTTTTTAACTATATCAAGATTAAGTACATCTAAAAATTTAAAAAAATTATTAAAATATTTTTAAAAAAAATTAAAATACAAAAATGTAAATTAAAATTTCAAAAAACCATTTTTGAAAATTTCAAACCAAACAATCTAGAGATTAACTCGTTTCAGAACAAACTATTTTAGAAATTTTTTAATTTTTTAACCAAAATATGAGATAAAAAAATTAGTGTATTTGGGATGAATTTTTAACTTTTTTTAAAAAAATGTATAAAAAATGGAGTGAAAATGAAATTTTTAATTTTTTGATATAATTTGTTCTTGTTTTAAATTTTAATGACTTTTTAATTTTTAAACTAAAAAGTGATATTTTCAAACAAACTTTAGTGTTTATCTTTTATCATCATTTTAGATTTTTAGACTATTGCACATTAATTTTTCCCAAACAAAAAATGTTAGACATTTTAAGAATTCTATCAAAATGTTTTACCAAATCTCTCATACCAAATGTCACTACAAGAAAACATAGTAAAAAACACGGAAGAATTAGCGACGGTGCGCCTCCCGTCGCAAAAAAAGGTTTTTTTGCGACGGCAACTTCAACCGTCGCAAATGAAGCCTTTGGCGACGGCACTGTCCCGTTGGTAATAAAACTACGCGGAGGGGTCGGAAATGCGGAAGTATTAGCGACGGTTTTTTGTCCAGTCACAAATTTTTTTTTTTTTTGAGATGGCATATGTTTGCTGTCGCAAACAGTGGCCCATTTGCAATGGCAAAGTTCCGTCACAAAAAAAGATTATTGAAACGACGCCGTTTTACGAACTACTGACTACCATTTGCGACGGTCTAAAACATACCGTCGCAAAAAGTAAAAATAAAAATTCCCCCGCTCTTCCTTTTCATCTTGCCGCTCGATCCTTTCCTCCAATCCCAAACTTCATCCAAATCCAAATCCCTAACATCATCCCCCAAATTCCTCAAACGAGCTACAGGTAGCGGTGGTGCAGCGAGCAAGCCAGCGGTGGTGCGGCGGCGACGGCGACAGGTAGCGGTGCTTCGACGACGACTCTCTCTCTCTCTGCGTATGCTCTCTCTCTTTCTCTCTGTATATATATATATAAATGTGTATAATTTGGGGATGAAGTTATAATCTGTATATAAATCTGTATAGAATTAATAAATCTGTATATATATATATGCAAATAAATGTGTATAATTTATATATATATATATACATAAATCTGTAGATAACTCCCTGTAGATAAATCTGTATATAATTTGCAAATAAATCTGTAGATAAATTTGTAGATGAATTTTTTATCTACAGAATTTTTTTTTATCAAAAAAAATAATAAAAATCTGTAGATAATTTTTTTATAGAGACCTAAAAAGTAAATAACAAATAAATAAACTCGAATAAATAAATGTGTTTGAAAATTTGAAAGCAATTTTTTGGAGGTTTTCTTAGAAAGTGATTTGTTAACAGAAATTTATTTTAAAAACAGTTCATTAAACAAGTTTTGTATTTTTCAAAAAATGAAAACAGAAAATGATAAGAACTTCCATGGCAAATCTGATATACATATATAAAAGGGTAAGCTTTTTAGTCATTGATCAATTCAAAAACTAATTTGTATAGTTGTATGCTATGCTATGCTCCACGCTGTTTGTTTTAGTGGAAATGTTTTTGCTATTTTCTACATTTGGTATGATTGGAAAAAAAAGTTCGATTTGTTGTTAATAGAAATTAAGTTAATTTGAATATAACATATTTTTCCGCCCATTTTTCACTTTAAAGGTGAAAATCAAGTTTTTTTAAAAAAAAATTAAAATCTTACAAATATTTCTACGCATAAGAAAAGCCAAACAAATTGTAAATGTAAGCAATTAATTAAAATTTTAGTTATGGAGATGTGGTTAGACTTTGAAAATATTTTCACTTATTTATTCTGTTTATTAGGTTTTTTTTTTTTTTTTTTTTTTTGTATTTTTTGACGTTTAATATGACAATTTATTTATTTGCGGAGGGGAATGATATCATTTACTTGGTTTGCGTAGGTATTATATTTAGAGTTACTTTGGTGAGATATTTTTGTGGATGTGTACAGATGATGGATAAGAGTTGGATTGATTTGCCAAATAGGATGTCGAGTGAATACATTAATGAGATTGATGAATTCCTTGTGTTTGCCTACACCAATAGAGTTGAAGGTTCGATGATCAGTTGTCCGTGTAGGAAGTGTGAGAATCGATACTATTTTGTACGAGAGGGTGTACGGGAGCATCTGATTTTGAATGGTTTTTTTAAAAAATACAAACATTGGATTAATCATGGGGAATCTTACATATCTCTGCATGGTAATCGAGAGAATGAAACATTAGCTAATTTAGACATTGGGGTTGATATGATTGGAATGATACAAGGGGCTATGGGAAATCCACATGCCGGTACAAGTGTTGAGGGTGATGAACCACAGGGGCCTGATCCCCATGCATCTGAACCCCAGCTCGGTCCAAATGCAGAGACTGCAAAGTATTTCAAACTTCTTCAAGATGCACAAAGTGAATTGTATCCGGGTTGTTAGAAGTTCACATCTTTGTCATTCATTGTTCGACTTCTACATGTGAAGGTGCTTAATCAGTGGACAGACAAGTCTGTTGACATGTTGCTTGAGTTATTGAATGAGGTGTTCCCGTTGGGTGTGAAACTCCCGGACTCATATTATAAAGCTCAAAAGGTCATAACAGATTTGGGCTTCACGTATGAGACGTGGGATGCATGTCCCAACAGTTGCATGTTGTTTCGAAATGAGGACGCCAATCTTGATAAATGTGCCATATGCAACAATTCTAGATGAAAATCAAATGGTGATGGTGGTTCAAATGGTCCTAACACAGGTGGCAAACAAATAGCTGCAAAACAGATGAGGTATTTTCCTTTAAAGTCAAGGTTGCAGAAGTTGTTTATGTCATCCAAGATGGCCAAGTTAATGAGATGGCATACAGAGGAACGAACTGATGATGGTGTCTTCAGGCATCCTGCTGACTCCTTTGCATGGAAAGATTTTGACCGTCGGAATATTGACTTTAGTAATGATTGTCGAAGTGTAAGGCTTGGCTTAGCATCTGATGGTTTTAACCCATTCAGGATGATGAACATAGTTCATAGCACTTGGCCTGTTGTGCTCATTCCATACAACTTGCCGCCATGGATGTGCATGAAGCAACCATTTCTAATTTTATCTGTGCTTATTGACGGCCCGAAAGGACCTGGTGACAAGATTGATGTGTATATGCAACCGTTGATTGAGGAGTTGAAAGAACTATGGAATGAGGGTGTGTCAACATTTGATGCATCAACAAATCAAATGTTTCAAATGCATGCAGCTTTACTGTGGACAATTAGTGATTTTCCTGCATACGCAAACTTGTCAAGATGGAGCACTAAAGGCGAATATGCATGTCCTTATTGTAATAAGGAAACTACATTGTGTTGGTTGAAGCATAGTAGAAAACAATCATACTTGGGTCATCGCAGATTTTTACCTACTGGCCATAAATTCCGAAAGGATAAAGTATCATTTGATGGTAGTCGGGAAGTCAGACTCAAACCAAAATTGTTGTCTGGAACTGAGATATTGCTACAATTAGAATCTGAGGGTATTTTAACCCAATACAAGAGGGATGACCTTAAGGAGAGGCATAAGAGACAGGTAGAAAAGGAGAGAGTTGGACATCGCACCCATAGCTGGAAGAAAAAGAGTATCTTTTATGAATTGCTATATTGGGAGCACAATCTAATAAGACACAATCTCGATGTGATGCATATAGAGAAGAATGTTTGTGACAATGTGTTGTGGACAATATTAGGGGTTGCAGGAAAATCGAAAGATGGTGTTAATGCTCGGTGTGATTTACAAGATATGAATATTAGAAAACCCCTACATTTGCAGCTAAGAGGGTCGAATAAAGCCTATTTACCACCAGCACAATTCACGATGACCAAGGATGAGAAAGATTTGTTCTTGAAAGTGTTGAAGGAAGTAAGAGTTCCCGATGGGTATTCATCCAATATATCACGTCGTGTACGCTCACATGATAAAAGTATTGGGGGTCTTAAGGGCCACGATAGTCATATTCTGATGCAACAACTTATTCCATTGGCTATTCGAAGATCGTTACCGAAGAATATAATTGAACCCTTGATTGAATTGAGCAATTTCTTTAGATAATTGTGTTCAAAAGTTAATCGTGCGACGGATTTGTAATATATTCAAGATCGTGTCACTATAACACTTTCTCATCTAGAGAAAATATTTCCTCCGAGTTTTTTTGATATAATGGAGCACTTGCCTATACATCTAGCTGATGAAGCCTTATTGGGTGGAGCGATTCAGTTTCGCTGAATGTATCCAATTGAGAGGTATCTTCTTACTTTGAAGCAATACGTGTGTAATAGAGCTCATCCTGAGGAGCTGCGAGCAGAGTTCTCTACACATTTACAGTAGATGAGAGCTGAGATGATGGCCCTTGTGTCACAGGGGGCGAGTGTGGGTCCCAACAGACAGGTTCCATATAAATTAAATTGTTTGATAGTTCAATTTTCACTGAAGATTATGTATAAAATTTGAATATGATTAAGACATTATGCATTGACTAACATAGGTTCCTGATGTATCGAGTGGCCACCGGGCATTTAGGGAATCTGCAGAAGACGAGAATCCATATACACCACCACCAAAAGATCAGGTATAAAATGTATCTTTGCATTCTAAGCTAAAATGTATCTTTACATTCTAAGTTAAGAGACTTGTGGGAGAAGACGGGACTAGTTAAAGCCGGATGTAGCACGAAACTTGGCACACACGTCCGCCTAGGCACGAGAGACTTGTGGGAGAAGACGGGGCTCGAATCGGGTTCCCGGTTTGGGAGTTAGAGCCGAATTTCACTTTAGGCAAACTAGTTCCTTAAAAAACTTGAATTCGAGGAGTTAATGCCCCAAAATCACCAAACCGCATCGGTTTAGCACGAAACTTCGCACACACGACCGCCTAGGCACGAGAGACTTGTGGGAGAAGATGGGGCTCGATTCGGGCTCCCGGTTTAGGAGTTAGAGTCGGATTTCATTTTAGGCAAACTAGTTCCTTAAGAAACTTGAATTCGAGGTGTTAACGCCCTAAAATCACCAAATCGCGTCGGTTTAGCACAAAACTTGGCACACACGTCCGCCTAGGCACGAGAGACTTGTGGGAGAAGACGGGGCTCGAATCGAGTTCCCGGTTTGGGAGTTAGAGTCAGATTTCACTTTAGGCAAACTAGTTTCTTAAAAAACTTGAATTCGAGGAGTTAACACCCCAAAATCACCAAACCGCGTCGGTTTAGCACGAAACTTGGTACACACGTCCGTCTAGGCACGAGAGACTTGTGGGAGAAGACGGGGCTCGAATTGGGTTCTCGGTTTGGGAGTTAGAGCCAGATTTCACTTTAGGCAAACTAGTTCCTTAAAAAACTTGAATTCGAGGAGTTAACGCCCCAAAATCATCAAACGGCGTCGGTTTAGCACGAAACTTGGCACACACGACTGCCTAGACACGAGAGACTTGTGGGAGAAGACGGGGCTCGAATCGGGTTCCCAGTTTGGGAGTTAGAGTCGAATTTCACTTTAGGCAAACTAGTTCCTTAAGAAACTTGAATTCGAGGAGTTAACGCCCCAAAATCACCAAACCGCGTCGGTTTAGCACGAAACTTGGCACACACGTCCGCCTAGGCATGAGAGGCTTTTGGGAGAAGACGGGGCTCGAATCGGGTTCCCGGTTTGGGAGTTAGAGTCGGATTTCACTTTAGGCAAACTAGTCCCTTAAGAAACTTGAATTCGAGGAGTTAACGCCCCAAAATCACCAAACGACGTCGGTTTAGCATGAAACTTGGCACACACGTCCGCCTAGGCACGAGAGACTTGTGGGAGAAGACGGGGCTCGAATCGGATTCCCGGTTTGGGAGTTAGAGCCGGATTTCACTCTAGGCAAACTAGTTCCTTAAGAAACTTGAATTCGAGGAGTTAACGCCCCAAAATCACCAAACCACGTCGGTTTAGCACGAAACTTGGCACACACATCCGCCTAGGCACGAGAGACTTATGGGAGAAGACGGGGCTCGATTCGGGTTTCCGGTTTGGAAGTTAGAGCCGGATTTCACTCTAGGCAAACTAGTTCCTTAAGAAACTTGAATTCGAGGAGTTAACGCCCCAAAATCACCAAACCACGTCGGTTTAGCACGAAACTTGGCACACACATCCGCCTAGGCACGAGAGACTTATAGGAGAAGACGGGGCTCGATTCGGGTTTCCGGTTTGGAAGTTAGAGCCGGATTTCACTTTAGGCAAACTAGTTCCTTAAAAAACTTGAATTCGAGGAGTTAACGCCCCAAAATCACCAAACGATATCGGTTTAGCACGAAACTTGGCACACATGACCACCTAGGCACGAGAGACTTGTGGGAGAAGACGGGGCTCGATTCGGGTTCCCGGTTTGGGAGTTAGAGCCGGATTTCACTTTAGGCAAACTAGTTCCTTAAAAAACTTGAATTCGAGGAATTAACGCCCCAAAATCACCAAACGATGTCGGTTTAGCACGAAACTTGGCACACATGACCGCCTAGGCACGAGAGACTTGTGGGAGAAGACGGGGCTCGAATCGGGTTCCCGGTTTGGGAGTTAGAGTCGGATTTCACTTTAGGCAAACTAGTTCCTTAAGAAACTTGAATTCGAGGAGTTAACGCCCCAAAATCACCAAACGACATCGGTTTAGCACGAAACTTGGCACACACGTCCGCCTAGGCACGAGAGACTTGTGGGAGAAGGCGGGGCTCGAATCGGGTTCCCGGTTTGGGAGTTAGAGCCGGATTTCACTTTAGGCAAACTAGTTCCTTAAGAAACTTGAATTCGAGGAGTTAACGCCTCAAAATCACTAAACGACATCGGTTTAGCACGAAACTTGGCACACACATCTGCCTAGGCACGAGAGACTTGTGGGAGAAGACGGGGCTCGAATCAGGTTCCCGGTTTGGGAGTTAGAGTCGGATTTCACTTTAGGCAAACTAATTTCTTAAAAAACTTGAATTCGAGATGTTAATGCCCCAAAATCACTAAACGGCGTCGGTTTAGCACGAAACTTGGCACACACGACCGCCTAGGCATGAGAAACTTGTGGGAAAAGACAGGGCTCGAATCGGGTTCCCGGTTTGGGAGTTAGAGTCGGATTTCGGTCTAGTCAAAATTATTTACTAAACTATCTTTCTAATTATATTGTAGTTAATTTTTTTATATTTTTCTGTAATTAAAATATTAATACCATTATATTGTTATTAATTATTTTTATTTTTTTTTTCCAGATATTTCCTGAGTAGCAGTTTGCTTATTGTGGAGTGCAGGCGTGTAAAGATTATGACGAACTTCTGTTTTTGTAACCCACGAAAGAATCAAGACGAAAACTTTTAGTTTTGATTTTGATTTATGTTATTTAAATTTGTGAACAACATTATGTATGTATTATGTGACATTATGTAGTCGCATAATTTTTATTGTTATGAATTTTTATTTATGTATTGTTATGAATGGAACAACATTATGAATTTTCATTATTTGTCAACTTTTGTTTATGTATGTATTTATATTATTATGTAATTTTTGGATTTTTTTTAGTTATTTTTCATTTAATACAGGTGATTTTTATATTTTTAATAATTTGTAAACAAAGATTTTTTTTTTAATTTTTTTGAGACGGCAAAATACCCCGTCGCAAAAAAAAAAAAAAAAAAAATCAGGCTTTTTGCGACGGTACCCATACTGTCGCAAAAGGTACGGAATTTAATAAAAAAAGGCTTTAGCGACGGTATAATTCCCGTCGAGAATAGTGATTAGCGACGGCTCACGTTGCCGTCGACTATAGCCAAAAGCGACGACACTTTTTAGCGACGGGATTTTTGGCGTCGCAAAAACCTCTTTTACCGACGGCAAGACTGTGCCGTCGCAAAAAAACCCAGATTTCTATCCATTATTGGCGATAGAAATTTGCCGTCGCAAAAGAGAAATTTTCCTGTCGCTAAAACAATGGCGACGGCACTTCCCGTCGCTAAAGGCCTTTTGCAACCCCCTGTGTTGCGACCCCCACTTGCCATCGCAAAAAGAGATTTTACCGTCGCAAAAGGCTTTTGAGACGGCGTGAGGGAGTATTTGCGACGGCGTTTTGCCGTCGCAAAAAACATTTTTTTTTGTAGTGTGTCTCACATGAGTGTGGCATGGGTGTGGGTCCCACACCCATGTGAGACACTTGGTAGAATTTTTAGTAAAACTTTTAAAGTTTCTAACACTTTTATTTGAGAAAGAGTAATGTTAGAAATTTTAAAAATTCATGTCATTGGAAAAAAGAACCAAAAAAAAAAAACTACAAATAAATGATTTTTTTTTTTTGATTGCAAGTCTGGTGGTTAATGTTGAGTGGAAGTTTCAAAACTCGCACCCAAAACAAGTGAGACTTGAATTGAAAATATTTTTTATAAATTTGTAATTATTTTTTTAATATTATAATATATATATATTTTTTGTAATTTGAAAAAGGAAAAGAGAATACATCACATATATAGGCTGTTTCGTAAAACTGTGAAAAAATGATTATATATTATAACTTAATAGATTATAATTTATAGCTGTAAATATAAGTGGTTAACCTGTTTGGTATAGCTGTGAGATTATGGATTTAAATAGCAGAGTAGTATTTGGTCGATAAGCTGTAAAATAGCTTTTAATAAATTAATTAGTATCAATTAATTGCTTAGGGTTTGTTTGGGGTGTCCTAAATAAGTGCACTTTTTGTCTTTTTAGACTAAAAAATTGAGGAAAAAATATGGTTGTTTGAGTTAACTTTTTAACTTTTTACGAAAAAATATGTATTAAAAAATTGTATAAATTAATGTGTAGAAGAAGGTAAGGAGAGTAGCAGTATGGCCAACTGTCTTGGGCAGAGGCATTTGACATAAGAAATGGTTGTCTCATTTGCCGGCATTGCATTGTTCGGCCCGCGGGGGCCCATCACAGGTCCCTTTTTGCTAATCAAAACCGTTCAATGTGTAGAACTCGTCGAGTATAATATATTTATAAAAAATCACGTTGATCGGATATCAATAGCTATCGGATCGGATTAGTTTTTTTTTCAACTGTTAACTATAACACCATCCTTTTTTTATACAAAACTGATTTGATCATATAGTTAGCGATATTCGATCAACGTGATTTTTTACAAGCATATAGTACTCGACGAGTTCTACACATTAACGGTTCAGATTATGAAAACGGGACCTGTGATGGGCCCCCACGGGCCGAACAGCAGCGTGCTTTTTGTGCAATATGGATGTATAATTTTTTCAAAAAAATTAGCTTCACCTGTGGGACGTTAGACGAGTTTTATTATTTTTTGTATAAAATTATTATTTTTATTATTTTTTGTGGTGAATAGTGATAACTTTTTAATTTTTTTTGTAACTATTTGATTTTTTGGATTATTTTGAAGATGCCAAACCAGGTCTTAATTAGTATCAATTAATACTAAAATTATTAATTAGTATCAATTAATGGCTTAATTAGTCTCAATTAATACCAAAATTATTAATTAGTATCAATTAATATTAATAAACAACAATTGTTATTAATTAGTATCAATTAATAATTAATTCATTACAAAAATATGTAATATTAATTTATTAATAATTAATACCAATTAATATTGATACCAATATAAAAATTGTTGATTTTTTTTTTCTTCTCTTCTTTCTTTTTGTTAATTTTGTTTAATTTATTAATTCATTACATATTATTTTATTAATTTATTAACCGTCGCTAGTGGCTAGGGTTTCAACTCCGGAGGACAATGCAGATTGCTATTGCGACGGCTAGGGGTGTGTGCGGTGCGATTCGGGCGGTTGGAGAATAAAATTACAAACCGAATGTCGAGTTAACGGATTAACGGATTGACAAATTGCGATTTGAGCAGTTTTTGACGGATTGACGGATTAAAGAACATTTAAACTAATTATCATACATTTGTATAATATATAACACTAATTTATATAATATTTTTTAGATAAATAACACAAAATAATTTTACATAATACGTGTCATATATATAACCACTAATTTGTAATAAATTTCATATCTTAAATCTCTCTCATACTCATTTTTACATTGATATTTCATTGAAATTTAAAAAATATATATGTATTAACTATAGCGGAGTTGAGCAGTTCGGTTGGCGGATTATAAATTTTAAAGTTTAAACCGCGGTTAGCGGTTAAAGCGGTGCAGATTGATGCAGATCGGTGCGATTTTAGCAGATTGAGCGGTATTTTGCATAGCTCTAGCGACGACAACAAACAACGCAAATCGAGAGAGAGAAAGAGAGATAGGGATGACGGTGGTTAGGGTTTCAGATCCAGATCGCAATTGCAAAGAGAGAGAGAAAGAGAGAGCACGGGTCGATCCTGACTGTGGCGAATAACGCTGGAGAACAACGCAACCGGAGAGAGAGAGAGAGAGAGATAGCAGTGGTCAGGTTTTAGATCGCAATGGCGATGGCAATGGTGACGGGAGGTAACGACAGAACAGATCATGAAAGAGAGAAAGCGAGAGAGAGAGAGAGAGAGCGAGAAAAGAGAGATCATGAAGATAGAGAGATAAAGAACGAGAGAGAGGGAGAGAGAGAGAGAAGAGATAGCAATTCATGAGAGAGAGCTCTGGTTTGTTCGCCGAAAATCTCTTGCCGAAAATCGCCTTTCTCTCTCTCTCCAATGAGAAAATGAATAGTGTTTTGAGAAAGGAAGTTTATATACTTACGTTTTTTGTAATAGTTGAAATTGAAGAGAGGCATTTAAGTAATTTTGCTCCTCGATTTTTAGCTTTCCGTTTAAGCTGAAATGGAAAAGCAGTTCCTCTTCCACTCAAAGAAAAAGATGAAAATCAACTTATAAAAAGTTGAGTGAATTACACTAACGGTTCCTATAGTTTAGGACTTGTGTCATTTTAGTCCATGACTTTTCAATTGTGATACATTTGACCATAAATTTTGAATCTTATTCCAAATAAGAACAATTATAGATACTATTGGATTTTTCAAGGGCAAAATTGTCAATTTGATAAAATATAAATTAATTTGACAAAAATAAATGTCAAAAAATTATTTTTGAATTTTTAAAAATTATTTCTAGCTACTAACAATAAAATTATATAAAATTGATAAATCTTTTAGACATTTGTTTGTTTTTTTTACGAAATTAATTTTTATTATGTGTTTAGATGATGATCATGTAAAAATAATTTTTAAAAAGTAATCATGTAATTTTTATTAATTTTTATCAATTTTACATAATTTTATTTTTGGTGGGTAGAAATAATTTTAAAAAAATTTTTAAATATTTTTTTTGACATTTATTTTTGTTAAATTAGTTTATATTTATCAAAATGACGATATTACCCTTGAAATTAAGCAATGGTATGTTCAATTGTCTTTATTTGGAACAAGATTTAAAATTCAAAATCAAATGTGTCATAATTAAAAAGTCAATGACTAAAATAACACAAGTTCTAAACTATAGGAACTATTAATATAATTTGTCCTAAAAAATTTATAATCTACACTATTAAATTACATCAAACACATAAAAATAACTTATTTTAAGTTACAGTAATGGTAGATGGTCCGAATTTTCCAGGCTCGAATGGCTCGATTTGACCAAACGACGTCATTTTAGACACAAAACAACACAAAACGACGTCATTTTGATCAATTTAAATCATTTGAGCAGCAAATATTGTGGCCGTTATGAGTTGACTAAAGCTGAAAACAATATGTGCCAAACAAGCACATCATTGGAGCGGAGAAGTAGCAAGGAAAGGAAGGGAAGCGTATGGGGACCCACGTGGAGGGCCACCAAATAGGATGCCAGGAGGCCTTGCGTGGTTGGTGGCTCATCTGCAAAACCCAATGGTGCAATACCATCCCGTTCCATGTGAACACACTCTTGACCAAACCAAACACATGACTACACTGATCACACCTCTCTCATCATCTCTCTCACATTATTGAAAGTATCTTTTGATAATTTTTTTATTTTTTGATATATTTTTTTTTATAAAAAATTAAAAAATTATTAAAATAATTTATTTTCAAACGAAACTTAGTGACTAGGACTGGACAAGTATTCATTTGATTTCTTAAAATTGAATGGTCCAAATCAATTTATTATAGAAGGAATAATTTTGATAATATGAGTTCTTTTCAATTCATCTAAATTTGAATGGACGACAGATTAGAAATTATCAGATGCAACCCGACCTATGAACACCCTAATAAAACCTATTCATTCATGATCTATTATTAAATTACAAAAACAATTTACGAAAGCAAAGAAACATATGGGAAGAGAGAGAGGAACTCCATCATTTAGGTCTCGTTTGGGAATAGATTATTTTAATAATTTTTTAATTTTTAATAAAAAAAATATACAAAAAAATAATATGATAACTTATAATAATTTTTTAATTTTTTAATTAAAATACATAATTACCAAACGGAGCCTTAATATTGATCGTATTTTGATGAAAGTCCCAAAGCAAAGCACTACTAGCACTACTACTACTCTTAGTAGGTGTTTGAAAATAACTAAAAAGTGTAATTTTTTTTACATATATACATTTGTTTGTGTTACATCTATCAACATCTTTTTTTTATTTTTTTTTTTAATTATTTTTTCTATTTGTTTACATAATTTTTTTTTTTATAAAAAATTAAAAAATAAACTTTTTGAGCCTCCCAAACCACTCTTTACTACGCAACTTCCCCCCCCAACTACTTTCGTTTAACCTTTTCTCAAAGTGATAGGCACTCCTACTTACGAGTACCCCCTTCTTCTTGTTGCTTCCCCCCTGATAATCTAACCCCACTTAAAAAATATTTGTATATTTTGTTTGTGGTGGGTAAATTTTTTTTTAAAGTTTAAATTCAAATTTAATTATTATATTTAAATTTGTGTGACTCATCATAAGTTTTATTTTAATAATTTAAATTATTTATTTTATAAAACTTTCAATGTATAGTATTCATAAAAAAAATCAAATTGATATGATAATCATAGCTATTTTCATTTTTATTTTATGACGTTCGTTTCTAAAAAAATATATAGTTTATTTTTAAAAATACACTTGTTATTCATTATTATCAGATCAATCAAGTGTGTTTTTAAAAATACTTAAAAAAAGTCGAACTTTTTTAACTTGAAAAAAGCGCAACACATGATAGGCCCGGAATATATGCAATATTATTTGCAAATACATTTCAAATTAATTATGTAACAAAATAAAATCACAAATTTTACATGCCATTTTCAAATGCATAGTCGGACTTTTCTTTCAATTTCTAGCAATCTTTTAGGCAATGAGATCTCGATCACATAGCCGTCAAAAAAATTTAAAAAACTTTAATTATTGATCTTCCCATTTCATTTCATTTCATTTTGATATTATAACTTATGACATCAATACGATATTAGTATGATACCAACAAATTCTGTTAAATAGTTTAAGAGTAAGAAATTTTTGATAATAATTTCAAAAAATAAAAAAATTTGTGTAATTATTAAAATTATATAAGAGATTTCTATAATTATCAAAAAATTCAGAAAGGCATATATTAAAATAAAAGGTGATGCATTGTTGATAAATTGTCTTTCGAATGCCGTCTCTTTTGAATTAAATTTTCCTTTTTTCTGCCAAAGGAATCAGACCAATGAAACTGAACATTACCGAGTCCCAGGCATTAAAGTTTATATTACCACTCCAACCACTTGATTAGACATTTTCTCCTTCTATCAATTTTTTAATTATTTTTGGAATACAATGTTTCTTTCAAGGACGCCACTGGTTGGAAAATTATTAGATCAATAATGTTAAGAAATTATTAGATCAATAATGTTAAGAATCATCCTCTCCTTCACTACATGATTACACTAATTGAATACTAAACTCTCGTTTAAGAATTAATTATTTTAGTTAATTTTTTTAATTTTTACGAAATGATATGAACAAAAATAAAGAGAATGATATAATAACTTATAGTGACTTTTTAATTATTTTAGTATTGACAAATGAGACGTAATGATATTTATGCGGGGCGAATGTATCAACAAATAAAGTGATAGGTACCATGTGATAAAAAAGAAATAGTCATATATTCTTCAAAATATTATGTAACCTTGTATACATTCTATTCTCAATTAATAAAAAAATCGTAACATGATTACTAATTTCGAATCTTTATCATAAGGGTGACTTTGGCCCGAAGCGAGAGAGAGAAGAACAATGTTAAGGATACCAACAAAAAAAAAAAAAAAACTAAAAATTTGACCAAATATTCATAAGTATGGAACTCATACCGGGCGTTTAGTACAAATTTTAAAGAATATCTGTCTTTAACATTTTTTTGGAGAGAAATCTTAAAGGCATTGCCCCATAAGTTGAAGGCCACATTTTAAGGGACCACATGAGTAGTGTCAATTGTGGGGATGGTGTTCAATGTCACAGTCTCTGGATTATTTAATTAAAGGGAGATTTATTAGGATTTTTTTTAAAGTATTTGTATTTTAATTAGTTTATAACATATTTTTATTTTAATAAGTTATATTATTTGAATATTTGATCCATTAAATCTTAAATATCATATTTAAGGTATTTTTTGGATAATTTTACCTTTATAAATATTTTTTGAACGGTTAATAATTTGGTTATATGAACATACATAATTTACAATGTGAAATTCACATTGATAGTGTGAATATTTGCATTGATAGTCTAAATGTTCATATCACGGAACATTCATATTGTCAATGTAAATATTATTATTATAAGTATTTTGATAACTATATCACCTATAAAATTTATTACAACATAAGAAAATAATTTGAATTAAATGAAACATAAATAGGTAAAAATAAATTTATAAATAAATGTCTCTTTATTAAATACATATAATAATAATAATAAAATAAAATAAAATCGTATAATGAAGGGAAGAGAGCTATCAGGAAAGTGTGGGTGTGCAGATGTAGTTGTATGTCAAACCACCTATGTTTTGTACATCTCAACTATTAACCCCACGTGGATGTCTATGGTACAGCCACTATGTTGTGTAGTAGTGGATTCCAATTTCTCAAAAAAAATAAAAAATTATACATATATATAACTTAATATGAGTTTGAGAGTGCTACACGAGCTTCAATATTGTGCCACGTTGATGTTTTTTCTAAATTAAAAGTTTAGATTGTCCATGACTTTGTGATTTAATGGCATAGAAACAGGTACTTCTGAATGAAAGGTTAGAAGTTCATTTTTTAATAAGAACAATTTTAATAATTATCAATTGACTTTGATAGATTAAAAAAAGAAATTAATTATGAATATCTATATAGGTTGTGATACAAAATAATGACAAAAAATAAGTGACACATAAAATCTAAACTATCTATTTACAAACAGACAAAAAAAATGCTGACATGATTAGTATTCATTTCTCGAATGGGACGTCTAATTTAGATTTAAATTTGAGAGGAGTTCAATTAATCCTAGATATCATCGTAAATAAGGTTATGCTGATAAATACCTTAGGGACATGAGAAAATGATCCAAAAAATGTAAAATTTAAAACACTTTCACATAATATGCATTACATATCTTAACATTAGACAATGTGTAGAGGGGCACTTGTGATAAAATTATCAACAATGATAGAGAGTTTTAATTTTAGAATTTTAAAGAGAGCTTTAATGATGTGGCAAGAGAAAGAAAAAAAATACAGACACACATATTATATCACATATAAACCCCGCTTCTTATTACATTACTAAAACTTTCTTTAGAACCTCAAAATTAGAATTTTTAATTTTTATTCTAAAATTATTTGCATAGAATGATGTCAAGTCAAAAAAGACAATAGGAGAACAGAATAAGATGTGTAAATAAATAAATATTATGTATGTATGTTTGTATGTATCAATGGAGACAAGAAATGGGATATTTTTCAAACTTTTAGAGAGAGAGAGAGAGAGAGAGAGCATTATATGTATATGATGTATGTATGTACTGGTTCGTGTTTATCTTTTTTGACTACGAATGAATGCAATGCATGTGACAATACTTGCAGTGCACGGTGATCAGTCTCCCTCTCCCTACGATGTGTAAAAAGAAAATTTAAATCCACATTAAATTCATGGTGGTGGATAGTGGATACTATAATTGAGGCCAATTGTTGACTATATAGCTTACTTATTTATTTATTTTTGGAACTAGACTAGCATTATTTGATGATGGGAAGATAATTATTTGTTTATTCATTTTGAAGGAGGTTCTAATTTAATCCTAAGCCTAACCGCTTAGACAATCTAAAAAACTCAACCTTTGTAATTTACTTTTGATTTGGATGAAGCATCATACACTACAGGAAAACATAGCAAACAACATAGAGTTTTAGCGACGCCGCGCCCCCCGTCGCGAAAAACAGTTTTTTGCGACGGTAACTGCACCTGTCGCAAATACTAGACTTTAGCGACGGTACTGACCCGTCGGTAATGAAACCAAGCGAAGGGGTCGGAAATGCGGAAGTATTAGCGACGGTAAATAAAACCGTCGCAAAAAACCTGTTTTTTGAGACGACATATATCATTTGCGACGGAAATTTGCCGTCGCAAAAAAGGATTAATTCAAACGGCACCGTTTTGCCTTCTATTTGCGACGGTGTACATCATACTGTCGCAAAAAGTCCAAAATAAAAACCCTTCTTCTTCCCGTTGGCTGCCGCGCGATGCTCCTCCCCAAATCCCTAACTTCACCCCCAAATTCCCCAAACGGCCTACGAGGAAGACAGCGGTGGTGAGGCGGCAACGGCTCCGGCGACAAGAGTGGTGCTCCGGCGACGACTCTCTCTCCCTCTGCGTATGCTCTCTCTCTCTCTCTCTCTCTCTCGGTCTGTGTATATATATATAAATCTGTCTATATATATATATATGGAATGTATATAAATCTATATATATATATATATATAAATCTGAAATCTGTCTATAACTGTTTAGCTATTTTTATTTTTTTAAACCATAAATCTGTATATAATATATATATATATATGGAATGTATATATGGAATGTATATAACTGTTTAGCTATTTTTATAACTTGATATATAAATCTGTTTAGCTATTTTTATTTTTTTAAACCATAACTTATTATTATTATATTTTGGTGGTAATTTTATGAAAAGAAATTTGAGATTGGCGGGCTTTGTTGGTCTGTGATTCAAAAACCAGGGTAGGAAATGTATATGAGGCTGTTGGACTTGTGTGCCTAAAAATTAGGGCTTTTTTTGTGCAGTGATTAAATCACTAAATTTCAACCATAACTTATTATTATTATTTTTATTTTTTTAATTAAAACAGTGATTAGGGAAATGTATATGAGGCTGTTGGACTTGTAATTAGGGAAATGTATTAGGGAAATGTATACATGAAAAATATATTAGGGAAACAGTAATTAATTTCAACCATATACATTAGGGAAATGTATATGAGGCTGTTGGACTTGTGTGCCTAAAAATTAGGGCTTTTTTTAAACCATAACTTATTATTATTATTATTATTATTATTATTATTATTATTATTATTATTATTATTATTATTTTAATTAAAACAGTGATTAAATCACTAAATTTCAACTCCATTGAACTAATAACTATCAAGTTACCTATTTTAGTTTTCGTAGTTTTGGCTCAGTAAATGCAGTTAGTAGTTTCAGCTAGTCAAACATTAAAAATATATTATTTTTGTTATTTTTTAGTTACTTGTGTTGAGTTTACGAACTTAAGAACGAAATAAATTAAACTAATACTTTAATTGTTTAAATCGTCTCAAATTATATTGGTGTTTAAGAAGATTCAATTACAAATAACCATGAGACAAACTCAATTATAAAGTTTTAATAATAATATAAACTCAATTATAAAGTCATGAAGTTATAAGAGAAAATAAAAAAAATACAAAAAAAAAAAAAACAGGATTTTAACCCTTATAATAAAATAAATCTTAAATTTTTAATTTAATTAATTTAAACCTTAAATAGGAATTTTAGACATTTCGTTAATTTGCCAAATAGGATGTCGAGTGAATATTTATGTGCATGTATTATATTTAGAGTTACTTTGGTGAGATATTCTTGTGGATGTGTACAGATGATGGATAAGAGTTGGATTGATTTGCCAAATAGGATGTCGAGTGAATACATTAATGGGATTGATGAATTCCTTGTGTTTGCCTACACCAATAGGGTTGAAGGTTCGATGATCAGTTGTCAGTGTAGGAAGTGTGAGAATCGATACTATTTTGTACGAGATGGTGTACGGGAGCATCTGATTTTGAATGGTTTTTTTAAAAAATACAAACATTGGATTAATCATGGGGAATCTTACATATCTCTGCATAGTAATCGAGAGAATGAAACATTAGCTAATTTAGACATTGGAGATGATATGATTGGAATGATACAAGGGGCTATGGGAAATCCACATGCCGGTACAAGTGTTGAGGGTGATGAACCACAGGGGCCTGATCCCCGTGCATCTGAACCCCAGCTCGGTCCAAATGCAGAGACTGCAAAGTATTTCAA
This sequence comes from Camellia sinensis, assembly GCF_055761805.1. Classification (NCBI taxonomy): domain Eukaryota; kingdom Viridiplantae; phylum Streptophyta; class Magnoliopsida; order Ericales; family Theaceae; genus Camellia; species Camellia sinensis. Next base: position 11,105,598 of record NC_138965.1, read on the forward strand.
ACTTCTTCAAGATGCACAAAGTGAATTGTATCCGGGTTGTCAGAAGTTCACATCTTTGTCATTCATTGTTCGACTTCTACATTTGAAGGTGCTTAATCAGTGGACGGACAAGTCTGTTGACATGTTGCTTGAGTTATTGAATGAGGCGTTTCCGTTGGGTGTGAAACTCCCGGACTCATATTATAAAGCTCAAAAGGTCACAACAGATTTGGGCTTCACGTATGAGACGTGGGATGCATGTCCCAACAGTTGCATGTTGTTTCGAAACGAGGACGCCAATCTTGATAAATGTGTCATATGCAACAGTTCTAGATGGAAATCAAATGGTGATGGTGGTTCAAATGGTCCTAACACAGGTGGCAAACAAGTAGCTACAAAACAGATGAGGTATTTTCCTTTAAAGTCAAGGTTGCAGAGGTTGTTTATGTCATCCAAGACGGCCAAGTTAATGAGATGGCACGCAGAGGAACGAACTGATGATGGTGTCTTCAGGCATCCTGCTGACTCCCTTGCATGGAAAGATTTTGACCGTCGGAATATTGACTTTAGTAATGATTGCCGAAGTGTAAGGCTTGGCTTAGCATCTGATGGTTTTAACCCATTCAGGACGATGAACATAGTTCATAGCACTTGGCCTGTTGTGCTCATTCCATACAACTTGCCGCCATGGATGTGCATGAAGCAACCATTTCTAATTTTATCTGTGCTTATTGACGGCCCGAAAGGACCTGGAGACAAGATTGATGTTTATATGCAACCGTTGATTGAGGAGTTGAAAGAACTATGGAATGAGGGTGTGTCAACATTTGATGCATCAACAAATCAAATGTTTCAAATGCATGCAGCTTTACTGTGGACAATTAGTGATTTTCCTGCATACGCAAACTTGTCAGGATGGAGCACTAAAGGAGAATATGCATGTCCTTGTTGCAATAAGGAAACTACATCGTGTTGGTTGAAGCATAGTAGGAAACAATCATACTTGGGTCATCGCAGATTTTTACCTACTGGCCATAAATTCCGGAAGGATAAAGTATCATTTGATGGTAGTCGGGAAGTCAGACTCAAACCAAAATTGTTGTCTGGAACTAAGATGTTGCTACAATTAGAATCTGAGGGTATTTTAACCCAATACAATAGGGATGACCTTAAGGAGAGGCATAGGAGACAGGTAGAGAAGGAGAAAGCTGGACATCGCACCCATAGTTGGAAGAAAAAGAGTATCTTTTATGAATTGCCATATTGGGAGCACAATCTAATAAGACACAACCTCGATGTGATGCATATAGAGAAGAATGTTTGTGACAATGTGTTGTGGACAATATTAGGGGTTGCAGGAAAATCGAAGGATGGTGTTAATGCTCGGCGTGATTTACAAGATATGAATATTAGAAAACCCCTACATTTGCAGTTAAGAGGGTCAAATAAAGCCTATTTACCACCAGCACAATTCATGATGACCAAGGATGAGAAAGATTTGTTCTTGAAAGTGTTGAAGGAAGTAAGAGTTCCCGATGGGTATTCATCCAATATATCACGTCGTGTGCGCTTACATGATAGAAGCATTGGGGGTCTTAAGAGCCACGATAGTCATATTCTGATGCAACAACTTATTCCATTGGCTATTCGCAGATCGTTACCGAAGAATGTAATTGAACCCTTGATTGAATTGAGCAATTTCTTTAGACAATTGTGTTCGAAAGTGAATCGTGCGACGGATTTGCAATATATTAAAGATCGTATCGCTGTAACACTTTGTCATCTAGAGAAAATATTTCCTCCGAGTTTTTTTGATATAATGGAGCACTTGCCTATACATCTAGCTGATGAAGCGTTATTGGGTGGAGCGATTCAGTTTCGATGGATGTATCCAATTGAGAGGTATCTTCTTACTTTGAAGCAATACGTGCGTAATAGAGCTCGTCCTGAAGGATCAATTGCTAAAGGATATCTTATGGAAGAATGCATGAATTTTTGTGCACAATATCTCAGTGATGTGGAAACCAAATCTAGTCGACCCGTGAGGAACTATAGTGGTGCTGATAATTTGGGTCATGCTACTGGTGAAAACACCAGCTTTTATCTTGATAATACTTCTTGGGTACAAGCTCATCGGTACATCTTATGCAATACAAGCGCGGTTCAACCATTCATAAAGTAGGTTAAGTCACTCACTCAATATTTTATTATGTTTTATTGAATTTTCAACTAAAATTTTTGTATGGCTAAAATTTCAATCTACACAGCAAACACCTTGAAGTACTTAAGCTCAAAATGCCTCGTGTCGACGATCATCAACTTCGGCGTGAACATTTTGAAACTTTTCACATTTGGTTCAAGGAACATGTATGTATTTAACTCTATAGATTCTAGTTACTTAAGTCGATCTACATTTTAAATTTTACATTTCGTGTTAAATAGGTCCAAACTTTGCGAAGGACTACTGATGTCATACTTTCTGAAGAGATTATTCTATTGGCAAATGGTCCTCATAACCTGGCAAGGAGGTTCAACGGGTATATACTGAATGGGTTTCGGTATCGAGTAAAGGCCATGGATGATCGTCGAGCCACACAAAATTGTGGTGTAGCTTTGAAGGCAGATACCATAAGTTATGCTAGTCGAAAAGACAAGAATCCTCGTCTGGGGTCTGTGTACTATTATGGACAATTGACAGATATTGTTGAGATTCGATATTCCAATGAGAAGAAACATGTGTTGTTTAAGTGTGATTGGATTGACAACATTCACGGAAAGAAAGAAGATGTCTTCAATTTCACGTTGGTGAACTTCAATCATTTGTTGTACCGAGATGATCGAATTACCAATGAACCTTTCATCTTGGCGTCCCAAGCAGAGCAAGTTTGGTATGTTGCAGACCCGTTACAACCAGACTGGCAAGTCGTGGTGAAGATGTCTCAAAGAGGTTTATTTGATATGAGTTCAACTGATCCACAAATCGAGCCATACATGAGCCAACAATTGGAAGAAAATATAATGCTTCGTGATGAAGAAGTTGGTTGGGTGAGGGAAGCCGCAGAAGGGGAAACAGTTGATGTTCAAATAGGCTGATATGTAATCAACATTAGTAATTCAATTAAGGCCAAGGTTGTAGTTAATCATCAATTTCTTAATTTACTTTGTCTTTGTAATTGTATTAGTTCAAATCATGTCATATTATAGTTGATGACAAACCATTGTCTATGTTTCTAATGTCAATTAATGTTATATTGCTTGAAGATTATTATGGGAAGGAAGAGGAAGCCTGATCATCCCCGGCGCATGATGTCTGATGTGCTACATAACAGGACATCAGTAGCACCACCATTAGAGGAGGCATCACATCGGCCAGCATCGGAGGGGCCATTAGTGCCACCACCATCTGAGGGGCCATTACCACCGTATCGACCACCATCAGTGGCACCACAGCAGCTACCATGTACTCGGCCTCCATGCCTACCATCGGTGCGTCCACCATCAATGGCACCACAGCAGCTATCATCATCAGCTTATGAGCCATCCGCAGGTATTTAAATTTGCTTTGATTTGCTTGAAAATTATTTACACATACATTTATTTATGCTCATTATATATAACTTGTTTATTCTCATTGTATTTTGCAGACCCTTCGACTTCTTCACAGCCCACATCAGGTTTATTTGATATGATTTGTATTCACATTATTTAAATTTGCATTTGGTTGTTACCATTGCATATTGTTTATTATTATTGTATATCGCAGGTCATGTTAGTTCTTCATCAACCTCGACTAGGCGTGGTAGAGGATGTGCCAAGGGCATTAAAGAGTGGGGTACTGGTAAAAAGCTGCACATACAATTTGATGGAAATTACTGCCCAATAGGGGATAACGTGGCCAAGTTAACTACTCAACTTGGCATTATTGTCCGGAATGGTAACATTGTTCCTCTTACTTTTGTTGACTGGAACAGTGTGCCTGATGATATTGTTGATGCTATCTGGAAGGATGTGAAGGTAAAAGTATATTTTTGTCCACCAATTCGAATTCCAAATTTGTGTTATACTTAGCCTTAAACTTTGTGTTTTATAGGACAATTTGAATATATGTCCAGAGGAGTACAAGCCAATCTGCATGAAAAACTGCAACAGCATATGGAAGGATCACAAGAACAAGCTTAAGGCTAAGTATTTCAAGCCTAGAAGCTCTGATCCTAATCTGAAGGATGATGTTCCTATGAACGTTGTGCCAAGCCAGTGGGAACAACTTGTAGAGTATTGGCGTACTTCCGATGCTGAGGTATACAATTACATTATATTTATGATATGTAAACATACAAATCATATTTACATACTTACATTTGTTGAACTTGTTATAGAAAATTGCAAGTAGGAACGCTAAAAATCGGCGAGCTCACGGCATAGCTCATACCACAGGGCGTACTACTTTCTCTCAGATACGGCATGAGGTTTACATTTTATTGTTTTATTTTTCTATATAAATAAACATTGTATACTTGCAAATTATTTGGATTCTAATTTTCATATTTTTAAAAAAAAATTTAGATGACCAGTAAGGGGGAGTCTACTGATAAGATGAATGTTTGGCTTATGACACGTAGAGTAGATGACCCAGAGGTTATCCAGACCTTGGTAGTTTCCAAACACCTTTGATTGTATTTAAAGTTTATTTTTTGTGTGTCAACCATCTTAATTTCGCGTATACTTGTGTGTCTTATTCAATACAGGATGAGTTTAATCGTCAACTCTCTATGCTACCTGAGGATGGTCGGGCTTTGGAGGGTAGGAATGCCATTTTCCATGAGTTGATAGGTCATGACAGACATGGATATTGTCGCACATACGGGAGAATCGTGCCTCGGAGAGTGGTGTATAAGGATGGTGCTGGGCCATCACAGTCAACACCCCATCCATCGACTATTGATCAGATCACGCAGCAGGTTCGTGCTGAGCTAAGGGATGAGTTGAGGGAGGAGCTGCGAGCAGAGTTCTCTACACATTTGCAGCAGATGAGAGCTGAGATGATGGCCCTTGTGTCACAGGGGGCGAGTGTGGATCCCAACAGACAGGTTCCATATAAACATCACAACTGTTTGATAGTTCAATTTTCACTCAAGATTATGTATGAAATTCGAATATGATTAACACATTATGTATTAAATAGGTTCCTGATGCATCGAGTGGCCACCGGGCATTTAGGGAATCTGCAGAAGACGAGAATCCATATACACCACCACCAGAAGATCAGGTATAAAATTTATCTTTGCATTCTAAGCTAAAATGCATCTTTGCATTCTTTACTTGAATTCGAGGCGTTAACGCCCCAAAATCACCAAACGGCGTCGGTTTAGCACGAAACTTGGCACACACGACCGCCTAGGCACGAGAGACTTGTGGGAGAAGACGGGGCTCGAATCGGGTTCCCGGTTTGGGAGTTAGAGTCGGATTTCACTTTAGGCAAACTACTTCTTTAAGAAACTTGAATTCGAGGCGTTAACGACCCAAAATCACCAAACGGCGTCGGTTTAGCACAAAACTTGGCACACACGACCGCCTAGGCACGAGAGACTTGTGGGAGAAGACGGGGCTCGAATCGGGTTCCCGGTTTGGGAGTTAGAGCCGGATTTCACTTTAGGCAAACTACTTCCTTAAGAAACTTGAATTCGAGGCGTTAACGCCCCAAAATCACCAAACGGCGTCGGTTTAGCACGAAACTTGGCACACACGACCGCCTAGGCACGAGAGACTTGTGGGAGAAGACGGGGCTCGAATCGGGTTCCCGGTTTGGGAGTTAGAGCCGGATTTCACTTTAGGCAAACTACTTCCTTAAGAAACTTGAATTCGAGGAGTTAACGCCCCAAAATCACCAAACGGCGTCGGTTTAGCACAAAACTTGGCACACACGACCGCCTAGGCACGAGAGACTTGTGGGAGAAGACGGGGCTCGAATCGGGTTCCCGGTTTGGGAGTTAGAGTCGGATTTCACTTTAGGCAAACTACTTTTTTAAGAAACTTGAATTCGAGGCGTTAACGACCCAAAATCACCAAATGGTGTCGGTTTAGCACGAAACTTGGCACACACGACCGCCTAGGCACGAGAGACTTGTGGGAGAAGACGGGGCTCGAATCGGGTTCCCGGTTTGGGAGTTAGAGCCGGATTTCACTTTAGGCAAACTACTTCCTTAAGAAACTTGAATTCGAGGCGTTAACGCCCCAAAATCACCAAACGGCGTCGGTTTAGCACGAAACTTGGCACACACGACCGCCTAGGCACGAGAGACTTGTGGGAGAAGACGGGGCTCGAATCGGGTTCCCGGTTTGGGAGTTAGAGCCGGATTTCACTTTAGGCAAACTACTTCCTTAAGAAACTTGAATTCGAGGCGTTAACGCCCCAAAATCACCAAACGGCGTCGGTTTAGCACGAAACTTGGCACACACGACCGCCTAGGCACGAGAGACTTGTGGGAGAAGACGGGGCTCGAATCGGGTTCTCGGTTTGGGAGTTAGAGTCGGATTTCACTTTAGGCAAACTACTTCTTTAAGAAACTTGAATTCGAGGCGTTAACGCCCCAAAATCACCAAACGGCGTCAGTTTAGCACGAAACTTGGCACACACGACCGCCTAGGCACGAGAGACTTGTGGGAGAAGACGGGGCTCGAATCGGGTTCCCGGTTTGGGAGTTAGAGCCGGATTTCGGTCCAGTCAAAATTATTTACTAAACTATCTTTCTAATTATGTAGTAGTCAATTTTTTTTTATATTTTTCTATAATTAAAATATTAACACATTATATGGTTTTTAATTATTTTTATCTTGTTTTTTTCAGATATTTCCTGAGTAGCAGTTGGCTTTTTCTGGAATGCGGGCGTATCAAGATTATGACTAATTTTTGTTTTTGTAACCCACGAACGAATGAAGACGAAAACTTTTGATTTTGATTATGATTTATGTAATTTAAATTTGGGAGCAACATTATGTATCTATTATGCGACGTTATGTAGTGGCATAATTTTTATTGTTATGAATTTTTATTTATGTATTGCTATGAATGGAACAATATTATTAATTTTCATTATTTGTCAATTTTTGTTTATGTACGTATTTATATTATTCTGTAATTTTTCAATTTTTTATACTTATTTTTTATCTAATACAGGTTATTTTAATTTTTTTAATAATTTATCCGCAGGGTTTTTTTTTTTTTTTTTTTAATTTTTTGAGACGGGAGAAGAACCCGTCGCAAAAACCATTAATAGGCTTTTTGCGACGGTACCAACACAGTCGCAAAAGCTGTCTTGTTGAATGTACAGGACACCTTTAGCGACGGTAAATCGTGCCGTCGCCAATACTTATAAGATGCCAGAGCCTTTAACGACGGTAATGTTCCCGTCTCAAAAACTCACTTTTAGCGACGGTAATTACGTGCCGTCGCGAAAAGTGATTTTTTCCACCATTATTTGCGACGGGAAAAAAGCCGTCGCAAAAAACACACTTACCGTCGCAGAAACTAATGGCGACGGTACATACCGTCGCAAAAGGTCTTTTGCAACCCCATCTGTCACGACCCCCCCTTACCGTCGCAAAAAGACACATTACCGTCGCAAAAGGAATTAGCGACGGCTTCCGGGAGCATTTGCGACGGCCGGTTACCGTCGCAAAAAATAAATTTTTTTGTAGTGATATGTCATTTTGGATCCCTATTCATGAGATTTTGATTTTACAAACGTAAGGTAAATTTTTATTTCATTTCATAAGGTTAGACTTTTCAGTAAATAATGAAAGGGTTAGGTTTATAGTGTCGTGTTCGTGTCTTATTTTTTTAATGGGGAGGTGTAGGTTGACATAATTTATCATAGTTAAGAAATGGGTAATATGAAGGTTGATGAGTTATGAAAATTAAAATATTTTGGAGATGAAAGATTTTTTAATATTTAGAATTTGAATCTTGTTATATTTAAAAAATAAACTATATATAAATGCATACACTGAGAAAGATATTTTAATAGTATAATTAGGGTGGGATGAGATAGATTTCATGATGGAAAACAAGTTTCATCCCCTCTTCATTTCATTAAAAACTTGAACAGGACAAATTAGAGAGGGGGTATAGAGGGTCAAAATTGGGACAATAAATGTCAACCTATGCAAGTATAATAGTGGGAGGATTATTTTGTGCGACTTATGAAGTTGGTTATAGTTCTTATTTTGAAAATTTGTGTCAAAGTGTCGAGGCAGCTTAAGCAAAACTAGTTTAAATAAATTGAAAAAATAAACTTGCAAAAAGTTACATTAAACAACCCTAATAACTATTTTTAGTAACATTAATTACTAACATAAAATAGTTAATCAAATTCATTAAAAAATAAACCCATACATCTTGATGGGAAAAGAATCTAAGAAAAAATTAAAATTGGTTAATACAAACAAAAAAGAAAAAGGAGAGCTACCCATATTTGCTTGCTCCCCTCATAAAATAATGTAACCATCTTTTGGTGATTTAATATGTGTGTACATATATATATATATATATATTTTAAGGAGAAATTATAAATATATTCTTGAGATTTATTTAAAATATAGATTGTCTTTTGTAATTTAGAAAATTACAAATATTCGTTTGTCAAAATTTTTTATTTAACATAATTAACTAAAAATAACTGTTCTCCTGTAAATAATAAAAATATATGAATTATTAATTAAAATATATTTTTAATATCATTAAAAACTGTTAATTAATTTGATGATTTATTAATAAAACGATTAATTTATTATAAAATTAGAAACTTCATAAGGTGGATTGTAATTTCTAAAATCACTAAAAACAATTTGAAATTTAAACAAATTTTAAGAAGTATATTTTTAATTTATCCATATTTTAAATCTCACACATTCAAGAAGGTCATATCATATCATACATACATATCATATGGATCCTATGAAACGTCTTTGAAGGAGCAATTGCTTTTCTTTCTGTCTTTTTTCTTTATATTAAAAAAAAAATTATAATTGTCCTTAGTTTGTTTACACGTCTTGATGTGTGCATATAATTGATTATTTTAACTAAAGTACTTATCAAGCAATTAATAGTTGAGTATAACATGTAAGTTTTTGAATCCGTGTCATTTTAAGGAATTTTAAAATCTTGAAATTAATTGAGATATATACAAATTAATCTCATCGCCTAATTTAAAAAATTATATATAATTGATTACTTTTCTTTCTTTTTTTATATTTTATATACTTTTTACTTCAATTCACAATGTAGACCCAACAACAACCTCTTTGCTTTCGTGTTTAGTTTTGACTAGACCAAGTTTCCAAGAAACTCACTTTCATCTCCCCAAAGTCACTACTTGTTGAACACCAATACCCTTTTATTCTAATCACTAATCACTAATAATTCTCTATTGTTCATGAATGTGTGCGTGATAGTGACAACCAATTTTTTTCTTTCGAACTTCTTAGAAATTTCATTACCTATTGATTGTATCTTTTTGGGTGGGTAACCTATTGATTATATACGATAACGGTACATGTATAGAATTAAATGAAATAAAAATATTAAAAATATAAAGTGTAGTGGTAATATGGTGATGTAGAACAAGTAATTAAGAAATTTTTTAGAACAATTGGATTGGTACAAGGTAAGGAAGAAAGCAAATTAAGGATAATAGCGACATTTTTGTGATCAGTTCAAAATTATCTTAAATTTGATAGTTTGATAAAAAATAGCGTTTTAAATCGAAATCATTATCATCTCAGTAATGATATACGGTAGATATTTACCAATTCCTTCGTTTAAGACTACAAGTTAGTGATTTTGTCATTTTAATTTTTTTTTTTAATTTTAGCAATAATTTTATTTTGAGAAGTCCGTTTTTAACGCCGTTTGTTTTGATGCGTTTCTATATTTCCCAATATTTAACTTTTAGCTTAACTTAAATCTTTTATTTTTGGTAATTTTCTGTTTACTATCGTGTCTAACAAAGAATTAACTTAGTTAATTCCTTGTTTCCTTTTCTAGTTAGGATTTTGTTTAATATAAATAATGATGTACACTTTTGGACAAATAAACTTTTATTCAATAAAATTCAATTTCTCTTTGAAAATTATTTATTCTTCATGAATTTAAAATATTTTTCGTTTATTAAAATGATATATAATCTTGCACAACATTTTTCGCTGTGTCAGATGGCGGTCTCTAAAAAAACATTTCAGATTCAAAGACAAATAAAATTAAGGAGTTTGACTATTGGGATATTAGGCTTTCACCGCTAATTTTAACCAATGCCATGGCTAAATTACCTTCTCTTGCTTCATGTTGTCACAGTGGTGTTATACACACGAATTGATATATCAATTAGTGTATCAATATATATTATAATATTATTATTTTAAAATTATGACTTTACTTATTATACAAATTATAAATATTAAAACTTTTAAAATTATATTGTATCATATTTTGATACACTAATTAATATATTAACTGTTCATATAACATTATTCTTGTTATCATGGTCAGTTCATTGGGTCGGTCAGTCACTACTTGATTACTGGTATTTTTATATTTTTTGCAATCCATTATTTTTTATTTATATATTATTTTGTGTATATTGACTTATACTTGGTTTTATTGACAATTTGTTTATTATCCATGCATGGTGGCATGACCCAACATTAGAAATAAATAAAACATAAAAAATAAAGTCATTCTTGGGAGCCGCCGGCAACAAGAAATGGGGATAATTTGAACCACATGACATCAACTAAATACTAAAGGTAAACATAGTTCTCATATGAAACTTGGTCTAATTAATTAATTAATTCTTATATAATAAGATAATAGAGTATCAATTGAGGATGTCCACCACTTATGCTTGGAAATGATAATGACTGTCAGTCAAACACGTGTGTTGAAAACAAAATTATAATTATTTCTCCTTTCGTGGATAACTCTTAACTCATAAAAAAACATTTGGGTGTTATGATCTCATATAAAAAATACAAAAAAAAGAAAAAAAAGAAAAAAAAAAAAGAAAAAGAAAAGGTCAGTTTTGTGAATATAAGTTTATTTAGATATTTTTCCTTTTCAAATCGAGTTTTAAAGATGAGTTCTAATCAAAGAGATCGTATAGAGAGTTTGAGCTACAAAGAAAATAGTTTATAGACTGAATTAAAGTACCGCTAAGGATTCTTCCTTCTGTTTGCTTCTTGGTTTGGAAGGGACAAAAATAAAATGAAAAAAATTACAAAAAATGGAAGAAATTTGAAGAGGAATATATCTCAACTTAGAGTTATGTTTGAATGACAAGAATTTCAAGAAAGAATAAGAATGTTATTATTAGTAGTGAGATTACTAATAATAAATTTTATGTGTTAATGCTATTCAAACATTTGGTTTCGTTAAGAATCCTCAATTGGAAAAGCAAAAAAATTAAAAATATTGTGGACCTGTTTTTTTTTCTCTCTTAAATTTTTAATATTCCTCCAGAAATGTGAAATTCTGATGGAAAAGTGGGCTAATCAGATTCTTACTAAGTTTGAGAATGCGATTCTTGTTGAAATAGATAACTAGAAATTTCTTTCTCATTTTAATCTATTTTAAATGCTAAAATCATGGCAACCCAAAATCGCACTTCTATTTTTCTTTAAGATCATTGTCATTCATATAAAATGTAACTTGCAACGTATTTTGAGTTGAAAATTGGGGAAAATCTTAGTTATCCTCCTCTTGTAATTATTATTATTATTTTTATAGTGCTTTTCCTTTGAGACCAAACAAGAGAAAGTTATTTTCTAATTGCTTTTCTTTCTAACTTGAAAATTGGGAAAATATCTTCTTATTTTTTTATTTTCTATGTCGCTTTTCCTTCTATTTACTTTTCTTTCTTTTTATTTTCCTAAGCAAACAAAGAAAAATGGTTAACACTCTCTAATGCCCTCTCACTTTCTTTCCCTTTCACACTCTCCAAACATAGCCTAAATATTGGACATAATCATTAAACTTGAGAAATGGATTGATTTGTGAATTCTTGATTTTCTTTCAACTTCCTTTAACAAAGCAATAATTAAAGTGTTTTGGTACAAAATTAAAGATGAATTAAAAGTTCTTTTTAATATTCAACAATTAAACAGTGCAAACCTTCTTTCAAGAAACTATTTCGTTCAGCTTCTAAAAATTGTTTTTGACATTTTTATATTTGTGTTTCTTTGTCTTTAGTGGAATTTTTGAATTTTATAAAACTTTTTATATACACCTAATCTAAATATACTTGAAAAATAAAATAATTGTAAAGAAATCTAAAAAAAATTTAACAAATATAAAAAAAATACAAAGATGTACTAAAATTTTATATTATTGTATTTTTAGTGAATTTTTAATAAATGTTTTATTTTTAAATAAATCTAAATTAAGTGGATCGAAAAAATAAAAAAAAATTACAGAAAAAAAACTAAAAAATATAGTTCGAATCTCAAAACCAAACAAAATTATTTATTTTTCTAACAAAAGGACTTAATTAAAGAGTTTGTAGCACCACCAAATATGAAACAAAACTACTTACTTGAACCTATCAACTTTTTATGTGATACACATGAATTCATGCCCTCTTTTTGGGGACGATCAAAAGCAGAGGCTTATGAGTTTCTTATAGAAAAAGTGGTGTCCAAACTTCAGGGTTGGAAGATGAAGTTGCTATCACAAGCTGCCAGGGAAACCCTGATAAAGGCGGTAGTCCAAGCAATCCCCTCGTATGCCATGGCCTGTTTTGCTTTTCCCAAAAAGTTCTGTGCTAAATTGAATTCATACATTCGCAATTTTTGGTGGGGAGGGGAGTTGGATGGGAAAGGGATCCACTGGGTTGGATGGGATCATTTGGTGATGTCCAAGCTCCAAGGAGGACTGGGTTTTCGTGATTTCCACAGCTTCAATTTGGCTTTGCTTGCAAGACAGGGATGGAGATTACTTAAGTATCCGCACTCTCTAAGTGCTCGTATTTTGAAAGGCATTTACTTCCCTCACTCTAGCTTTATGTTTGCAAATAAAGGTCGCCGGGCTTCTTGGGCATGGGCAAGCATTCTGCAAGGTCGAGAAATTTTAAAAAAGGGGGTCCGGTGGCAAGTTAATGATGGGTCTTCTATCCGTTTTTGGGCGGACAAATGGGTCCCCTCCCTCCCTAATTTTCAACTCACTACCATACAGCCTGTGAATTGTGAGATTCATAGAGTGGTGGATGCCATTGATAATACTTCTAAGAGCTGGAAATTGGATGCCCTTAATTCTCTTGTGTCAGCCTCTGAACTTCAAGCTATTTCCTCCATTCCCATTGCTTTGGCACCGTTGGCAGACTCTCAGGTTTGGCACTTTGAATCTAAAGGCTCCTATTCGGTCTCCTCGGGGTATCACACTGCTAGGTCCCTTGGACATGACCCTATAACACACTCTCCGTCTTCTTCCTTCCAAATCCCGAGTAATTTTTGGAAACACATTTGGGCTCTCAAAGTTCCGCCAAAAATCCGTCACTTTTGGTGGCGTGCGTGCCAGAATGCTCTACCATCTAGAGAGAACTTGGTCCGGCGAAGGTGTGCTTTTTCAAATATCTGTCCAATTTGCCAATCAACTCCCGAATCGGTGGAGCATTTACTGTTTGGGTGTCACTGGGTTCGGGCAGTATGGTTTGGGAGTAATCTAAATTTCAGAGTTAACTGGAGTTCCATCCACTCGGTCCTTGAATGGTCGTGTGCTATGATGGAGCAGTTACCAAATGCCGCTGAACGGGAGTTTTTCTTTCAGCACGTTGTATGGACTGGTTGGTTTATTTGGAAGGGCCGGAATGATTTCATCTTTAATCAACAACCGATAGATCCTCTTTCAGTTTTATCTCGAGTTCGGATGGCCATGGCAGAATTTGAGTCGGCTATGGGTTTGGGCGCTGTCTCGCGTCTTCCAATTCAGGCTGCTGCCCTTTCTTCGGTAGCAAACTGGGTGCCTCCGTCTATGGGGACTTTTAAAATCAATTGCGATGTGGCTGTTAAGAGGGGCTCTAATCTAGCTGCAGTCGCCGTGGTCCTTCGGAATTCTAAGGGCCAGCTACTGGATGGACTCACCAAGAAGTGTAGTATTTCTTCCTCTTTTCAAGGCGAAGCTCTAGCTTGCCGACTCGGTTGTCAGTTGGCTCAACAGTTCAATCCAGCGCTGGTGGTTGTGGAAAGCGACAATAAATCTGTCATCCACTTGTGTGTTTCTGAGGATGTTCCCCCTTGGGAGTGCGGAGCCATTAGGGGGATGGCTGCTCGAAGTCCTTTGTCTTTCCAGTGGTGTCCGAGAGTAGCCAATGGATCAGCTCACTGGGTGGCCAAGGCTGCTCTGCATGGCAATCTTCCTTTTGATTGGGTCTCTCACCCTCCTGCTGCGTTACGTTCTCTGTGTAATGTGGTGTAGCTTGGTGGTTTGTTTTGTTTCCTCATTTTCTATGTTCAAAAAAAAAAATATAGGTTGTAAATTCATTATAAAAAAAATACTTATAAATTAATACAGTTTTCATACCTAATAAAATAAAGTTTTTTTTTTTTTTTTTTTTTTTTTTTTTTTTTTGTGGTTTGGAAAATCAAGATTAAATTAAATTAATTACATGACAACAGGCTGGCTGAATTAAACCTGGGCTTGAGCATTAAGTTTAGTTGGGCTTGGGCCTGATGTGTATCGTGTTGGGGCCAATACCAAACTGTAAATCTTCCTAGACCTAGTTGGGGATAATTCATGGGCCTACCACAAACAAACCCTATAAATAATGGTGTACCTCTTTTTAAAAAAAATTTACAAACAAAAAACTTATGGAGAATTTCATACAAGAATGATATCGCAATAATAATTTTAAAAATATAAATTCTATTAATATGTATATTTTTGTGTGTGTGGTACCTCGAGTCCATAGCATGGAGGAAGGTAGTATTATCTGTTACAAAACTGTGAATAATGAGGTACAAAAAAACTGGCCAACTAAACTTATTTTTTTATTTTTTTCTTCTTTCTATCATGAATATCGAACACTTTTTTCGTTTCATTAATTTATATGGTATTCTATCCAAAAATAAAAAATCTAGGAAATCAATATGAAACAATTGAATTCCAAACCCCACAATCTATTAAAAAAAAAAAAAAAAGAGGCAAAAGGGCTGCAAATGAACCGAGCTGTTCATGAACAAGCTCGGCTCGGCTCGTTAAGGGCTCGACTCGGCTCGTTTAGTAAACGAGCCGAGCTTAAGCTCGAATATTAGGCTCGTTTAGTAAACGAGTCGAGCTCTAGCTCGCATAAGTTTGGCTCGTTTATTTTTATTTAAATTATATAATAAATATATTAAAAATATATAAATATATATAAATAATAATATAAATATATTTTTTATATATTAAATAATATAAATAATATTTTTATTTAAATAATATAAATAATATTAAAAAAAATTTATCGAGCCGAGCCAAGCTCGAGCCCAGTTCCTTATCGAGCCGAGCTCGAGCTCAGCAAAGTTCGGTTCGGCTCGGTTCGTTTGTAGCCCTGGGCAAAAGTACCCAAATCAATAATTATTATTTTTTTATATTAGTAGTTAACAAATGATTATCAAGATAGAAGTATGTGTTAGTAAATTGTTTATTAAGCTTCAATCTACATAGCGTTTTAACTTCAAATTCCACAAACAAAAATAAAGACCAAGTAATTGCGTTCATGGCTCAATGTCTTGAAAGATTTAAGGATTTTTTTAGAATAAACAGAATGATGCAAAAGCAACTAAACAAAAGAAATTGTATTAATCAAACCTCCCAAATTTACAAGGAAAAATTAAAACTACAAACTAAGATTTCTAAGCTATGCTAATTTGTTCCATCAAGTCGCGCATGTTTAATGCTTTCTTTAAACCAATCAGACACTCTTTGTGGGAAGAAATTTTTGTATGTTAAAAGAGTATCAGGTGATATTACTTTTTATCAATCACATATATATATATATATATGCTCTTTATTGTTTTCCAAACACTCAATATAAATGTAGTGGATCTTACTGTTAAAACCTATCACAATAATAAAAAGTACTACATAGTATATACTCTATCCACCTACAAAAATTACTCGATTGTATGAAAAATGAGTGAAAACAAAATGTCATAAAGAGCATACAAAGCTTTAGGGGTTATTTGGAGTGTCCTAAATAAGTGCACATTTTGTCTTTTTGAACTAAAAAATAGAGAAAAAAATAAGAATATTTGGGTTAATTTTTTGACTTTTTATGAAAAAATATGTATTAAAATATTGCATAAAATTATAAAATTACGAAATTGCCCTCGCTGACACTGCACAGCAGTACTGCGCAGTGCCTAATCTGTCACTTTTCAAATTTTTTTTTTTTATATGACATGTGTGGCTACAAGTGTGCCACCTGGATTAATTTGTTGGAATGTGTGGCTGTGTACTTTGAATGCAGCGCTGTTTTGTTTTGTTTTTTTTTTTTTTCAATTGACAAATTTCTCGTCAAAAGAGGTAAATAGGATGAATTTTTTTACTTTTTTAGTGACTTTTTAACTTTTTAAATTTTCTTGAGGATTGACCTTAATAACCTATAACTTTGTGACAGTTATTAGCAAGGTCTTGACTGTTTTACTATTGTCTCTATGATACTATCAATCTTGTTTCCACAAAAATCATATTAAACAAATCCTAAATTCAGAAAAGTCCAACAAGCAAGATCGATTGTCAATTAAAAAGGTGGCAGTAGGTTCACAATAAAAATCTATTGTTTATGTGATTTTAATAACCACTTAGAGGGTCAAATTGTTGCAAATTAATAATAATTTGTCAGACCTTGACAAAACCAGTTTTAATTAGTACTAAAGCTTGGGATGATGGTGTTCTGTTTTTTTTTAGTTGACCTAAGATGCAATCAGAGTTTATTTGTTTGAGAATTCACAAGCCATTAAGATATTGCTTCTAACTACTACTCACTATTTAGTAGTAAAATTTGTGTTAAAAGTGTTTTAAAATGGTAATAAAATAAAATAAAATAAATTATGAATTCGATTAAAATTGTCATTTTTTTTTTTTATAAATAATATATTTTTCTTATGCTTGAGAGTGCACTTGTTGGAGAACTTACAAGAATATCACATAGCTATCTTACTCACTGATAAATAATTCAACGATTTTAATGATGAACAATAAAAATGTTAGCTTGAATTATTAATGCAATAGTTCTAGGTGCACAAATTTCAATAATAAAAAAAACAATATTTTTATATTTTTTATGATTAAATTCTATAAACATAATTTTCTAGTATAATTGTGACATATTTGTGACAAATTTTCATTGATCAAGCACTCGAAAAAGAAATATACAAAGACTTTCTTAAGTGGAAAAAATTTGGTGGGATATGTATTTAAAATATATGGGTTTAAATGTGGATTTGAGTTTTTTTAAGTTGTCATTTTAACTTGAGAGAGTATTTGAGCTTGGTAAACCTATTTTGGAACCAATTTTAATAATCTGAATCATTCACTTATTTGGACTTGTTGAGTAAAATATTCATGTAAAAAAATCAATATGATTGGATATCAGTAGCTATATGTTTGAATAATATTTTGTTTTAAAAAAATAGACGACAAATATAATTTCAAGAATAATCATTAATTTTTTGTAATATAAATTTAATTCAAACATATAGCTATTGATGTCTGATTATCTTGATTTTTTACATAAATGTTCTACTCAATGAGTTATAAAAAGTAAACGGTTTTAATTATTAAAATGAGACATGTGCCCTCAAATTCCCTCTTGTTAAGATGTGAACATATGATAAACCTAACCCTTTAAATATTATTATTTTTTTAACAAATCAATTATATATTTTTTTATCAATCGAAAGGATAATAATTACAAATATAAATTAATAGCTACATACAACTCCCAATAATGTGGGAGTAATAAACAATTACAAAAAATGTCAAACTCCTATTAATTAAATCTGATATCTTATGTCACAAAAGGTGTCACACAATCAATACACAAAATGTAATGATTCAATTAATTATATTCTACCACAAAGGGTGGTGGTCTAGTGGAGGTTCGTCCTCTTTCCGCACATGATGCCTGGGTTTAACACTTAGAGGCACAACTTTCTTCAAAAGATTGTGTTATACTCCTGTCTTAAAGTCTTAAGACCCTTGTTGTGGAGTGGGAGTGTAGAGCCCACTATTATTCTGACAAGGGGTCCCTTTATTTGGATTTGGTTAAATTTGGCCGTCAACTGGTTATATTAGGTTCAGGGTTTGCGGAAGTTATAATGCTCCTATGATGTTTCTTTTTTTCTATTAAAAAAAAAATCAATAATATTTTATCTTTAATATAGTAATAAAATTTTAATAAAAATATTCATCATATTTGGTGCCAGAAAATTGAGTTCACTTTTTAGAAAATTGAGTTTTTTTATTTTTCATATTTTTTTTAGGAGTGAGCGTCGTCCTGTTGGCCCTCCCAGCCCTATTTGTTTAGGGTTTAGAAAAGTTATTTTAGCCCATAGGGCTGGACTAAGCTAATATTTTCAGTCCGATATATTAATGGGCTAGGATTGAAATTTATATTTTCAACCCAACCCGGCCCAACCCTCTATTAAATTAATTAATTAATTATGATAGATCAATATATATATTTTTTGTTGGGATCTAAATTATATATTTGCCGATTTTATTGAAACACACATTTGTGATAATGTTTGATTGAATTTATTTAAGAAAATTTTCAATTTATATACAAAATGTTTCAATTTATAACGATGTCAATATATTTATTTAAGAAATATAATGTATGATTGAATTTAATTATGGTATGCTCTATTTTTTTTTTAACATATACCTGAAGGGTGGGTTTGGAATTTATAATTATTTTTTGAGCTGGACTTGTAGGGCTGAGCAAGAAATCCGTAAAATCCGTAATCTGATCCAGTCCAGTCCAATCTGATAGGTTTGGATTAGTTTTTTGAATCCGTGGTTCGGTTCCAGATTGAAGAATTAAAAATTCGTAGTCCACAGATTGGTTCCAGATTGAATCCCACGGTTTCGGATTGGAACCGATCCGGACCGTATGCAAATAGTCTATATTTTTATTATACATCCTCCTCCATAGTATCTTCTCTTATTCTATATAAAATCTAAACTCAAACCTAAACCCCGTATAATATCTTCATTTATTACTTTTGTTTGTTAGTTTTAGTTTTAATTTATAATGGTCTAAATACTTATGGTGAAACATTTTTTTTATGATTGTTTAAATTCTAGAACATTATGTCGCTATTATAGAAAAACATATTACTATTGTAGAACTAATATAGTGCTATGTTTATATTTTTATAAAATTAAAGTATTATATATATATTTTTGTTATTTAATTATGTGAATCCGTGGTCCTAAACCGATCCAATCCGTGTTTAAATGGATTGATTCAGATTGGTTCCAAGATTTAAACGGATTGGATTGGTTCCGATTTTTTAGGAACCGTAGATAACGGATTAGTCCTGATTTTATCCCAATCCGGTCCAATTCGGACCATGCTCACCCCTATGGACTTGGATAGAAGTAGAGGCATGATACTAGAGTCAGGCCGGGCTTGGACAAACACAAAAGCCCTTTTTATGTAGTGTCGGCCCAGTTCGAACTCGGCTAGGCCCGAAGAATTACTACAACTAACTTTTTTGTTTTTAATGAATTTTTTTAATATTTTAAATAAATTTTTTCATTTTTAAAATACACCTAATCTAAATATACTTAAAAAATATAATATTTGTATAAAAAAAAACTTTAAAAATTCACCAAATACAAAAAATTATTTAAAAAAATATAAAAATTCAATACATTTTCATATTTTGTTATATTTAATAAAATTTTAAAAGATTTTTATACAATTTTTTTTAATTTTTAAGTATATTAAGTGAATCTAAAATTTTAAAAAAACTGATTAAAATATTTTAGAAAATTATTAAAAATATATGAATACAAATTAAAATTTTAAAAATTTGTTTTTTTAAAAATTGAAACCGAACAGGGTCATTAATGTCCATAACTGTAGACTGCAGTCTTTAACAATAAAATATCTAGGTAGTTTGATCCTATCAGAAGGTTTTCAGAGCATACAACCACCAAAGGTGAAAATGGCCCAGTACCAACAGCAACTACTGGGATGGCGACTTGGCACCGTGGGAAAGCAAGCATGGTCTGAGGTCCACCTCATGATCTCTTAAATTTCACTAAATTAAAAAGAATAAATTATAAATATATTTTTAAAATTTTATTTAAAATAAGATAAATTATACTTACCTTTTTTGAGATTTATCTTAATTATAGATATTTTCTCTGTGATTTCAAAAATTACACAGACCTCCCTTACTTTTGAAACTAATATACAACGCCTGCATTCTGTTACACATCCGTCCAAAACCAAATAGATTCTGCTGATATCATCCAAAATTATTCTACAAATTCCAATACTACCCTTCAGCTA
The DNA here is from genome assembly GCF_055761805.1 of Camellia sinensis. NCBI lineage: Eukaryota > Viridiplantae > Streptophyta > Magnoliopsida > Ericales > Theaceae > Camellia > Camellia sinensis. The sequence continues at coordinate 11,126,135 of NC_138965.1, forward strand.
CGTAACATATTGAAATAAATTACACTTATCTCCCCATGCATATATATATACTAGTATATGCCCGTGTCAAAAGGCACGGTGTAAATAATGTTGGGATTAAAATGCAGTTGTAATTTATATATATCAGCACTTGTTCTTGAGTACAAAACCTAATAAAAAAATAATAATTTTGATAAAAATACATTCATAATAGACCTTTTAGTCAAACCCAAAAATGACAAAAACCAAAATTTCATTTTCTTTACTTTTGCTGCCACTTTCTTAGCAACCAAACATGACAGAAATATTTTTGTATAACTACATCTGATAAAAAGAATGGTTTCTATGCTGATAACAAAAAAAAAAAAAAAAAGTAAAAGGAAAAAGAAAAACAAACCCAAATAAAAGAGGGAAAGTTTGAGAGGGCGAGGGAGAGGGAGAAGGAGAGGGAGAGGAGGCAAAAATTTATTATCATATCAAAATCCAAAACCCAAATAAAAACTCTAGATTCTCACACCTTCTTCCAAAAAAAAGAACAAGGGGTATAGTTTTCTACCTTGGAGCTGTGTAGAGAAAGAGGAGGTAGAGATTGAGGCAGATGGTAGAAATCACCCCCTCTCAGTGGTGCTATATTCTGTCAGAGTTATATTCCGGAAATCACCACTGGAGATTAAACTTCTAAAGAGACAAAGCTTGGCGGAAAGAGGAAGATGTGTGGTGGGAAGAAGAGGTGTGAGAGAGAATGGAGTTTCAAATTTTGAAATCAAAATCAGAGAGAGGGAGAGAGAGAAGATGTCTGTGTGAATTGATTCAATCTTGAGGGTAAGAATCAAAAAGCTAAATGTAAAACTGATCTGAAGCATTGGTATTCACCAAAAAAATCTAAACCATTGAAATGTCCAAGTAGAACAAATGAGAGTAAGACATTTTCAACCATTGGATTGAATCAATCTGATGGTGCATATTTTGACAGATATACAAAAGTCCCATCAGGATTCAAAAATGTATGCTCATGCCTAAAGGCACATAGGAAATAATATTGGGATTAATCTTCTCCTGTCCAATCTTTTATGTAGTACATGGAAAATTTATTCACAAAATAATTTCGGAGAAAATTGTTTCTTTCTTATAGCATCACTATTATTCTTACCCAAGTTATCAATCTTTCTTGTTCTAATTGATGAGGTTGGTCTCATTTGAACTTCGGCTCAAATTAGAAAGGAATATAATCTCAGTGATTGGTAACCAAGTTGACAATGTCCAACAGTACAAAAAACAAAGTTGCACTTCAAATAATGTTATGTGCTCTTTAAGAAACATATAGTGCAATTTTGGCTTGTTCAAATTCAACTAAACAAAATTCTGATAAAAAAGAAAAAATAAATTCAACTAAACAAAGTTGACAAAAAAGAAAAAATGGTCCAATAATGGTTATGAAGGCCTTTCTTAGGCAGTGTGTAGTGTGTATTGTAGGAAATCAAAATCAACTTTGTGTGCCACTTCTATGCACTCATATAAAACATCTTAATTCATAAATAAAAATAAAAGAAAATATAAATAAAAACAAATGGAAGACAAACAAACAAATTTAAACAGTAAAGTGACAAACTCATTGCCCTCAAAGAATTATAGATTTTTTAAGTCTTTCTATAACAAATGTAGATAACTGGAGCGCATTTTAGGCGGAAATAAAAAGTATTTCAACCATTGAATTTTGGATGGAACAATCTAAATCATTGAAACAAAATGTATCTCTGATAAAAAATCTCATGCTTAAGTGAATAAAAAGAAGAAAAAAAAAATTTAAAAGAGGAGGAAAATGTAAAATATAAAATATAAAAAAATAATAATAAAAATGATAAAATTTGAAAATTTGAATTTAATTAGACGCCAAGAAACAAAAAATTAGCATTGCTAATCAACAACCATAAAAAAATATTTTTAATGTTTTTTTAATAACCTTAAACAAAATTAACCATATATGACAGTCAAATATTTTTTCCAAATCACTTGGTAGCAAATCTATGTAATCACAAAAGATTAGACAAAAGAACATAGGTCTAAAAACTAATTCCATTTAATCCAATAACAATAAAAAATGATAAAATTCTATTTTGAACTAACCCAAAATTACAGAAAGAGGATACCATAAACTAATAATTAGCCAAAGGAAACTCAAAATTACACAGTCTATGATTAGCCAAAGGAAACTCAACAAAAATAAAATAAAATAAAATAAAAATTTGAGGCTGAAAAATATTAATGACCTATTTCCTCCACTTACTCACCAACCAAACATAACAGAATTTTTTTGGTAAAAGCTACTGATTTATGAACTAATAAATATTTACACCGATTCAAAAAAGTCTTCAAAATTGAAACAAACAAAAAATAAATATTACCCTCACTGTGTAATTCCATTCCATGTGAAACAGGTCCATACTCTCACACTATTTAATTTCATTTTTAGAATTTATTTGTTTTTAAATTTGACAAAAATAAAACTCAAACAAATATTTTCGAAATTAAAAAAAAATATTTATGATCCAAAAATAGAAAATCTTAGAAAGTTTTTTGTAAAAAATATCTTAGAAAGTTTTTAGAAAATCTTAAAGCTCAAACTCAATGATTTAACACAAATCAAACTCTAGCATAGAAATAAAACAAATCTGAAATCTATATAAACAAATCCAACACTCTGTTTTTTCTTTTTGTGAGTGAAGCAAAAAGAAAAAAAAAGAATCACAAATGAAAACTTCTTATTTACAGCAAAGTAAACAAAATCTATTTCAATTAATTTCTAAATCTATTTAATTGATACAAATATATACCCATATTGAAACTTCTCTTCTTCTTTTTTCTTTTTATTTTATTTTCTTTTCCTTTTTTTTTAAGCAAAGAATACAAAATCATGTTCACTGTTATCTCACATGTGCAGAGAGTTACATATATACACACATGGAACTACTTATTTGATTTCCAACTAAGAAAAAAAGATCCAATTCAATTCATTTTAAATCTGTTTCTGTTTAATTTTTTTTTTCTTTTTTCTAGCAAAGAATACCAAACTTAGTTTAATTGACGTCCAAATCTCATATGACCAAACAAATACATATTTCATTTGGTTCAGTTTTAATTTCCATGTTTGAGTGAAACAAAAAGAAGAAAAAAAATGTTTTGAAGCTTTCATTTGGTTCAGTTTATGTTCTCAGAGAAGATAAAAATGTTCTCAATTTATGTTCCCAAATTCAGCCTAAAACCCCAATAAATCCAATAAAAAATTACCGATCATAAAGGAAAAAATAGAAAACCCTTTTCTACAACAGGTAATCTAAGTTATTTTCCAAACACAAGTCGATTCATGAAGTCATGTTTTGAAACAAAATTTCAGGTTTTGAAGTCGTGTTTAAAATACAAAGAAAATTTTGTTTTGAATAGAGATGAATTTGACCCAAAAAAATTGTAATACTTTTTAAGACAAAAAAACTCGGGATAAATAGAGTCAAGTGATTACCAAATCATCTTCCTCGGATCTAATTCCTTTGGCAAATCCATCGCGAAGCCTCCGATTCTCCTCCTCAAGAAGAGCACATCGTTCTTGCATAAAACAAAAGTCCGATTTGATCGACTTAAGTTCTCTTGCAAGCGAGGTTGCTTTTGTAGCCATCAAAATCGTAAGCTGCAAAAGATAAACAAATCAAAACCCAATTAACACAACTAAACAAGTATCACAATTCTCATAATTTATGCCATAACAGAGAGATCAGATGCACATTTTTGGCCTTCTTGAACTTCCCATCTTCCTTTGGGCTTTTCTTACTCTTTTTTAAATCATCTCCTTGTTGAGCATCAAACTTTCTGTTCAATACTTTCTTGCATTCTTCACTCTCTTCTTCTTCTTCTTCTTTGGCCTCTTCAGCTTATTCTTCTCTGTTTTTGGCCTTTTCCATTGCACTGTGATATATATCAGTAATTGTGGGTGGTCTGGCCAGATCTCTTGCTCCCTGAAAAAAACAGAGGGGAATACATATTTCATATTTGATTTCCAACTAAGAAAAAAAGATCCAATTCAAACCCAGTTTAATTTGTTTCTGTTTAATTTTTTTTTTCCAATCTCTTGGTCTGGCCAAATCTGTTTCTGTTTAATTTTTTTTTTCTTTTTTCTCGCAAAGAATACCAAACCCAGTTTACCTCTGAATGGTTACAATGTCGTCGCAAGAAGAGAGAGGCAAATCAGGAGGGTGAGAGAAGAGAGTCTGTGGTTGGTGGTCGAAAGAAGAGAGGAGAGCAAGAGGTGAGGAGAGGTGGTCGGTAGTTGGTGAGTGGCTGTGTCGTCGCGAGAGAAGAGGGAAAGAGAGAAGGGTGTATTAAAGAGAAGGGATATCTCTGAAATGAGAGAGGGAGGATTTGGGCAGAGATGAAAGAGGAGAGAGGAGAAACAAAGGCCAAATCTGGACCATCCAGAGTGAATAACAATATTGATCTCAACCATTGAAATGTCTTTGTAGGAAAAATGAGAATGAGACATTTTTAGCCCTTGGATTGAAGTAATCTAATGATCCACATTTTGACACATACACATTTTCAATTTTGAATTCAAAATCAGCCTTCCATTGTTATATAGATATATATATATATATAAACACATACATATCTATATATGCTCATATAAATATCTAGTATATATATGAATCGTGTTATAATACTGTTGGCTTTTTGGCTTTCGAAGGTTATTTTTGTAATTGTGAGCGTGCCAGTAAGGATCAATCAGTCCTTACAGAAAATTAATTGCCAACCAATTATCAGATGATTGTGTTTTAGTTCTTCCAGCCTCAATGAAGATGACTTTTACTGGTGGCTTGATTTAGGAAAATTAAACAGGATAACAATTAAATAAAGAACAATTTGAAGCATTTCATCAAAATGAAAAACTTACAATGATCCAAACTCAGCCTCGTAGAGGTTTACAGCAACAATCTACTACTTGAAACTACTCCTATGAACGACGTGCAGTGCAGGAATGTAAAGAACAGGAAATGTAAGACTAGAAATATAAAACTGAAAAGGAAAATAAGTCGAATAAGACTGGTTTTTTGAATCTGAGTCTGGGGCCTTCTCTGCTATTTATACTTCTCAAGGATGACCATCGAACTGCGTTTTCAACCGTCGAATTGCTCCTCCATGATCGCTGATCATGTTGCCTTGTAATTAGCCCACTATGCCATCACTTACAGCTAGACTTCCCTCATAAATTTGAATTTAAATGTGAGTAACCGTTGAAGCCACATCACCTGGCTTCTCTTTGTTGATCCACTGCTACTCAGATCTCGTAATAACCAATACTAACTGCCACGTGTACGATCAGGATCGAAGACTTGACTAGCCTTCCTGTATTACCCTTATTTTGCAACGCGTCGAATTGTAATTGGTTTGTACAAAATATGTAGCCAACATTACCCCCCGCACTAATATACCCAATACTTGGTGATATTAGTGGATCAAGCCCTTTTCTCCATGTCTTAGAACGTGCATGGGCTTTGCATTCTTCTAGAAATGCAACTGTCATTCATCATCTACATTAAACTCTCCTTCAATCCTTTGAACACTCCCACAATCTTAGTATTCGAACAGACTGATATATTTTTTATGGCCGAATCAATTTTTTTCTCCATTGATCGAGCACACGAAGAGTCATCTGATGATGCTGTTCTTCCTCGAAAGAACCTCCATGTATTAATTAGCCACCTTTACCCACCTTTCTATGTTCATGTCATGGATGCCTTTGCAAATTATCAATCCTTGGACTACAAACACATTGCCCTTAATCCTTTGATTCAGAAACTTACAAATATGGACATGGAAAATTCTTCTTCTAACTCACCCTTGGACTACGAACAAACCGCTCTCAATCCTTTAATTCAGAAAGTCACAAATATGGATATGGGAAGTTCTTCTTCACAAACCTCTGCATGGGATAAGGCTGCAGCTTTTTCTTCCTCTAGGGCTTCTGACTGGATAAGCTGGTCAAAACCTGAGGCCTGTGATTTAAGGGAGCGAATCAACCATCACTTTGTCGAGTTTACTGACCCTTTAGAATTCCCTTCCTATGCGCGAAGCTCGGTGGTCTATCCTTACGTGCCCATCGATCGTCGACGCAGTTTGGAGGAAAATCTGCTTGTAGCATGGTACACATCCTCCATGCCGACAAAGACAGTGCAAGCTGCCCGACGCCTCGAAGAGGCACAAGGGTACAATCCATCGTTTTTAGCCCAGAAGGCGAGGCTTTGTTCTTCTGACTGGCTCGATTATATTAATGCCCTTGTTCTTTCTGCCCCTGCTCCCCCTCCTGAAGTGGAGGCTTTTATACCTCCCCCTCCACCAAATCCTTGCTGGACAAAGAGACTGAGGCTTGCCCTCTCTGCGGATAAGGTCTTTCCTCCTTACAAGCCTCCTCCTTCCCCTACTCCAGATGAGCGGAAGCAAGCCTAACTTCTGCTTGCGGCCTTCTCTCACTTGCCTTTCAATGTTCTTGAGGATGAGGTTCCTCTTAAGAACCTTCGATGGGCTTGTGACATTTTGACCCGGGGTCACATCCTCAACCCCCTCGCCCAAGCAGAGCTCCACATGTTTCTGGACTAACTCCCCTTGCTTCTTCACTGGCATCGAATCTCTGTGGTCACCACTCAATATTTGGACCAACTCTCATCCCTTCGAGTTCATGCCCAGTACAAAGCAGAGAACTTCATTGAAGAATTTGATAACTTCAAGAATAAAGATTCTGCGTACTGGGATGACTTGAATAGTGACGAGTTGGAACAAGGATTGAGAGAAACAACATTTGAAATAAAGGCTGAAGAGCTCTTTTACGAAGTGAGAGCACATCAACTTATGCAGTCAATCCTATAAAATAAAGAAAGAACAGAAATTCATTGATCATAGTTGGATCAAATTTCATGATCTTGTTATTTATTCTATTCCTTACTTTTATGAACTTGAATTTGTACCCAAAGAGGGCCATTCAATGTAATTGCTTTTGCTTTAATACAACTAAGACTTTTCTCTTTATTTGGCATTGTTTGATCTTGTCTCCATTTGTCTTTAAAAGCAAATTCAGGGCTTCGAACTAAACAATCTTATCCTTCGAATCTGGACTCAATTGTTTAAAATGAAACACTAAAAACCAACATGAACTTTTCCAATTTATGGAATAATAGTTGACAATTTTTGTTGATTTTCATTTAGAATCAGTGCTTCGAATTCGACAGTCCTACCCCTTAAAGTTTATTTCGATCATAACCAACATATGGTCATGGTCAGTATGATCAATCAGTTTTAAAGTGACCATTTTTTTTCCTTAGAATAACGGTCCATACTTTCAAAAATATGAAAGCTCCTTTTTAGGGCTGCACTGTTTTAGTCTAGAAAGAGAATCTTTCTTAAATATATATAAACCAATTATTGGTTTTGATGTTTCGAACAGCAATTCCCATCCTTAAGGGATCTCAAGTTTTGCTTTGAAGGACATTACTTTCATTGAGAAACCTAAAACAGGTTTTTAATTCCTTCGAAGTAAAAGAAAACTTGAGCATTCTTACATCCATAAGTATGAAATGTACTTCGAAGCCGTTTATTATTTGACTTTTGGCGCCAAAATCTGGTTTCGAAGCCAAATATTATACTTCGAAGCTGGCTTCAACATCTGGGATGTGTTTTTCCCTCCAAAAGTATCAATATTGAAGGAAGCTCTTCGTATTTGTACTTTTAGTACTTAACGAATTATGCGATATATCTTCCGGACACAAAGGTTTTTTAAAACCCTTTTTATTTCGTGCTCTGAAATCACTCGCTCGCTCAAAACACAAACCCTTTTCCTATGTTAACTCCCTTTTCCTTGCCTCTTCCTTGCTGCTTGTTACCAATTGATTCTTCTTCTTTGAAAGTGCTTGCTGGTGATCGTATAAGCCCAACCATGGCTTTGAAAAGATGTATTGATGAAGAGATCGCCAAGTTAACAACTGATGAGTCATGCACCATAGACGGCCGCCTCGTCGTTCCTCGTCACAGCAACAAACAAGAATACGTCTTGGGTCCCATCTTTCGAGAGGCTCCTGTTCAACTTCCAACTTTATACCCTCGTCTTGAGGATCATTTTCTTCTCTACGAAGGAGGGCTCGATTGGGGAAATTAGAGGGTGACCCGACCTCATCGCTGCTAGCTGACATTGAGAGTTGAATGCGAAGAATGGTATGACAGAGTTGTACCTGCCCGAGAAGACGACCTGTAAGAGCTCTGTATCCTCGATGCCCTCCGTCTTTCCAGGTTTATCATTCCTGAAGACCCTTTCTTGATTCCCACTGCTCTCTGTTTTTGGAACATGGCTTTCAATTTTTTCCAATTTCGGTGTGGCATGATGGCTCCCACCGTTCTTGGTATTTGCCATCTTTTAGGGCTTTCACCCCTTGGCTCTCCTTTCACTCCCGGCTATCCAGACCTTCCTGTTAAGTTCTCATTTCCACCCTTAAACTCCTCTTACAGTGATTTTGTAAAGGCCGAAAATAAAAGGGTAGGTCCCATGAGAGATAGAGAACTTTTTTCCTTCATTTTGTATTGGTTGTGCAAATTTCTCTTTTGTACATCATCTCAGAGGATTATGCTTGAGTTCGTTCTACTTGTGAAGGCACTTGTTTTGAAAAAACGCATAGCCCTGGCTCCTTATCTCTTAGGCCATGTTTATAGAGCCTGTTCTCAATTTTGTGAGAAACCTCTTGATGTGAACCAAGGGGCTCCCCTTTGGGTGCTCCAACTCTGGCTCTTTGCTTACTTCACAGATTTGCATCCCAAATGCTTAAAATTCCTTGTTCAGGACCCTAGCACCTATGGGGAAAAATATGCCAGAGTTACTCTTTATCATATGCTTCCTTTGCCTACTACTTCACCTTTTTTCACCTTCCTATTTCTCCACCTGCTACCTTTTTCTGCCCCTTTGATGCCAACAAAGGACCTGCTTAGCTACAAACATTCTTACTGATAAAGAGTGCTCTATCCCACCCCACAACGGCATGTGGGCTTCTATTTTGCTGTCGAGGGAGCTGTTCATTGGCACTTTAAACCCTCGAGCTTATAAGTGTATAGCTGAGGTGTACTGTCCTTCTCAATTTGCCAGGCAATTTGGGTTAACTCAGGGGATTCCCATTCCACTCTACAGTCTCTCGAATGTCCATCTTACAGCCAGAGACCTGAGAACACCCAAATCAAAACTGGAAGAAGCAACATTCAAACTGTTGAAAGAAATGAGCGAGTTCAAATTTGTCCCCTTCCTTCCTTCTGGCCTGGCTTTGAAAAGATTTCAAAATTGGTAGACAGCCAATATGGAAGTGCGCCTATCCGTACACCCTCATGACTTACTGATAGGGTTAGGAGTGCCTTCGAAGGCCAAATCAACAACAGTTGAGAACATCCCCTTTCTTTTCACAGTTGCCAAAACTGCTCCTGTAGCCTCATCCTCTCCTGCTAGAGTTACCAGAGCTACTTCAAAAAGGGGTAAGTATTTTCAGGTTTCCCCTTAGACTCTTTTGTTTGTTTCCTTTACATTCATACCTCTTGGTGTAGGGTCTCCACAAGAAGAATCTCCTAAGAGGGCTGAAATCCTAGCTACTTTTAAGGACAAACAAAAGTAGAAAAAGAAAAGGAAGCTGATACTCACTCGTGAGGAATCCGAATCCCAAACTGAAGAAGAAGAGATTGAGAAAGAACAGGAAGTACCATTACAGAGGAGAAAGATGGAACAAATGACTGTCTCTCTTTCGATTGAAGATTCCACTCATGAGACAGCTGCCAAAGTAGTAGAAGAGGAACTTATTTATAAGGAATCTGAATCCCAGATCGAAGAGAGAGAAATTGAGAACGAACAGGCAAGACCAATACAGAGAAAAAAGAAGAGGAAGATGACTGTCTCTGCTTCTGATTTGGTCGAAGACCCTATTCATGATGCAGCTGCCAAGGCAGTAGAACAGGAACATTCTAAGGCCATAGTTGTCTTTGAGAGAGCTGAGAAGAGACGGCAGCAGAAATTCTTAAGAGATGAAGCTGCTGCTGCTGATGCAATTCAAAGGGAAGCTGCAAGAAGGCAACATATTGCTGAGTATTATTCTCTTCGTAGCTCTCCTATTGCTGCTATCACTTCTGAAACAAGTAACTTCTTTCAAGCCTCTACTGTTTTTCCTTGTCAAATTTTTGGTATTGAGATTTGACATTACGTTGTACTTCTTCTTTTACAGCAATGAGTACTGAGCCTGTTCTCCCAATAAGGACTTTCTCAGTTTCAGTTGAAGTTGACCAATTGCAAAATGTGAGATCCGTTCAGATAATACTCCCACTTCCTAGGCCTACATCCTCTGTACCCTCCTTGAGGCCAAGTATTCCTGCATTTCTTTCTTTTGGCTTAAATCCATACCTCCCTTACCTGTCCTTTAATCTATCTCAATTTAATTCTCTTTTGAGCCTTGCTCTTCCTTCTCCTCCTAGGGAACTCTCAGCTATTACCTTCTTTTCGATGGTAGCTGATTCTTTTATAGAGGGTGCTGGCAGCTCTCCAACTCGTAGCTTATTACCTTTGTCAAGTTGCAGCCCTTCTTCCCTAGATTTATTGGTGGCTAGAACCATGGAGACTGTTGAAGATGCTCCACCCACTTCTCCTATCCCTACGCAGTCCTTCACACCTTCCACCAAAGCTCTTTTTGTACCCCTTATGTCCATGGATGAGGTAGACATCTTCGAAGCAAGACTAGCTAGTCTCTTCGACATGCCTTCTACCTCTCCCATGGCTAGTGATGATACTGAGCCATTAGTTTTGGCTGATTCCTTATTAGAAATCTTTGAGAGCTCTTCTTCTAGTGGCAAGCCTTCTCCGCCTCTGATGGACCTGGACAGTTGTTTGGAGCTGCTGACGTCTTTTTCGAGGATTCCTTTCGAGGCCTTAGAAAGACCTATAATAAGAAACGGCTTTCTTCAGTGCTGCAAGATCGTCGAGCAATCCGGCATGACTGTCTCAAGTCATTTATCTCAGGCAGCAGCAACTATTGACTTTTATATCAACATTTGCCATGCTGCCAATGCTGCAAATGAGAAATTAGTGAGAGATCAGAGCTTTGTTTCCAAAGTACATACTGAAGTATTAGAGCTAAAGGAACAACACTCCTCTGTCTCCTAATTTCGAACTCAATTAATGGAAAAGAAAGCTAAACTTGAGGAGGAGCTATCTGCAGTTAACCAGGCTTTAATCTGAACTGACACCAAGTTGCTGGTTACCAACCAAGGACTGGCCGACCGAAAGCAGGAAATGACCACAACCATCCAATTGTTTTCATCTTTTAATAATAGAGTATCCATTGTAAAAGAGCAACTACGGCATTGTAATGACTTTTGGGCCAATTTATGGCAGAATGTATTCACCTCTTTATGAAAACCCAAATTCTTATTTATCATTTGAGTATTCTCGTGTTCTTGTACTTAGTGTTTATTTTATTCCTTGTGCTTCCCAAATGGTTGGAAAATAAGGTTTCAAATACCTGCCATTAATCTTTTTTGGATGTATGTATCCATTCAGATTTCCCAAATGGTATGCTCCAAAAGGTAGAACTCTATGAACTTGGTATGGTCCTTCTCAGTTAGGTGACCATTTGCCAAACTTATGGCTTTTAATCCCTATTGGGAGTATGGTTTTCCACATCAAATCACTTTCATCAAAGCCAATGTGTTTGACTTTTTTATTATAGTTTTTGGCTGTTTTTTTCTTTTGGAAAAGAATGCTATTTAATGCCAGAATTCTAGCTTCATCTATACTTTCTAATTCCAAGCACATACTCTGATGGTATTGCTTAGGATTTAACTGGTCTTGACATCTTACCCTCAAGGACTTAACATTAATTTCCACAAGTAACATTGCATCATGCCCATATACGAAGGCATAAGGAGTGACTCCTGTGCTTGACCTTGGGGAAGTTCTATAAGCCCACAATACATCCAACAACAAGTTATGCCAATCCCTAAGATTGTCTTCCACAACTTTTTGTATTCCTTTTTTCGAGGACTTATTGGATGATTCAGCTTGACCATTGGCTTGTGCATAATATGGGGTGGAATTCACAAGGCTAATTCCAAACTCTGCCACAAAAGACTTTACCATTTTCCCATCAAACACAGTCCCATTATTAACAGTTATATTCTGTGGGATACCAAATTTATGGATTAAATCCTTAATGAATCCAATAACCTCAGTTTGGTCTACAGCCTTATATGGCTTAGCTTCGACCCATTTAGTGAAGTAATCAGTGGCCACTAAGATGAAACAATGATGCTTCGAAGAAGGTGGGTGTATTTTCCCCATCATATCCATGGCCCATCCTCTAAATGGCCAAGGCTTTACTACCGCATGCAGGTCAGTTATGGGCACATGCCTGATTGTGCCATGCTTTTGACATGCCTGGCAATTCCTTGCATATTCTATGCAGTCTTTAAGGATAGTTGGCCAATAATAGGAATGCCTTCGAAGTAACCATCTCATCTTCACACCAGGCTGGTGAGCACCACAGATACCTTCATAAACCTCAGCCATAGCTGTTAGAGCTTCTTTTGGGCCTAAACATTCCAGCAATAAACCATCTCCCCCTCTTTTGTAGAGAGCATTACTGTATATGATGTATTGCATAGATTGCAATTTAATTTTTCTGCTGGCCTTTAAAGATGGGCCAGCCAAGTACCGCATTATTGGATGCCTCCAATCTTGTTCCTGTAAGTCATTATGATTGACTTCCAGGACCACATTCCTTTTATTTAAATGTGGTATTGATTTCTGGTATGTTGTTTGGCTTATGTCCTTTTGAGTATTATCTCTTCTCTTGAAATTCGAAGCTTTCTGAGCCATATCATTAGCTCTATTATTCAAGAATCTTAGGACATGAGTTACATTTGCTATTTAAAATTGAGAAAGCAGATGTAATGCAACAACATAGTATGGCAACATGCGTATACTTTGACATTTGAAAATCCCTTTTACTTGGTTAACCACCAATTGAGAATCTCCAAATATGTCAACTGCATGAACTTGTAGTCCAATAAGAATTTCCAATCCCACTATTAAGGCTTCATATTCAGCTTGATTATTAGAACAAGTAATTTTATCCACTCTGAAACCATGTGTGGTTTCTATTCCTTATGGTGACTTAATCACTATACCAATTCCAGTTAGGCCATTGGTTTTCGATCCATCGAACCACATTTGCCATGGCTCAACACTAGCCATACCAAGTTCCATTATCTCTTGGCTTTCTGTTTGAGAAGGATGGTCTGCCAAAAAATTGGCTAAAACTTGTCCTTTTACTGCCTTTTGGGGAACATATTCTAAATGAAATTCTGATAATGCTAATATCCATTTGCCAATTCTTCCCCTCAACATAGGTTTAGATAACATATACTTAACCAAATCTGTGGTTGCAATTACCAAGACAGTTGTAGGCAAAAGATAGTATCTTAATTTCATTGCAGCAAAATACAATGCAAGACACAGCTTTTCTACAACTGAGTATTTACATTCACAAGAATTTAAAAACCTACTAAGGTAATAAATAGCTTGCTCCTTGCCTTCTTCATTGTCTTGGGCTAAGAAAGCTCCCAATGAATCTTCTGCTGCAGCTATGTACAACTTCAAGGGCTTATCACCCTTTGGTGGCATCAGCACTGGAGGGTTGGCCAAGTAGGCTTTGATACCTTTGAAAGCAATTTGATGCTTTGCTGTCCACACAAATTCCTCTTCATCTTTTAGCCTTAATAAGGAAGAAAATACTTTAGTTTTCCCTGCAGTGTTAGAAATAAATCTTCGAAGAAAATTAACTTGTCCAAGGAACTTTTGTAATTCTTTCTTACTTGATGGAGGTCTGGCTTCAATAATGGCCTTGGCTTTAATCTAGCCAATCTGTATTCCTCTCTTGTGTACTACATAGCCCAAGAAGTTTCCAGATGATACGCCAAAAGCACAATTAAGAGGATTGAGTTTCAACTTGAACTTTCTCATTCTTTCAAATGCTGCTTCTAAGTGAAACAGATGCTCCTCCATGGATTGGGATTTAACTACAATGTCATCAATATAACACTCTAAATACCCTCCAATGAGGTCATGAAAGATAGTGTTCATAGCCCTCTGATATGTAGCCCCAGCATTCTTTAGGCCAAATGGCATTTTAACCCATTTGAAGGTGCCAATATTCCCAGGACATCTGAATGCTGTCTTGTGAACATCCTCCTCTGCAATGCAGATTTGGTTATAACTAGAGTGCCCATCCATCATTGATAAAATTTGATGCCCTGCTGAACTGTCTACCAACAAATCTACTATAGGCATAGGATACTCATCTTTTGGAGTTGCTAGATTCAAGTTTCTGAAATCAATGCATACCCTCATTTTACCATTATTCTTAACTACAGGTACAATATTGGATAGCCACTCAACATACCTGGTTGTCCTAATAAAGCCTGCCTTGAGTAGTCTAAGAATTTCTTCTTTAACTTTCTGAATCACTTTTGGACTCATTCTTCTTGGCTTTTGCTTGTATGGCTTGAAATTAGACCTCATAGGGAGTCTATGTTCCATTAATGACTTATCTAATCCTGGTAGTTCATTATAAGACCATGCAAAACAATCTTTATATTTTTTCAGAACAACCAACAACTAGTCCCTATCTAGAGCATTCAAACATGCATTTATATAGGTGGGCTGTTGTATAGAACCTTCCCTTAAATTTACTTCTTCTAAGGGGTCTTGTGCCTGAGAACTTACTGAAGCTTCTTCTCTGATCCCTTCTACCTTCGAAGCAATCTTTTTGCTTTGTTCTGCTCCCAGGTTCTTTAATTCAACATCTTTACCCTCCTCCTCATAGACAAAGTCTGTCCACAAGGCTTCTTTTTCCTGTATCTCCTGGACTTTTGTTTCAATGTCCAATGCACAGTATTTGTCAAGGGCCAAAACTCTAGCCTGTTGCTGCTCCTGCTTGCAGCCACATGGCTTCTTCCTCTTGCTCTTGCACTCTATGGACTATTGATTTTGCATCCAATATTGAGAACTTAATTAGAGCCAAAGACTTGGCTTCTTGGCCTTCATTTCTTTGCCTATAACCAGGCATC
This sequence comes from Camellia sinensis, assembly GCF_055761805.1. Classification (NCBI taxonomy): domain Eukaryota; kingdom Viridiplantae; phylum Streptophyta; class Magnoliopsida; order Ericales; family Theaceae; genus Camellia; species Camellia sinensis. The sequence goes on from NC_138965.1 coordinate 11,141,288, forward strand.
ATTGTCATCCTTAACGACAATCTCTTCATCAGCACTCTCCTGGACTAAGTGCTTCAGGTGTGTCACTTCCTCATCAGCCGTCACTTCGGCTGAGCCATTAGGTTTCCTCAGTATACTGAGTGGTGCCACTCCCTCGATATATAATTTGGCCACTGCGAAGTCTGCACAGGCTATGAAGGATTGAGGATCTGCATCAATTTCTTCTGTCTCACTACTACCCAAGGCCATCATTATTTTTTGATGTAAAGAGGAAGGCACATATTTGTTAGTGTGAATCCAATTTCTATCAAGTAAAGCATTGTACTTAGCATTGCTGTCGATGACGAAGAATGCTGTCATGCAGTCCCTGGTTCCCACACTCAGGTTGATGGGCAGAATTCCCTGAGCCATCTGTTTGTCTCCAGTGAAACCAGCAATGGTTGTGCTGGTTGGGATTAACCTGAGATTCTTTTTCCCTAGTTTCTTCAAAGAAGATTTCGGTAGCAAGTTCACCGCTGCCCCATTATCCACCAAGACTCGGTTCAATTGTATCCCATCAAAAAAGGCCTCGATAAACAAAGGCTTAACATGTTGTGTCATAGAATTCGAGGGATACTCAAAAGGATATGAGAGGTTAATGCTCACCTCTTCTTCGCTCTCATATTCAGTTTCCATTGGGGTAGCCATTCCGGATTCATCTTGCACCATACTCACTTGTGAGTCTTCACTAGAGACTGGAATTGGGTCAATTTCTTGCCCCTCCTGGTTCTCATCTCCAGCTTAGAATTCATGCAGTAGTGTGTGTACCATATTCACTGACACTGGGCCAAATAGGATGGCTGGCTATGTCTGTTTCTCACCTTGTTCAGTTACTCCAGAAGCATCCTCCATGCTACTTTCTGGCACTTCATCCTTCGAATGGTCTGTCACGACCGACTTTTCAACCAAAAATGTTTGTTTAGCCATGAAGGCTTCGAACATTTCTTCCTCAATCATTTCTTTCTTTTGGCCTAAGCCAACTTCTTTCTTTGTCTCACTATCACTCTCCATCTATGCCTTCTCCAATCCTGCTAAACTAGACCTCTCTGTGGCTCTTAGTTCAGAGTGAACTTTGGCCAACTGTTCTCTGCTGCAAACCGTTTTGCCATGTAGAGTTAGTTTTGGAGTATGGTCTGACTTTGGATTCTTCTTTCTTTCTATCTGGACCAATGAAGAACTCTCTCCACTTTCTTTCAAGTTTTTCTGGTACTGAGTGTACCTACGCTGAATCTTCCTCATTTGTGATCTAGAAATCACGGGGACCATATCTGGTTCCTTTGTTTTTGGGTGTTTAAGCAATACCCAATTGCTTGGAGCCACCAAAGGAGGTTTGACCATCCTACCTTGATTTCCAACAACATCTCTTTGGGTAGACACTTCCCTAGGTTTGTTTTGCATCACAAACCAGTCTGGAACTCCAGGCACCCACGAACCTACTGACCCAGTTGTTAAACTGCTTCTTTCCTCCTTCGACGCCATCTTCGAAGCTGGCTGCGAAGGCCACTGCTTGGCCCTGGCTTCATGTTTTGGGCCTAACTCAGACCTTTGATGAAGGTAACCACTTTCTGTCCTGCGCGATACTGGTCTAGGGGGCCAATCTCTGGCTCTGATCCCACAAACTAAGCCCCTCTCTGACCTCCTTTCAGAATGACTGTTCTCCACTCTGTAATAGTTAGGTGGCCTGGACTCATATAAAAGCCTCTTGCCTTTAGAATGCATTCTATCAGCTGTTGGCTCAACCAACAATGGCTGCTGCCTAACACTAGTTGGGTATGGCTTTTTGTTGTGAGCACTGGTTGATTTAGGACGTCTTTGCACATCCCTGTAGTACTGCTTCCCATCAATCGGGAGCCCTTTCAACCACTTGTAGCTTAGTCTGCACCTAGGACACATCCTTTGCATTACAGCTGCCTCTAAGGAATCGTCATCCAGTGCTTCTTCATCAGAGTCTTCCCTCTGGTGTGAGAAACCTTGTCCAATAGTTGGTAGATTTCCAGTGTCTTTCTTGATAGTTGTCTGGTTGGCCACATGCATCTGCACATTGAGTTCTTCCAATTCTTTCATAGACAGGTTCTGAAAGTTCGGCATAATGACATTGGCTGCCACCTCTCTAATCTTTGGAAATGGATTACTGTCGATCCCTATGGCCTTTTCAGCTTTGGCTAGGAATTTCAAACTTCCTTTCCGAATTTGTTCTTGGATCCTGTCTCAAAAAACAATACAGTTCTAAGTCGAGTGAGACCAAAAATTATGCCATTTACAATATACTTTTCCTTTACGTTCAGCAAGAGATGGTATTTTAACTCCTTTTGGTAACTTAAGGAAGTTGGCCGCAAGTAAATGATAAAAAATGTCATCTGCCTTAGTTAAATCGAAAGAGTATTTCTTGTGAAGGTCTTTCTTTTTAAATTACTGGTCAATTGTTATATCCTTATGAATTAATGCTTCACAGATCACAGGTTCTTTCCCCACAATCTCTGCTGCATCGATCTCATAATTAGGATCTCTATAATATGTCTTGTACGATGCATTATTTCGATCTTGTTCCTCCTCTAGTAATGCTTCGTATCTAGACACCTTATAAGTGAGTTCCACTAAATCTCTGAACTCAGTTGAGTCAAACTTCTTTCGAAGCTTAAACTCTAAGCCATTTTGAGCCAATCTCACGAATTTTGGCTCTGGCAGGATGACTCTACATTTATTTCGAGCTCTTTTAAATCTGGCAATAAACTGAGTAGCCTTCTCGTTAGGCCTTTGACTCAATCTTGCCAAGTCTGCCATGGAAACCTCTGGCTCCAATTGGAAGAATTGGGCATGAAATGCCTCTTCCATTTGTTGCCAAGTTTGAATAGAGCCAGGTGTAAGGCTAATATACCATACAAATGTTCCCCCAGTTAGGGAATTTGGGAATAACTTTAACTTCATATAGTTATCATTAGTAAATTCACCGTATTGAGTAGCAAACCTAGCAATATGCTCCACTGTTGATTGGTTTCCATTCCCATAAAAAAGGACAAAATCTGGTATCCTGAAACCTCTTGGGTATTCATGTACCCTATCCACCCATTCTGGGTACGGTTTCTTGTACACTGGAGTCTGGACCCCCCGAGCCATTGGTCCACACATCTCTCTAACAATGTCAGCAATTTGGTCCCTAGGGACCATATTTTGTGCCTGCTGAACCATTACTGGAGGGGCAAACACAGGATTTGGTGGGCAAACTTGGGCTTGTGGTCCTCTTGGTCCATAAGGTGGTATATTTGGAACTGGTTGTCCCTGTAGTGCAAGTTGCTGTTGGGGGTGTGGGTAACCCCTTTGAGCTTGTCCTGCGAAAGGACCTGCAAAATGTGCTGGAACTGGTGTTGTGTTTCTTCTATTTGTAGGAAAACCTTCCAACCCCCTGGGTATAAATTCGAATAAGGGATTAGTGAACCCCCTTGTGCTAGGTATAGCTTCGAACATGGGATTTGGAACCATTCTTATGCCATTTTCTTGTACTGGGTCAGATCCACCAAATTGCATGGCTTCACTGTTAAGTACTGAGGCATTTTGACCTGCTATAGGCCTCGGAATAGGTTCGTACCAAGACTGAGGTGATGGTTTTTCATAGTTCTGATTACTAGTTTGACCATTAGAATGTCCATTAACTTGCATAGGCTGTTTATCTCTAGCCAATCTTTGCTGAGGGACATTTAAAACTTCCTCCACGTGTCTTGCGTTTATTGGTTAGTGGTTATTCATTTGATCCAAAAAGGATGTTGCCCACCTTTCCATCGTGTTCATTAACTACCGTCCCATGGCATCTACTAGGCCGCCCCATGGATTTATTGGCCGAGTAAATGGAACAGTGGATGGTCCAATTCCTTGGTCTCGTCCAATATTACGAACATGTGGTACTTGTTCTGAAGTGCTGGTCTGTTCGACCATAGGTTCTTATAAAATGGGAGTTTCCACAGGACGTGTTATCACATTATCCTCTGGATTAGGTATCTCTACCTCTCCTTCTACGCCTTCTTTCAAGCGTTCATTTTCTCCTTGTCTCCTACGTCTAGCCATTTCAATTAGTCCCACTAGGCGTGCCAAAAATATATGTTGGCTTTTTGGCTTTTGAAGGTTATTTTTGTAATTGCGATTGTGTAAGCAAGGATCAATCAGTCCTTACAGAAAATTAATTGCCAACCAATTATCAAACGATTGTGTTTTAGTTCTTTCAGCCTTAATGAAGATGACTTTTACTGGTGGCTTGATTTAGGAGAATTAAACAGGATAACAATTAAATGAAGAATAATTTGAAGCATTTCATTAAAATGAAAAACTTACAATGATCCAAACTTAGCCTCGTAGAGGTTTACAACAACAATCTACTACTTGAAACTACTCCTATGAATGACGTGCAGTGCAGGAATTTAAAGTACAGGAATGTAAAGAACAGGAAATGTAAGACTAGAAATATAAAACTGAAAAGAAAAATAAGTAGAATAAGACTGGTTTTTTGAATCAGAGTCTAGGGCTTTTTTCTGGGACCTTCTCTGCTATTTATACTTCTCAAGGATGACCATCGAACTGCGTTTCCAACCGTCGAACTACTCATCCATGATCGCTGATCATGTTACCTTGTAATTAGCCCACTATGCCATCACTTGCAGTTAGACTTCCCTCATAAATTTGAATTTAAATGTGAGTAACCGTTGAAGCCACATCACCTTGCTTCTCTTTGTTGATCCACTGCTACTCAGATCTCGTAATAACCAATACTAACTACCACGTTGTAGACACCCCATTTTTGACCGACCTTAAGACTCAGACGTCACCGATTGAGCGCTAGGTGATGTTGCATAATTTGCTCGTTCAGAAGTTTCAGAGTCGCGGCCGTGAGCCCTGCCTCCGGACTTCCGAACCCTTTTCTGTGCCTTGTCTCGGTTTGCGAACCAGACTCGGTTTTCTCTGTTTCTTTTTTTCTGAGGGAAAGGAGAGGTCCCCGTAGACCATCTCTCAATGTCCATAGGCTACATTTGGTGGCCGTAGGCCATTTTGCCCATTTCGGAGTTCGGTTCCCGGTTTTCGGAGCCGTCAGGCCGTGTGCCTCGGTTCGGGACCGCCTAACCATCTCCGTTTGCTCTAATTTTTGGCATACATCTTATTTCATCCCTTTTGAGGGACACTGGGGGCTAAGAAACCCACTTCGAGGTCGAATACCATTTTCGGTGCTTAACAGCCCATTTTCGGGACCCCGAACTGCGTGTTTTGGCCCCGGAACGTTCGTTTTACAACGGTTTTCGTTCATTTTTGGCAGGTACCTCTGTTTTATCACAGGGAAGGTCACTGAAGGGTGGGAGGCCAGCAATTGTTGCAACAACAAGTTATCTCTCTTCCGGAGCCTCCCGGCGCCCGTTTTTCGCACTTCCGGGCTAATGTTGAATACCTTGGAGCTAGTGTTGCCAACTTTCAACCACATATCTGTGATCTACACATCTGAGAGGCCCCTAAAAGTTGGTGGCCGGCCATTAAGGTCACCTGACCCTTTTGACCCCTTTCTTCCGGGCTAATGTTGAACCCCTTGGACCCTTTTTCTTGAACTTTGAACCACATATCTGTGATCTACACATCTGAGAGGCCCCTAAAAGTTCATGGCCGGCCAGTAAGTCAACTTGACCCTTTTGACCCCCTTTTTCCGAGCCATTGTTGAACCCCTTGGGCCCACTTTCTTGAAATTTCAACTACATGGTTGTGTTGTACACACATAGGACTACCTCCCCAATAGCTGGCCGGCCAGAAAATCACCTTGACCCTTTTGACCCCTAGCCGGCCGGCTAGGGGGTGTGGCCGGCCGGCCACCTCCAGCAAAAGTAATGGGCCGGCCGTGTTCTTTGCACTGTGCACTTTACAGCTGTGGGGCAATGTCCCCCAGATATTTTCTGTATCCGGGGGATATTTTGTGGGGGAGTTTTGCCCTCCTTCTCCCCCACCTTTACACCCCATTTTGAACCCTTATAACCAGCTGGTGGCCTTCTTTATAAGGGTTAGAAAAACTCTCCTTCAAAGCTCCATAGCCAACTCCATCTTCTTCCCTCTCAATTCTTCAAAAAACCCTAAGTCCCTAACCGTCATTCCTTCTACACCACCAAGCTCTACCACCACCACCTCACCTCCAGCAGCAAGGAAGGTTTCTAGAAGGCAAAAGAAGCTGCAAATCCATTCAAGAAGCAACAAAAGCTTGAATCTTCAAGGGTAAGTTACACTTTTAACCTTTTGACCCTTTTCCTTGATCTATTTCTAAGCCCCACTTCTTTTTGGTTTCAAGCTCCGGCCCTAACTGAAAAGGGCCATATTTTGAGCTCATCTTCACTTCTCATTAAGGGCTCAACCTTGTTTGAGCCCTCCATAATATACTTGCTTCATTGATCATCTTGTATGTCATGATTTTGCATGCTATCTTTGGCCCATGAGCAATCTGTTTTTGAGCATGTTATAAACTGATATAAGGCTTATTTTGAGCCCCTCTTCAACATTGGAGAAGGGCTCAACATTGTTTGGTGTTTCCATGTGTCACTTGTAGTTATATCCCCTATTTGGCCCCATTTTTGCATAAATTGATAGCCCTCTTTGCTTCTGTTTTTGGCTCTTGGTCCGAACTAAAAGTGGCCTTATTTTGGCCTATAATTCATGTTTCATTCACACTTTTTTTCTGTTTGGTGATTATTTTATATACTTCATGTTATAGCACCTTTTGAGCCTTGTTTTGCATCACATTTTTAGCATGTTTGTATACTGATTTTGAGGCTGCCATATACTGTAAATATTCATATTTTTGGTCCCTCTTCAGTGTTGTAGAAGGAAATTTTTCAGTTTGGGTTTTGCTTATACCACTTGCCTCTTTGGCCATCTTTTGGCCCGTTTTCTTACATAAAAGCTTAGCCATATCTATGTTTGTTTTTGAGGATTTTACAGTTCTGTAAATGTGCATATTTTTGGCCCCTCTTCAATATTGTAGAAGGGCCCGAACCTGTTCGAGGACAGTAGCTATGAGTTACTTCTTAATCTCATGTTTATTCCCCATTTTTGCATGCTTGTTTTGCCCTGTTTTTGTCCACTGTTTGGCCATGCTATAAACTAGTAAAATGCTAATTTTGGGGCTGCCTTGCTTCTGTCTTTACATTCCATGTCCATATTGTGCACGCATTGCATAGCTATAGGCCATTTCGGGTGCCTAAATTCGCATTTCGGGACATTTCCTTGCATTTCATGTCATTTCGCTTCATTTCGGGACTGTTTTCCCCCTTATTTTGTTGCTGAAATCCCATTGGCATGCTTGCATATCACTTTTGCCATATTTCATCACATTTTAGCATCGCCTCGGTTTGCGTGCCCGTGTGCACGCATTTCGAGGCACTTCATTTTCTGCCACCGGCATCCAATGTGAGTGTGGCTGAGGCTCTCTCATGTTGGTATAAGCCCTTTTGTCATTTTCATGTCATTTTCATATCATTCTGTCATCGCCTCGGTTTGCGTGCCCGTGTGCACGCATTTCGAGGCACTTCATTTTCTGCCACCGGCATCTCACGTGAGTGCGGCTGAGGCTCTCTCATGTTAGTATAAGTCCATGTTGCATTTTCCATGTCATTCGCATCGCTTTTGCATCGCCTCGGTTTGCGTGCCCGTGTGCACGCATTTCGAGGCACTTCATTTTCATCCATCGGCATCCTATGTGAGTGTGGCTGAGGCTCACTCATGTTGGTATAAGTCCATATCATGTTTCCATGTCATTGCATTGCGTATGCCATCGCCTCGGTTTGCGTGCCCGTGTGCACGCATTTCGAGGCACTTCATTTTCTGCCATCGGCATCTCATGTGAGTGCAGCTGAGGCTCTCTCATGTTAGTATAAGCCCATGTTGCATTTTCCATGTCATTCGCATCGCTTTTGTATCGCCTCGGTTTGCGTGCCCGTGTGCACGCATTTCGAGGCACTTCATTTTTATCCGACGGCATCCCATGTGAGTGTGGCTGAGGCTCACTCATGTTGGTATAAGCCCATTTGTCATTCCCATATCGTTTCATCATATCATATCATATCATTGCCTCGGTTTGTCGAGACACATATCATTGCCTCGGTTTGCGTGCCCGCGTGCACGTACTTCGAGACACATATCATTGCCTCGGTTTGCGTGCCCGTGTGCACGTACTTTGAGACACATATCATTGCCTCGGTTTGCGTGCCCGCGTGCACGTACTTCGAGACACATATCATTGCCTCAGTTTGCGTGCCCCCGTGCACGTACTTCGAGACACATATCATCGCCTCGGTTTGCGTGCCCGCGTGCACGCATTTTGAGACACATATCATCGCCTCGGTTTGCGTGCCCGCATGCACACATTTCGAGACACATATCATCACCTCGGTTTGCTTGCCCGCGTGCACACATTTCGAGACACATATCATTTTCTCGGTTTGCGTGCCCGTGTTCACGCACTCCGAGGCATTTCATTTTCATAGCATTCTGCATTTTCTCGGTTTGCGTGCCTGTGTGCACGCATTTCGAGGCATCTCATTTCATAGCATTGTGTACGTTAGGATTGTATCTTAGTTGAATTTCATGCATATCATGCATATTGCATCGTGTCGGGAATAGGAGTTAGCCCGAGCACGGGAAACGAGGTACATTTCGTACTCCGAGTGATGGAATGTGTCTCAATTCTCCAGTCACCGACACTCCGGATTATCCATGATGGAGTTAGGTTTTAGCTGTAGTTTCATGTGCATTCATCCTATATTGAGTTGTGCATTTCGACTCCTCGGCCATCATGCCTCGGTATGCGTGATTGGTGGCACGAGGATCGAGACATGCATATATTTGTGCAAATACATTGCTATGCCCCTTTCCTGCTCTCTGTTGCAGCAAAACCAGGAATCAGCAACTTTCCGGGACTTGGCACGCTTTTCAAGAATAACAGGTGTAAACAGAGGCTAATTGGGGCATTCCGGTGGATTTCCGCGCAAGACAGTCCGGACATGCATTATCCACCAGAAGCAAGGCAGTCCCTGGCTTGCACGCCAGTTTATTTGCTTTCTAGTTAATTCATTAATTAATTAGAATTCTGTAATATTTTGGACTGTAATATTCTTTTATTTTGGGGACTGTAATATTTGGACTGTATTATTTATTCGGACCCTCCGAGTGAGGGCACAACTGTAATAAGTGTGGGTGAGTGTGATGTATGTCTTCCAACCCCACGTCTTTCTCCCTTTTATTTATCCGCTTTTGATGGTTAGATTAGGGCATATTTCAATTAGCATACAGTATGACAGCATGTTTGCATCATTCATCTGTATTGCATGCATCGGGCTCGGCGCATCATACTAACTGCATTGTACTTTCAATTCCAAATTGAATACATGGTAGTTATAGCATTCCATATGCCATCTTAGAATAACCGAGCCTGCTATAGTTGCATTTTGCATGTGTTGCATTAGGCATTTCTGTACACTTAGGATCATGCATGATTTCTAATATAGTTTCTATTTTAGCTTGGAGTACTCGGTGAGTTTTATGCTTTAGCATCCTTGCATGCGTGTGAGTGAATGCCATGATAGCATGCTTACCATGAGGCTATGTGCTTATATGATATAACTGCCTGAATGCCTGTGGGTGAAGGTCGGGTTATCTGAATTGGAGTAAATCATCAAATGTTTCAAGCCTACCTGCGGGTAGCAAAACCTCTTTCAAAAAAGGCAAACATAAAATGTTTTGTTCCAATTCGGGCGACCCGGTCTATACTTATATGCTGTGAGCATCACATAGTAACCTAGGCTAATAACCGGAATAAGAACTCACAATGTTTTCAAAAATTGATATCATGGTTAGTAGAGGCCGGTCTATGACCGGGCGAGCGGGGGTGCTCACGAAGTGACCTTCCCCAATCGTACCCAAGTTCCCGAGCCGAGGCAACTTTGGTGATGACGGACACGTGGCCTTTTGGCACCGAGTCAGGGTTTCCTAAATTTCCCAAAATAAAATATTTAGGTGGCGACTCTGTATCTGGCAAAGCAGTCCATGTTTGGCACTTCTTTCAAAAATCAGTTTTCCTAAAACGATTTGCCGGATTTGGACTCTTTGGTTCAGATTTAGAACCGTGACAACAAAATCGAGTCCGAGCTGTAGCGAGGTCCCCCCGCGGAAGATGAACCACTGACGATCAGGCTATAAATAGTTTGGTCCACAATAGTGAGGGCAGAGATGGTACATAAGATCGCGGTCAGTAGTCGAGTTACCATGTAGCGTACTCGCCTTCGGTCAGTTCTGATAGATCAGTCTGGTTAAGCTTGGCATTGAGCAGTCCAACATAGTTTGTAGCTCACCAAGTAATAGCTCGCCAAGTAATAGCTCGGTTCGTTATTCCACGTGGTCCAAGGACGAGAAGAAGGAAATCCACTCTTGGTATGCGTCAATACCATTTGGCGGTGTGACAAACACTGTTTGGAGGTTTTGGTCTCTATATGTGTAAGAAATGTAGAGGAGAGCATAGTCGCCTGCCTAGAGAAGGACAACAGAGGTAGTGCGCTCGCAATCTCTGAGGTTGCATAGCCAGTCTTGAAAAGGAGGAACGTGCAGACGTTAGAGGTAAGCAACCAGAAAGATTTTTGAACTCTCTCTCTCTCTGCCTTGAAAAGGAGGAATGTGCAGACGTTAGAGGTAAGCAACCAGAAAGATTTTTGAACTCTCTCTCTCTCTACAGTGCTCTTTGCCTTCTCTCTTCTCCCAGAAAGCTGACTTGACTGTCAGAGGGATTTTTTGGCAAACCCACCTGCCAGGTAGCTCACCTTTGTTCTATTCACAGTGTCACGAAGTTCCAACAGGGTAAAGCGAGCTTGGTAGCAAGGAGGTACGGAGCAAGGCGAATATTTCTCCCCCATATGATTGGCGCCGTTTGTGGGAAGTCTTTGACAGACAAACCTTACTCTCCAAGCTTTTTCAACTGTCTTCCATGGCGAACATTGATGAAACACCGCTGTCCGTTATCGATGGAATCACTCTCGAGTCAGTCTGGAGAAGAGATGGCCCTCCCGCTATTTCGACCATAGCGGGCCTGGAGACCTCCTCTAAAGGGCAGCCCAGGGACGTGTAAGACAAACACGTAAAGAGCACTGATCATTCAAAGAGTGCTGAGGGTCATCGACGACGAGGAGAATCACATGCTCAGCGCTTGGAGCACAAACTTAGAGACCGGGACGCCCTCATTTGGTAAATGGCAGCTGAGATGGAGACGTTAAAGCGACAAATCAAAGGGAAGGGTGTTGCAGGAGTGGGCGACCACGGTGAGTGCACCCAACCTTGTCGCTCTGGCAGTCATCACAAATGGAGGGCGCCTTCGCTCTCCATCACCAGAAGCTACAGCATTGACGATTCCGATCCGCCAGTGGAGAGGTCTCACATGCGCTACAGCAGCTACTATCCCTCGTGTCCGTCGATGACGTCGAGATATTCTTACTCTGCCCGTTCGAGGGACCTCAAGGACATATTGGAGGAGCGAGCACGCTGCAGAGAGGCCCAAAGAGTGCCGAAGTTGCAAAGGCTGAGTCCCCAAATCCGTTGCAGTGAGGAGGTGGTCACGCTGCAGCCTAAAGTTGTAGTTCCAGCCCAGGTGGACAGAGACTTGGCATGACTCACCGCCACCCCACTATCTCTAGAGATCGAGAGCACACCACTCCTCGCCAGTTTCTACCAACCTAAGTGCCTGCTGTACGACGGCAAGATGGATCCGTACATATACGTTAGTCATTACCGGCAAGTAATGGCTGGCCACTTGCACAACGACGCCTTGATATGTCTCATATTCCTAATAAGTTTGGGAGAGCTGGGCTTGAAGTGGTTCAAAAGGCTTCCGGAGGTGAATATCGAGGGGTGACAGCAGCTAGCGGAAGCCTTTGTCACTAGGTTCAAGACCAACACTAGAACACCGAAGGAGGTTGATCACCTTCTAGGTATCAAGATGGAATCAGACGGTTCTTTGAAGACATACAATGCCAAGTATTGGGAGACCTACAATGAGATCCTCGATTGCCCCACCAATTTGGCGATCACCCAATACAAGCGTGGTCTATCAGCCAGACATAGGCTGCAAGACTTGCTCACAATGCATCAGCCTACAACTATGGAATCTTTAATGCAGTGAATCAATGAGCACATCCGAGTTGAGGATGATGCCGCCATAGCCACCACAATCGAGAAGGCAAATTTGGTTGTGGCTGACAGACGTATGGCTAGAAAGGTTCACTCAGTGGAGCAGGAGGATAACTGCCCTAACAACCAAGCTAAAGAACAACAACGCGGTGCTAACCGCAACGACAGAAATAGAGGCCGTGGGAATGACCAAGCTAATACTCCTCGCAACGAAGAGGAAAATGCCAAGAAAAAGTTGAAGACACGAATCGGCATCACCACAGTCTTTAAGAACCCAATTTATCGCATCCTCAGTGAAATTTGAGGTGAGCCATACGTCCGTTGGTCGGCAAAATTGGGAGATACGCAGAGGGGCTTCAACTCAAGGTACCACTGTACCTTCCATGAAGAAAGGGGGCATCGAACGGAGGACTGCGTGCCGCTGAAACAACACTTAAAGGAGCTGGTTGTGGCTGGACACTTGGATCAATACATAGACGGGGGTATGAGGGCCGCTCCACAAGGACAAGCCGAGCAAAATGGCTTTGCCGTCCTGGATGCAGCACCCCAAGGAGTAATCAATGTTATTCACGGCATCATTGAGCCAGCGTGGGTTTATGAGCTGAGGGGGATGATCAAGAAGGCCGAGCACATGAGGGAAGTGCTCTCTGTTCAGCCTACCATGAAGAAGGGGAAGACCGAGATAAAAGACATCTTGACATTTTCAAGCAAGGACGTGGAAAGAATTCAAATACCTCACAATGATGCCTTAGTTGTGACTCTTCGCGTCAAGGACTTCGACATCAAAAGAATACTGATCAACCAGGGGAGTTCAGTCGAGATCATATACTATGATGCATTCAAGCAAATGAAGTTGGAGGACAAAGACCTGGCTCCAACGGCGTATCCTTTAGTCGGCTTCAACTCTCAACCGGAATGGTTGATCGGAAAGATCATATTGCTGGTCAAAGTTGGGTCAGTCACAAAGCAAGTGAAGTTTTGGGTGCTGAAGGTCCCATCGACCTACAACCTGATCTTAGGAAGGGACTGGTTGCACGACATGCAAGCAGCAGCATAGACTTACCACTAGGTCATGCACGTTTATGCTCTAGCCGGGAAAATCAAAGAGGTTTGGCAGTCGGGCTGCCAAAGGCTTTGTCCAAATGATAGAAGGGCCAGAAGGAAGGGAAGTCTTAGAAGATGTGGGAAGAAAAGCCGAAAAGAAGTCAATTGAAGACTTGGTGGAGGCTTGGATTGATGAGGACGACTCGAGCAAATTCTTTCTCTTGGGCTCATCATTGTCCAGCGTCGAGTGGATGGACTATGTCAACTTCCTGATTGCCAACATTGAAGTCTTTACGTGAACGCCTTACGATATGCCTGGCGTCGACCTTAGCTATATCTGCCATTAGTTGAATGTCTTTCCCAACGCACGGCCAGTTACACAGAGGACACGGTGCTCGACCCTGCACTATACCGATGTGGTAACCGAGGAGGTCAAAATTACTGGAAGCTGGGGCAATAGAAGAAGTGAAATACCCTAAATGGATCTCTAATATGGTGGTAGTGCCGAAGAAAAATGAGAAGTGGTGGGTATGTGTAAATTACAAGACGGTCAACCGTGCGTGTCCAAAGGATAGCTTTCCACTTCTAATGATCGACCAGCTGGTGGACCTTACCACCGGTCACCAAAGGTTCAGCTTTTTAGATGCATACCGCGGTTACCACTAAATAGCCATGTATGAGCCGGACAAGGAGATCACTTTATTTACCACTCCAAGAGGCTTGTACTGCTATAAGGTCATACCATTTGGTCTTAAAAATACCGGGGCAACTTTCCAAAGGATGGTGACAAAAATGTTCGCTCCTCTTCTTGGCCGCACTATGGAGGCCTATATTGATGATATGGTGGTGAAGAGCAAAGACAAGTCTCAACACCTCACCGACCTAGCTGAAATGTTCGCCATCCTCAAACGCCACAAGTTGCGATTGAATGCATCTAATTGTGCTTTCGGAGTGGGAACTGGAAAATTTTTGGGCTTTATGGTTACCAACCTAGGAATTAAGGCCGACCCTTCATAGATTAGGGCAATCCAAGAGTTGGAATGCCCAAATTCCACAAAGGACGTGCAACATCTGCGCTGAACAAATTTATCAGCTGATCATCAGATCATTGCAGGCCCTTTTTCAAGACTTTGAAAGCCAAGTTTTTCTGGAATGTAAAGTGCGACCGTGCTTTGACAGACCTGAAGACATTTCTCTCTTCCGCCTCAAATTTGGTCACCCCACGGCTAGGCGAAGAGCTCTATCTATATTTGGCAATTTCTCAGCATGCGGTAAGTGCGGTCCTCGTTCGAGCTGAGGGGATTCAGCACTTCCCTATCTTTTACGTCAGCAAGACGCTGTTCCTAGCCAAATTAAGATATTTATTGCTTGAAAAATTGGCCCTAGCCCTCATGATGGCCTCTAGAAAATGGGCACACTATTTCTACGCCCACACGATAGTAGTGCTAACTAAATTCCCGGTTAAGGTGCTCTTTGAGAAGGTAGATTTTACCGACAGAATTTTGAAATGGGCTGTAGAGCTGGGGTAGTACGACATCAAGTTATAGCCGCATACGGCTATCAAAGCTCAGGCCCTCGCCGACTTTATGGCGAAATTTGCCCCTGGCACTCACCCTGCTCGTCTTGTTGATTTGGCTAGTGTGGACTTGGCACAGGCTACGATTTCGCCTACACATGAAAAAGGGTGAGGAACAAGCAATAGCACGGCAAGACAACATTGGGCTAGCGGAACAAGAGCAGGCCGGCTTACCAACTGACCCACTAATCGGGCTAGCGGAGCAAGAGAAGGTCGACTTACCAACCGACCAAACGAGTACCCATGTAGGTAAGCTGCACACAGAACCGACCAATACCTTGGATTTGAGAAACTCCTAAAACCCCTCCAACTGTTGGAAATTGTTCATCGGTGAGATATGGAAACTGTTTGTCGATGGAGCCTCCAATAGACATGGCATCGGGCTGGGAGTGGTGTTAACCTCACCAGATAGTGAGCATGCTATCACGCTCGGATTTCCAGCGTTTAATAACAAATCAGAATATGAAGCCCTCCTTGCCGGCCTAAAAAGCACTCTACGGATGAACGCATCAGAGCTCATAGTATTCAGCGACTCCAAACTGGTCATCAATCAGGTCTCTAGGGAGTACGAGGCCAAGGATGAAAGGATGACCAAGCATCAAGCATTGGTAAGCGCTGAGGTCAAAAAATTAACCGGCCTGGCGTCTATGCAAACCAACTTTCCAAACCCTTTGATGATTGAATTCTTTCCCCGATCGAGCATTGAAGAACTAGAGGCGCCCGAGGTACTATGCGCCGACTTGGGACCATCTTGGATGGATCCAATCATCACTTTCTTGTATGATCGAGTCTTGCCCACCAAGAAGAAGGAAGCCAACAAGATAAGGGCCAAATCCGAGCGGTTCTGGCTCTCTTCATCCGGCGCCTTATACAAGAAGTCCTTCACTGGACAATACCTAAAAGGTGTCCACCCCATCAAAGTTGAAGCTTTCCTCTTTGAAATTCACGAAGGAATGTGCGGTAGCCACATTAGAGGCGGATCGCTGGCATACCGAGCCATTTCTCAAGGCTATTGGTGGTCGTGCATATAGGATGACGCTCAGAAATATGTTTACAAATATCAGAAATGCCAAAAGTTCGCTCACTAGATACGCCAACTGGCTAGAGAGTTGCTTCCCCTGACTAGTCCATGGCCATTTGCGCTTTGGGGTCTAGACATTGTGGGACCGCTCCCAACAGCTCCGGGTAATCGCAAGTTCTTCATTACCGCTACTGATTAGTTCACTAAATGGGTGGAAGTCGAACCGTTAGCTACCATCAAGGAGAAAGATGTAAAGAAGTTCGTCTGGCAGAATGTCTTCACTCAGTTTGGCGTCCCAAAGGCCCTTATCTCAGATAGCGGCACGCAATTTGATGGAAAGCTCTTCATGGATTTTGCAAAGAGTTGAAGATTGAGTTCTACAATTCCACGTCGGTCCACCCTCATTCGAATGGTCAAGCTGAAGCTTTAAACAAGACTATTTTGAACGGGCTGAAGAAACGGTTGGTAAAGGCCAAAGGGAAGTGAGCTGAAGAACTCCCTAATGTACTCTGGGCATACTGAACTACCCCAAGGCGCTTGACCAGGGAAACTCCGTTCACCTTAACTTATGGCATGGAGGCAGTCATACCCTTGGAGATCGGTATGCCAACCATCCAATCCGAAAATTTTGAACCCAACTTGAACGGTGAAGCCATTACCCTGGAATTGGACTTGGCTGAAGAAAGAAGAGAAAGGGCGGTAATTCACATTATGGCCTACCAACAGGAGCTTTCCAAGAAATACAACAAGATTGTGCATCCAAGGCTATTCAAGGTTGGGGACTAGGTCTTGAGGAAAGTGATGGGCGATACGGCAGTCCTTGGAGAGGGCAACTTGAGAGCAAATTGGGAAGGGCCATATAAGATAACCGACCTTGCCGGCAAAAGGGCATACCATTTGGAGGAATTGGACGGCAAAGCTATCCCAAGATCATGAAATGCTGCCATTCTCAAGTTGTTTTACTTCTGACATGTAATCTTTCTTCATTTGTATTCAAATTTGGCCTATTGGCATTGTAAGTAATGTTTAATGCGTAATGGAAAGAACCTTGTGATTTGTCTATGTCTATGTATCATTTTTTTCCATATATTAGTGTTGTATTTGAGCTGCTGGATACTAGGGGCATTTCACCTTTAATTTCAATGGCTCCCCGTACAGAAGAATGTCTAAGGCATGAGACTGACCTAACTTAGCTCTATCCCAGCCGAGCTAATTTTTGCTCGTTGTGATGAAAAACTGGTGATATCCCTAGTTTCTCCATGTGAAACAAGTTGGTTTTGCTCACTTCAATGTCAGCCGGTGTTTTAGTTAATTCACAATTTGAGACTGAACTGACTTAGTTCAATCTGGGCTAGCCTTGGCAGCCGTTCAAACAGTGGCGTTTTCCCCAACTGTGACTACTTGTTCTGAGCTGACTTTGCTCACCCACTCAAACAGTTGGTGTTTTGTCCAACTTAAGATTAGGAACCGAGCTGACATTGCTCATTACCCTAAGCGAATTTTGCTCGCTTGGGAGAAAGTCGGTATTGTTAACGACTTTTGAGGTGATACCGAGCCAAGTTCACTCGTTACTTCGAGCTGGTTTTTGCTCGCCTTCCAAATAGTTTGCGCTTTGAACAACTGATGGATTAATTTTACCTTAGACCGAGCTGAATTTTTGCCCAGGGCTTCCACAATTTTGAAAATGAACTTTACCTTTATGCACATTTGAAAACAAATCAGCATAGCATAACAGAAATCATTATGCTTTGGAACACTGTAAGCAGATTTTCATCGCGGCTGCATGCAAATTTAGCTTGATCCAGTTAAACCAAGCAATATTTATCTTGGCCGCATTAAAAGCAATGATTACAATCATTCGAACAAATTGAAGAAGACGAAAAAAAACAAGGAAGACAAAATGAAGAGACATGCACATGACAAACAAAAAGATGGTAATTTTCATTACTGCAGAAGTTCAGTTACAAAAGTGGGGTTTGTAGCCCAGTTACATAAAAAAAAAAAAAACACAAATCAGTGCTTAGTCCAAGTTTACAATGTTGGTTTCCTCAGCAAATTCTTCCTTCGCCTCCTCCCTAGTGCTGAGCGCGACATTACCTTTCTGCTGTGGATCCTTCACGATTGGGCTGACTCTTTCCTCGGACCCCACTGGCGACGGACTTTGGTTAGCTAGTTGAATAGCAGATGGGTCGGCCACCGCTGCAAGTTTCTCTACTTCAATGAGCTCTTGCTGCACGGTGTTGGCATAAGCTTGCATATGGGCTGGGATGAATGCGGTTGGCGGACTATTGAACAAATCAGAGTCTTGCGCGAGGCCAAGTTTTTCTGCGGTAGCTTTCCAGCCGCACTAGAAAAATATGTCCTTCGTCGTTTCGACCAACCATTCATATGTTCTTTCGTCCTTGGTGTAGTTGCGATGCTCAACATTGTCGATTTTTTTCTCTAGCTTGGCTTTGTGGGCTTCACGGAGTTTGCACA
Organism: Camellia sinensis; assembly: GCF_055761805.1. NCBI lineage: Eukaryota > Viridiplantae > Streptophyta > Magnoliopsida > Ericales > Theaceae > Camellia > Camellia sinensis. The sequence goes on from NC_138965.1 coordinate 11,159,602, forward strand.
GCTCGGCGATGTATGTGGCCTTGGTTTCTTACAAGGCTTTTTGTTTGTCTTCATCCGCCCTGGCCAACCTCTCGACTAGCTGATCTCGTTCAGCCAACATTGCCTTCTGAGAGGACTTTAATTTCTCTAGCTCGGCGGTCTTGGTCTTGTTGTTAGTGATGGCCTTCCGTAGACTTTACCGCACAACGATCATACACTCATGGGCCAAATAGTTATTCTGTGCAGTCTGCAAGAAAGTAGACGTTAGCACATCAAAACCGAGCAATAGGTTGACAACAAAGGGGCACGTTTACTTACCAACACAATTAACTTTGCTGCCGAGTGGAGGACTTTTAGATCGGATAATTCCTCATGCTTCTTCATGTTCACTAGGAGGAGTAATCCCTTGGTCATGTTAAAGTCGAGTGAATAATCCTTGTTGACATAGACCGATTCAGCGGTGGTCACCGTTCGACCTTTGTATTTCATCTCAGGTGACTAGGTTGGAAGAGCAGTGGAGTTGCCGAATTGCTCGGCCAGTGGTTGATCAATCTGTTCCCCTAGTTAGTGGATAAGAGCTCGATGGAGTCTTCATCCACCAAATGTCATTCAGTCTGATTTCTTCTCGACCTCTTCTTTGACCGACCGACAGCTTGTTCATTGGCAAGAGCCAACATTGGTCCTTTGTCTTGCACGACTAGTGTGGAAGATTGTCCTCCAACTATTTCTGCTGGTTGAGAGTCACTCGGCTCGCCAGTAATCATCAATTTGATAGCGCGGATCTTAGTCATCTCCCGCTTGGCAGTTAAGGGAACTAGTCTGATTGGCGAGAGATTTGGATTTGGCTCTGGAGAGGGGACACAAAGGAAATCGATGACCCTGCTCTTATGAGGCGCAGTATGCCGGTAACTTAGTTGGAAGCTGAGCAGTTTTTGCGCCTCATGTTCCTCAGCTGGGTGACGCAGAGCAACCTTATCGCCTCTTGGTTTGCGTTGAAGTAATCGTCCGCCAAGAGTTTTTAATCTGTAAAAATGGAGCAAAGGTTAGATCGGCAAAGACAACTCAAATTCAAAAAATTATATCGTTCTCTGACGCTCACCAATGCTCCCGAAATCTTTACGTATGTACTAGCCCGGTATGGGCGCTTCGGTGTCTTCATAATTTCCAGACACGCACAAAAAGTCATCGTCGTTCATCTCTTTATCCAGGTTACACTCTACAAGCTTTGCTTGGCTTTTTCTGACCTTTAGGTACCAGCAGAAGCCACCTTTATTCTTACTAAGTGTGTATTGATGGAATATCTCGGCAAGGCTGAGATTCAGACCGAGTATCCGATTCAGCGCGGCCATGTGTTGTTGGAGACTTGGGTAAGACACAGCCTAGTTTGCCTCAAAAATTCGCAGACCAGTTGTTGGACCAGGAAGCACAAGCCATCTTCCACAATAGACAAGACCGTGAAGGGGCATTTGCCCAATTCACCCTAGGGAGTGTCTCCTTTCTTGGCCACCTCCAGATGGACGTCGTCTGGAATGTTGTATTCTCTACAGAACTCAGCCATTACCTCGGGCGAGCTGACCATAAAGCGGTATTTCCCCATTTATCACGGTTTTATTTTATATAGTAAATTTGATAGTAGCTCGGTCAAAATTAAGCGATTCAAGTGATTATTTGCTCGGTCCTTGAGCCTCACTGATGGTGATGTCGATGTGTGCCTGGTCGGTCTTAGTTCTGCATTATTAAAAAAATGAATGCAAGTATTAGCACGGCATCAAGTGCGCGTTTATCAAAATGCACCTAACTCGGTTGCAAAAGTTTTGCTACCTTTTAGTCTTAACTCGGTTCAAATTTTAGCTCGGTGTTGGAGCCTAAGATGTTAGGTCAGTTTTGGGCCTTCATCCTAATCTCTGAATGCTCATCTCGGCTAAATGATCCTATAAGTTTCCAGTGCGGTCACCGCCCCTTGGCAGAACCACAAACTCGTTTTAGCTTGACCCAATGGCATTTTTGGTTATGAACGTGAGATTTTTTTGGTTCTATCCAGAACTTGTCCTATTCATCCTATATACGAAGTTCATACGTCGAAACTGTGGAGAATGAGGGGCACGATGGCCTCATTTGTGTTTATGGTTCCAGTTTGCCTAATTTCTACAAATGCTTATCGATTTTACCCCATGAGAGGGGCATTGGCAGTGCTTAAACAGTCCCGAATAAGGAAAAATGAAAGAACATGAAGAACAAAGGTAAGAAAAGAAAGAAAAATGATGATGAAAGTAAGAAGGGCTTACAGATTTGGGTGCCAAATCAAGACCCAATCAACCTCGACCCCTGCTGTGATGTTTGTGAAGACGAAAAATGTTGAAGACGACTCGAATAGAAGCAACGACGACGACAGCGACGGAGGAGGAGCTCAAAGGTTTAAGGTTTGGCACGAAAGAAGAAGATGAACAATGAAGGGGCTGTGGGGGAATAAATGGCTTATTTATGGGGGAAAGCTTAAAAGGTGGCAACTTTTCAAATTTTGGCATGATGATGACAATTGCAGGGACTGCACGGAGCCTCTGGAGAAACGCCATGTGGCTTGGAGGTGATTGGCTGTTAGTACGACTGACGGGCTGTCAGTATGGCTGATTGATTGATGATGAGACAACCGGCGCAAGTCTCGAAGACCGACCAAAACGGGACATTTCGGATGGAAATGGTAATCCCAATCACATTCAGCTCGGATGAGATTAGGGGGCAATTAAGAGGGAGATTGCGTCGAGAAGTGGACTGGATTGCACGGGCACGGAATGTGGTTTTGAGCCATGTAAGGGGAACCTGGAGCGCACTGTTTGGCCGAACCAGGTCCGCACTAAATGTATTGCCAAACCGAACTAAGGTTACCTGAGATGCATTGAACCAAGCTAGATCTACGCGACATCTGGTATTGGGCCAAGCTGGACCCACACTGAATGATATGTTTTGCCAGACCTAGTCGAGTTAGTGTCGATGGGAAAAATCGCCTTGGCATTGGGATTCTAGGTAGCTGAACCACTGGCAACTAGGCTATATATAGTTCGGTCCACAACAGTGGGGGCAGAGATGGTACATAAGATCGCGGTCAATAGCCGAGTTGCCATGCGGCGTGCTCACCTTCTATCGGTTCTGATAGACCGGTCTGGTTAAGCTCGGCATTGAGCTGTCCAACGTAGTCTGTAGCTCACCAAGTAATAGCTGGGTTTGATATTCCACGTGGTCCAATGACGAGAAAAAGGAAATCCACTCCTAGTATGTGTCAATACCGTTTAGCGGTGCGACAAACATTGTTTGGAGGTTTTGGTCTCTACATGTGTAAGAAATGTAGACAGGAGCACAACGCGCTTGCCCAGGGAAAGACAACAGAGGTAGTGTGCCCACAATCTCTGAGGCTGCATGGCCAGCCTTGAAAAGGAGGAACGTGCAGACGTTAGAGGTAAGCAACCAAAAAGATTTTCAAACTCTCTCTCTCTACAGTGCTCTCTGCTTCCTCTCTTCTCCCAGAAAGCTAACTTGGTCGTCGGAGGAGTTTTCCGGCAAACTAACCCGCCGAGTAGGTCACCTTGTTCTATTCACAGTGTCACGGAGTTCTAACGGAATAAAGCAAGCTTGGTAGCAAGGAGGTATGGAGCGAGGCGAAAATATCTCCCCTATACATAATTAAAAACAAAAGTCATAATTAAATACCACATAAAGTATAATTAAAGACATTTTGGATCATAACCAAAATAATAATTACAATAGATGATAACCAACATCATAATGAGTCATAACTAAGCCATAACTAACACTATAATGAGCTATGAAGCATGTGTACTTTGACAAACATGCCGTATCCGTTCTGGATACTTACCGGCATATGGCACTTCGTATGGTACTTCTGCATACGTACCGAGTATACAAAACACGTACTCAAATTTTTCCTTCTTAATTTGTTACGTATCCAGACGTACCTAAAGATACTTAAGTCGTACTGTACCATACCTCAGTGAAAATAATATTTTCTTAAACTATAGAGATAAAATTCCTTTCATTGTTTTTTTATTTTATTTTATTTAAATTTTATGCTTAGTATGATTTTAAAATTAAATTATGATTTGTAAGTTATTTAATATAACAACATTTAATTTTGGTTTATATCTTTACTTTTGGCATTAAATGTTAATTGTAGGTTGGATCTTAACAAATTAATCCATTTAATCAATTTTTGTATTATTTCAAATTAAAAATAAATATTTTTTTTACAAATGTATCAAAGTCATACCCGTATTATACTTTTTTTGAATTTTATCGTATCAACGTACCTGTATCGTACCAGTACCCGTGCTTCATAGATAATGAGTCATGACCGAGCCATAATTAACACCATAATAAGTCATAATCAAATATTACAAATGTCATAACTGAAATATATGATCCTTTATATATGTGTTAATTTTTAAATCTAAGTGACTACATATATATTCTATTTTTCTTTTTCTTTTTTTTTATATGTTTTTCTGCACTGTCTCTCTTTATAGAAACTCTTTGTACACTCTTTCTCCTCAACAATTCATTGGTAGGGTTATTGATAAACACCAATGCATGATCCAATCCCATTGTCAAATAAATTCTCCAAACCTCATATTTTCAAATCACTATAAAAAGAGTTTTTTTACATTTTATTTCAATAGTTAATGACTTTAAGAATAATTGATTTTAAATTTTTACAAATTATTTTTGACCAATACCTAAATTATTTGAATAAAAAATATTCATAATTATTAAATGTTTATAAAAATAAAAATTGTGCCATAAACAAAAATTATTTTTGAGGCATTTTTTTAGACAACACTTTACAACTAACTAAATAAAATTATTTACAATTAAATATTAAATGAAATGATTATAAAAATAAAAATTGTGTCATAAACAAAAATTATTTTTGAACTACTGATTTTATTTATTTTTTAAAGATATTTTTTAGACAACACATTAACAAAATAAAAAATATTAAATAAAATGATTATAAAAATAAATGCAACCACTATTTATATAAATTTTATTTTACATACTAATGTAATGAAATAAAAATTTTAAAAAAATTATAAAGAAAAAAAATTCATCTAAATTTTTTTCCTTAGGTTTAGATCACTCGAGTATTTGTTCCTTTTATGTAAGCTTTTATTTTTTATTTTTTGAGAAAGAAAATTATTCAGAATATTATAAAAGAGAGGTACTTGTAATTATGCTAAACCTCAGGGGAGGTAAGTGTAATTTACCTTAGGAAATAATGAATGAGAAGGGTTTTTTACATTAAGGGTGTGTCTTTTCACAATGTGGTTAAAAGATATTAAGGTCAATTCCATTATCAAGTTAATGTCGTTAAGGCTCTTTTAACGGGAACGGAGAATCTAACTATTATTTTCAAAAGTAAAGGAGGTTTATGTAATTTTTAAAACTACAGAAAAGATATCTGTAATTAAGAAAAACCTCAAGAGAGGTATGTGTAATTTACCCATTAAAATATAAATTATTTTTTATAATTTTGAAAATCACATTCAACAGTTTATCTGGCTAGTTGCCAAACACTGCTCTTGATAGATGAGTGGATTGGTTCCACTTCTCACTTCATAATGGATCAATCACAAAAGTAAGTCAATAAATTTATGAAAAATGTTAGAAATTTCAAATGTTTTACTAATATTTTTATCAAATATTTTATATGGATGTGTGATCCACATGGGACTTATATGGTGTGAGTCTCGCACCTATATAAGACATTTGGTAAAAGTATTGATAAAATATTTAGAATCTCTAGTATTGTTCCAAATTTATAGCCGGTCTAGGAGTGAAAAAATGTGATAAAAAAAAAAGACTATGTATAATATTACTCTTATATTAAAAAGCTAAAAAATAGAAGATTCTACTATACACACTTTTTATCATATGCACCCTTAAGTTATGTTATTTTCTTCTTTAGTTATGACTTTATTTTAATTATGACTTATTAGATCTTTGATTATGTTTCATATGTTGTTTGATTATGACTTTTTTTTTCTTTTTTTTTGTTTAATTATGATTTAGAAAGTATGAAATTATGACATTTTTTTCGTTAATTATAAGGTGCATACAATACAAATGTACCATAGTATTTCCTTAAAAAAATACATGTAGACCCTCTATTTATGTTTTTAAGTAAATTTATAGAAAATTTTTTTTGGAGCCTCTGCTTGATTTGATTTTTCAAAAATTATTTTTAGATGGATTTTTGTTTGTATTTAGTGATTTTTTTTATATTTTAGTCTTTTTTTTTAACTTTCTAAATACACTTAATTTAGAAGCATCTAAAAAATAAAATAAGTTGACTAAAATAGGAAAAATAATTTATTAAAAACAAACGAAACGTGAATAATTGTTTCATATCTTATTTTTTAATTTATTTAATCTTAATGTATTTAAAAATATTAACTAAAATGTTAAAAAAAATTACCCAAAAACAATTGAAAATCTATTTAAAATAGTTTGTAAAAAAGCAAACTAAACAATTTGGGTAAATTATAGAGGGTGAATCACCAATAAATCTCAAAATATGATCTTGTGAACTATTTAGTCCTTCATTTTTTTTTTTATGAATCCAAAAGTCTCATTAAAGTAAAAATTACACCAAAGTGTAGTCACTTAACACTACAAGAAATTGCACTTTTGGCGACTAAATTTTTAGTTACCAAAAGTCAAATTTTAGTCGCCGAAAAGTTTTCCCGACTAAATAGTTTGGTCGTCGGCTTGGTCGTGAGAAGATTGCCAGGGAAAGTATTGGCGACCAAAAAATATTTAGTCACCAAAAGTCCTAAATTGGTGACTATACAATTAGTCGACAAGAGGAAAGGTATTGGTGACTAATTTTTTTTCGCCGCCGAAAGTCGCCAAAATAAATGTGTTTTTTTGTTTTAGTGACCAAAATATTTAGTCATTAAAAATGTGGCACTCCTTTTTGGCTACCATTTTTTTAGTTGCCAAAATCATGGTGCTCCTTTTAAGCTACTAATTTTTAGACACCAAAACTTTTTTTTTTTTTTGGCTACTAACTATTTAATAGCCAACAAGTTTCTTTTTATTTTTTGGCTACTAAATGTTTAGTTGCCAAAAGTTCTATTTATTAATTTTTTTAAAATGCATAAATTGAATATTTCATTAAATTCTGAATTATAGGCATTTCATTATCAATGCAACATGTAACATGTACATATACAATATTGGTATTGCCCCTGAAATCTGGCCTGTTTGTTCCTCATAACGGTATTGCCCCTGCCCAGTCGAATAAAGTTGAACCCGCCTAGGTTGTAAAACTGCCAAAGAAGCCCCTGGCTGGGTACAGAAACGTCTGATATGACCTGGCTGATTACATAACCAACAAGTAAGCGGTTCCCAAGTACGTGACTGGTTCAAAGTCTAAACTGATGGGGACCCCAACGACTGTTTCCCCAATGAGCATTCGATCAATCCAAAACCTGGTTGGCTAGATGATTCTAGTGGTGCAACTACTGGTCGAACTGCCAACCCTGCCCTCTTCTTCTGTGGGCAAGCTAGAGACTTGTGGCCCAGCTGACCACATTTGAAACAAGTGACATCCCTCTGCTTACCCTTTCCCGAACCTAGACTCGGCACTGGAAAGGTAGAGCTAGACTGAGCTCTTTGAAATTGTTGTGGGTTAAAACCCTTCTGCCACTTAAAAGGCCTACCAACACTCTGGGTTACAGGAGTCGCCGAAATGGCCTCCTCCTTATTTTGTCCCATAGCTAGCACCGCTGCCTCTACATGAGCTGCCACCTTAACAAGCACACTATAACTCCTATGCCAAGACCCAACAATCCTTTCTCGGATATCGTCACACAGCCTACTCTCAAATTCAGAACAACGCAGTTCCTCCGTCTCCACTAACTCTGGGGCAAATCTCGACAGGTTAGCAAACCATGCTTCAAACTGTACCAAAGGTGTAGTACCTTGGCGTAACTCCACAAACTGTTTCCCCAACTCTTCCCGTGTGGAAGGAGGGAAATCACTACTTCTTCGTCTAGGCATCCTAGTGATGGTAACAAAAATATTATCACATTATCAAAGGTGCCGAAGTTATTTCACTCGCGTCCTAACACGATGGACAACTGTAATTCACTCCACATAAGCACATAATCACATAAGTACTTATGAATCGCATTTCCGGATAGTGATCGTCTCGTGGCATTGCTAGAGTTTCAGTCAGAAACGGCAGTGATCAAGTGCCTTTCCAATAGGACTCCCAGAAACCCAAGGATCCAATCAACATCCTAGAAACTAAACAGTCACATAAACATATTATCACGTAAGCACATAACATCGTACATAAGTCTCTAACAAGCGAGACAAACCCATTGTGGTATTAACCACTTCCCACGTACCTAAAGTATTCAAACCTGGTATGCTCTGATACCAAGTTGTCATGCCCTCAAAATATTATATAATCCCAACATCTAACAGTTCTATATACATGATAGATAAATCACATTTCCATGCATACATCAGAGTTAATATTACAAAGAGTATTTCATATAAATTACAAATGTTTACAAAGATAATAGAATGCCCTGCGGGCTTATATCTTTCCAAGTTGTTACTTGGTTACACAAAAGAAGAGTTCTAACTCTTTTACAAGTAAAGCCCTTGGCTCGCATTTACAGGTAACCAACAAAACAAATAACAAAGCAAAGTCTTCAACTCCTAAACCTCCCAAGCAAAGATCTTGGAGGCAGTACGTCTCCTGTACCTGAAAATGGTGTCCCAAGAAGGGTGAGCCAAAACCCAGTAGAGATAAGCTAAACCCAATATGAGAAATAACTAAAACATTAATATTCAACAAATGGTTAACACTTGTAAACCAACTCACACCCTTCCCATAGCCCAACAACAATTACATCCATGTTTCAATTCACTTCCCGTTATTTATCCAATTCAATTCCTAAATATGGTTCATTATCTAACCAAACAATTTAAATGAGACTGTAACTCAACTTATTAACACTTCCGCTATCCACAATTCAAAATGAGACTACAACTCATGTAATTAACACTTCAATTATCACCAATTCATAATAAGACTACAACTCATGTAATTAACACTTCAATTGTCAACTTCATTCATGCACTTCAATTTATAAGGTTTCGAAACTTTCACCCTAGACACTTCGGCCAACTTAATTATCTATGGAGTCCATCTCCTATCTTCTCCCAAACAGTGGAGTGCATCCCCTATCTCCTCCCAAACAAAGATACATATACAATGTATTAAAGAATATAATCACACGTATAGAGTACATCCCTTATCTTCTCCCTAACAAAGATACATATACAATGTATTAAAGCATATAAGAACATATGGAGTACATCTCCTATCTTCTCCTAAACAAAGATACATATACAATGTATCAAAGCATATAATCATATATGGAGTACATCCCCTATCTCTTTCCTAACAAAGATACACATACAATGTATCAAACTCTTTATCTTATGCCATGATCAATTAAGGCACATATTCAATGTGTTATTCCAACTGTCATATTCAATGACATATTTCAACTGATTAGTTTCAATTTACCTAATCATCATGCGGTTCTACAACAATCAAGACTATCCTCCACTGATAGTCCAAAGCAGTTATTTCTAAACAGATAAATAAACTTACCAAACAAATAAATTATCACATTTTCCATAGGTGTGTGATTTATCAAACCGACTACACCAACTAGTCCCAATTCCATCCAATTTCATGATTTTCAAATCAATTTCGTATTTCTCACAATTACCAAATTAATTATTTAAATTCAATTAGGGCATTTTCTCCCTTTTCTTAAACATTGATCCTAAGACCAAATCTCTCCTATCAAACCCACAAAACCTCATTTTCAAGACCTCATATACATATGGAGCTTAAAAACACAAAACCCCTATTTTATATAACACAAATCTCAAACCCTAACTTCCTAAATTGCCAAATCTCAACATTTATACAAAATGACTAATATTTATGTTAAAACTCATAAGAAGGAGTAGATTATCCCTACCTCGAAGTTTAGGAGCTCAAAGGAGAAGAAGGATGAAACTCAAGAGGCTCCAAATCAACACTTTTTCGAATCAAAACGTAGCCCACGCAAAGCTCATACTTTTTAACAAAGGGAGTAGGGTAGAGACACTCTAAATCAAGTGTATTTGTAGAGAGAAGGAGAGTATAGAGAGGGAGGCTGCCGATCTAGGGTTTTGAAGAAAGAAAATATCAAAAAGTGGTATAAAATCACACTGCTGCCAACTGATATACTCGATCCTCGTTCGAGCGAAGGAGTGGTCGCTCGAGTGACCAGACACAAAAGAGCCTCGCTCGAGCGCAGGAAGCGTCGCTCGAGCGAACAATACAAAACTTCAGGTCTGCAACGCAAAAGCACGCACGAGTGCAAGAGTTCTCTCTCGAGCGAAGAAACACAAAACATAGAGCTTGCTCACTCGAGTGAATAATACCAACCTTCAGGTTTTTCCAAGATGCAAACGTATGCTCGAGCGCAAGAATGTTCGCTCGAGCCAAGAGACACAACACAGGAAGCTCGCTCGAGCGAAGAAACAAAAACCCAAAGCTCGCTCGAGCGCAAAAAGCCTCGCTCGAGCAAAGACACCAAATCTGGACAGCAACCATTTGCTCCAACACTCAACCAACATGTTTCAATCTTACCTAACACATCCCAAAACTCAAATACAAAGAATTAAAGGATAGAAACAAGAATAAGACAACAACAACAACCACTAGACTCGAGTCCGAAATACAATACATAACGAGGAAAACCGGGATCGCTATACAATAAAATTAACATTTCAAATTATAACATCAATCTTATTGTACAAAGATACATGCACATTCCAACATCATCATTATGAAAGCCGTTATTGAAGCTACACCATCTTCATACTTGTCCTAAACTGATGGTTAACTTTTTCTTTTTCCCTTGGCTCCTCAATCCCCTCTTCTTTTAAAGAGAAAAAAAGAAGAAGACTGCACCTAGTGTGTGAGGTGTCCACTTACAACAGAGTCTAGGAGAGAGAGAAGGTAGGCAGCTTACCCCAACTTTATGTGGAGAGAATTATTCTTGTGGTTTAAACCCACCCACAAAGCTAGGGGCAGATAGAACTTCTCAAGTCAGGTCACAACCTCTAAGAGGGTTCAAGCCTTGCTACTCAAGCCCTCCCTCCCTAAACCTATCCGATTACAAGTACTTGAATTGTGCAAATTCCCTAATAGTGGTACTAGTAATCCCACTATTGCTTAGTTATAACAGCTCATGTAATTCAGTGCATGTTTTACCCACAATGATTCTACTGCATCAATTATATACAAAAAAAATAAAATAAATAAATAATATATCGCAAGTGAATAATCAATAGAGTGCATGCCACAAAAAAGTACACAGTCATTAGTAAAAAACAGCAACAGTTGAAAATGATCATATTTTAGAAATTACCGAAATGAACCACTCATTTTAAGAAAGTACAGAAAATGGAAGTTATGTATCATATTGTCATACAGGAAAGAAATATCAAAAAATATTACATATGTTGTTTTCATAGATAATTTAATTTGCAAAAGCTACAGATACAATCTTTTAGAAGATAATGATATTTTCTATTGGCTGGTATAAAATTATATGATGACTTGCAGAACTGAAAAACAAAAATTCCATTTTAAATAATAAACATAGAAAAAGTACAGAAAATTCAGTAGTTGATAGAGGCCAACGAGAGTGAGGACTAAAGCTTGTGTTATTCCAAAGAGTTAGAAACATTCTTTCTTCTTTATATAGCCACTGGCCACCGCCTATATTGTCCAAAATCCAAACTGGTGCTGCCTTGTTGTTCCATTGCCGATTGATAGTTTCAACAATGTCCTTTCTTCCATGAAGATAACTTATGTGATGTCACTTTTCCAATCATGATATATTATATATGGATCTACGCATATGCATACCAATAGAATACAATTTTTATACTATTTTACACATACAAAGAGTTAGATAAACAACATTCAAGAAAAATGAGAAGGTGAATATTATATGGGTTTACCTCTCAACTTCTTTTACCTTTTGGTGTGAGATCTAAAATTGTTCTTCATAGAAGATTTTCACAACCTCTACTTTTGCCTCTTTTTAGTCTTATCTGTTTAGGACTGGGTTGGCACATCGACTTTGAGATTTGATATGGAAGGGCAAGGTTGTGGTTGGCAAAAGCAATCCCTTATGATAGGTTGGAGTCTGCGAACAGATCTCTCGAGGTGGGGCATGATTAGGAATGGGGACCGCCCCATATCATCCCTATATATATGTAAGGAGAGAGAGAGAGAGAGAGAGAGAGAGAGAGAGAGAGAGAGAGCTTAAAACACTTCCACATATCTTTTTCCAAACCTTATCCATCTTCTAGGGTTGTATTGCTCGTACAATATTTATAGCTTCATAAAATCCTATACAAAAGTTAACATAAAATTTGTCCCCTCAAAGTAACAAATAAAACCTTGGACTTTATCCAACTCAAATATTCTTATTGATGGTAATAACACTACTCAAGTTATATCAATTGCTAATCATCTTGTGAGAGTCACATGCCAATTAGGGGCATGAACATATCATTGCCTATGAAACAACAATGGGATTATCAAATCAAAGAAATCCAAACATGGCACATAAAATAAATGTCATTTAGTTTTCCTAACTCAACCCAGCCACAAAAATAAAGGGCATAACTCAACCAAGCCATAAATAGCATTTAGTTTTCCTAAATCAAATAAATAACACTAGATCAAATGAGTTCACTAATAGCTATTCAGTCTAATTCTAATTACAACAGTAAAAAGAAGAGCAAAACTAGAGAATATGATCTTTATATTTTAAAGGGCAACGTTGTGTGGTTATTTTATGACCCTTTATGTTATTGTACCAAAATTCAAAGCAATGCTCCACTTCTCAAAATGAGTGGGAGGACTTCACAATTATTATAGCCCTTAGAACTTTCAGATGAGTTACTCCTATGTTAGGATATTCCAATAATAATCCAATACAAGAATTGGCTCAACATGTAGCAAAAATATATTCAACAGGTAATGGTTGGCATATGAGATTCAAAAAAAGTTACGTGGAGAGAATTTATTTTAAAAAAAGATTAAATTTATTTTAAATTTAATTAAACATATTACACATGCTTTGTTTTCTAAAACACTTAATTTTCACATGTGTTTTGGCCATTTGCTCCCATTCACATGTATCTCATTGTTTTAAAAAAATAAAAAAATAAATCATTGGGGCATTTCATCATACACTTGCAATGCGAAATGTTCATTATGTATGAACACCACAGAGGCTGCTAATGTGTTTCAACAAGTCCATTATTAAACATTCACAAAACATTTTAGCAAGTCTATTATTCATATCACATAACTTTTCATCATGGGGATCAAATGCAAGTTAAATGGAGAGAATTAATTTTTTTTTAAAAAAGATTAAAAAAAAACCTTACTTTTTCTTGGTTGTCAATGGAGGAGATTTGGGGATCTAGGGCTGCTAATGTGTTTGGGTAAACAAAGCTACTCAGTCGATGTAGAGAAGGGACGTTAGAAGGCCGATGCTGGAAGCCCTCCATCGCCGTTGACGAGTTCATTTATGGAGAGAGGGAGGCCAAATCTGATGCTGCAAGCATGTAGGTTTGAAGAGAGAGAGAGAGAGAGAGAGAGAGAGAGAGAGAGAGGGGTTGAATGAAAAAAAGATGAGGGAAAATAATTTGAAGAGAGTGATAGTTCAAAAAAAAGAATCTGAAGAGAGGGAGAGGGAGAGAGAGAGGGAAAGGGACGCAGAGGAGACACAGAGAGAGAGGCGCTGGTTTTGTTTAGGGTTTGGAGAGAAGAGTGAGAGCGTGAGATATTAATTATATAGATGGTTATTGGCGACTAAAATGTTGTAGTCGCTGAAAGTATTTTATAAATCCCTCCAAAATATCTGAAATGTCTCTTTCCAAAAATTTTAGCTCTTTGGTGACTAAATTCTTTTTTATCGTTGAAAATAAACTTTTGGTGATCAAAGTTTTGGTTACCAAAGGTAAAAAAATATTTTTTTTATTTTCTATTCAACAACTAAATGGTTTTAGTAGCCAAAACTCAGTATACGGCGACTAAAATTCTTTTTTGTCGCTAATTCTGGTATTTTTAGCAACTTAATTTTTTTTAGTCGTTAGTAACCAATATATCCTGACTAAAAAAAATTAGTAGCTAAATATTTTACTTTTGCTGACTAAAAAAATTTTTAGTCGCCAATTCCATAAGTTTTGTCGACTAAATTTTTTTTAGTCACTGAATGTGCATTTTGTTGTAGTGTAAACATTTGGGCTTAATTTTTTAAGGATAAAAGTGAGTTTCCCCAAATGTGAAATTACACATTTGGGCAATTTGCACAGGAACAAATCCCACGTTACGAACAAGAATGTAACACTCCAATGTAATACATTAAAAAACTCCTTACTGTACCATTTCCAAACGTAACAACATAACACTCTAAACTTTTTCCAAACGTAACACTCCAATGTAACACAAAAAAAAAAAACTCCTTTGTGTACTTTTTCCAAACGTAACACTTCAATCAATGTAATCCCAAACGTAATACTCCAATGTAACACACATACAAAAAAATAACTCTTTAGTGTACTTTTCCTAAACGTAACACTCCAATCAATGTAAAATTAAATGTAACACATAAAAACACTAAAAAACTTCTTAATGTACTTTTTCTAAGCGTAACACTCACAGTTTAAAATTATACATTTGCCCAAAACTTACTACGAAATTTTTGTACTCATTTTCGCACGCTTTGAATAATCTTACATCATTTTTTTGGAGTGTTATGTTTGAAAAAAGTACACTAAAGAGTTTTTTTTAGTATTATGTTGGAGTGTTACACTAAGCAATTTTTTTTTTTTTTTTTTTAGTGTTACGTTTGGAAAAAGTATACTAAGGAGTTTTTTTAAAGTTTTAAATTGGAGTGTTACACAAAAGAGTTTCTTTTAGAGTGTTACATTTAAGTATTACATTTAGAAAAAGTATACTAATGAGTTTTTTTGAAGGTTTACATTTGAATGTTACGTTTGGAAAAAATATACCAAGGAGTTTTTTTTTAGTGTTACATTTGAGTGTTACGTTTGCAAAAAGTAAACTAAGGAGTTTTTTTTTGAAGTTTTCTATTTGAGTGTTACGTTTGCAAAAAATTATACAAAGGAGTTTTTTTTGAAATCTTACATTTGAGTGTTACGTTTACAAAAAAGTATACTAAATAGTTTTTTTTTATTTGCGAATGAATCGCAGTGTTTTTTTTTATTATTTACTATCTGTAATTCTGATCGGACTCTTGTAATAAAATAAACCCCAGATGATTATTTTCCTTTCTAATAATCTTTTTGGTACCGATTTTATTTTAATTTAATTTATTCGCTGCGCTACTACTACAAAAATTTTAGAATTGTTTTATTTATATTTCCTTGTTGCGACGCTAAACCTTTGGGTACTGGGTTTGGGTTGACAAAGTGGTATCAGAGCAATGGTTTTGGAGATTTTTTTTTTTATTATTATTAAAAAAAAGGCAATACTTTAGTTTGTCTTACACGATTAAACCGTTTATAAATAATTCTAGGCTAAGTTTTCTTGTGTTATAGAAAATGACAAATCTAATGGAGTTATTTTAGTTTGAGCCCCCAGGAGCTCATCTTATCCCGAACTTACAAGAGGACTAGGGAGATTCAGAGAGTCTTGTCAAGCAAGCCCACCAGACACTTGACCGGCTCATCGAGAGACTCGTATATCTACAAGCTGACCTCGATGATGATTTCTTATTTTGAAGACTCAGCCGAGGCAACACACGTGAGAGGTACATTAGGCTGACCCACATTGTTGGTCTTGCTCCGGATCTAGGACAACCGCACTTTTTGGTTGCACCATTGCCCCTGGGCTTTGCTGAGAGAGGAGGGCATGCATACCCTAGTAGCCATGTACGCACTACGACACCTTCCCCACAACACATTATCCATATCCCTGTTGTGGATTTCACTGACACACTGTCATACGTGGAGATACCAGTACGGATTATAGGACGAGAGTTTTGGGGTTCTGATCACGGTGTTCCTGCCTATATAGTCTGGGTGATATGACATTGCTTTAGAATAGAGCACAGTGGCTGGAAGTTTGAGTCCCTCATGCTAAGTGAGTTTGCAGGTGTGACACCCTGAACGTTTAATTAAATACCATATAAATATTTATAGTTATATATAATTGTGGGTGTATGTGATAATATATTATTAAATAAATAATAATAAATACAGAATCTAATTTGGCACTGGGTTATCAAAAATGGGATTAATTAGAGATTATTATTTGGGGTCAAATTAACAGAAATATGAAATTATAATACTAGTTGGGCCAAATTAAAGTTAAAGATAGTAAATAAATAAATAGGTTAAATAAATAAATATAATAAATGTAATAAAAAAAATATATAGAAGTGATATCAGATATAGTAAATCTTTGAATTAATGATAATATCGGATTATATTTAATTTCCTAATCTAAATAATAATGAACGTGTACTGCTGGACAAATGAATATTAGCTATTTGGGCTCTCAAGGCCTAGGAGAAGATGAGTCATCAAATAGGATCATTTATCATCACCAGGCTGTGTGTATATATAAAGGTGGGGTGGGGCTATGAAAGGATTAGGACAGAGGGAAAAGAAAAAAGAAAAAAAAGAGAGGAAGCGAGGGAGCAGCCGTGAGAAGTTAACAAAAATAGGAAGGAAATAGTAAGACTCAATCTTAAGGTGAGTTATATTATACCTTGAGTTACTATAATATATTTTACGTATGTTTTGATTTACCATAATTTATTTTATATAAGTTGTATTTTATTAGTTATATTAATCCAAGTTTTGTTTCATAAATATTTCAATTACGTGGATTAATTTATGAACTATATTTGTTAAAATGAAACCCATGGATATGTTTGTTTAAATTTTAAAGAATATTTGACTATGACCTTATAAACAATTATGTTTTGTAAGTATCATCACGGGAGTCCCATGCCTTGGGGGACATAAATAACCATTGGTCTCTATTTAGCCACTTTGTGGTCCTCTGTTTGTCATGGATCTATTGACCTCTGTTCTGATTGTCACTTCTGTGACCTCTGTTCTGTTCTATTCTATACCGTGGTTATGGTTATTTATTTACATAATTTATGTATTTCAATTTCTTCCACTTAAATGATTTATTTACCAAATTGAGTTATGTAAATATTTTGGCCTAACTAACTATCCATGGTTATTTTGTATTCCCTATACTCTTGGCATAATATTTCTCCCTCTGCTGTGTGCTTATAGTTGTTACCCTTTCAGGTGACGAGATGTAGGGGAAACCCATAACCTCACATAATGGAAACCGCACGAGGATTCATGTTGAACCACTATTGTGCCTTTCTTTTTATTTTTATTTTTATATTTTACTCCCTTTTGTTCTACTCGGGGGCCGGTCACTGAATAATAAATTAAGAAAAGCCCTATAAATGTATTTTCTCTTATTAAAATAGTAAAATGGAGTAATTTTCTGTTTAATTATTTTTATTTCCGCTTGCGCAGTTTAATTTGCTACAAATAGAAAAAGTTAGTAAGTTGTGATTCCAACCCTAAGCCCCTGGGGTTGGGTCGTGACAGCAGGGTTGTTCCATGGCCTAGTTATTCAGAGTCAGTTCTTATGGTGGCCTAACGGTCCATTTTAGATGACCGACCAGGAGATTTTTGTGACTTGACCATGATTAGTCTGATCCTTGTTTTTTTTTTTTTTTATATTAGTAGGATTAGACACTAACCTTTGACTGATATCTAAGACTGTTATCTAAGTATGTTATATTAACATATTTTCTTTTACATAAGTAACACAAGTGTCGTGTAAATTGTATATGTGTTGTTATAGTATCTTTGTGAATCATAGATATAAAATTGCAATGATTAAATACGTAATAATTGGTTCAAATTTTTTTTTGACTATTCCACTAACTGTTTTCACCCTGTAGTAATGGCTAACGATAGAAATGAAACCGGATTGTCGGTTAGCGATGCTGACCCAATGGAGCAAATCATGGAAAAAGCAGTTATCAGTTTTCTGCGAGCCCTACAAACCAACATGAATAATGGAATGCTTGAACGATGAGAAGCGCCAATTACAATAAAATAGTTCTAGGACTTGAAACCTACCATATTTACCGGTAGTACAAACCCACTGGTAGCAGAAGCTTGGGTCATAGACATGGAGAAGATTTTTCGCGCGCTATCTTGTACAGAAAGACAAAAGGTAACCTTCGCTACATTCACCTTCAAAGACGATGCACAGAAATGGTGGCTTCTTACCCCGGAGAAAGAAGATATCATGACTTGGGCAAGATTCTTGGAAGTATTTTATGAAAAATACTTTCCAGATTTGCTGCAGTAACAAAAAGCATTGGAATTCATACATCTAAAGCAAGAAACCATAACGGTGGCCGAATACAAGAGCAAGTTCACGCAACTAGCTCGATTTGCGATTTATGTCATCCCCATCGAAGCTCGAAAGGGAAGGAAATTTGAAGTAGGATTGGATGCTGAAATTAAGGATAGGCTTGAGGTTTTGAAATTACCAACCTATACGGAGGTGGTGGATTGAGTGTACATTGCGGAAAAAGGGATTAAAGCCTCACGTTCCGGGGAAACGAGTCAAAAGAAGTGATTTTGGGAAAAAGACAATAGAATATTTAGTGCTGCACCTCCAAAGAAGGTAAATATGGGTTCAACTAGTGCAAACAATCAAGGTTTTACTAATCCCAGAGACGGCACCATTCTAAATTGCCTTACTTGTGGGAGAACTTAGTGGGGGTGATGTCATCGAGACACGGGAGCATGCTTTAAATGTGGTCAAGTTGACCACGTGCTAAGAGATTACCCAAAGTTTACCAATCCTATAGCCAGCCCCTCTGGACCAGCCCCAAAACCCGCGGTACTTGGAGAAGTGAAGAAGGACCAAAAACGCCAAGGAAGAGCTTTTGCCTTGGTACCTGGAAACCCAGAAGTTACCGAGAATGTTGTGTCAGGTACACTTTCTATCTGTGGTCCCTTAGCTCATGTTCTCTTTGACTCTGGTTCCACTCATTCTTTTGTTGCACCTCACTTTGCTTTAAAGTTCACATTAACACCCGAACCCTTACGATATATACTATCTGTGTCTTTCCCTTCTGGTAATTCCACCATTGGTACAAACGTGTACAAATCTTGTATTGTATCCTTAAAAGGTGAAACCTTACATGTAGACTTGATTCCCCTCTGTATTAGTACCTTTGATGTGATCTTAGGAATGGATTGGTTAACTGCCAACCATGCCTCTATCGATTGTAAAGCCAAAAAGGTCTACCTTCGGTTACCAAACCAACTTGAGCTTGTCTTTAATGGGACTAGAGTGTCCACCCCTCCATGTGTTACATCCTTCATGACAACCCAACGACTTCAAAGAAAGGATTGTTGTAGTTGTATCTGTTATGTGATTGACACTCAACAAGAGGCCCCTACACTCGATGCAATTCCCGTGGTTTGAGAATTCTCGAATGTATTTTCTGAAGACCTACCTGGTACCCCAGTTGATCGAGAAATCGAATTCACCATTGAAACTCAACCTGGTACACAACCAATATCTAAAGCTCCTTATCGTATGTCAATGACAGGATTGAAAGAACTAAAAACCCAACTTCAGGAACTCTTGGACAAAGGCTTCATCCGACCAAGTTCCTCACCATAGGGAGCGCCAGTACTATTCGTAAAGAAAAAAAGATGGCACGATAAGGCTATGCATCGATTACTGGAAGTTAAACAAAGTCACCATCAAGAATCGGTACCCTATGCTACGAATTGATGACTTGTTTGATCAATTTCAAGGCGCTCAAATATTCTCAAAAATTGACTTGCGTTCTGGCTATCATCAACTAAAAGTCAAAGCAGAAAGTATCGAAAAGACTGCCTTCAAAACATATTATGGGCATTATGAGTTTCTTGTCATGCTTTTTGGCATCACGAATGCCCCAGCAGCTTTCATGGACCTCATGAACTAAGTGTTCAAACCCTACCTTGATGAATTCGTCATCGTCTTCATTGAAGACATTCTCCTATACTCCAAGTCACCAGAAGACCATGAGCAGTACTTGCGAACGGTTCTACAAATACTATGTGATCACAAACTTTATGCCAAGCTGAAGAAATGTGAATTCTGGATCACTAGTGTACACTTCCTCGGTCACGTCATTAACAAGAATGGCATCTCGGTCGACTTCCAAAAAGTTGCATCAATCGTAGATTGACCACGACCTACTAATGTGTCTGAGATTCAAAGATTCTTGGGTCTAACCGGCTATTATCGACACTTTGTGCAAGATTTCTCGAAGATAGCATCACCATTGGCCCAACTAACCCAGAGAACAAGCTATTTGAATAGACGGACAAGCATGAATGTTGCTTCTAAGAGTTGAAAAACAGACTTGTGACAACTCCTATACTAGCACTCCCTACGGGAACAGAATGATTTGTAACTTATAGCGATGACTCATATAATGGTTTAGGTTGCGCCTTTATGCAAAATGGAAAAGTCATTGCATCTGCCTTGCGTCAACTAAAGACCCACGTGTCCTCATTAGCGATGTCATAGTAATCTTTGCCTTCAAAATCTGGCGTCATTATCTCTACAGAGCAACCTACGAAATTTACACAGATCACAAGAGTCTTAAATATCTGTTTACACAAAAAGAACTGAATATGAGGCAACGATGATGGCTAGAATTTATGAAGGACTACGATATAGAGATCCATCACCATCTAGGCAAAAGCTAACATGGTAGCAGATGCATTGAGTTGAAAGACGATCAGAAGTTTGGCATGTACCCTCGTTTTCCACTAGATCAATAGATTACTTGCTAGTATAACTATGGAACCTACTTTGATTGAAGAAATTAGAGCACGCCAATGTGAAGATAAACTTGTAAAGAAAAAGTACGAGGAGCAAAGAAGCACGACTGATACTGACTTCACTATAAGTAATGGGATGCTAAAATTTTGGAATCGAATTTGCGTATCTGACTTTCTAGAACTCAAGAAGAAGATATTGGTAGAAGCTCATAGCTCAAGATTTGCGGTCCACTCTAGCAACATGAAGATGTATCACGATTTGAAGGGACACTACTAGTGGACAGGAATGAAAAGAGACATAGCAAGTCATATCTCCAAATCCCTGCATTGTCAACAGGTTAAGACAGAACATCAAAGACCTGCAGGAATGCTGCAACCACTCTCTATTCTTAAATAGAAATTAGAGCACATTACTATGGACTTCGTGGTCGGGCTACCACAGTGAGTCTCAAAGAATGATGCAATATGGGTTATAGTAGATCGATTGACGAAATCGGCACATTTTCTACTAATCCGAATCACATACTCCCTTACTAAGTTTGCCACTTTATACATCAAGGAAATCATTCGATTGCATGGTACCTCAGTTTCAATCGTGTTTGACAAGGACCCCCGCTTCGTGTCTCACTTTTGGAACACATTGCAAGAGGCATTGGGAACCATATTGAAGTTTAGCACTGCTTATCATCCACAAACTGATGGACAATCAGAAAGAACAATCCAAACCTTGGAAGATATGTTACATATGTGTGTGCTAGACCTTAAAGGTAATTGGGATGATCACCTATCTTTGGTGGAATTCGCCTATAACAACAGCTACCAAGCAAGCATTAGAATGACACCATATGAAGTACTGTATGGAAGAAGATATCGATCACCTTTGTGTTGGACGGATGTCATGACCCGAACCCGCCCCTATGGGTTAAGGACATAACCGGCCAGTAATCAAGGGATTACCTACGGCCTCAAACCATTTAAGACATAACTCATCAGAGTAAAAGGGGCCAAACGGAAGCAAATTTAAAACTTTGTCCATAGAGCTGTGCTTATATGCACATCATAACATTTCACATAAGTATTCGTTAATAACTCACATCAAAAGGGAAGTTAACATATAAACTGTACATACAGGATCATTCAAGTCTAAGTTAGTCAAACCCAAAGTTTATGTACAAAAGTAGTTCAATGTTTTCGCCGACGTAACAAAACTACAGCAAAAGAACAAAAGAGGCGAAGACAAGTCTCGTGCGTGAGACGTTGGGTTGACTCTTCAAAACCTTGACTATCTCTCACATATTTCACTGAGGCTGGGTTTGGACATCCTTTGGCTCACCTACATACACATGAATGAGCGTGAGCGAAAGCCCAATGAATAATATCAAATAAAGAAAGTACACGAATGAGATTCACATATATCTAATGGCCTTGGGCCCATTTAGTATTCTACTTCGTGTATTATTCAGCACATTAGGCGATTCAAGCCCGAACATATCAAACGGCCTCTGGCCCACTTTGTCCTTTGACGAACGGCCTTGAGCTCAATTCATTCATGTATATTAAACGACCTTTGGCCCAATCATTCATGTCCAACGGCCTCCGGCCCATTCATTCATATCTAACGGCCTCTGGCCCATTCATTTATATCCAACGGCCTCTGGCCTATTCATTCATATCCAACAGCCTCTGGTCCATTTATTCATGTGGTATAGCGAACGTTTGTACACAATTCAATTTAACAAGCTCATAGGGATTGTATGGAAATAAGCAATTGGACAAATAACATCAAAATATCTTTATTGAGATATTACTCACAGTGTTCTGCCGGCGGATTTGCCTTGGAGCTCGACCCTACACATTTCATGAACACAATGGGTCACAAACAATTCAATCCGTTCTTAATTCATACATCCCTCTTAGGCTTCTTTCTTATCCTTTTAACTCATTTATGATGCTCAATGCATGCCTAAGAGTGCTTAGAAATGAAAGAGAACGGAAAACGAAACACAGAACACCTTTACAAAATTTCTAAAATAGGGGTCCCCACTCGAGCGTGGGTTCTGCCGCTCGAGTGGACCCTTATGGTCTGCAAAAGTATTGGTTACCTCATTTTTATGCTCGAACGTGAATTCGGACGCTCGAGCGGAAGGTCACACTACATGGCTCCCCGCTCGAGCGTAAATCTCCCCGCTCGAGCGAACATCCATGTCTGCAAAAAGTTCTGGGAGCTCGCATTTCACGCTCGAGCGGCGCTTTCCCCGCTCGAGCGGACATGCCAAATTCTGGGTTTTCTAGCAACCATGTTGAGCTTCAAACAAGTATTCAAATCAACATATCTTGCATTTTATGACTCATAGTTCTCGTATACATCTACTAACATGATGCCAACACCAATTCACCACATTATGGAGCTCAAATCACATGAATTAATTACATGCATGCTCCAAATTACACCAAACTCATTTCCAACATAACAAATTCATGCATTCAAAACTCATACTCTTATGAATTGTACATGCATGTGAGATATAGCTCTCATTCTCAATTTAAATGATGAAGAGATGATCAAAAGCATGAACTTCAATAAAAAATTCAACATGGAGGATGTATTTCATGCTCAAATATACAAATTCATGGCAATTCCTTTCATGCACGCATTCTTTGACTTCAAATTCATCAGTTACAACTCAATTCTTGTTCTTGGTCACATAATTACTTGAATTTACATGATCACAAACTCAAATTCATGAATCAAAGGTTGATCACTCACCTAGGGGCTTCAATTCTTCCAATTATAGCTAAATCTTGAGCTAATCCCCCTTAGTTCTTGAATCCTCTTGCAATTTTTCAATGTTGGCCCCTCTCTCTCTCACTAAATTCTCTAGAGAGCTAATCTCAGCCAAATGAGTGAAATGAACTCAAAAACAAATGAATGTGAGTGTAATGGCCCCTTTCTATAGTCTCCTACTTAATCAAATTGACTAAGGTTAATAATAGTGCTTAATTAATCGTTCTGAATCTAATTATTTTGATCTGAATCAATTTTCAATTAAATTTCACCGTAGGCTCTAAAAATTATACCAATCACAATGGCGTAGTCAATTTCAGTTCCTGTGGCTGATAAGGCCTTCAATTTAAATTCTAAAGCAGATAATCAAATAGATTTTCCTACTGTGAACAGATAGAAATTCAAAACCACATATATTCATATAAATGGCACTCAAAATCATATCAAACATATAATCACATTCGTAATTAAGATTAATTAGCATAATACGGAGCAGGGTTATCACAACGAAAGTCGGAGATAGGAAACTATTAGGTCCCGAGATCATGCAAATAACGAGCAATAAAATTCAACTCATCTAACAGCGAATTTGCACCGCTTAAAGTCGCCAGAAAAGCTATGCGGATACACGGAAACGGGACTTAGAATTTCGAATAGGAGATCATGTGTTCCTAAAGATCTCACCAACAAGAGGGGTTATCTGATTTTGGAAATAAGAAAAGTTAAACCCACGTTACATCGGGCCATTCGAGATACTAGAAAGGATTGGGCCTGTGGCATATCGCCTTGCACTGCTACCCGAACTATCCAATGTTCACAATGTGTTTCACGTTTCGATACTCCGACGGTATCTTTGAGATCCAGAACATGTTGTCGATTATGAGAACCTGGAAGTTCAAGAAGATCTCTCTTATGAAGAACAACCAGTGCAGATTCTCGATCATCATAATCAGGTTCTCTGAAACAAGACTATACCTCTTGTAAAAGTCTTATAGAGAAACCATCGTGTCGAAGAAGCAATATGGAAAACTGAAAGTCAAATGCGGGCCAAGTACCCACACCTCTTCGAAAACCAAGGTACGTCAAGTTTGGGGACAAACTTCTATTTAGGATGGGAGAAATGTGACATCCCAAATATTTAATTAATACCACGTTATTACAAAATAATAATAATAATAATAATAATAATAATAATAATAATAATAATAATAATAATAATAATAGTGGTGGTGGTAGCAATAGTAAAATAAATATAGAAATAAAATAATTTAATAGTTATGTGTGTCTACAATATAACTTAATTAGGAATTATGGTATGCTATCAAGAGAGGATGATGTAATTTTTTTATTACTTGGGACAAAAGTATAATTACTTAACAAAAGTTGAGAGGTGGCACTATTGGGATGAGTGCAATCTGTTGATAAATCTAGAAGGCTTAAGAGAGCATTGCTGGAGGCAGCCAAATTGTGCCACCTGTGCATGTAATGATTGAGGAAGAAATTGGGCTTGAGGCATCAGCACTTCGGACATGTATACATAGGGGTTAAGGTAATAAGTAGAGGATCACAAAATAGAAGTAGAAGCAAGGAGCGAGGTTCGAAAAATCGAAGGAAATAAAAAATAATAGGGGTCAATATTAAGGTAAGTTATGTTATACCTTGAGTCACCATAGTATATTTTACGTATGTTTTGAGTTACTATAATTTATTTTACACAATTTGTGTTTTATAAATTATATTAATATCTCGATTACGTGGATTATTTTCTGACCTCTATTTGCTTAAATTGAAACCCATGGATATATTTGTTTAAATTTTAGAAATTATTTAACAATGATTCTATGAACAATTATGTTTTGTAAGTACCACAACGAGAGTCCCATGTCTTGGAAGACTTAAATAACCATTGACATCTCCTCTGTTTGTCATGGATCCATTGACCTCTGTTCTGATTGTCACTCCAGTGACCTCTGTTCTGTTCTGTACCGTGGTTATGATTATTTCCTTACATGATTTCCGTATTATGCTTTTGTTATTTAAAATTAATTATGTATTTCAGTTACCAAACTAATCTCTGTTTTTAGCCAAATAATTATCCATGGTAATTTCTGTACCCTTATGCTCATTGTATTCTTATAGCTGTTAAGCACACATAACTATTAAATTATATTGATAGCATACCATAATTCCTAATTAATTTATATTGTAGGCACACATAACTATTAAATTATTTTATTTCTATTATTTATTTTACTATTACTACCACCACTATTATTTCTATTGTTATTGTTATTATTATTATTTATTTATTTACATATTTATTTTTTTGTAGTAACGTAGTGTTAATTAAATATTTGGAGTGTCACATCTTGGAACTAAATGGATCACCATTTCTAAAAATGGGATTTATAGATAAATTTTCCAATTATATATATATATATATATATCCCCTAAGATTTGTTTAAAATATGAATGGTCCCTTATAGTTTTAAAAATTATAAATATCTTAGTATTGAAATTTTTTATTTAACAGAATTAACAAAAAAAAAAAAAACTTATAACTACTCTCTTATACAATAATTAAATTATATTTTTAATATCATTAAAAATTATTAATTGATTTCATAATTTATTAATAAAATGAGTAATTTATTATGAGATTAAAAACTCAAAGCTTGTATTCGAGTCTTCATAACCATTTGTTAAAGTTAAACATACTTCTTAGTGTCTAGAGCACATGGGGTTTTTAGTTTCAGCCTCAACATAGGTGCGGTGGGGTTCCCTGCAGATGTGCTGTGGATAGTAAGGGATAATATTTCTTGACAGATATGTGGAATAGCCTATCTATATATCCATTTTTATAATAAAAAAAAAAGAGAAAAACTTAAAGAAAAAGAAAGGAATTTTCATAACTACAAGGGACAATTTGTATTTTAAATAAGAATAAATTACAAATACACCCCCAGATGTTTGTTTAAAATACGAATTGCACTATGTGATTTGAAAAATTACAAATATTCCATTGTCAGAATTTTTATTTTACAAAATTAATTGAAAAAATGAAATTCTTAAATTGTTCTCTTATACAATAATAAAATTGCCTAATTTATTAATTAAAATATATTTATGATATCATTATAAACTGTTAATTAATTTGATAATTTATTAATAAAAGGAGTAATTTATCATGAAATTAGAACCCTCAGAGGTGAAATATAATTTTCAAAACTTAAGAAATATTTTGTATTTTAACAAATCTCAGGAGATGTATTTATAATTGATCCTTAAAATAAATTTAATGAGTGTATTTGTGCACAAACAATTTGAAATAATGCTAACAACTCAAAAATTTTATTAAAATTTTCATCAAATATCTTGAATTATAACTCACAAAATGATTCCACATCGTAATATTTTTAGTAGAAATTTTATTAAAACATTTGAGATGTAGCATTTTTCAACAATTTGTAGCATGTTTTCGTTATTATTTAGTTTTGAAAAATTTGACACCGGAGCAACCGGTTGACAGATCTATATTCTCTCTACTTTCACTTTCGTCTCTCTCTCCGTCACCCCCTCTCTCTCTCTGTGTTGCCCCTTCCTTCCATCTCTTCCCTTGCTCCTTTCGCTCTTTTCTCTCTCTACTGCGTTCATTCCTCTCTCTTTCTCTGGCTCGACTGAACGTAGGCTGAAGTGGTTGCTCTGTTTAAAACCCTAATCTAACCTAGTGAGCTTCTATTTGGTTTCTAAGAAAATAAAGAATTTTTTTTAGAAGAGCAATCAACAAGGTATGCCTCTCTCTGATTATTTCTAAAACCCTTCCTCTTCTAAAACTCTGTTCTTTCCCATTTTTTACTCTGTTTTCTCTCTCTGAATTTGTATTTCAATCTCTCATGTTTCACACTCATTCGAAATTTTTATGAATGAAGCAATGCTTGGTGAGGATTTTATTCTATTTTGCTATTTATATATCTCGGTTGACATTTGTAATGAAATAATCTTTTTTTACATTAATTGAGATAGTATTTTGTAACCATTTTGTTGCTTCCATGACTTGTTCTTGATTTGTTGCAAAATATTTCATCTTATTTTGGCATTAAAATTATAGCGCTAATTATGTTATTTGAATGTTTATTGCATTTAAGATGTTTGTAAAAATGCCTAGTTTGTTAGCAATTTAAACAAAAGTATTTTGGAACTATATTTTCATTGCATTTAGATGTTGAAAACTTGTGATTGATTTAACATGCTCTCTGAAGATTTATCCCAAAACATATTTAGTGATATCCACATGAAGCAGCTATAACTTGTGGTTGGGACCTCCCAATTTGTAAGTTAAGGCAAATAGTTATTCCAAGTGTTTTTGGTAATGTGAAAGTACTTATTGTTCTAGTTGAATTAAATAGTCATTTGAATTAAATCTTTTGTTTGATTGGTTTTTAAATAAATATATGTATGTATTGAAAAGTAAACGTAGTTCACATACAATAGAAATACTTCCAAAAATGCTAATCAAAATAGTGCTTGAACTTCACTTGTATCCTTCTTTAAGCATGAGCAGTTGACAAGATAACGAGAAAGTGACTCTAACCAACAAAACCACTTTGAAAAGTTAAAAAGAATTGAAGTATATGATTTTAAATTTTAGCTAAAAGGTAGTCAACATGAAGTTTATGCTTAATAAAATGAATTTCCACATCCTTTTTCGAAAGTATATTGATGCTAAGAGAATCCATGAATTATTATTTTCCCTCTAAGCGTGGAGGCTTTCCTAGCAACCATGAAAGATTAGTGCGAAACTTTAGAATTGAAGTAGTGGGTAGTGTAAGAAAGGGAAAATTTTTAGTTTTTCTTCCCTTGTTTGTTTGCATGATAAATTTATCATGATAATTTTAGAAAATATAAGATTGTTAAATTTTGTATACAATCCATAGCAACATGGTAAGTTGCTTTTCAATTTTTTGTAAAATATACATAAATGTTTCTTGTAAAAAACAAAGAATGTTTTTTTTCACTATTTTGTCACATTTGATTTCCTATCTAAACATGCAGCATTTTACACTTGGTTAATTTTGACCTAACGAATTGTACTTTGTTTTTCGAGTAACATTCTTATGATAAGGGATGTGCATAGTAGCATATCCTTTATATATGTATATTATATACTTGTAAAATTTATCTTATAAATGCTATATTTTTTGGGACAAGTATCTTAGATGATTGGTTTCAGTTGGATTGTTTATATACATATGCCTAAGAGGAGGGACGAATATCATCAGGATAGTGTAATTTAGTAATTTCAATTTGGGGAACTACATCCCAAGGACATTAGGGCTGCAATTAATAAATCAATGAGAAATTTTTTTATAATTACAACTAAAATGAGAAGGTGAAAAGTAAATATAAAGAGGTGGCAGATTTACCAAAATATCCTACCCTTCTTTCTTTTTCCTTCCCTTTGCTTTGGAAATCCCATACAACCAATTTCCTTCCTTCTTGACCAACCCCAACACCTTGCCTGCCACCACCAACCCCTCACCCACCTGTCCTTTCCTTCCTCCACCACTTGAAACCCCTCCTCACCCATTTCCATCACTTCCTCATGCTACTTTCGTCTACCTCTACTACACAAG
Source organism: Camellia sinensis (assembly GCF_055761805.1). NCBI lineage: Eukaryota > Viridiplantae > Streptophyta > Magnoliopsida > Ericales > Theaceae > Camellia > Camellia sinensis. Next base: position 11,189,059 of record NC_138965.1, read on the forward strand.
CCCCTTCCAACCCCACCCAACCTAACACCCTAATCAACCCAAACCCAAACCCAAACCCAAACCCAAGCCATCGGAACCCCCCAAACTCCTCTAGTCCCTCCTAATCTCTACTATGCACCATCTCTCTCTTCACTATTATTAAAAGATACAAGTCCAAACTATGCAAGGTGGTGATGATCTACTCCCAATGTTTTGGCATGATAGTTACATGATATGTATGGAGTGGGAGAATTATATGTACCCAAGAAATTAGTCCGAGCAAGGCCTGACACTCTAGTGACCAAAAAAAAAAAAAAGAGAAGGAAAAATCATGAAGGAATATGTATCAAACTTTTAAAAACAAAGAATAAAAGAGAGAATATTTGTGTTATGTATTTCTATAAATTATAAAATGGTTGACCCAACAAGTAAAATGATAAAGAATGTAAGCTTTGTCAAGATTGATTATTTGGTATCTAAATGTTTTGACTTGTGCATAAAAATCCATACAAAAATTGCTGGAGACTTAGAGCTTATGTGCCTCACTTTGACGTAAGTTTCCACACTAATGGTTAGACTCAAAAATTATATCCATTCATGTTTTGAAAAATCCATGAGAAAAAAGAATCTGTTTCAATATGCTACCCCTTAAGGGTTGCATATAATATTCTCCCTAACTATTGGCTCTTTTTATTTATTTATTTTAATTGCTCGAAGGGTTGGTTTTGGTACGTTACTCTAAGTCTTTACGTAATTGTTATTGATAATTGAAACAAATGTATTAAAAGTTTCATCTCTTGTATTGCTTATGTGGTTTGTTAATGTGAAAGCATATGCGCAAAATGATATTTGTTTGCCTTTAAATGATAGCATGGCACTAGCGGGTGTGCTAATTTTTTTATTTGCTTTTAATTGATAACAGGATACTGGCAGATGTGCTAATTTATTTGTTTTCTTTTAGTTGATGATAGGGCATTACTGGGTGTGATACTTTTTTTTGTTTGCAATTGATGATAGTCAAGGATTGGAGATGCTCTAAAGTGTACTATTATTGTCAGTCATACTCTATTGAGGTGTGAATTTATTGGGTTTTATGCCATGCTTGGGACTTTTACACCATGTTGTGAGTCCCAAACATGGTGTAAAATTCTATAAAATTAAATCTCACATAACTAGGATTAACATATCAAAATATATATATATATATTTAGAATTAAATTACAAAAATATTACTTTTGTGAAAATAATAAGGATATCAAGTGAATGAGGATATCGCAGGTATACTCTACTATCTTGATGTGCATATATAAGTTGTTGTAGTGTGCAAGGCTTGAAACTTGCATACCATATGCAAGTTAATTCTCAGCCATTAGATTTGATTAAATTAATCTAAACCCTTCAATGTTTTATACAGTTTATACCATTTACCTGCTAAATCGGTTGAAACTTTCCTAGCCATTCTCTCTACTTTCATCAGTCACCTCTCTCTATGGTTTGGCTAAACAGGACTCCCCTCTCTCTTCTCTGGTCGTCTTCCATGAATGGAGATCGAAGTTGCAGGCTGTGCAAGGATTGAAAAGGTAGGGCTCTGAAATCCCTAAAAATTTCTTCTCCTTGCTCCGAATCTATGGTTTCTCCCTCTCTCTCTCTCTCTGATTTCTCTGTCCGTTCTCTTGCTCGTTATCATCTGTCACTCTCGTCTCTTGCTTTTGAAGGCTTCTTGAAGATCTTTGTCTTCTCCAGTAGCTTATTGGTTCAAAAGAGTTCTCATTGAAGAGGTATGGCTTGAAATCCCTAAAGCTCTATTTCTCGATAAATAGGCAATTCCATGAATCAAACTATTTCTCGCATAACTTGATTATAAGATATATTGGGTGAAATTTGTTGGTAGAATTTGATACATTATATCTAATAATGGATTCTTTGCCTAGTTGGTTACTTACTGTCTTACTTGTTCTTTTTTTAATTTTTGTTTTCTATATTTTATCTCGTCTCTTGCCTATTTACAGTTTGAATGTAATATTTGTTTCATGGCCTCATGGGTTTCAATTGAAAAATTAGGGATTGAAAAAATTAGGTTTGGGGTTGTGATTATTTTTGTATCCATTGCAGTTAACTTATTATATTTTTAATTGATTAAATTGTCTGTGTAACTTGATTTTGATTTTCATTCAATTGGTAAATAGGAAAAATTATTCAATGCTCGTGGAGCAATGGTAAATAGGCAATTCAAGTTGTTCTGAATCAAGTTCCTTCAAGTTGTTCTCAATCGACAGTCGACGATCTTTTGGAGGTGCGAATTGAAAATCTCTCTCTCTCTCTCTCTCTTGCTCGCTCGCTTTCTCTCATCACGAACATAGCTTTGTTCCCAATCTCTGTTATTGTACATTTTCGATGTCATCGAAGATGCTTTCAAGATCACACTGATTATCTATGCGTGAGATGAGTTCTCATTGATTCATTCAAATTTGTTTGATTTTTATCATTTTGATTACTGTTAAGAGTTTAATTTTAATTTATATTTTCGTCGATTGATGCTTATTTTATATTAATCTATAAATTTGGAGTGTTCTTGTTTTGTTTCTTTAGGTTTTGTAAGTTGATTTTGTGTGTATGTTTTTTCAAGTGTTTGGTATAGAACACAAAAGTTTCTAGGGTTTTGATTTTGGTTTTTTATTTTGTATAATTTTGAGTTTTCAAAGCTGTTAATTGATGACGCTAGGGTTTATGGGGTTAATTTGATGAAGCTAGGGTTGGGTGGATGTTAATAGGGAAGGTGCATTGATACTTACACAACTATGGCTTTAGTTTTCGAGTTTGAATAAGACTTTTTAACTGGAAAAATAAAGCCCTAAGCAAGTGCATGTGGGTTTTCACACTATGTTGGGTTGCTTTGACTTCATCCACTAGCATTTTATAATCTCCACCTCTACTTTTATTTTTGGGAAGCCATTCCAAATTGAAAGGTAAAATTGAATTCATAAATTAAACCGTATCTAGGATAACTTGATAGTTTCTAACATTGATTGTGCCCTATGATGAGGTTGAGGTTGTTCACTTTGTAAGATGACACTACCTTAATGAAATTCAATTTTTTTTTTTTAATTTTTTGATAAGTACATCTATTAGGATAGATAAACAAGTGCTATAGTGGCTATGTTTCCTTGGTGGAGGCCCGACCTGCATGTTCTTTGCTTTCCAAACTAAACCTTGGGGAAATTGAGCTAGATAGCAGCCTGAGTTTAGTGTTGCATGATATATTGTCCTCTGTTTCTATTCTCTTCTTGCTTCATTTTTTTTTTCTTTTTCTTTTTTTTATAAAATGTTTTGATCGTATTTTCTTTTCCTTTGTCATGTTTTTGTTAGGTAAGGTAGAGAGACTCAAACTTTTAGTTTGTTTATTAAGGTAATGCGACCTACGTAGCTGGGGTATCATTTTCTGCTTATTATTAGATTTTTTTTTAGTGTTTTTCTTTTTTACGTTGGAAACTTAGTCCAAGTGTTTGTTAACTAGATTATTATTCAACAAATCCATTCATATGTGCATGTGGTGCAATTGATGAATGTATTGTACAACCTAGATGGTGTAGGATATTTTCAATTCCCACATTAAGTATATATGTCAACTGATGAATGCACTATAACTTTTAAGATTTTTGTTTGTTTTTTCCCTAATCAAAGATACTAGAAGTTTATTCTTCTTGTCTTTCTTCACAAGGAATTCTGATTGAAGCTTGATGGATTAGTTACATGTGGTATAATCCTATTTCTAACCATTTGCAATTTATCTCTATGCCTCAGTTACATGGATGTAGTTAGTTATTTTTAACCATGTGAGGAACTATGCTTTTAATCTTTGGAAGAACAAGGGATTGAGGGAGGTACTGTCTACTGCCACTGGTTTTATATTTTTCTTATTTGATTGTGTGGAAAGTAGTACTAATGTTGTTAAGGATGGACCTTGGTTTTTTTGGGGGCACTTTCTTGTACTGAAAAAGTGGCACAATATGATGAAATTATCTAAGGAGAGGCTTGATAGAATTTTGATTTGGATTAAGTTGTTTAACATTCCTTTAGAATATTGGGATGATGATGGGCTTAGTAAGATTGCTAGTGCTAGAATTTCATTTGCTAAAATATGTGTGGAAATAGGATTGGATTCTTCTCTTCCTACTGATTTTCTAATCAAATGTGAAGATCAGAGCGTTGAGATTGGGGTTGAATACCTGTGGACTCCATCCAAGTGCTCAAAATGTAAAGTCTTTGGGCATATGGAAGCTAAATGCATCAAAACTCGGGTGGAGAGTTTGTCCAAAGAAAGTATTTCATAGAAGGTGTAAACTTTTGGTGACTAAAAAAATTTAGTCGTTTTATGTTCAATTTTTGCCGATGACAAAAAAAATTAGTAGCGAAATTATACTTTTGACTACAAAAGATTAGTCATTATTGATTAATATTTGCTGACAAATAATAATTTAGTTGCTAATGGGTGAGAAATATTATTACCGCGTGCCCCTCTTCTCTGTTTTACACAATCACTTTCTTCTCTTTTCTCTCTTACACACATAGAACAGTCACCACCAAACCTCACCTCAAGCTGCTGTGCTTGATTATCCGCTTTTACAAAGTAGAAGTCATATGGCGCAATGTCCTTAACTTGCCATCTCAAAAACTCTTTCTTCCATGTAGCCAGAATGCCTCTTGGCAACACCACCAGTGGTTTAGTATAGGGATACTTGGCCAGAAAACTCTGCATAAAATTAATTATCATGAAAGTTTTCCCAGAGCCTAGAGCGTGGGCCATGATGTAGCCACCTGGATTCTCTACAACCAAGTTACTCAGTAGAAAATTGAAGCCCTCAACTTGATGGGGTTTCATCTGCTTTTTGTGCCTGGGATGAGTAGCAATTTCAGTGACCGCAAAATCATGTCCACATAATTTAACCCCATCATGAAATATTTCAATTGCTTCCTTGTCCTTTATAGTCCAGCCTCCGTAATAGTATGTGCGTGTAGACCTTGTGCCCTAAATCAAAAAGAAAATGAAGCAAATTAGTCAAAGAAAATCCAATAGAGAGAAAATCAGTAGCTTCATACCTACAAAAAAAAGTTATGAAGAAAATTGAGAAACTGGTAAATTAGCAACATTGTAAAGCTACTGAACATATAAAGAAAATCGGTAGCTCCATACATACTTTACTTATTATGTCCTATGCACTACAAGTTTCTCTTTCAATTGTATGATTTATTTTCTTGGAGCTGTTTGCTTAATCAAGAGTTCTTGTTTGCATGGTAGGATTTATAGCTACGCCAGGGCTTATGTTGTATTTGTTGTCACTGTATAGGTCCAAACTTAGTCAGAATAGGTAATAGATGGAGAGTATGATTGGCCTCCTAAATGCTACCTATGTCATGCTGCGATTGAAGATGGGACCAATCCTTAAACTATTTGATTGGGTTGCTTGCGTATGTGATCCTGCACATTGTTAAACCTCATGCATGCAATTTTTATCTTGAATGAAAGGTGGATGAATTATACCAAATTACTTACATTTTTTGGATTCATATTAGATATTATATATACAAGCTGCTTGGATTCACATATTAAGGTTTTTTCTCCACACACTACTCCAGCTAGATATACTTGTCCTGCCTGTTCCACCCCGGTATGAATTTTTATTTTTATTTTTATGGAAGCTGACCAAAGTTTTATTTATTTCCATTCATTTCTTTTGTTTTTTAATGAACTTATCGTGGTTGCATTCCTTTATTACTCTCTTGTCTTGTACCTGCAAACAGTTAGATTCATTACTACTTTTTGTTGAAATTTCCTAAGACAAGTATGCATGTATCGTATTCATGTTTTGTTTCTATTGTATTAGAAGCTTCAGATAAGAAGGGATTCATGCTAGTAGTGAACCAGTGATACTTGTTGATTTACGTGTAAGAAAGTATAATCACTGTGAATCTTGAAAAACTGACAATCATATCTGAAAGTAATCACGAGAGAGTATACAATTGTAGATTAACTATGCTCCAGAATCTAAAAAGCCTTGTCTGAGGCAACCCAAGGTATCAACCCTAAGCCTTATTTTTTGGAGGCTGAATTTAAACCACTCACTGTAATAAATAGTAGCAGATAATCAGATCAATTGTGATGGCTCCATTGCTATCAATTATTTTTTCATTTACTATGAAGTTTTGAGTTTTTTTGATATATATGACTCAAAATACTTCTTTTTGATGTCTATTTTTTCTCTTTTATTGCTTCAGATTCATACAATTGATGAAAATCAATTTTCATCGTAGATTTCCTTCTTAAATTTATCATATAGCTTTAACTGAGTTATGAATATTTTTTTAAGCCTATTACAAAATTTCAAAAAAGTAAAAGATGAGGAATGCCAATTTTCTGTTGACCAAAGTTGATCTGTTGAATAAAAGATGATGCCTTTATTTATGTTTTGGGCAAAAACTTTAAGCCAGCTCCACCACCCCCTAGTTTTATATAACAGTCTATATTAGAGAATGTGAACAACACTCAGCAAATGGTTGTTACACTTATTTGACATATTTCACTCTGATTAATATCTCAAATATGTAGTAGATATCTGAATGAGACAGTTTTGTGTGTCTTTGATGGTTATGCTTTTCACTCAATGGCTCATATGCTTATTTCTTGAGTTCAACAGGTGCAAGAGAAGAAAGTGAAGAAAATCTCTGACATGAACATTAACCCTTTTAAGGCTGTTGGAAATGGCGGTGTTGCCAGTTCAGGTGGCTTTTCTAGCCTTAGACCATATCTTGCAAATGGAGGAAACGCAGATAAATCTTACCATTCTTTGAGCAATGACTTCTCATTCCCACCAGGGGGCATTTCGTCGCTACATTTACCTGCGGTAGTTGTACTCATCTTTTTTTGGTTATTTTCCTGCAGTAATAATAGTTTTCAAAATAAATAATGTAGTATCAGTATCTTAGATTATACCGTCATTTCAATATATTTTTTTGGGAGGGTGAATAAGACATAAATAAAACTAGAAAATATACAAATTAACAAGGGGTATGACCTAGGCCCTACCATAACTATACAAAGCCACACATCAAGGAACTACTCCTCACTTAAAGCCCTAAAAAAAAAAAAAAAAAAAAACTGACGTGCCTACAGCCATACAAAGTTCATATATATCTAAGATGTTCAACAACAACCATATCCCAATAGAATAGGGGTCCTGTACATCTTTAGACCAAAAATGGGCAGCATCATACGGGATATAAAGAAATCCCCCCCCCCCCAGCGAAAACAAGAGCTATAATGATTACGCATGGAGAGCTCCACAATAGTCACCGTAGCTTCATTTAGTAAGACTATACCAAGATGGCAGCACTTTAACCATAATGTAAATACATTCAGCACACACAAGCTGCTAGCCAAATCCCAAAATATAATAACTCTCCTATACAACAGGTAGGAGTAGGCCACAAACCTCAAAATATGATAGTCTATACCAGTCAAAATATGATAGTGCAACTCAAAATCATAGTCCTCAATGAACTCCATCCATCTCCTCTACCTCAAATTCAGGTCTCTCTGTGTAAACAGATACTTCAAACTCTTGTGGTCCGAGAACACCTCGAACCTCTCACCATAAAAGTAGTGCCTCCAAATCTTCAAGGCGAAGATCACAACTGCTAACTCTAGGTCGTGTGTAGGGTAATTCTTCTCGTGCATTTTCAACTGACGTGAGCCATAAGCTACCACTTTCCCCTCTTGCATCAACACACAACCCAAACCCTCTCGTGAGGCATCACAATAAACCGCATAACCTAACCCCCTCTCCGGAATAATCAAAACTGGAGCGGTGGTCAAGCTAACTTTCAACTCCTGGAACGACTTTTCGCAAGTCCCATCCCACACAAACTTGACCCCTTTCCGCGTCAATCTAGTCAACGGCGAAGCTAGCCTGGAGAAATCTTTCACAAACCGACGGTAATACCCAGCTAATCCTAGAAAACTGCAGATCTCAAACACACTCTTAGGCTGTGCCCAATCTTGCACTGCCTTTACCTTGGATGTATCAACAGACACCCCTTCCCCGGATACCACATGCTTAAGAATTTGACCTCTCCTAGCCAGAACTCACACTTCCCAAACTTGGCATACAACCTATGGGCTCTAAGCAATTCAAGCACCACTCTTAAGTGTTCCTCGTGCTCCTCCTCAGAAGGTGAATAGATAAGAATGTCGTCCATGAAAATGACCATAAATCGATCCAAGAATTCCCGGAAGATCCGGTTCATCAAGTCCATAAAGACTACTGGTGCATTGGTAAGCTCGAATGGCATCACCAGAAACTCATAATGGCCATACCGCATACGGAATGCCGTCTTAGGAATATCCTCCTCCCTGACCCTCAACTGGTGGTAACCCGATCTCAAGTCTATCTTAGAGAAACAACAGGAACCCTTCAACTGGTCAAACAAATCATCTATACGGGGCATAGGGTACTTATTCTTAACTGTAGCCCGATTCAACTTTCGGTAGTCGATACACAATCTCAAGGCACCATCTTTCTTTTTAACAAAGAGGGCTAGTGCTCCCCACGGCGAAACACTAGGGCGAACAAAACCCTTATCTAGCAATTCCTGGAGCTGAATCTTCAACTCACTTAACTCGGCTGGGAAAAAACGATAAGGTGCCATAGAAATCGGCGCTGTGCCGGGCACTAAATCAATAGAGAACTCTATCTCTCGGTGAAGTGGCAAACTAACGAGATCCTCAAAAAAACATCTGAATACTCATAAACCACCCTCGGCAATACAATTTGGGTCTCATCACACTCACCACTCAAAAAGCTAGCAAGTAGACCACTAAGCTTACTTCGCCCTCGCGGATCATATATCGGTGGCAACACACTACCAACCCGATCCCCCAAGAAATGGAAACACTCCCCGCTCAAGGTACATACTGTGACCCTTTGGCGGTAGCAATCGATAACAGCCGGTATGATGATAGCTAGTCCATACCCAAAATAACATCAAAACCCTTCATGGGCATGACAACAAAAGGAAAAGGAAGCCTATGGTCAGCGACCTCTATATCACAACCTCTACATCCGTGTTTCAAAATCAATTCACCCCCAACAGGTGATACAACACAAATAGGAGATGCTAACTGTGCTAACTCCAACTCCAACACAGATGCGAATGTAGTAGATACAAAAGAATGAGATGCACCCGTATCAGTCAATACACTAGCAATCGAGTTAGAAAACAGAAAGGTACCTCTTACTACTGATGGAGCTGGTACTAGGTCCTGCGCGGTAATAGCATACATGCGCCCTGTAGGCCCCTGATCCACTTGCTCACCTCTAGGAGCAAAAGACTGCTGCACTGACTGGGATGACGAAGCTCCCGGATTGGCTCTCGAGGCCTGCACAGACTGAGCTGGCTGATAACTCTGCGTCTGCCTAAAGCCAGACGCTCCTGAAGTGGCACTCAACTGTGGGCAATACCTCTTTAGGTGCCCAGGATGACCACACTGCTAGCAAGACAAAGGCTGGCCCCTGCCCTGACTCTGGCCCTAAGGTCTAGCTGAAGAAGAAGCAGCTCGCTGACCCCCTCCCTTTTGCGGGCAAGTCGAAGACTTGTGACCCAGCTGGCCACACGCAAAACAAGTCAAGCCTCCTTGACTACTTCTCCCAGAGCCCGCACTCGGCACTGGAAAGGTCGATCTAGCCAAACCACCCTGAGGCTGCTGAGGGTTAGAACCCCTCTGTCTCCTGCCGTCACCCTGACCATCTTGGCTCCTCTTGGAGCCTCTCTGCCCTTCATCCTCCTCCTGCATCATAATCTCCATATGAGCTGCAGCATCAACCAAACGTCTGTACTCTCGGAGAAAGGACCCTCCAACTCTCAGCTTGAGTCCACGCCTCAACTTCCGCTCAAACTCAAAGCAACGGTGTTCCTCGGACGCCACAAGTTCAGGTGCAAACCTGGATAGACTAGTAAAAGTAGCCTCAAACTCGGCCACTGACAAGCCCTGCTGTTTAAGTTGGCAAAACTGCTCCCTCAGCTTCTCCCTAGCAACTGAAGAAAAAAACTTCTCCCGGAAAGCATTCACAAATGCCTCCCATACACCACCAACACTGCCCTTCTCGTACTTCCACTATTAACCCGCATCTCCCTTCAGTTGGAAGGATGCCAAGGTCACCTTTAAAGCCCCATCCTCGATGCCAAGCATCTCGAACGTTTTCTCCATCTATTCCAACCACTCGTCAGCCTTAAGTGGCTCCTTCGGATCCCCAACAAACTCGTCCGGATTGGACCGGAAGAATTCCCTCTTCAAGAAGGAAGGCCCTGCCTCAGCTGCGTGGGCCTGTTCCTGATTCCCAGCTCTGAGAATACCCAAAGCTCCTGCTATATCTCGGGCTAAGGCACTCATAGCCTGCTGACCCGCTGGCTTGGCCACATTGGCCGGACCAACTCCCTCCTGCTGTGCCGGAATATCATCCGGTAAAGGCATCTCATGCCTACCACGCCTGCCACGCCTACCACGTTCTCATCCTGACATCCTAATAAAGGTAACCAAGACCATTAGAACATCCACAAATGTGTCGAAGCTATAACACTCACGTCCTAATGCATGGACAACTGTAATTCACTCTACATAAGCACATAATCATATAAGCAATTACGAATTTCATTTCCGGATAATGATAGTCCCAAGGCGTTAATAGAGTTCCGGTTAGAAACAACATTGATCAAGTGCTTTTCCAACAAGACTCCCAGAAACCCAAGGATCCAATCAACATCCTAGAAATTACATTCCATACCCACATAGTCACATAAACACGTTATCATATAAGCACATAACGCTACATCTAAGTCTCTATCAAGCGAGATAAACCCATTGTGATCCTAATCACTTCCCACATACCCAAAGTATTCGAACTCGGTAGCTCTGATACCAATTTGTAACGCCCTCAAAATAATACATAAGACCCATCACTTTAGACATGCATTGATATAAAAGAAACCAACCATTTCTATTCATCAGAGTAATTCTTACAACTGTATTACATGTTAACAACAAAAGCAAATGCCCTATGGGCTTACAGCTTTCCAAGTCAACACCTGGTTACACAAAAGAAGAGTACTAACTCTATACAAAATAAGCCTTTGGCTTGATATACATGTAATACAAACAAAATAAACAAAAAGAGTCTTCAACTCTCATCATCATCCAAGCTATGTCCTTGGAGGTGGCATACTACCTGTACCTGAAAATAATGTCCCATAAAGGGTGAGCCAACGCCCAGTAGAGATATGCTAAACACAGTATGAGCAATAACTACGACATTAGCAATTGATAAATGTTCAATTTCCATAAATCAATTCATAACCCATTTCTATTTCATGACCACTATGTTCATGTTTCATTTCAGTTTCCATTTCTTATCAATTTCACAATTTACATCAACGGCTCAGAACCTGGCCAACCACTTATATGAGACAGTGACTCATATTAAACGTTTCCCATTTTACAATAGATAAACATTCTAGTTGTATCAACATCTCAACAGATAAGCATACAACCTGTATCCACATTTCAACAGATATGCATATTAGCTATATCAACACTTCCAAAGATAAGCATATGAGCTGTATCAACACTTTCATAAATAAGCATATATGCTATATCAACACATTAACTGACAAGCATATGAGCTGTACCAGTGGAGTCCATTCTCAATCTCCTCCCAAGCAACATCCGATTTAGAGGTCCATCCCCTATCTTCCCCTAAACCGTGGAGTACATCCCCTATCTCCTTCCACATACACAACGTATATACACATAGGTCATATACACAATCAATCAATACATAACGTTCATGTATTTTATCAACTGTCATACTTTATGACATATCCAATTGATTAGTTTTAGTTTTCCTAATCATAATGCATTGTCTACAACAATCAAAACTACCCTCTACCAGTAGCCCAAGTAATTATTTCTAAACAGATAATAAAAGCTCCAACAGATAAAATATCAATGTTTTCAAAAGTAAGCGATTAATAAATCCAACTCCACTATTCTACTATATAATGAACCAATTTCATTATTTCCAACTCAATTCCATATAACCACAATTTTTCCAAATTAATCATACCAATTAATTTATACAACCAATTAGGATTTTCTACCCCATTTCCCAATATTGACCCAATGGTCTATATATCAACAACCAACAACAATATCATTATTTTGAAACCCACAATACACATTTTAGAATCAAAATAACAAAACCCTCTTTTAACATTTTGAAACCCTAAGTGCCAAAATTACTCAACTTCAACACTTTATCAAAACAACCAAAAATCTATGTCAAAGACCATAAGAGTGAGTAGGAATCCCTACCTCAAATTCGGAGCCCAAGAGAAGAGGATGAAAAAAATCAAAATGCTCCAAACTCCAAGATCCACGGATCAAAATGAAGCCCTTGACGATCAACACAACTTTTACAAAGGCCAAAGGGGAGGGAAGCACTCTAACTAGATCAAACCCTAGAGAGAAGGGAGTTTCTAGAGAGAGAAGCTCTCAAAAACGTTTTTAGGAAAGTAAGAGAGAGAGAGGAAGTGTAGAAAATGATTCAAAAATGCCCAGCCGCCCTCTGTTATACGACATTCTCGGTCGAGCTGAAAATACAACGCTCGAGCGTCAAGAACAAAAAACTAGGTCCGCTCGAGCGCAAGAAAGCCCGCTCGAGTGCCAAGACATAAGAATAAAGTACATCCGCTCGAGCGTGAAATCCAGTCCGCTCGAGCGTAGATTTCCCCCTCCTAGAACTTATACAAAAAATGTACTACCCGCTCGTGCTCCAGAGTACCCGCTCGAGCGCGACTGCTCGAGCGTAAAGAAACCCGCTCGAGCGTGAAAAACATGCTTGCAGAAGTTTCGCAGAGCACCAAAAACTGGACAACAAGGAATTGAAACCAAAGTCTAACCAACCTATAACGACTCTGCCCAATACATCCTAAAACTCAATCAAGCGGAATAAAAGGATGACAACAAGGTATACAACCACCAACATCACAGAACCAAAGTCCGAAAAACAGTAGAGACAGAAAAGGAAAACCGGGATCGCTATAATATGAATAATAGATTTAATGACCACCTCTTCAGGTTTGAATTCTTATTAAAAATCCTATTATTCTTTCAAGCCAAATATGATAAATAGAGCACAACAGAGATAGTCTAAGAATATGTGATCTCAAAGATCTACCCTTGGTTTCTTTGGTAGCCAAAGTAATCAAATTATGCCGATGAAGATCAGGCCAATTCACATTGCACTTAGTTTTGAGAGCACTCCATACCCTAGCAGAAAACATGCAATTAAAGAAGAGGTGAGAATGACTCTCAACCGGATCTTGACAGAAATGGCAGATTGAATTAAGAGTCAGGCCAAATTGTTGTAACCTATCACTAGTATTCAATCTTTCATGAAGAGCAATCCAAACAATAAAACTAACTCTAGGGATCATGTGGGGTCCCCAAAGTAGCTTCTGCCAAGTAACTTTATCACACTTATTCCTCCAATGATTCCAAGCAGAGTTGATACTGAACTTACCATCAGGATTTAACTTCCAAATAGGTTGATCACTTCTGGATGGATCAGGTTTACAATAACAGGGAGTAGATGAAACCAGTTCCCTAAGTTCCCAAGAATTAGGAGTAGGCCACTTCCAAGACTCACCATCAACAAGTTGATTGACTTTAGTCTCACTGTTGAGACAAGAGTCCTATAAAATTCTATCCCCAAACTTGTCCTAAAGGGGACCAAGAGGATGCCAATTATCATACCGTAAGAAAGTGGAATCACCATTCCCAATCCTATGGGTTATCAGAGGGGAGACAACATTCCAAAGGGATAGAATCTTTCTCTAGACCCAAGAGGGGTCATTAGGGACTTATACTTTCCAAAAACTGTTGCCTTTAAGTAAATAGGATTTAACCCATTGACACCACATTGATTTCTCCCCACCTGAAAATAGGAACCAGATATACTTAGCAATAGCAACCCTATTCCAAGTCTCTAGAGACGTAAAGCCCAGGCCACCCTCATTTTTTGGAACTCACACCTTATTCCAAGCAATTATAGCACTATGCTTTTTAAGCTCAGTGCCAAACCAGAGAAAAGGTTTGAGAATACTCTCAAATTAACTTACTTATTGAAAGAAATTTCTAAATTAGCCTGGCCATATTCTGAAACAAGCACATAGGAATTGTAGAAAAGGTTCAAAAAAATAAAATGAAGGAAATGAAAAAAGAAAAGAAAAGAAATAAAAGGCAGCTAGGTTCTGTGAGTTGCACCTATGGTGCCTATCTTTAATCAAGATCAAGGCACAAGGATTGATGCAAGATGCACAATCAAGAACCTACAGATTATAGACTTTGCCCAGGCACAGTGCAACTTTTTACTTGGCAAACTTAAGAGTATCAAAATTACTTTGTTTTGTTTTTAACTAATATGTAAATATGTACTTTATGTCTGTCTACAAGAGATTCCAATATGAACTTAATTAAAGAACAATATTTTTTTTTTTTACAAGTAATCATCATATAGATATGTATTTATGTGTGTTTATGAGGCAGAAATGAGACTACAGGATGGAGATTTTTGCTACAACCATTCATTTATTTTTCAAACTTGGACTATCAAAATTGCATTGTTTTGTCTTGCACTAATGTGTCTGTACATATGTCCATTTTTTTCGTGCGAAGTAATTATCATATAATTTATTTATGTATGATAAAAAATATACACATTGGTATTTGGTACACTGTTGAAGTCAGTAACATTCATTTATTTCATTCATTGTTACAATTTGTAGGTAACTAGCCATAAGACTAGCCTTATGGCAAGATGTAGAAGGGTTTATGCTCATGCACGTGACTATCATATTAATTCTATTTCAAATAACAAGTGGTTGAACCATAATTTTGAACTTCTATTGACATGTTACTTTCCATTCTAATTGAATTGCTCTTTAACTTTTTGTAGTTGTTTTTTCTTTGTTTACTATTTGGGTTGTCTCATGAGCTTAGAGTTGCTAGAATATACTGATAGCATGTTATTTTTCTCTCATTCCACTTTCTTTCTTGATAAGGAAAAATTTGTTACCATTCTTTCTTCCTATCAGAAAGAATTTAGAATGTGATCAAGGATTTTTTTTTTTTTTTACAAGTGGTCAAGGATTTAAATTCTACTGGTTTTTCACGATTAGCATTTTGTCCTTTCTGTGTCTTTCCTTTTTTTGTTTTTTTTGTTTGTGTGTGTGTGTCCTGTTTAATTAATTGCATTTTTATTAATGAAGCCTCTAACTAGAGGTATAGAAAGAGGAAGAGGATAATTGACTATCTTGGATTGAATTATGAGGATATATCATATATTTTTATGTGTACATACATGAATACATAATTAAATTTCTTTCTAATTGAAGACATGCTCTTTGGCTGTTTGTGTGGGCCTAAACTTTCCATGTAAGTATGATGAAATAAATACATTGTGTTTTAATGACTGTGAGCATTTTGTATGACAAATTTTCTTATTTTGGGAGGGTCTAGAATATTCAATTTCATATTTTTACTTCGTTAAGGTTGGCTTATGCAATAAAATATGGCTATGGAGACAGACAACATATAATTAGGACATGCAGGTTGAAAGTTACAAATCAGAATCGAATCAAGCCTATTCTATACATGTGATATTTGTATATAAAATTTAACAATTCAAAATCATTGTAGAAATAGAATAAGTAATTTATATTGCATAACTTTTGAATATCACTATTAAAGAAAAAGGAAGCACTGTTGCAATAGTAGAGTCCATCGTGATTTGTGCTAGTGGTATTTACATTTATTTAGAATTCTCTCCTACTCTGAATCTATTTTATTTAGGAGACTTGTTGTGTGTTATTAACTATTATTTTTGACACACACATTAAAGAGCAAAATATTTAATCTGATTATGTATAAAATCTAGAAATTTTCATACTTTTATTTGGATTTATTTGGTTTATTTTAAAAAGGCATGAAAAACTTGAATTTATTTCTAGAATTTTCATAAAGAAATTTTAACATGCTGTTAAGGATGTTTTGTTTATTATCGTTGCATGTTTAAATAGTAAGCAAATTCAATTGAATCTCACACAATGAATTATAACATGTTCTTTTAGTTTTTATAATTTTTGAGATTCATTGGCATGTTATCTAAAATAATGTAATATTATATTACATGCATTAAGGTAATTATTTATGCATTGAAAATTCATGTGAAATAAGAGTATGAATACACTATGTGTTGGGTATGGAATTTATTTTGGTCCAATTTTTAAGCAAATTCAAGCATAAGGTTGAATTACGTGTGTTTGGTCTTGGGATTTTTCATGTGATATTACTTTGATTGTATGTATTATACATTATGTGCATTGAAAGATTATGTATTTGTTATGACTATAAGGATTTGCTTATATTAGTAAATTATGCCATATTTAAAAATTTTATTCTGTTTTAAGAGTAGCCACAGCATCTTAAGACAAAAAGATGTGATCCTTAGTATTTTGATCACATAAAGTTAAAAATTAATTTGGCATTTTTACATTGCAATTATGTTTTATAAATAATTTCTTGGTCCCACAGGAAAGTAATTATTTATGAAATTTAATTGGAATAAGATAATGAATTGGGTATTAAAGGGATTGAACACTCTAAACCCACAGGTATGAGTTTCCTTTTCCTTACATACTTCGGAGCCCATTAGTCTTATTATAAAGTAATAGCAAATCTAATATAGTTTAGTGACCTCTACCCATAGGAAGGTTTAGATTTGTTACTGAATTTGACATTGGTTGATTCAGACTATAGCTATTGTTTCAAAGCATTAATAATGTTCTTGGTAATTGCAGCGATTTCTACTTCTATACTATCTAATGAGTCTTCTCGTATTCCATTCTTGAACGGTGATAATTTTTCGGACTGGAAGGACAAAATCCTTCTAACATTATGGTGCATGGACCTCGATCTGGTACTTCGTGTGGATGAACCTCCTGAACCCACGGACGAGAGTTCTGCTGCAGAAAAGAGTGCTTATGATAAGTGGGAGCGATCCAATCGCTTAAGCCTAATGCTCATAAAGTCACAAATTAGCCAGAGCATTAGGGGCTCAATCCCACCATCTGATAAGGTCAAGAACTACATGAGGGCTATTGAAGAGCAATTTGTTAGTTCTGACAAAGCATTGGCAAGTACCCTAATGAACAAACTATCAGGAATGAAACATAACAATTCTAGGAATGTGCGTGAGCACATTATGGAAATGAGGGACATTGCAGCTCGTCTTAAGTCCTTAGAGATTGAGATTTCTGAGTCATTCCTTGTCAATTTCATACTCAATTCTCTTCCTGTGGAATATGGAGCATTCCAAATTTCTTACAACACACAGAAGGAAAAATGGTCTATCAATGAACTTTTGACCATGCGTTTTCAAGAGGAGGAGAGATTGAAGCATGGAAAAGTGAAAAGTGCTCATTTAGCAACACATCAAAGGAGGACAATGGAAAAAGGGCAAAGGTGATCAGAAATGGAAGAAGCTTGGTAAAGTGCCATTTAAAAATCATGGCAATAAGGGTGCATGCTTCTTCTACAAGAAAAAGGGTCACATAAAGAAAGACTGCCCCAAGTATAAGAAACGGCTTGAGAAGAAAGGTAATCTCATATCTCTTGTGTGTTATGAATCTAATTTTGTTAATACTCATCAATATGATTGGTGGATTGATTCGGGTTCTATAATTCACATTGCTAATACCATGCAGGGTTTCCTCAGCTTAAGGAAACCGACAGGAAGTGAACAAGGCATCTATTCAGGCAATGGGATGCATTCGCACGTCGAAGCTGTTGGAACTTTCAGACTTGTTTTAAAAAATGGCTTTGTTTTGGATCTTGAAAACGCATTTTACATTCCATCTTTTTCAAAAAACTTAATTTTGTTTCTAGACTAGTACCGTTTGGATTTGAATTTCAGTTTGTTGGTACAAATTTTAGTTTGGTTAAAGACTCTATTTCTGTAGGATTTGGTACTTTAATTAATGGTTTGTACAAATTAAATTTGGATCCTATTTTTGAACAAAATCTTTTAACCTTGCATGGTGATATTGGTATTAAGCGTAATATTGTTGATGAGTCCTCCTCTATTCTTTGGCATAGGAGATTGGGACATATCTCCATTGAGAGAATAAAGAGGTTGGTTAATGATGAAGTCCTTCCAACTCTTGATTTTACCAACTTTGGTATTTGTGTGGACTGCATAAAGGGAAAGTAGACCAACAAGACCAGTAAAGGTGCCAAAAGGTGTGAGGAAATTCTTGGAATCATACACACTGATATTTGTGGACCATTTACTCCACCTTGTCTGAATGGTTAGAGATATTTTATCTCATTTATTGATAACTTCACACGATACATGTATCTCTACCTCTTGTTTGATAAGGCCAAGGCACTTGATGCCTTTAAAGTTTATAAAGCAGAGGTAGAGACACAAACAGAAAAGAAAATTAAAATTGTGAGGTCAGACAAGGGTGGAGAATATTATGGGAGGTACACAGAATTGGGACAATTACCAGGTCCATTTGCTAAGTTCCTTAAAGAAGAAGGCATTATTGCATAATATTCAATGCCTGGCACACTACAACAAAATAGTGTTGCTGAAAGAAGGAACCAAACACTTATGGACATGGTAAGGAGCAAGCTTAGTTATTCTAATGTGTCTATAAATTTATGGAGTGAAGCTTTGAAAACTACTGTGTATATCTTAAACAGGGTTCCATCCAAGGTTGTTCCCAAAACACCGTTTGAGTTATGGAAAGGATGGAAGCCAAGTTTAAGACACTTACATGCTTGGGGTTGTCCAGTTGAAGTGAGGGTGTATAACCCACATTTAAAGAAATTGGACCCCAGAACAGTTAGTGGTTTTTTTATAGGCTATGCGGAAAACTCCAAGGGTTACAGATTTTATTGTCCTTCAAATTCACTTAGAATTGTTGAAGCCATAAATGCTAAGTTTATTGAGGAAGTTGACCCTAGTGGGAGTTACCCTCGAAAGATAGAGTGGAAAGAATCACGGGATCCGGATACAACACCCATGAATATAGGTGAATTGGTTGTCTTTCAAGATGATCAGCCCGATAGTCTTGAAAATCAACAAATTCAAGAACTTCCACCACAAGAGGAACAAGTCAACATAGAGCCTACAGCTTAAGTCCCAATTGAGACTATAGGATTAAGGAGATCCTCACGAGCTAGAAAGTCAGCAATTTCTGCTGATTATTTTGTATACTCAATGGAGTCTGATTTTGACATCGGACCTAAAGATGATCCTATTTCATTTTCCAATGCCATGAATAGGGATGATTCTAAATTATGGTATGATGTCATGAAGGAAGAGTTATAATCTATGGCTAAGAATCAAGTTTGGAAAATTATTGAGTTGCCTAAAGGAGTTAAAGCGGTTGGCTGTAAATGGGTCTATAAGACCAAGAAAGACTCCAATGGCAATGTCGAATGATATAAAGCCAGACTCGTAGCTAAAGGTTTCACTCAAAGAGAAGGCATCGATTATTATAATACATTTTCTCCAGTTTCTAAGAAGGATTCATTTCGAATTATCATGGCATTAGTAGCTCATTTTGATTTAGAGCTACATCCAATGGATGTGAAAACGACATTTTTAAATGGGGATCTTGAGGAAGAAGTATACATGAACCAACCTGAAGGTTTTTGTTCTGATAAAGATAGTCACTTAGTTTGCAAGCTCAAGAAATCTATATATGGACTAAAACAAGCTTCCCGGCAGTGGTATTTAAAGCTCCACAAGGTTATTACTTCATATGGTTTTACGGAGAATGTTGTGGACAACTGTATATACCTTAAGGTTAGTGGGAGCAAATATATTTTTCTAGTTCTATATGTGGATGACATTTTACTTGTATCTAATGATTTGGGATTGTTGCATGATACTAAACAATTTCTTTCTCAAAATTTTGAAATGAAGGATATGGGTGAAGCTTCTTATGTCATTGGCATAGAGATTCATAGAGATGGGTCCAAAAGGACATTAGGACTCTCTCATAAAGCCTACATTGAAAGAGTTTTGGAGAAATTCAAGACGAGTGATTGCACTCCTAATGCAGCGCCCATTTTAAAGGGTGACAAATTCAGTTTAAGTCAATGTCCGAAGAATGATTTGGAAAAGGAACAAATGGTTAGCATTCCCTATGCGTCTGCCGTAGGCAGTTTAATGCATGCTCTGGTTTGTACACGACCTGACATTGCATTTGCAGTTGGGATGCTTGGAAGATACCAAAGCAATCCAGGAATGGAACATTGGAAGGCTACAAAGAAAATCATGAGGTACTTAAAGGGAACCAAGGACTACATGCTTACTTACAAGCATGTTGACTGTCTTTAGGTGGTTGGATATTCAGACTCGGATTTTGCGGGTTGTTAAGATTCCAAAAAATCCACTTTAGGATATGTCTATCTGCTAGCAGGCGGTGCTGTTTCATGGAAGAGTACCAAAGAGACGATAATTGCATCGTCAACAATGGAAGCAGAGTTTATAGCCTGCTTTGAAGCAACCTCACAGGCTGTTTGGTTAAGGAATTTTATCACAGGGCTTGAAATTGTGAATTCAATTTCTAGGCCATTAAAGGTTTACTGTGATAATTCGGCTGCGGTTTTCTTCTCTAACAATAACAAAAGTGGTAGCCGAAGCAAGCATATTGATATAAAGTATCTTGCTATTCAAGACTGTGTTAAGAAGCAAGAAGTCAGCATTGAGCATATTAGTACCAATATGATGATTGCAGATCCCATGACCAAAGGTCTTTTTGTAAAGTTGTTTTCAAAACACGTTGAGGGTATGGGACTGATTGGTTAGCTCAATAATTTTTTCTAGTTGTTGTTTTATTTTGTTTTGTCATGACATTTTGATTATTATTAGTGAAAAGAATCATTTTGTGCACCTAAAGTATTTGTGATGCTATGCAGTCCATTGGGACTATTGATCCATAGGGATCATTGGACCCAGAATAACTTATTAGAAGTTATTCATAAAGAATGACACCACGTAAAGTTGAGAGTGTAATACAATGTAATACATGGAAGGAAATACTTAATTGATGGAGTATAACCGCCATGATTCGTGTATTATACCTCTAAGGTTTGGATATTTTTATTCAATGGCCATCATCAGTTTGTTAGTTACCCGACAGCCAACAACGTGTGTTAAGTGGGAGAATGTGAAAATATCCATAAAGTGGCCCATATGCCACATGTTTGTTTTATTTATTTATTTATATTATATATATTTAATTGGTTTAATGACTAATTAATTAGTTTAATAGTGAATGGGTAACTGATGTGTGTTTAATATCCCATATGATGGTTTCATGGGACTTTACAACTTCCCTGATGGTGGGAAGTTATAAACAGTTACACTTGGATATGGGTCCAAGCCTATCTATATATATGCCTGTGATAGCCATCAAACACAGACGTTGTTTTGTGCATAGAATAGGCTTGAAACTCTGTCCCTTTCACTTTTCCCATATGGTTCTGTAAAAGTGTTCTGTGAGTGGACTTCTTTATACATTCAAGATTTGATCATTCAAGGATGAAGGTTCAAAGGCTTGAACATCATGGCAGGAGGTATTCTTCTTTCTGAATTAAAATTTAATTTAATTCTCACATTATAGACATTTTAGTTTTTTTTAGTAACTTTTTTACTTTTAAGTTAAAACAGACACATGCCAAACGAGGCCTGAGGCCTCTTTGACAACATCACCTTTTAGCTTAAAAGTTAAAATGTTATTAAAAAAATTAAAAAGTCAACAACGTATACTAAAAAATCAAAGATTTTATTTTTATTTTTTATTTTTGCATATCTTTTCACAAAAATTTAAAAAGTCATCCTAAGCATACTAAGTTTTTTACATCATATTTTAATTAAAAAATTAAAAAGATATTAAAAAAAATATGTTCTCAATTGAGGCTTGAGTTAAGATCCTTGAGGCTGTGCTATATCCCCACGTCACCCGCATAGGTTTTACTTTCTCGCAGGTGTAGTTACTTGAGCGACACGTGAGAGGGCGTAGACGTGGAGGTCTCAGGCATGTCTGTCACTTTTGCATGGCTGTTTTGTTATCTGCATGTCAACTCCTTTGCCTAGTGGCTACTTCTCTATGCTCCACTACTGGTATGCACAACACAACACAACACAATAGAATAAAAGCACATTGAATGGTAACTAACACGTGCGAGTAGTAAATCCTTTGCCACGTGTACGATGGCGGTTAGAGTGGGTGAGAACAGACGTCTGAAGTTATTTGGTAGGTTTGAAGAATGCTCGTCTCAAAATATTGTAATCAGTGAATTTACAATTAATGTCAAGTGATGGAAGAATAATTAGGATATATTGGGGTGTTTGGTACAGTTTATCAGAATGTTTGGTACAGTTTTTGTTTATAATTTTTTAAACCGAAATAACTTAAATAAGTTGAGAAAAATTGATTATTTAAAAGTTGAGAAAGAGATAATTTTAATTTTTACTTTCTGATTATCAATTTTAAACAGCACTGTTATTTAATGATTGATAAGAAATATTTTTATGTCCATTCTAAAATTTAAAAAAAATTCAGTCTATTTTACTTTAAAAATTATTACAAATTTCCCAAAACCACCCTGTAAGCTTAGAAAATTGTCTGCCACTGGGTACCTATTCATTCTGACTTTATACAATATAGCACATGCATATCCTTCTCTCTCAAAATTTTCGACTTTCGTTTTTGTTCTTCATTTTCCCCTTTTTCGGATTGGAAGACAATTGAATCATAATACATCTACCAAAAACAAGAACCAAATTTATCTAGAAACTAGTTCCAAATTTTTAATTTTTTTTTATCTACAAACTATCTTCAAAATCAGTAGATAAGCCAAATTGATTTTGAAGTGTTCGTAACTTGCAAGCAATGGAGGTCCCAAATTCATTAATCAGACAAATGGAGATCTAATATGTTGAGTATAGAATTATGGTTTTAGGATATACTTGGTTAAAAAGTCTCATCATCACTCTGTTATTGTATTCTCAATTTGTTCTCTTTATATTTAAAATAGGATTGTACATGAAAGGAAATAACAACTTAATATATATTTAAAAATTCCATCATGAATAAAAAAATCAATCATAGGAATCATACACTACTAGAAAAAATACTTTCCGTGACGAACATGTTTGGTCGCGAAAAGTACCATATTTGGTCGCTAAAACCTTTTCGCGACCAAAATACGTTGGTCGCGAGTTGGTTGCTAAAGCCTCGTGACAGATAGTTTTCTGTGACCAAAAAAGCCTTTGGTCGTTAAAAGTGACCATTCGCGACCAACTTTTTTGGTCGCGGAAAGTCCAATTCATATTAGCCAAAAGGGAACTTTTAGTGACCAAAAAAAGTGACCATTGGCGACAAACTTTTTTGGTCGCGAAAAGTCCAATTCATATTAGCCAATAGGGAACTTTTAGCGACCAAAGATAAGTTGGTCGCCAAAAGTCAGCGCCTTGACCCAAAAAAATTAATTCTTTTGCGCTGCTTAAGACTTGAACTCCTGACCAAGGAGTCACCATGCACCTAATCCACTCTGCCAATAACATGCTTCTTGTTCATATTTGGTAGAGAAAATATATAACCCATAAAAATTGGGTTATATATTATTTTATAAAAATTTTAATGCCTAAACAGAAAAATAGCATGTAATTATAGTAGTATCCATTTTTTTAAAAAATTATCCCGCCATAACTTTCTGCGACCAACTTTTTTTTTTTGGTCGCCAAAGGGTAATCTTCCGCGACCAAAAAAGCCTTTGGTCGCCAATAGCATACTTTCCGCGACCAACTTTTTTCTTTGGTTGCCAAAGGGTAATCTTCCGCGACCAAAAAAGCCCTTGGTCGCTAATAGGTATACTTTCCGCGACCAACTTTTTTTTTGGTCGCCAAAGGGTATATTTTCCGTAACCAACATTTTTTTGGTCACCAAAAGGTATACTTTCCGCGACCAAAAAAGTCTTTGGTCGCCAAAGGGTATACTTTCCGCGACCAACATTTTTTTGGTCGCCAAAAGGTGATCTTCCGCGACCAAAAAAGTCTTTGGTCGCCAATAGGTATACTTTCCGCGACTAACTTTTTTTTTGGTCGCCAAAAGGTGATTTTTCGTGACCAAAAAATTGTGGTCGCCAAAAGTTAGATTTTAGTCGCAAAAAGTGGACTATTTGCAACCAAAAAAAAAAAATAGGTGGTCACCAAAAGTGTTTTTTCTTGTAGTGATATGAACAAATATAGTAAAAGGAATGTCAAGAAAATGTATTACAATTCTTTGGTAGTGGAATGCAGTTGTGTTAGTAGAAACGTGTACTTAATGAGATTTAGCTGCAAAATCTACACCTCAAATGGAAAATTATCCAGAAGGCACACATTATAATATGAATTGCTTTTGGCAACATATCTATATACATGAGTATTTCTTGCTCAACTCTCAAAATCATGATTTAATGATTTTGTTTTTCTTTTTGTAGAAGTTCATCACATTTGAGATTTTCTCACTAATTTGCTAGCTCTTTTGGACACATTTGAAGAATAGTGCAAGTTGGTGAACCAAAGAAATTTCCTACCAATTGTTGTGATTCGACAGTTGTATTCTACTTATTTCTTGTTTTATTGATTTTGTGTTTTATCTTGTTAGAAGTTCATCACATTTGAGATTTATCAGATCTCTCACTTTGGTAATTTATATGTGCAAAAATTATATAATACATATAAATTATGAAATATATTTAGTGCAATGTGAAGCAAAAATAAGACCACCAAAAATAGAGTGTTATAAGAATAATTACATTTAAGTAATGAGATGTTAACTCATCAAATGAATTTTATATTTTATTTAGAAAGTGTCAAATGATATGATTAATGTTATATAAACTATCACATTAGATAACAATTAAAATAGAGTATTAAAATGAGAATGCCACAGTATTATTAAAAAAAAAACACTAAAGAGAAAGATAGAGAGGAAGAGAGATTTATTGGATGATAAAAAAAGAAAGAAAGATAGATACAACCCCCCAAACATATCAACTACCAAAAACTGACCAAAGATCTCCATACAAACTCCACTTTTTTCCCATATCACACCTTGACACTAAATTTTGATTTAGAAAGAACCCATAACCAAGAAGTCTCATCCCTTGTTTGAGCTCCCTCATTGCAAATTGCATCTCAAACACCATTCCCAAAAACTCACTCACTCCTTTAGTTTTTCGCTTTTGTATCGTTATCATCCCTGGTGGCATGTGCAACGGGTGTGGCATAAGCATTTTCAACTGGTACTTTAGCAACCACATCTGATATGGGAAGTGCCTCAGATTCTTCTTCTTCTGTCCTTACTATCTTTGGTGGGGCAATTTTTGTTTCCGAGATGTTCTCCGTTTTTGGTGACTCCTTCACTTCTTCACTTTGGCATAACCAATCAAGATAGATGTAATTTCATAACCATAGTGATAAATTTTGGCATAATGAATTTGATTCCTGATATCATATGCTTCCCAATTTGAAATCTCGTTTTTAATACATCACCATGTGTGGTAATCACAAAGACTATAAATACATGGATGTCATCACCATTTTCAGTACTGCAATCACAGACACACAGAGAGAGAGAAAGAATTACAGACAGAGTTGAATCATGGATGGTCCAGGTGCCCGAAACTTTAACGACAAGCGGGTCATCCCGCCTCCTCGGGTTACAGACCCATTGATCCAGGTGCCCAAAACTCCAAGAAAGCGGCGGAGGCCGGCGGAGGCAGATGACAGTGATCGGCCTAGAAAGAGGAGGAAGATTGATCGGATTGGGGATGAGTAGAGTCTAGATCCTTTGTTGCCGTGGTGCCGAAAGTATTTTGGTCTTTTTTTTTTTTTTGCCTTTCTTTCTTTCTTCTTTTCTTTTCCCATTGTCTTTTTGATTAATTTTTAGCTCAGAGAGAGAAGACAATGGGAAAAGAAAAGAAGAAAGAAAGAAAGGCAAAAAAAAAAAAAGACCAATATACTTTCGGCTCCACGGCAACAAAGGATTTGGACTCTACTCATCCCCAACCCGATCAATCTTCCTCCTCTTCCTAGGCCGATCACTGTCATCTGCCTCTGCCAGCCTCCGCCGCTTTCTTGGAGTTTCAGGTGCCTGGATCAATGGGTCTGTAACCTGAGGAGGCGGGATGACCCGCTCGTCGTTGAAGTTTCGGGCGCCTGGACCATCCATGATTCAACTCTGTCTGTAATTCTTTCTCTCTCTTTCTCTCTGTGTATGTGATTGCAGTATTGAAAATGGTGATGACATACATGTATTTATAGTCTTTGTGATTACCACACATGGTGATGTATTAAAAATGAGATTTCAAATTGAGAAGCATATGATATCAGGAATCAAATTCATTATGCCAAAATTTATCACTCTGGTTATGAAATTACATCTGTCTTGATTGGTTATGCCAGAGCGAAGAAGTGAAGGAGTCACCAAAAACGGAGAAGATCTCAGAAACAAAAATTGCCTCACCAAAGATAGTAAGGACGGAAGAAGAAGAATCTGAGGCACTTCCCATATCAGATGTGGTTGCCAAAGTACCAGTTGAAAATGCATATGTCACACCCGTTGCACATGCCACCAGGGATGATAACGATACAAAAATGAAAAACTAAAGGAGTGAGTGAGTTTTTGGGAATGGTGTTTGAGGTGCAATTTGCAATGAGGGAGCTCAAACAAGGGATGAGACTTCTTGGTTATGGGTTCTTTCTAAATCAAAATTTAGTGTCAAGGTGTGATATGGGAAAAAAATGGAGTTTGTATGGAGATCTTTGGTCAGTTTTTGGTAGTTGATATGTTTGGGGGGTTGTATCTATCTTTCTTTCTTTTTTTATCATCCAATAAATCTCTCTTCCTCTCTCTCTTTCTCTTTAGTGTTTTTTTTTTTAATAATACTGTGACAATCTCATTTTAATACTCTATTTTAATTGTTATCTAATGTGATAGTTTATATAACATTAATCATATCATTTGACACTTTCTAAATAAAATATAAAATTCATTTGATGAGTTTACATCTCATTACTTAAATGTAATTATTCTTATAACACTCCGTTTTTGGTGGTCTTATTTTTGCTTCCCATTGCACTAAATATATTTCATAATTTATACGTATTATATAACTTTTGCACATATAAATTACCAAAGTGAGAGATCTCATAAATCTCAAATGTGATGAACTTCTAACAAGATAAAACACAAAATCAGTAAAACAAGAAATAAGTAGAATACAACTGTCGAATCACAACAATTGGTAGGAAATTTCTTTGGTTCACCAACTTGCACTATTCTTGAAATGTGTCCAAAAGAGCTAGCAAATTAGTGAGAAAATCTCAAATGTGATGAACTTCTACAAAAAGAAAAACAAAATCATTAAATCATGATTTTGAGAGTTGAGCAAGAAATACTCATGTATATAGATATGTTGCCAAAAACAATTCATATTATAATGTGTGCCTTCTGGATAATTTTCCATTTGAGGTGTAGATTTTGCAGCTAAATCTCATTAAGTACACATTTCTACTAACACAATTGCATTCCACTACCAAAGAATTGTAATACATTTTCTTGACATTCCTTTTACAATATTTGTTCATATGATTCCTATGATTGATTTTTTTATTCGTGATATATAGAATTGTTAAATATATATTAAGTTGTTACTTCCTTTCATGTACAATCCTATTTTAATATGAAGATAACAAATTGAGAATACAACAACAGAGTGATAATGAGACTTTAACCAAGTATATCCTAAAACAATAATTCTATACTCAACATATTAGATCTCTAATTGTCTGATTAATAAATTTGGGACCTCCATTGCCTGCAAGTTACGAACACTCTCAAAATCAATTTGGCTTATCTACTGATTTTGAAGATAGTTTGTAGATAAAAAAAAAAATTAAAAATTTGGAACTAGTTTCTAGATAAATTTGGTTCTTGTTTTTGGTAGATGTATTATGATTCAATTATCTTCCAATCCGAAAAAGGGAAAAATGAAGAACAAAAACAAAAGTTGAAAATTTTGAGAGAGAAGGATATGCATGTGCTATTTTGTATAAAGTCAGAATGAATAGGTACCCGATGGCAGACAGTTTTCAAGCTTACAGGGTGGTTTTGGGAAATTTGTAATAATTTTTAAAGTAAAATAGACTGAATTTTTTTTTTTAATTTTAGAATGGACATAACAATATTTCTCATCAATCATTAAATGAAGGTGCTGTTTAAAATTGATAATCAAAAAGTAGAAATTAAAAGCATCTCTTTCTCAACTTCTAAATAATCAATTTTTCTCAATTTATATAAACTATTTTCACTTAAAAACTATAAGTAAAAATTACATCAAATAATCTGCCATAAATTCTTAAATTAAAATAATATAATCACTCCTATAATTTAGGCCAAACACCCCCAATATATCCTAATTATTCGGTCATCACTTAACATTAAATCGTAAATTCACCAATATTTTGAGACAATCATTCTTCAAACCTACCAAATAACTTCAGACGTCTATTGTCACCGACTCTAACCGGCATCGTACACGTGGCAATAGCCATTTACTACTCGCACGTGTTAGTTACCATTCAATGTGCTTCTACTCTGTCGTGTTGTGTAGTGTAGACTAGTAGTGGAGCATAGAACTAGCCACCAGGCAAAGGAGTTGACATGCAGATAATAAAACAGCCATGCAAAAGTGACAGACGTGCCTGAGACCTCCACGTCTACACCCTCTCACGTGTCGCTCAACTAACTACACCTGCGAGAAAGTAAAACCTATGCGGGTGACGTGGGGATATAGCACAGCGTCAGGGATCTTAACTCAAGCCTCGATTGAGAACAGATTTTTTTAATATCTTTTTAATTTTTTAATTAAAATGTGAGGTAAAAAAATTAGTAGGCTTAGGATGACTTTTTAAATTTTTATGAAGATATGCAAAAATAAAAAAAAATGAATTTTTTGACTTTTTAGTATACGTTGTTGACTTTTTAATTTTTTTAATAATTTTTAAACTTTTAAGCTAAAAGGTGATGTTGTCAAAAAAGGCATCAGGCCTTGTTTGGGAAGTGGATTGGCTTTTTGACTATTTTAGCCCGGGGTCAAAAAGCCTGATTTGGGAAGGACTTTTGACTTTTTTGATTTTTTTGATTTTTTGTGAGAGAAAGAATGTAATGATTATGGGTTGAATGTTATGTTTTATTTTATTGGGCTAAAAAACTTATTTTATTTTTTGTGGCTATTTTAGCCAAAAATGCTCCAAAACCCACTTCCCAAACATAGGCTAAGTACAGTCCATAAAATTGTATGGTAATTATTCCCTACGATAATTAATTAATTTATAAAAAAAAAATTACACCACAGTGTAACAGTACTATACCTTTTCTTTTATTTTTTTTCCTTTTGTAACCACTGCACTTTTATTTCCTCATTTATAAATACCACCATATCCCTTCCCCACTTCACCTCCCAGCTCTCTCACTCTCTCCCTCTGTCTCCCTCTCTCACTAGTTGTTAAGAACACAGCTAGTTTCTCCATCTCTCTCTACATTGCATTGAGGGTAGTGGTGATGATGGGGAGGATATGGAACAGTATAAAAGAGTTGAAGGCGGCGATGATAATGGTGGTGGTTCAGATTGCATTTGCTGTTGTTAATATTTTCTACAAAATGGCTGCCAATGACGGAATGAAGATGACTGTTTTTATTGCCTATCGTTTTCTCTTTGCTTCTGCTTTTATTCTTCCTCTTGCTCTTTTCCTTGAAAGGTCTTTTTATTTCCCTCCACACACAAATATGATATATGTATGTAACAATGTATGTTTCCACCTCCCCTCTATTTGGCAGGAGAATTTGTGAAAAAATTTAGAAAAAAAAAAGAGAAAAATATCAATAAAATGTAAATATATATTTTACTTAATTTCACACATATTTTTCTTTTCTCTTTCCAAATTTTTATCCAAATCTCTCAACCTAAAGAAAATATAATTTTTCATTTATCTTACAAAGTTGTTTTTTTTTTTTTTTTGGGTATTGCAGGAAAAGCAGGCCAAAGCTGACATGGGTAGTAGTTTGCCAATCATTTCTTTGTGGATTACTTGGGTAACCCCCTGCATTTATTCTGTTACTATTAATGGGAAACGCATGAACATTAAATTTATAAAAATGTTATTTTAAAAAATATATACATATTTATCAAAATAATATGTTGATAATATTTTTTTTTATATTAACACCCATTTTGAAAAAAAGTATTTGGAGCTTTGTCACCATTAATCTCAGCTTTCAAGTGCATGAATTCCTCATCTTACACATATTGTGTAATTGTCAAGTACGTTCTTAGAAGCCCCATAAAAGTTGAGATTCGAACCCTTATAAATTATATTTTGACCCCGTTTGGTAGAGCGGTGAGAAAATAATTATAGATTATAACTTAACAGATTATTGCTTACTGCTGTGAACATAAACTGGTAACCTGTTTAGTGCAGTTGTGGGATTATAAATTTAAACAGCAGAGTAGTGTTTGGTAAATAAGCTGTAAAATAACTTTTTGTTGTGTAATTGTCATTTTTGCCCTTATGAACATAAAAATTGTAATTTTGTAATTAATTTTAAAAAAATTCATTAAGAAGTTAATAATGTTATTTCATTAATAGCTGTTAATCTCTCTCTTACTTCAGTTTTCATTTCATTACAACAATTGTTATTTCATTTAATAAAAGTTATTTCATTTTTTTTATTATTTCATTTTTTTCCCTTAATATCAATTAGCAACAATTGTTTTTTTTTATATACTTTTTATTACAATACCAAAAAATTTTATATTATAAAATTCTTTTAATAGAAGTTATTTGATTGAAATAAATTTATATCAATATTAATTGAAATAAAATTGTGCAATTTATTTCTTTATTTAAATTGTATAATTGTGCAATTTATATCAATAATTGTGAAATAAAAATTGTGATTTTTTTTTCATTACAATACAAATTAATAATATAAAAATTACTAAGTTTTTGTAATTTATTAATTCATTACAATAATTTAATTTATTAATTCATACCAAACCCTAGCCACCGTCGGCCACCCTCTGCAAAATCGGAGAGAACACAGAGAGAGCTAGGGTTGATCGTGAAGAGAGAGAGAGAGAGGGTTTCAGATCGTGATGGTTTCATATCGTGGAGAGAGAGAGGGGGTTTCAAATCGCTAGGGTTTCAGATCGCATCGCTCTGGTTCACAACGGCGAAGGGAGGGAGAGAAAGAGAGAGCTCTGGTTCCCAATGCCGGAAATTGCCGATTATAGCGATCCCGGGTTTACCCTTGTTATACCGTGATCCGGACATGTGTCCGTGGATGTTGGTAGTTGTTTATTATTTTGTTTACATCCTTTTTACTTCGTAATTGAGTTATAGGATGTGTTGGGCGGGTTTGTTACAGGTTGGTTGAGTTTAGAAACCAAAACTAGTTGCCCAGATTTTGGCCTGTACGCTCGAGCGGGGGTTTTGGCGCTCGAGCGGAGATTACACCCATTCAGTATTTTCTTGTGCAGCGTTGTACGCTCGAGCGTGGGATTGGCCGCTCGAGCGGGGTTGTCTGAGTGCCGCTCGAGCGTAGAGTTGGAAGCTCGAGCAGAGGCCTGGTTCTGTATAAATGCTGGGAGAGTGCATCCGGCGCTCGAGCGGAAGTTTGGACGCTCGAGCAGGAGTCTGTGAGTGACGCTCGAGCGGGGTGTTTTACGCTCGAGCGGGAGACTGGGTTTAAGTCCCGAAATTGTGACTTTTCAAATCACTTTTTACTTTCTCTTCTCTCTCTTACTTTTCCAAAATCACCATTGTTGAGCCTCTCACTCTAGAACTCTACCTTCTCTCTAGGTTTTGATCTAGTAGGAGTGATTTGCTCACCTTTGGCCTTTACAAAAAAGTTGTTGATCGTCGAGGACTACTTTTTAATCTGAAAATTTCGGGTTTTGGAGCACGTTGGGTTTTGTCGTCTTCTCCTTTGGGGCTCCGGATTTGAGGTAGGGATATCCTACTCCTCTCTATGGATTTTGTCTTTAAATTTTGGTATTTTGAGATGTTGGGGTTGGTTTGGTTATTTTGTGAAAGTTTGAGGCTTTTGTGCTATTTTACAAAAGTTGGGGTTTTACTCATAATAAACCTAGATGCATGTTTGGCATAAAGAAATGGAATGAATGTTGAATTATTGATGAAAATGGGACTTAAGGGTTGAGATGTTAATTATGGGAATTGACCTAATTACATTGTTTAATTAATTGGGATAATTAATTGTGAGAAGTGAGGAAATGAAATGTTGATTGAATATCCATTGTGCATTTATTTTCTGTTTAGAAATAACTGCTTTGGGCTATCGGTGGAGGATAGTCGTGATTGTTGTAGACAATGCATGATGATTAGGCAAACTGAAACTAATCAATGAAGTGTGTCATGGAACTTGACGGTTGATAGAATACATTAACTACATGTATTGAGTGATTGTATATAGAACCAATGTGTTTGTATACGTTATGTGTAGAGGAGGAGATGGGGGATGTACTCCGCGGTTAAGGGAAAGATAGGGGATGTACCTCTAAACCGGATAGTGTTGGGAGAAGATATGGGATGAACTCCGTAGATACAGCTCATATGCTTGTCTAGAGAAGTGAAGATAGAGCTTATATGCTTATCTTTGTGAAGTGTGGATATAGCTTATACGCTTATCTGTGGATATTGTTGTTATACATATCTGTTGTAGATTGTGGATATAGCTTATACGCTTATCTGTGGATATTGTTGTTATACATATCTGTTGCAGATTGTGGATATAGCTTATTTTCTTATCTGTGAATGTGGATATTGTTGTTATACATATCTGTTGAGAATGTGGGTAGTGCTTATATGCCTATCTGTTGAAAAAGGGAAAATGAAAAGTAATTTGGACTCATAAGTCGTAGGACATAAATATGTGATTTATGTGATTGTATCAGTGTTGGCCATCTATCAATTGCTAATATTTTAGTCATTGTCCATGGTTGGTTTAGTGTATCTCTACTGGGCTGTGGCTCACTCTATATGGGAATATCATTTTCAGGTACAGGAAGCATGCCACCTCCAAGGACATAGCTTGAGAGGCTAGTGGCGGACATACTTTTATCGTTTTCTTTTTGATGTATTATATGTAAATTGATGCCAAGGGCTTAATGTGTATGAGTTAGTACTCTTTGGTTGTAACCAAGTGTTAACTTGGAAAGCTGTAAGCCCGTAGGACATTTGCTTTTGTTGTTAACATGTAATACTTTTTGTAATGAAACTCTGAGAAAATGAAAGAATGTGGAACTTTTGAATATCAATGCCTGTATTATTTGTTGGGTTTAATCTTATTATTTTGAGGGCGTTACACCGATCGTTACGTCGGGAATCGCCTTTCTCATGCCGGAAATCGCCACTCTCTCTCTCTCTCTATCAAAGTGAACAGTGACCTTTTGTTGTTTATATAGTGGCAATTTGCTAATACTTCAAATTGGTGAAGGGTATTTAAGTAATTTTGGCCCTCAAATGGCAATTGCGGGCTTAAGCTAAAAGAAAAAGCTTCTCTTCTCCCACACAAAGAAAAAGCTGATTTTTGGTTTACCAAAAGCTATAATCGGTATTATTAAGCTGAACCAAACACATCAAAATAACTTAAATCAAGCTAAAAGCTTAAATAAGTTGCAAATAAGCCCTACCAAACAGAGCCTTTGTGAAACACTATTCAACTTACTTGTCAATTAAGATTTAAAAATAACTTTAACAAGATATTAATATATGATTATTGCTGTAATTTGAAATCATTTTGCAGGGGTGCAATGACCCAAAATTTATATGCACAAAGTTTGGTTTTAACCTTAGCAACCTTTGCTACCGCCATGACCAATCTTGTTCCTACCCTCACCTTCATTTTGGCAATCTCTTTTTGGTAAATTTCATATTTCTCTCTTTATTTTATCTTATTCTTTTATTGTTTCTTATATATAATTGGATGGGTTTTATTGGTTTTTTTACTTCTTACATAAATTCAATTTTAAGGAAAATTACAAAAAAAGAAGAAGAAAAAGAGTCAAGGTTTGACTCTTATAATAAAATAAATCATGAATTTTTAATTTTTTCAATTTAAACTATAATATTTTAATTTTTTTCAATCTATATGCCTTAAACTTTGTCAAAAAAGGGCGTTCGGGGGTGAAAATGCGGAACAGCCCCTAAACCACTTTGGGGATGTCCTGAAAAGATTGCTCGTGACAAATACGACATGTGGGGACAAAAGACATGTAATGAGGAAACGTATGTTGGAAGTTAGAGTAAAAAACCCTTAAATTTTGTCGAAAAAGGGCGTCCAATGGGCAAAAATGCGAAACAGCATACGAACCACTCTAGGGATGTCATAGGAAGCTTCCTTGTAATAAATACAACCTATGGGGATAGACATGTAATTAGGACAAGTAGGTTGAAAACGTCTTAAATACAACCTGTGATAAATACAACCTGGGAGTTGGAGTTGAAAACGTCTTAAACTTAGTTGAAAAAGGGCGTTGGGGTGGCTAAAATAAAAAAACAGTGCGTGAACTACTCTAGGGATGTCACCGACAGCTTGCTCGTGACAAGTACGACCTGTTGGGACATATGGGACGTAATTAGGACATGTATGTTGAGAGTTAGAGTAAAAAACGCCTTAAACTTAGTTGAGAAAGTCCATTGGAGGGCCGAAAATGCAAAACAATCTCGAACCACTCTGGGGATTGTGCGGGCAGCTTCCTCGTACCTTAATAGAACATATGGGGACATACAGTCTGTGAGTAGGACACATAGGTTGGGAGTTAAAGTTGAAAATACCTTAAAATTAACTGAAAAATTGCATTCTGGGAGGAGAAACTTGTTCGGACATGCGACATATGATTACGACTATAATTATTCAATTTTGAAAAGATTATATACATTCGAGTTTTATATAATTTTCTTTTATAATTTGAAATGATAATGTTATTCAATCAATACTAATGATTAATTTTATTTTTACAGATGGTTTTTGGCATAGAATTGTGGATATTCCTTATTTGTATGCGGAGGACGTTTTTTTTTATAATTTGTCATTATGTTGTCCTTTGTTTTTTTGTGGATTACTATTGTTTGTACCGATAACTATTGGCACAATACAAATTACTTTTGGCATAGAACATATTACATTTGTCGTGGTATAGATACCATTTGACATGGTATTGTGGATATTTCTTTTTTTGTATACAAAAGATATGGTTTTTGTATAATCCTCTGTTTTGTATAGAATTATTATTTTAAGTTGGATTATGCGTGGTTTATATGGAATTTCTATTATATTTCGAATTTGACGTGAAAAGTTAAATTTTCTTGGATTGTTATTATTGTGTTTATATATAGGGTACATGTTGCATAGAATAATACAAGGCGAAATTAATATATACAAAAAATCTAAACAAAGTTTTTGGCGACTAAACATGTAAAGAAGAGAAGTTGTTGATGACTAACCAATTGGTAGCCAAAAGAAAATCAAGGTTTTTTTGCGACTAAATATTTAGTGGCCAAAAGAAAGAAAAGCTTTTTCGCGACTAAATAATTAGTAGCCAAAAAAAAAAAGATAGAAAAATAAATTTTATTTGATGACTAAATATGTAGTAGCCCACAAAATTTGAAGTTTTTGCCTACAAAAAATTTAGTTGACAAAAAAAGCGTCGATATTTTTTACGATTAAACATATAGTCACCAAAAATGCCACAATCTTTTGCCTACAAAAAAGTTTGGTCGCCAAAGGAGTCAATTAGATGTTTGGCTACGAAATTAATTCATCGCTGATAATGGAAAAAATAATTGGTGACTAAATATTTTAGTCACTAAATAAAACATAGTATTGACAAAATTTATCTACGAATAAAAATTAGTCGGTAAAAGTTTAAATTAAATTTATAGAAAAATTTATTGCGACTAAATTATTGGTCGCCAAATGGTATTCATTGGCTACTAAAATAATTTTAGTCGCCAATACTTTTCCCGACAATTAGTCAACAACCAATTGGGTGACTAAAATATTTAGTTGGGAATTACATTCGGCGACTAAAAAATGATTTTTAGCAACTAAAAATTTAGTTGCTAAATGTGCAATTTCTTGTATAACTAGTTTATTGCCCTAATTAATTTCAATATACTTGATTAACTAATAGTAATTTTAAAATTGAGTGGGAAATTTTTTTTCATAATTTGGTAACTACCTGATACGAATATAACATGTTTGTTGACATACCCATGCTTCATAGTGTGAAGATAATTCTAAATGATAATTTTTATATTTTTTTGTAAAGTATATATTATTTAAAATTTATTATCATAATTTTGTGGTGTTGGTGTAAGAGGCGGTACCCTTTATCCAATCCATTTGAATCCAATTATAATTGAGTTTGTAGGATAAAAGTCATTTAAATTATGGCGAATTTCTCACATAAAATTTCATAATTATTTAATGCTAATTGAATTTGTAAATATTTATACACAAGCATCAACATACATCATTATAACCTCACAATTGCTACAATCATCACTAATATTGCTGCAACCATCATCACCGTCACTGTCATTGTCACCACCACCGTCACTGTCACCACCACCACCACCA
Source organism: Camellia sinensis (assembly GCF_055761805.1). NCBI lineage: Eukaryota > Viridiplantae > Streptophyta > Magnoliopsida > Ericales > Theaceae > Camellia > Camellia sinensis. Next base: position 11,225,944 of record NC_138965.1, read on the forward strand.
CCACCTTCATGATTCTTGTCACCATTATGAAGCCACCATTGTTATTACCACCACCTTCATGATTCTTGTCATCGTTATTATAAAACATACCATCATTTCAACTAGTGAAATTTCATTACCTTTAAATAGTGAAATTTAACCTTAATATTTAGGTGAAATTATTAAAAAAGTGAAATTTCTACTAAAGAAATAAAAATTACAAAATTAAATGCAAAGATGAACTAGCGAGTAAATGGAAAACTTATGAGTTAAAGGGAGATGTCATCAATGAATTCGTTGGAAAAACAAGTGATTTTCACTATAATTTAAATTAGCTAATGATAATTTAATTTGCTTAATTAATTTGTTGTCTAATTAATCCTATAATATGTGTAATTACCAAAATTTTAATATTATTTAATCAAAACTTGATAGTATTTCATTATCTTCAACTAGTGAAATCTCATTCTCTTCAAATAGTGAAATTTAGTAACTATTAGCAAATTGAAATTTCTAGTAAATTAGTAGAATGTATAAAATTAAATGCCAAGGATAGAATAACGAGTAAATTAGTATATTTATTGAAGGGTTTAATTGTATCATTTTATAGTTTAAGTAGTAGAGTAATACTTCATGATAGTTTCAGAAAGAGAGAGATAAAGTGAGACTTTATGCTAGTTTCAGTGGAGAGAAGTAAATTGATATCTCATAATAGCTTTAAGAAGGTCAAATAATACAGCAGGTGTAAGACATTTTCGTATAGTGACAGAGAGGCCTACAATAACGTAGAATTGCAGAAGAATCACGAGTTCAATGAGAGAAAAGTATGTTTTGAACCCTTTGACAATTGCCTCTACAAATTTTTATTTTTCTATCGACAAAATAGAAAGAAAAAGACATAAAGAGTTGAAAAAAAAAAAAAGGCTTGTGATGGATCTAAATGACTGTTAGTAAATCTAAAATCTTATTGCCGCAACAATGGTGATGGACAATCATGAGACAAAGTCTGCATGGTGCTGGATTGTCACGAGACAGAGTTTGCATGGTGATGGACAATCGTTGTGGATATTCAATTATTTATTTATGACAATAAAAAATAATATATCTTTTAAAAAAAATTGAAAAACTAATTTAAGTGAATTTTATTAATATTTTAATTAAAAAAATTAATTTTTAAATGCAGTTAATCTAGATATAATTAAAAAGTAAAATATTTATTTAAAAAATCTATAAAAAAATAAAATAAATGATATTTTTATATTTTATATTTGGTGTAATTTTAATTTTTTTACTAAAACTTATACTTTTAAATGTATTGAATTTTTATACTTTTTTTTTTATTCCTCAAGCTGAGTCATAAAACTCCAATACAAAAAAATTATAAACAAAAAATAATAATTACAAAATATTAATATAAGAAGCATAACATACTTTTCACATCTAAAAAAAAAATCACAAAATTTTACGTTAATTTGAAATTCCCTCTCAAAATTTAGGACCCTCCAAATTTTGCCCCTAATCCATCCTACGTTTCTCATGTCTCTTTTTTTCCCTCTCTCTCACATGACTACTCCCTCTCATTCCTCCTTCCTCACGGACGATTTTGTTGCTCCCATTTCACCGTTGTACCACTTGAAATCCAAAGTCGACACTGCCGATTCACGAACTTGGAGTATTTCATTCTAACCAGGTAAGTTGATTTCTGTTTCTTTCTCTGGATCTTATTCTTTGCCCTAATTTCTCCTAAATTGACTCTCACTCTTAGCAATCTTTACCTCACATACCTTCACCGCCCTATAATCACTATGGCACCATGACATCGTTGGCACCGTCTCTTTGAATATAGCGAAACCCCCTCCGTCGCCACAGTCCCCATATTCGCACGACCCATTCTACAGCCAGCTAATCCCACCAGTAAGCCCGCTTTCCATTGTTTTATTGTCCCTCTACATCCTCTCTTGCTTCCTGCCATTGTGCCCTAATCTCTCTCTCTCTCTCTTAGCTACCATATTTTGTTCTGAGCATATGTTAATTTCCAGATTTGGTAATGTTGGACAATCTTCACTGTATTTAAAAGATTTAATTCTATTGTGTACACAACAACAAAATAATTTTATTTTCCTTGTTACTAAAACTTGAAAAATAAAATATCACAAGAATTTTCTGTAATACCAAATAATATTCTGAATTGTTAATGACACCAGTATCGTACTACTAGTAGTTGTCAAAGAAAAGAGACAGTATATTACTACTATCTGTCAAATAGCATAAATCACTATTTATTTTTCCAACCAGAATATTAATTTGAAAACACAGAAAATTAAATACAATGAAGATACCCAAAAAGGATTCTGTCTTAAGATTGTAGGACAATCTTCACTGTATTTAAAAGATTTAATTCTATTGTGTACACAACAACAAATAGAATTTAAAGAAATAAAGAAAAGGAGAGAATTTGTTTGATTACAAAAATCAAACTCGAAATAAAAATAAATAAATAAAAACAGATTTTATTTTGTTACAAAAACAAAATTAAAATCTGATTAAATAACCAAATAAAAACAACACTGAAAGTAATTAAATAACTTACTTGATTTAATTTCTTCGAATTATTTTTCTGATCAAGTCCAGTGTTTAACACTGTGTCCTTAAGACAGATTCGTCCTCTCCACGGTGCTTTCAGAATTTGGACGTCTATCTCCCAGGATGAAATGATCTACCACAAACAATAGCAGCACTACAAATTGTTTGCCTTACGAACACACTAAGTGTTTACACTCTTTCTTTCGGAAATAAAATGCAGCAAGATGAAGAATATAAATAGCAGAGGTGAAATATGAAATTTCTGAATTCAAAACATCAAATGAGGGTGGTCCTATTTATAGATGTGAAGGTGGCTCTTGGTTTTGAATTGAACAGGTATCATACCTGTTGGGTTTTGAATTCAAACAGATAGTAAAACGGGAAGGGCCCTGTTTGGGTGTGCCCAACCCAACCACACATCACGCACCCGCGCCCAGCCCAGCCCGCCCGACCGGCCGGACGGACGGCGGCGGCGGGGCGCGCGCGCATGTGTGGTGATTTTTGGGTCCAATGGGTCTAGCCCATTTTGCCCATAACCTCTCCCTCTAAAACACTTGGGTACCCCTTGGGGCACACCCCAAGTATCTCACCCTAAGCCTTATAAACCCTTTCAAAACTTCCCACCAAATCAATGTGGGACAAGCCAATTTACAACCTTAAGGAATTTCCACCAAAACTCCATTTCCATGGAGTACACTTTGGCTTCAATTTCCCATTCACTCGGTAATGGTTTTGAGCAACCAAATATACCACGTGAATCACAACGCGACATAGAACGCGTTACCACTTTGACCCGAGTAAATCGACACTCGGGGCCCACCTAAAAAATAGACCGAACTTAGGAAAAAATTCTGGTTTTATCCAGAATTTTATAACCATTCCAACAGGTAATTCGATGAGTATTTTGTGTTGGTACTTCACATTTATGTTTCTTTGATCAATTGCAAATATATGTTTCTGTGTTTGCCTTGCTCACTTTCTCCCTCTCCTCTTTTCTATTTACTGAGCTCCTTTTGGATTTATCGATCCACTACAAGAAAATGCATTTTTAGCAACCACTTTGTCTCTCTCTCGCTTATCACTCTATCTCTAACTCCCTTCTCTATTTGTCTCTCACTTGTCTCTCTTTCTCATCACACATCTCCTCTACCACCTTCACCATTACTGCAAATGCCATTCCACTACTACCACTGTTGCCACTCCACCTCTACGACTACCATTACTACCACCATCGCCACCACTTCACTACCACCACCACCACTACTGCCGCTACTACTACCATTACCTCTCCTTTACCACCGCCACTCTATCTCCTCTATTACCACCACAACTTCACCACTAATCTCCTTCGCCATCACTACCACCACCACCACTACCACCACCATCACCTCTTATCCACCTTCACCACTACTGTCACTCTTTCTCCTCTACTACAAAAAATTAGTTCTTGATTTATAGTAACCAAAAAAATGGGCTACAAAAGAATATTTTCCATTGACCACAAAAAATTAACTTTATTTTAACAGAAAATATTTTTCATTAAAATATTACCCCTACTTTTACCAAATAAAAAAAATAATAAATTTTTTTCATCAAAATAAAAATGAAACAAATAAATTTTCAACCTTAGTAACTAAAAAAAAAATGAAAAAAAAAATCATTAACTACAAAAATATATATATACATATATATTTTAACAAAAAATAAATAAATTTCTTTTGATTTTCCCGCAATTTCTATCTAAATTCCCCCATTTCTTTCCCCCCTTTGTTTCTGACGATCTCAAATCCCCAATCCCTAACCTAACAGTCCCTCTCACTCTCCTCTCTCTTTTATCTCTTCCGCCTCTTACGTCGTCGCCTCTGGTGCCGTCACCGGCGACCACCACTGCCGTCGCCACACCTCCTCCCTCACCGCCCTCTCTCTCTTCTCTTATTCTCTTCACCTTTCTTCGTCTTCTCCACTTTCGTCGTCGGTTCCAAAACCCTAACCCTACCTTCGATCTTCTCCAATCCCTCCACAAGCCATATGTTCAAATCCAGACCCTACACTCCCCTCAGCTGTTTCAGAACCTTTGTCTACAAAGGATTACCGTCGGACTCATCAGAACAGCGATCTCGAACGGGCTGATTGCGATGAGAAAGATCAAGCGGCGAGGCACATTAATCTGTCAGAAACGAAATCAGAAGATGGACAGTTCATCTTTGCCCTAATTTTTCTCTCCATTTCTGTTCAAATGTAAGTATGATATAATCATCTTCAATGTGGGTTTCTTGGGTTACTGGTGCTAGTCTTAACTGTGCACTTTATCTGTTTGTTTAATTGACTGAATGGTGTGTTTGTTGGAATTACAAAATAAATTTGACATGTAGTGGTTTAAATGTATTATAATATATATTTAGCAAGAAATGGCTGCTTAAAACTAATTACACAATGAGTCCAACAATAGTTTTTAAGACTTTGCAAATTGTTTTGTTGATAAAATCTTTTGGTGTGTTCCATAGATTTGTGATCAAATTAGGGGAAAAAGAACATCTTTACACATTTGTTTTGCATTTCTTAGTTGACCACCATGTGCAACAACAAAATAATATTTGGGCATAGTCGAAGACACTATAACCTCTCCATATGCAGCAGCATAATAATTTTCAGCATAGTACAATGAATTTGAGAAGCATATACTACATGCCACATTATCTGCGGACCTACCTTCCTAAAAAAAACATTGTTTATTTTAATTGTTGTTAAAATTATTTTAATTTTATTGGTAAGGTGATTGTTTTCTTGGAAAGAACATGCCTATGAGTTATGCTCACATGGAACCCAACTTGCCTTTTTCTCCAGTTTTGGAGGCCTACGGGATTTCATACTAATTATGTGATACAAAGAATGCTCCAAGCTTTTGCAATATGAATACAAAAAAAGAAAAAAAAAGAAGTCATTTGCATGGAACTTAAAAACTTTAGTAAAGTAATAAATAATAATCATAGAAAATAAAAACAATGAAAAAAAAACTTGGGTTTTGGTTAAAGGCAAGAGAGGCTTTTGGAACATATTATTGAATTTAACTTGAATTGAATTGGATGCACATGGCTGATGTCAGATAATGATATCCCTAACATTTCCACCCCAGTAATTACAAGGCCCCCTTTTTGCCCCTCCTCTTTATTCCTTTTGTAATTTTCATTATCTATATAATTTTGAGTTCAAAATGGAACAGGTTTTTAACATCGTTTGGTCATAATTGTATGAACAATTTCTTCAAGTACTTGTAGTTGTGAATATGCATGACACATAAACCTCAAACAATTTGAAGTTACATGATTTACATTCACCCACAAATGCATAGTTTTCTGACTACTATTACTTTTAATTGAATTCCCCAAAATTACTTCTGCATCTATGGACCATTAGTAACAACTTTTCCTATGGATCGTTTGATGCTACCATCTTATCTATATCCATAGAACTGAATCATCTTTGTTACCCTGGTGTCCTTTGATTTAAGTTTTTTTCCATCTAATTTAACTTGCAAATTTTTTGGGAAGATTACAAATAAGGAGTATTGACATTTTTGCTAGTTTATATTATACAAAAGTGAGGTTTTAACAATAAAGGTTGAGCTCTAAAGTGTTAACTAAATTTCTTAATTTTTTGGGCTAGTTGAATTGAGGAATATATGTTTGTAGACCTAGATAGCCTTCTACCACAGATAGAGAGAAAGAAATGACTAATTTTTCATGAAAAAAAAGAGGAAACATGTGGATATTATTATTAAAGTAGTTATGGAAGATGTTAGAGCCATAATGAGTCCATGTAGAATGTAAAGAATGGCATTTGAAAACTGGCAAACTGGTATTGTTTTGACTGGAATATATCTATGACCCATATATACTGAAACATTAATTAGCTACTTATGTGTACTAATGATGCAACTAAATTGTTGGCGAGGAGAATGATTTTTCTACTATCTTGATTTGGGACCTAAGGGATTGTGAATTCTGGAAAGATTTCCTAATTCATTGGTTGCTCAATTGCTGAATGAAGATAATTTGAGTGTACGTATGCTGTTTGCTTGATGTTATCATATCAGGCTTGGTTTTGAAAAACTCTTGAGTTTCTGGGGATGCCTGTAACATTTTATTTTCTTTTCTTTGTCAATTTTAAATTTGCATAATAATAGTAGTAATATATGTATTAAATATAAAAGATAAAATAGAGGAAATAGGTTGGTGAAAGATGAGGCCCATATGATAATAATTGTGATGCTGATGAAGCTAATGATTGCATGATCATCTGACTATCCTTCAGTAATCATGATTGGTTTGCATACATTAAGCAATCATAAGGTGCATGTTAGTCTCTCTCTTCTTTTTTTCAGACAAATTCCTTTTGGTTTGTGTAAAGTTCTTTAAAGGCATGCATGCTCTTAAATGCAGTATTCTCCGCAAGAATGATATTTTCTTTATGTACATCTACTCAATACAGTCAGTGATTAATATGTGATTCAAGTGCTCTCTCTCCCTCTCTCTCTTTCTCTCTCTCTCATTTGTAGAATAATGGATTGAATATGTTGATACAACTCAAAAAATAAGGTAATTAATAGACACAAATGCTAATGACTAGTATTGATTCGATTGAGATTAGAGTGAAAAGTGTTTTCAAATTAATGAAAAATATCTCGTGCTTTTCTTATCTTTTTCTTGGTTAGCAATCTATGGCCTAGTCATTCTCATTCATTACTTTGATTAACGAGTGATTTGAATGGCCCTCATTTTAATATAAATTATGTCACTTCTTATTAAGTAGTCAATTAAAGATTAAAAAGGTATTCTCAAAATCATTTAGAGTACAAATTAGACAAACAAGGGGATGGACTTCACCATTTAGAATTATTAACTCTTCAAGGAACAAAAATGCGAAGAAAAAGAATAGTAGTTAAAATATAGGCTAAGAAAAAGAATAGTAGTTAAAATATGTCACTTCTTATTTTTTTGGTTTAAAAAAACTAGAAGTTTGCGGAATTTTGTCCTTGTCCTTGTAATGGTGTTGGATGGGGTGTTATTTGGTGAGCATTTTTATCATTTCGAAGTGCATGAATTGTCTTCTCTGGTAAAATAACACAGAGCCCCCGGCAACTATGTGATATTTCTTGCTCTCTAATTTTGAAGAATTGTACTTGCAGGGGATTTATATCTTTTTTGTTTCTTTGTGGATCCATGTACCTTGGCCTTGTGATCTTGTCTTGAGGTATGATGTTCTTATTTATAATTTTTTAATAAAGATATGCAGGTTTGTTTTTTTCTAAAAATATTTTTGTCTAGGATAATGCTAGGAATGACTGACATGAGGGACATGTTATAAGCTGATTTATATTGTACAATCTCATGTGGACATTAGCTCGGACTTTTTTTTCCCTCCCTTTTCCGCAATTGTCACATGGATGCTCCAAATATACAATTATAGTTAGGAAAATCAACACCACTTATTAATAGCTCTTTATTTGTGATTTTCTTTGATGAGATTATTTGGTTTCCTCTGCCTATCAATTTCCAGTCAACTTTGAGAGCGATAAAGAAGTTTTGATTAGTTTCTTATAATGAAATAATTTGTGAATATGTTCACAAAAAGCCAGTCGTTTAAAATATTGTACTTTCCACGGCACGCAATTGCTGTCGTCAAAGGTACTACTGAAAAAAAAGTAGCGTAAAAAAAAAAGTAGCGCAAAAAAAATATATATATATATAGTTCATTGACTGCTTCTGTTTATGGTTTGTTTCTAGACTAGCTACCCCATCAAGACTCAAATTACTTCGGTTCAAGACCAAGTCATTGAAATAATATATTAATGAGTAGCAAATTAAAGCTTGCATCCTAAAAAAGCTGCATGAAAACACTTTGAGGTTACCATACCTAATGGTTCACATCTTGCTTAGAGTAAGGTGCAGCCGAGGTCCATGCCTCACGTGACCACCTTTCCTTATTTGAGAAATTAATAGATTTGACCAAAATATGGGTTGTCATAATATCATTAACATTTGAAGACAATCTTAACAGTTGTTGTAACAATAAGGAGTGTTGAGTGAGTTGAATTGAGCTCGGTTTCTATTACCAGTTTGCTGCTGCTGCCACCACGCTCTTCCTATATTAGTGATAGTAGTAATATCACACATTTAACTTAATGATTTATTTAATGAATTTTAATGCATTTGGAGTTTTGCATAAGCTATTCCAATTGGAAACAGAGGCACACTTCTATACTCATGTGCTTGAAGTGTTTTTGCATGTGGATTGGTGTCTAGGAGTTGTAAGTCTTATCACATGATAACAGCAATTGGCTTCTGATCTAAATTTTTATTAATAGACTTGCTTCTTGTTTTTCACATAGATGCTATGATCAAGCATTTGGAAGCAAATGTATCTGCTACTAGATTGGATATGGAGAGCTTAAACTCAAAGATGGAAGAGTTGCATGTTGGTTTTAAATTTAAGGAGGACGACATTCAAGTTTGAGAATCTCAGAAGAGATGTAGGAGAAAGAAAAGAATGATCTAAAATCTGTGTAAGTGACATTGAATGAATTGACAAAAAAAATGTAGATACCCCTCACGAGGATGGAGGACAAGGTGAAGATGAGGGACACTGAGAGGGTAATTTATATGTAAATTGGGCCAAGCTGGGCAATGGGCTGTTCTTTAGGTCGTAATGAAGAGGCTAGGGAGATGGGCCACAGTTAAGTGTTAGCTCGGTCCAAAGTAAGGCTCTTGCCGCCAGACTAAGTAAAAAGGCTTGGTAATTAGTCTGGTCCTAAAAAGAGCAATGGTTAGTTCAGTCACCACATTTAGAAGAAGTTAGTTTGGTCACGCCATTCGAAGCTGAGATACAGCAACTTCACACGGTAAGCCTAGCTTTGGTCAGCCCGGTCCAAGCTTACTATGGTTAGCTCGGTCTCAATAGGTAAAACCGGGGTACAAGCTGTGAAGAGAGAGCCGAGATAACTAGAGTTCGGTCGTTTTGGCCCGTTTAGCATGGCTTTGTTATCCCAGTCGTTTTGCCATACTACCGGTTTGAAACCATCTCACTTGGTTTAAGCAGTGAGGGGGGTGTTGAAGGATAAGCATTATCTTTCAGGAGTATAAATCCGAAGAGGACTCTACATGGAAGAGTAAAAGCCCTACTAGGATTATGCCACACGGAACCTATAAAAGCTCACAAACATCACCTATGGAGAGGTAACACACAACTTTGATTCTCGAATACACAGAGCTTTTTGTCTTTGTCTATTTTGCTGACTTAGGCATCGGAGAGGTATCTGGCACACACCCGCCGGCTAGCTCATGTTTGTGTTTTCAGGGAGTAAAGTGACGACGTACGGAGGAGCGCAAACTTGATCAACAGGATTATACGGGAAGAATATTTCGTGCTCGTACAATTGGCGCCGTCTGTGGAAAAATCAGACTAGAACAAAACCTCTTGATCAAGCTTTTCCTCTTTAGAAACAATGGCGCACAACGAAGACTTGCCGCTGTCCGCCATCGACGGACAAACACCAGAGGGGGGTGCAAGGCGCAAAGGCCTACCTTCTATCCCTCCCATGGCGGACTTAGAACCTCAGCGACAAAATCCCAGGAGGGATGCAAGGGGGAGGAGGCGGACTAACAGCCCTCGTCACTCTCGTTCACGAAGTCCTGACAGACAAAGGCGGAGGATTGATCCTCAAGGTCTGGAGGACCGCATGAAGGAGCAAGATGAATTAGTAAGGAAGATGGCGGCGGACATGGAGGCCATGAAGCGCCAGATCAAGGAAAAAGGGGTGGCGACAGGAGAGAGGCGCAAAGGCGATGCGCCTCCTCGCCACTCAGAAGATCGTAATAGGCATACCACGACATCGCAAGCAGAGAGTAGAAGCCTCAAGACGAGCGACACTCAATCAAGGACTTCCAGAACTCGTTACTCCAGGTCTGAGAGAATGAGATCATTAAGGTCTTACACAGAGGGAAGTACCTATCGGCCCTCACACACGCACCATACATCATCTAGGCAAACGGAGTTGCCTAGATCATCCGACTTTCGGACTGTGCTTGAAGAAAGGGCGCGACAGAAGGAAGATGCTAGGGCACGCGACCCACGCAGAGTTTCAGCCCTTCGGCGGTTAGCTCCTCGGACGCATGGAAGCGTCGAGGTTGGAATGCCAGCACCACACCTTGCCTACGAACCAACAGATAAAGCATTAGCAAGACTACATAGCTCGCCGTTCGTTCCGGCGATTGAGAACGCATCATTACCCTCAGGCTTCATCCAGCCTAAATTTACCACGTACGAAGGGAAGACAGACCCTTAAATGCACCTAAGCCACTTCCGCCAGGTTATGGCGGTATATCGACGAAACGAGGCTTTGATGTGCATCCTCTTCCCATCAAGCCTTGGTGACCTAGGCTTGACTTGGTTCGAAAAACTTCCAGAAGGCAGCATAGCCTCCTGGGTGCAATTGGCGGAGGCGTTCGTAACAAGGTTCAGAACGAACACCAAAACCCCGGTGGAAATTGATCAACTGCTCTCCATCGACATGGGCAACAAAGAGTCATTAAAATCCTACAATAGCTGCTACTGGGAGACCTTCAACCAGATTGGGGACTGCCCTACCAATCTCGCCATCGCACAGTACAAAAAGAGGCCTTCCAGTCGGGAACAGACTAAGGGACTCAATCACTATGACACCGCCTCTCACAATGGAGGCCTTAATGGAGAGAGTACACCAGCACATTCAGGTTGAAGAAGATGGCGCCTGTGCCAAAGCAAAGTCTAGCACGGCGGCAGTACCAGATAAAAAGACCGTGGCAAAGGTCAACGCGGTAGAACGTCCGAACAAAAACGGATGAGGCAGGCGGGACAACGGAGAAGACCAGGATAAAAGATGGTTAAGAGTCCGCACTGCCATTACCACGGTATTCAAGAAACTGATCTATCAGATTCTAAGTGAAATACGCGATGAGCCTTTCGTCAGATGGCTAGCTAAGCTAGAAGAAGCACAGAAAGACTACGACGAAAGATTGCGATGCACCTTCCACAAAGAAAAGGGGCACCGCACTGAAAATTGTATGCCATTGAGACAGCGTCTGGAGGAGTTGGTGGCAGCCGGTCACCTGGATAAATAAATTGAAGGAGGGACGCAACCAGCCCCCCAGGACCACAATAACCCCAATGGAATGCCAATTGACACCCCACCTCAAGGTGTGATCAATGTGATACATGGAGTATTTGAACCTGAGCGTGTATGCGAGCTCAGAGGATCGATCAAAAAGGCTGAGCACTTAAGGGAGGTTCTAAGTGCACAACCCACAATCAAGAAAGGAAGAACAGAGGCCATGAACGTCATGTATTTTTCAAACAAGGACTTGGAAAGAATATATTGCCCTCACAACGATGCACTGGTCGTCACCCTTCGCGTCAAGGATTACGACGTCAAGCGAATTTTGATAGACCAAGGTAGCTCGTGTGAGATAATGTACTACGACACCTTCAAACAATTGAAATTAGAGGACAAAAACTTGGCACCAGCTGTGTCCCCCCTGATCGAATTCAACTCAATGCCAGAGTGGCCAGTTGGCAAGATCATCCTTCCAGTCAAAGCAGGAAACGTGACCAAACAAGTGGAGTTTTGGGTATTGAAGGTCTCTTCCACTTACAACATAATCTTGGGAAGAACATGGTTGCATGCCATGCGAGCGGTAGCTTCATCCTACCATCAAGTAATGCGATTCCCCAACGAAGTCAGGATAATTGAAGAGGTCTTTGGAGACCAAATTATGTCCAAGTAGTGCTTCGTCACGGTTAATGGCAGCCGCGCTGCCAAGAGATATGTTCATTCGGTGGAAGAACCTGAGAGCAATGAACTGTTCACAGATGTCGACAAAGCAGCTGATCAAAAAGCGCTGGAAGACTTGGTAAAGGTAAGAATAGATGAAAAGAATCCAGATAAATTCTTTTTGCTCGGTTCGTCATTGTCCAACACTGAGAGATTAGAGGTCTTAGAATTTTTGACCTCTAACACTGAAGTGTTCGCCTGGACACTCTACGACATCCAGGCATTGATCCAAACTTCATCTGTCACTAACTCAATGTCCACCTATCCGCCAGACCAATCATTCAGCCCACTCGCAGATCGGCACTCTACCACGCCGAGATAGTGGCGGAAGAAGTGGGAAATCTGCTAGAGGCAAGAGCTATTAGAGAGGTGTACTACCCCAGATGGATTTCCAACACAGTCGTGGTGCCAAAGAAGAATGGCAAATGGCATGTCTGCGTCGATTATAAGTCAGTCAACAAAGCATGCCCAAAGGACAGCTTCCCCCTACCACGGATAGATCAATTGGTAGACCTAACAGCGGGGCACAACTGGCTTAGCTTTCTGGATGCGTACAGAGGCTACCATCAGATTGCCATGTACGAACCAGACCAAGAGGTCACGTTCTTTACCACTCCAAGAGGACTGTATTGCTATAAGGTCATGCCCTTTGGCCTAAAGAACGCAGGGGCAACATTCCAGAGAATGGTCACCCAGATGTTTGAGCCGTTGTTAGGCAGAACAATGGAAGTTTACATCGACGATATGGTGGTCAAAAGCAAGGATGAGAACGACCATCTAAGGGACCTAGGTGAGATGTTCCAGATTCTGAAGAGGCACAAGTTGCGCCTTAATGCATCTAAGTGCGCGTTCGGTGTAGGATCTGGCAAATTCCTGGGCTTCCAGGTGACCAACCGGGGTATAGAAGCAGACCCCTCCTAGATCAAAGATATTCAGGATCTGGAGAGACCTAACTCAATAAAAGAAGTACAGCATCTCACCGGGATGGCAGCTGCACTCAACCGATTCATTAGCCGGTCGTCAGACAGACTACGACCATTTTTTCAAGCATTGAAAACCAAGTTCGAGTGGGACGAAGAATACGACCGTGCTCTGGAAAGCTTGAAAGAATACATGTCTTCTTCACCACTACTGGTGACCCCAATACCTGGAGAAGAACTCTTCTTGTAGCTGGCAGTCTCTCAGCACGCAATTAGCGCAGTGTTGGTCCGTGTGGAAGGAATCTAACATCTGCCCATCTATTATGTCAGCAAGACATTGCTGGGTGCCGAAACAAGGTACTTGCCACTGGAAAAATTGGCCTTGGCCTTGATGATGGCCTCAAGAAAGTTATCGCACTACTTTCACGCCCACACCATAGTCATCCTCACAACTTTCCCAATAAAAGCTTTGTTTGAGAGGGTGACCTTTTCTGGGCGAATCTTGAAGTGGGCAGTAGAGTTGGGACAATTCGACATCAAGTTCCAACCCAGAACCGCGATAAAGGCCCAAGCTTTGGCAGACTTTATCGCAGAATTCACCCCAAGAAGTCATCATATCTGCCCAGTCGACTTGACTGATACAACCGAACCAAGGATAGAAGTTGACGCCGGAATAGCGCAACCCCTGGTATAGGATATTCAGTCAGACCCCAAGGCAAACCAGAGTAAAGAAAGCAAGGCAGAAGCGAACCATGCTACACTAAGCCAAGACTCACCAACAAATAAAGACTTGGTTCAATCAGATAGCGAGGGGCAGACAGCGAGTATGGACCTTAGAGAAAACACCAGCGACATTCTTAACCCCACAACATTGTCTGATCCCTCCACTTGCTGGAAATTGTTCGTCGGAGAGATGTGGAAGCTCTTTGTGGATGGAGCATCGAACCGGCATGGTGCAGGACTTGGCATAGTCCTCATCTCACCAGACGGCCTGGCTGTGGAGCAAGCAGTCAACCTTGGATTCCCAGCATCAAACAACAAAGCGGAGTATGAAGTGCTTCTTGCAGGTCTCAAATTAGCATCCTACATGAAGGCCACCGAGCTAATGGTGTACAGCGACTCACAGCTGGTGGTAAACCAAATTTCAGGCGACTACGAGGCAAAAGATGACAGGATGACTAAGTATCAAGACTTAGTCAGAAAAGAGATCAAGAAATTTGAAGTAGTTAGGATAGAACAGATTGGTAGGGAGGAAAACAGCAGAGCAGACGAACTAGCAGGCTTTGCTTCAATGGCTGATACATCCATCCCTCATCCATTGCTAATTAACTACTTACCAAGACCAAGCATTAAAGACTCGGAAGCAGAAGAGGTATGTTGCGCCGAACTAGGCCCCTCATGGATGGATCCCATCATACTGTTCTTAAAAGACGGTGTCTTACCAGAAAAAAAGAAGGAAGCCAACAAAATTAGAGCAAAGTCGCAGCGATTTTGGCTCTCCCCATCTATAGCATTGTAAAAAAAGTCATTCTCAGGACCTTATCTAAAGTGTGTCCACCCCAGCAAAGTAGAAGCATTCTTGCTCAAAATACACGAAGGGGTGTGTGGAAACCACCAAGGAGGAAGATCGTTAGCCTACAGAGCCATTTCACAAGGATACTGGTGGCCATACATGCAGGCAGACTCGGAGAAGTATGTGAAGAAGTGCGAGAAATGTCAGAAGTTCGCACACCAAATACATAAACTGGCCAGAGAACTCATACCATTGACCAGCCCATGGCCCTTTACAATGTGGGGCTTGGACATAGTAGGACCACTTCCAACAGCACCCGGAAACAGGACGTTTTTTCTCGCAGCAACAGACTACTTCACAAAATGGGTAGAAGTAGAAGCAGAAGCATTGGCATCAATCAAGGAAAAAGATGTGAAGAAGTTCGTCTGGCAGAATATCATTACTCGATTCAGCATACCTAAAGCCCTAATATCAGACAACGGCACCCAGTTTGATGGCAGAATCTTTAGAGGCTTTTGCGAAGAATACAAGATAGAGTTCTACAATTTTACACCGACATATCTCCATGCTAACGGCCAGGCGGAAGCGTCAAACAAGGTCATCTTGGATGGACTGAAGAAAAGGTTAGAAAGAGCAAAAGGCAAATGGGCGGAAGAGCTTCCTCATGTTTTATGGGCTTACCGCACCACACCTCGACGATCAACAGAAGAAACACCATTCTCCTTAGCCTATGGCATGGAAGCAGTAATCCCGCTGGAAGTTGGCCTCCCCACAATTAGAAGCGAAAATTTTGATCCAGACTTGAATGGAGAAGCCATAGCATTGGAGCTCGACCTCGCCGAAAAAAGAAGAGAAAAAGCACTGGTTCACATCGCCTCATACCAACAAGAGTTATCCAGGAAATACAACAAGACAGTACATCCAAGGCAATTCAAAATCAGAGATTGGGCACTACGCAAAGTAATGGGAAACACCTTGGTCCCAGGAGATGGCAAATTGGGGCCTGTAGACACCCCATTTTTGACCGACCTTAAGACTCAGACGTCACTGATTGAGCGCTTGGTGATGTTGCATAATGTGCTCGTTCAGAAGCTTCAGAGTTGCGGCCGTGAGCCCTGCCTCCGGACTTCCGAACCCTCTTTTGTACCTTGCCTCGATTTGCGAACCAGGCTCAATTTTATCGGTTTCTTTTCTTGAGGGGAGGGAGAGGTCCCGTAGACCATCTCTCAGTGGCCGTGGGCTACATTTTGTGGCCATAGGCCATTTTGCCCATTTCGGAGCCCAGTTTCCGGTTTTCGGGATCGTTGGTCGTGTGCCTCCGTTCGGGACCGCTTAACCATCTCCATTTGCTCCGATTTTTGGCATACTTCCTATTTACTCCCTTTTGAGGGACACTGGGGTCTGAGAAACCCACTTCGTGGCCGAATGCCACTTTCGGTGCTTAACAGCCCATTTTCGGGACCTCGAACTGCGCGTTTTGGCCCCCGAACATTCGTTTTGCAACGGTTTTCGTTCATTTTTGGCAGGTACCTCTGTTTTATCACCGGGGAGGTCACTGAAGGGTGGGAGGCCAGTAATTGTTACAACAACCAGTTATACATCCTCCGACGCCCGTTTTTCACACTTCCGGGCTAATGTTGAACACCTTGGGGCCACTTTCTTGAACTTTGGACCACATATTTGTGATGTACACACTTGGGAGGATCCTAAAAGTTGGTGGCCGGCCAGTAATTCCACCTGACCCTTTTGAACCCCTCCTTCTGGGCTAATGTTGAACACCTTGGGGCCACTTTCTTGAACTTTGAACCACATATTTGTGATGTACACACTTGGGAGGATCCTAAAAGTTGGTGGCCGGCCAGTAATTCCACCTGACCCTTTTGAACCCCTCCTTCCGGGCTAATGTTGAACACCTTGAGGCCACTTTCTTGAACTTTGAACCACATATTTGTGATGTACACACATGGGAGGACACCATCATGTGGTGGCCGGCCACTAAATCAGCTTGACCCTTTTGACCCCTAGCCGGCCGGCTAGGGGGTGTGGCCGGCCGGCCACTTGCAACCAAAATAACTGGCCGGCCGAGATCCTCACACTGTTCACTTTACAGCTGTATAGCTTTATCGCCCAGAAAATATCAATATCCGGGGGATATTTTGTGGGGGAAAGTTGGCCTCCTTTTCCCCCACCTTTAAACCCCCTTTTTGGTCCTTATAACCAGCAGCCAACATCACATTTTGGGGTTGGAAAAAATTGTCTTCAAGCCTCAATACACATATCTCCCTCCATCTCCCTCATTTTCCTAAAAATCCTTAAGTCCTACACCTTGTTTTCTTCATCACCACCAAGCACCACCATCACCACTTCATTTCCAGCAACAAGGAGGGCTTCTCAAAGGCTAAAGGTGCTACAAATTGGTCCAAGAAGCAACAAAAGACTTGTCTCCAAGGGTGAGTTGCCATTTCCCTTTTTTTTGAGCTTTTCTTTGCAATATTTCTTAGCCATCTATGCTTTTTGCTTTGAGCTCCGGCCATAACTGAAAGTGGACTTCTTTTGAGCTCATCTTCATGTCTCATTAAGGGCTCAACCCTGTTTGAGCCCTCCATCTTGCACTTGCTTCATTATCCCTCTAAAATGTCATTTTCTTGCATGATATTTTTAGCTCGTGTGTGATTTGTTTTGGAGCATGTTGTAAACTGATAATAGGCTTATTTTGAGCCCCTCTTCAACATTGAAGAAGGGCTCAACACTGTTTGGAACCTCCATGTTATACTTGCCTTTATACCCCCCTTTTGGTCCCATTTTTGCATGCTTTGGCAGCCTATCATGCTTTCATTTTTGGCCATTTTACAGTTCTCAAAATAGTCTTATTTTGGTCCATTCTTCATGTTTCATTTAGGGCCTTTCATGGTTTGAGACCTCCATATGCCACTTCATGTTATATCTCTCTTTTAGTCCCCATTCTTGCATGTTTTGTTAACCTATCATACTTTTGTTTTTGGCCATTTTACAGGCCTATAAATAGTCTTGTTTTGACCTTATTAACATGTTTCATTAATAGTCTTTGGCTGTTTGGCGAATATTTTGCATACCTCATGTTATAGCCACTTTTGAGCCTCATTTTGCATTGCATTTCTAGCATGTTTGTATACTGTTTTGGCCATTTTACAGTTCTGCAAATAGTCATATTTTTGGTGCCTATTCAATGTTGTAGAAGGGAATTTTTCAGTTTGGGCTTTGCATATACCACTTGCCTCTTTGGCCACCTTTTGGCCCTTTTTCTTGCATGAGAGTGCAGCCATACCTGTGTTTGTTTTTGGGTCTTTTACAGTTCTGAAAAACATCATATTTTGGGTCCCTCTTCAACTTTGTTGAAGGGCCCTAACCTGTTTGAGGACATCATCTATGAGTTGCTTCTTAATCCCATGTTTAGGGCCATTTCTTGCATGCTAGTTTTGCCCTATCTTGGTTTGCTGTTTGGCCATGTTTTGTACTAGTAAAATGCTAAATTTGGGGCTGCCTTGCTTCTGTCTTTACATTCCATGTACCAATTTTGCATGTTTGGTATAGCTGTAGGCCATTTCGGGTCCCAAAATTCATGCTTCGGGACTATTCCATGCATCGGGTGTGTTTTCGCCTCATTTCGGAGCTGCTTTCCCCCACTTTTCAGTGCTGAAATCCCATTACCATGTTTGCATATCATTTCCCATGCCATAGTTCGCATTTTTGCATTGCCTCGGTTTGCGTGCCCGTGTGCACGCATTTCGAGGCACTTCATTTTCATCCATCGGCCTCTTATGTGAGTGTGGCTGAGGCTCTCTCATGTTAGTATAAGTCCATGTTGCATTCTATATGTCATTTCCCATGCCATAGTTCGCATTTTTGCATTGCCTCGGTTTGCGTGCCCGTGTGCACGCATTTCGAGGCACTTCATTTTCATCCATCGGCCTCTTATGTGAGTGTGGCTGAGGCTCTCTCATGTTAGTATAAGTCCATGTTGCATTCTATATGTCATTTCCATGCCATTGCATTATGTATGCCATTGCCTCGGTTTGCGTGCCCGTGTGCACGCATTTCGAGGCACTTCATTTTCATCCATCGGCCTCTTATGTGAGTGTGGCTGAGGCTCTCTCATGTTAGTGTAAGCCCATATCGCATTCCATATCATTTGCATTGTGTATGTCATTTTCTCGGTTTGCGTGCCCGTGTGCACGCATTTCGAGGCATCTCATTTTTACAGCATAGTGCATACTAGGTTATATCTTAGATCGCATTCTGTCATTTTCTCGGTTTGCGTGCCCGTGTGCACGCATTTCGAGGCATCTCATTTTTACAGCATAGTGCATACTAGGTTGTATCTTAGATCGCATTCTGTCATTTTCTCGGTTTGCGTGCCCGTGTGCACGCATTTCGAGGCATCTCATTTTCACAGCATTGTGTATGATAGGATTGTATCTTAGTTGCATTCATGCATATCATGCATATTGCGTTGTGTTCGGGATAGGAGTCAGCCCGGGCACGGGAAAGGAGATGCATTTCGTACTCCTAGTGACAGAATGTGTCTCAATTCCCCAGTCACCGACACTCCGGATCACTCATGATGGAGTTAGGTCTCGTTGTGTTTTCATGTGCATTCATTCTATATTGAGTTGTGCAATTCGACTCCTCGGCCATCATGCCTCGGTATACGTGATTGGTGGCACGAGGATCGAGGCATGCATATATTTGTGAAAATACATTGCTATGCCCCTTTCCTGCTCTCTGTTGCAGCAAAATGAAGAATCAGCAACTTTTCGGGACTTGGCACGCTTTTCAAGAATAACTGCTAAACAGAGGCTAATTGGGGCATCCCGGTGGATTTCCGCGCAAGACAGCCCAGACATGCATCATTCATCAAGAGCAAGGCAGTCCCTGGCTTGCATGCCAGTTTTATTTATTTTCTTAGTTAATTTGTTAATTAATTAGGAATTTGTATAATATTTGGACTGTAATATTTGGACTGTAATATTCTTTCATTTTGGACTGTATATTTATTTGGACCCTCTGCGCGAGGGCAATGCTGTAATAAGTGTGCGTGAGTGTGATGTATGTCTTCCAACCCCACGTCTTTCTTCCCTTTTATTTATCTGCTTATGATGGTTAGATTAGGGCATATTTCAATTAGCATACAGTATGACAGCATGTTTGCATCATTCATCTGTATTGCATGCACCGGGCTCGGCGCATCATACTAACTGCATTGTATTTTTCAAATCTAAATTGAATACATGATAGTTGTAGCATCTCATATGCCATGTTTAGAATAGTCGAGCCTGCTATAGTTTGCATTTTGCATGTGTTGCATTAGGCATTTCTGTATACTTAGGATTCATGCATGATTTCTAATGAGTTTCTGTTTTGGCTTGGAGTACTCGGTAAGGTTTATGCTTTAGCATCCTTGCATGCGTGTGAGTGACTGCCATGAATAGCATGCTTACCATGAGGCTATATGCTTACGTGATATATCTGCCTGAATGCCTGTGGGTGAAGGTTGGGTTATCTGGATTGGAATAAATCATCAAATGTGTGTTTTAAGCCCACTAGATAGTGGCAAAATCATGTTTCCTAAGCCCACTCGAGGGTGGCAAATCCACGTCTTAGCCTACTTGCGAGTAGCACCATCAAACCATTTTCAAACAAACAAATATGAAATGTTTTGTTCCAATTCAGGCGACCCGGTCTATACTTGTATGCTGTGAGCATCACATAGTAATCTAGGCTAATAACCGGAATAAGAACACACAATGTTTTCAAAAATAGATATCATGGTTAGTAGAGGCCGATCTTTGATCGGGCGAGCGGGGGTGCTCACGAAGTGACCTTCCCCAATCGTACCCAAGTTCCCGAGCCGAGGCAACTTTGGTGATGACGGACACGTGGCCTTTTGGCACCGAGTCAGGGTTTCCTAAATTTCCCATTAAAAAAACATTTAGGTGGCGACTCTGTATCTGGCAAAGCAGTCCATGTTTGGCATTTCTTTCAAAAATCTGTTTTCTCAAATTGATTTGCCGGATTTGGACTCTTTGGTTCAGACTCTTTGGTTCAGATTAAGAACCGTGACTACAAGTCGAGTCCGAGCTGTAGCGAGGTCCCCCGCGGGCTTGTTACAGGGCCTAATTGAGAAGGACCTTACAAAGTGGTCGGATTAGCTGGCAAGAGGGCATACCACTTAGAAGATGAGGACAACAAAGCAATTCCCAGGCCATGGAACACTGCCAATCTCAAACTATTTTATTTTTAGCTTTTCTTCAAAATACTTGTAATATTTCTTTTCCCCAATAAAACAAGTAGTTTTCTTTTCAGTAAACACAGTTGGCTGGAAAAACCAACACCCCTCCTAAGCCCAGGATAAGGATCCAGGATGCAGGACGTTTGGTCGGAATACCCAAACACTTTACTCTGGGTTGACTGGAAAAACCAACTTGGAGGTTGGCTGGAAAAACCAACACCCTTCCTAAGCCTAGGATAAGGATCCAGGCTGCAGGACGTTTGGTCGGAATACCCAAACACTTTACTCTAGGTTGGCTGGAAAAACCAACTTGGAGGTTGGCTGGAAAAACCAACACCCTTCCTAAGCCTAGGATAAGGATCCAGGCTACAGGACGTTTGGTCGGAATACCCAAACACTTTACTCTAGGTTGGCTGGAAAAACCAACAACCTTCCTAAGCCCAGGATAAGGATCCAGGCTGCGGGACGTTTGGTCGGAATAACCAAACATTTTTCTAAATTGGAAAGAATAACCAATTTAGAGGTTGGTTGGATTAAACCAACTCTTAGTACTCTTCAACCGATATAAGGATATCGGCTAAAGAGCGGTTGGCTGGATTAAACCACCTCTTAGTACTCTTCAACCGATATCGGCTAAAGAATGGTTGGCTGGACTAAGCCAACTGTTAGTACTCTTCAGCCGAGGTAGGTATCTCGGCTGAAAAGTGGTTGGCAGCTATAATTAGATTGCAAGATCAAGACCAAAATAAGTATCTCGGCAAGTGAATGTTGTACCTCATCCAAGACTTCGGTTAGAAAGTAAAGTACAAGCATGAAGATCAACTGAAGTAAGAGTTGAACAAAAAAGCAGACTTCATTGAAAATTCAAAACAAGTACAAAGGGTGGGGCCTCAGCCCGGTTACAATTTGTTTTCAACAACAAAGAAAAGAAAAAAACAAAAAGAAGAAAAATACAAAGTCAGTTAAATAGATTATCAGGGTCGGCATCAATATCAACTCGGAGCCCGGTTTCACTCGGTAGCACGGTCTCGGTTGGAAGAACGGTTTCAGTAGGCAGCTCATTGGTCAGATCTTCCACCATTAACTCCGATCGAACTGACTGATCGACGGGATCACTGACAGCCGAGGTATCTTTGGGCACGGTGTCTTCTTCATCATCTGAATCCTCAAGAAATTGTTGCTGAAGGGCAGCAGCATATTCCGTCATAGAGCTCAAAATGAAGTATGCTAGAGCATTGAAGACCTCGGTCTCTGGACCGTGACCGAGCTGCTCTACAGCCGCCCTCCAACCGCACTTGAAGAAAAGATCCTTGGCAACTTCACATTGTTTAATTTAAGTCGCCTCCCCCTCCTTGAAACCCCAGAGCTCGGCGTCATCAGCATCCTTCTTCAGCCGCTTTATCTCGGCGTTTTTCTTGCCCTCAAGTTTAGCAAGTTCGTGCAGATATTTATCATTGATAACGGCTGCAGCCTTTTATTTTTCTACTTCAACCGAGCTGACAAGTCCGGTCAGATGACCATTCTCGGATTTTAGCTCGGCTATTTGCTGCCTGGCTTGTTCCAGCTTAGCAGTTTTTTCTGTTACTTCGGCCAGCGCTTGCCTTGTAGTCTTACGGAGTTCAAGCACTCGCTTATAAATGATGTGACTTTTCTGCATGGCCTGCAAAAAGAGGGGGACTTGAAATCAAACCGAGATAAAAGTACTGCAAATCAGAAAGATTAAACAGAAACAGCTACTTACGAGCACCATGGATTTGGTGGCCGAGCGAATGGCCTTTAGCTCGGTCAAATTTTTGTGATGCTCCATGTCTGCTGGAAGGCAAACACTCCTAGCAAGGTTGAATGCCACTATGTGATCCTTCTCAGCGACCACCGAGTCAGTATCCTGGATATCTCGGTTCTGGAAAGTCATTTTCGGAGCCTACTTGGAGGAGCTAGCCCGGTCAGAACGCTCCGGCTGAGGGCTCAGTGGAGGGCTTGGTGGAAGGATGGTTTCATCTTCATCAGCAAGGCGTTGCTCGGTTTGGGTAGTCCGGGCGCGCTTGCTTGGGAGTGATAAAGAGGGTTATTGAGATGGAAGGGCCACTACTGTTTCCTGAGTCTGGTTTTGTAGCGGTACTTCGGCTCGGTGGGTTTCGGTTAAGAGGGCCCTTACTCTGTTCCTCTTCGCCATTTCTTCTTCTTCGGTAGTACGAACTAGGTTAATTTGTGGCAAGTTGGGGTCCGGTTCGGGAGAGGCTTCCAGTAAGAAGTCTGTTATTCTGGCTTTACGTCGGTTGCTGTATTTGTACGTCGGTTCAAAATTCAGCAACTTGGCCCAACTTATTTCTAGATATCGTAGTGCGGTGCGGAGAATGTTCAGATTGGGGTTACTGTATAGTGATTGAAAATGGGCTGAATCTGCATAAAAAAAATTGTTAGGTCGATTCAGGAATAGGAAACCGAAGTAAAACAGAAGCATGCAAAGAAACCGAAGTAATTATACCGGGGGTTCCTTTATTCCAGTTTATACTACGGCCTGGGATCTGGGCTTGGTGGTCTTCGAAATTGCCAGATACCCAGAAAAAATCGTCATCGTTTAAGTCTTTGTCCGGTGTGTCCTTTATTATTTTCTCACGCCGGCGTTGTATTCTTAAATAATAAACCCACCCGTCTTCTTTTGAGCCTATAGAATATTGGTGAAAGAGTTCGGCTAAGCCGAGGTTAATACCAGCACGGCGGTTTAGCTCGGCTATACCATTTATTATGCGATATGAGTTTGTGGAAAGCTGAGTTGGGCATGTCCTAGTTTGCCTAAGGAGTTCACAAAGTAAGGGCTGTACAGGGAATCTTAGGCCGGTTTCTACAATGGAAAGGAGGGTGAAAGGAGCAAAACCAGGGTTTCCCCAAGGTATGATATCTTGTTCGGCTAAGGTGAGATGGACGTCGTCAGGAATGTTATACTCCCTTCGGAATTCGGCCAGGCCACCAAGTGTTTTTACTAAAAACCTATATTTACCCATTTTGTCTTAAGTTATGAATAAATTATACTTGTGATTAAGCTCGGTCGCAGAAGTGGGCTGAGTAGCTCGGTTGAGCGTTCAAAGGAGTGCCTGGGCAACCTAAAGTCTACAAAGTGAAAAAACAAAGGTGTTAAGCACAGACCGTTGGACCGTGCTAAAGAGAAATAAAGGTAAGATATATCAAATCTTAGCTCAGCTATGTGAAACGCTACGTGTCTTAGCCCGGTTTTGAGCAAGGGTTTGGTTATCTCGGTTTGCACTAGGGATTTGGTATCTCGGTTTATACAAGGGGTTCGTTATCTCACTTCGTGCAAGGGTTTTGTTAGCCCGGTTGAACCTCTAGGGGCAACGCTCGTAGTTCGGTTGAACTACGAAGGCTGATTTAGCCCCAGTCATAGCTCAGTCGTGGTCGAGGCTTTCAAACATAGTATTGCATAGACCTAGCACGGTTCAAAAGATCGGCTAGTCGAATCACAAGGAGGTTTTATTTCTTGAAATTACTAGTATAGCATGAAGTATTAGTTCGGTTGGATAAGTCTGACTAAGATTCACAGCAACTACAAACAACTTTCTAGTCCGGTTGCATCATGATTCTGGATCGAAACTAGTGTTTTTCATGTTATTTCTTGAATCCAAGTGGTTCTATTACCAAGTTTTTGCAGAAAAAACAAAGCTAAGAAGAAAATGGAAGCAGGCATGGTGTGTTTTGAAAAACATGTAATGTATTACAAAAAAGGTGCGACATCAACCAAAAGAAGTTAGAAGGATGAGTTACTTACCAGATTACAGCAGAAAATCGAAGATGGAAGCAACGACAGTGAAGAACACGAACTCAACAAACTCAGGGATTGAAGATATGGAGACACAGAAAGGGAGAAAAGGAATTGAATAGTAAAGTAAATGAATCTAAACCCTGAGGATTGTTTTGTGAAAAGAGAATGAAGGTCGAAAAGGCGGGAACTGTTCAAAAAACGCGAGGTACGAGGGCGGCGTGACAGCTGCCTTCAGCCAATAAGAGCTTACCACGTGTCCATGAAATGAGAAGCGTTTCAGTTGCTGTGATTGAAGAGACGTTTTGACCGGACAGGTACAGCCCGGTGTGAATTTAGCTCGGCTGGAAAGGCTAAAAGGGTTTTAAACCCGGCTGGAAAGGCTAAATGGTTTTAGCTCGGTTGGAAGGCTGAAACTTTTTAGCTCGGCTGGTGACAGGTAATCCTTATCATGCAGTGTAGATGGAATTAAGGGGCAATTGAGAGGGTAATTTATATGTAAATTGGGCCGAGCTAGGCAATAGGCTGTTCTTTGGGCCGTAATGAAGAGGCTAGGGAGATGGGCCACGGTCAAGTGTTAGCTCGGTCCAAAGTAAGGCTCTTGCCGCCAGACTAAGTAAAAAGGCTTGGTAATTAGTCTGGTCCTAAAAAGAGCAACGGTTAGTTTGGTCACCACGTTTAGAAGAATTTAGTTCGGTCACGCCATTCAGAGCTGAGATACAGCGACTTCGCACGGTAAGCTTAGCTTTGGCCAGCCCGGTCCAAGCTTGCTACTGTTAGCTCGGTCTCAATAGGTAAAACCAGGGTACAAGCTGTGAAGAGAGAGCTGAGATAACTAGAGTTCGGTCGTTTTGGCCCGTTTAGCATGGCTTTGTTATCCCGGTCATTTTGCCATACTATCGGTTTGAAACCATCTCACTTGGTTTAAGCAGTAAGGGGGGTGTTGAAGGATAAGCATTATCTTTCAGGAGTATGAATCCCAAGAGGACTCTACATGGAAGAGTAAAAGTCCTACTAGGATTATGCCACACAGAACCTACAAAAGCTCACAAACATCACCTATGGAGAGGTAACACACAACTTTGATTCTCGAATACACAGAGCTTTTTGTCTTTGTCTATTTTGCTGACTTAGGCATCAGAGAGGTATCCGGCACACACCCGCCGGCTAGCTCACGTTTGTGTTTTCAGGGAGTAAAGTGACGACGTACGGAGGAGCGCAAACTTGATCAACATGATTATACGGGAAGAATATTTCGTGCCCGTACAGACACAAAGAAGAGTTGGGAAGAGATGAAGATGATGATGATGAGGGAGACGAAGAAAAGTCGGGAACAGGAGATGTTGAAGACGGAGATGAATTTTCTAAGGAGCCTTGACCTTGGCCTTTTCATTGTTTTACTATGCTTAGACTAAATCGATAGTTGAATATGTTATGGATTTTGTGGTTGTCCCAATTTATTTATGAACACTTTTTGCTTACTTTTGGGAGTTTAGTATGATATGTTTTGTGTATAAAAAAATACTTATGGTTGGTGTTTTGGTGAATATGACCTCACCAGGTTGTTTATTGTTTGAAATATGGTAGTATATTGCCTTTTTTTTCTTTTTCTTTTTTTTTTCTTCTAAATTTTTGAAAATTGTGAATGAGGATAAGTTGCTTGATGCTTGAAATATGATGTATTTTGCTTGATATTTTAATGTATTGAATAGTAATTTATGAGGAGATTGTGAATGATACAATTTGTTAACTTCAAACCTTGTCATTATAAAAAATCTAATTTGAAAGTCCATAGCTTGACTAAACACTCAAGATTTTGGCTTTTAGCTTTTATTTGGATTATGGCCAATTGATTTCTATCAAGGCAGTGCATTTTCCAATAGATTTGAAAATTGATTGGGGACCCATTAGTCAATCAATTCTTGCAAAAAAAGTGATAACACCAATCAATTAGCCAATCATTTTGGAGCCCATGGCCATGACAAACAAAAAAAAAACATGCCAAAGTTTGGCATCCTTGTATAATTTGCTTCAATATTATTTACAATCAAATCATAGTGAATCTATTAGGCACTAGGCAATGTTCCAAGCTCACAATCATTTGTGCAATCAATTGTTCTGTACTCTTGCAATATGGATGCATTTTATGCCGAATAGATTGGCATCCAAAATCAAACTTACAACCCTTACACATCAATAATCTACACATACATGGATTACCAAAATCAAATTTACATCCACATTACATCATCCATAAAGAAACCATCCAAATTACATCACATTTATAAAAAGAAATAGTCATTGGTCACGTTTATAAAATTTATTTTTCATTTTTTTTTTGGCTACTAATTATATAGTCGCCAAAAATCTTTGATTTTTTTTGGCTACCAAATATTTAGTCGCCAAAAAACCTTAATTTCCTTTTGACTACCAATTTGGTTCGTCATTAACAACTTCACTTCTTTTTGGCTACTAAATGTTTAGTCGCCAAAAACTTTCTTCAGTTTTGTTTTATATTAATTTCGCCCAATATTTATTCTATGCAACCTGTACCCTGTATATAAATAAAATAATAACAATCTAAGAAAATTTAACTTTTAATGTCAAATTCAAAATATAATAGAAATTCCATACAAACCAAGCATAATCTAATTTAAAATCATAATTCTCTACAAAACAAAGGATTAAACAATACCATGCCAAATGGTAATCTATACCACGCCAAATGTAATATGTTCTATGCCAAAACTAATTGGTACGATGCCAATAGTTATCTGTACAAACAATAGTAATCCACAAAAAACAAAGGACAACATAATAACAGATTATAAAAAAAAACAATGTCCTCCACACACAAATAAAGAATATTCACATTTCCACGCCAAAAACCATTTGTAAAAATAAAATTAACCATTAGTATTGATTGAATAACATTGTCATTTGAAATTATAAAAGAAAATTATATAAAACTCGAATGTATATAATGTTTTCAAAATTGTATAATTATAGTCGTAATCGTATGTTGCATGTCCAGACAAGTTTCTCCCAAGTTTTCCCCTCCCGAAATGCAATTTTTCAGTTTATTTTAAGGCATTTTCAACTTTAACTCCCACCCTAGTTCTCCAACTTTAACTCCCAACCTATGTCTCCTACTCCCATGTTTTCCCCTCCCGGGGGCTGTTTTGAATTTTCGCTCTCAAAACGTCCCTTTTCGTCTAAGTTTAAGGCGTTTTTGGCTCTAACTCCCAACCTATGGGTCCGAATTACATTTCGTCTATTGTCACAGGTCTTATTTTTCATAGGGAACCTATCCGTGAGAGAGCCACACCGTGGTTCGGGGGCTGTTTTGAATTTTCGCCTCTGGAAAGCCCTCTTTCGACTAAGTTTAAGGCGTATTCGGTTCTAACTCCCAACCTGTGAGCCCGAATTACATGTCGTTAGTTGTCATAAGTCCTATTTGTCAAGAGGAAACTGTTCGTGAGAGCCACACGGTGGTTCGGGGGCTGTTTTGAATTTTCGACCCTAAAACGCCCTTTTTCGACTAAGTTTAAGGCGTTTTTGGGTCTAACTCCAAGCCTACGCGTCCTAATTACATTCCGTCAATTGTCACAAGTCTTATTTGTCAAGGGGAAGCTGTTCGTGATAGCCACATGATGGTTTTGAGGCTGTTTTAAATTTTTGAACCCCGAAACGCCCTTTTTCGA
The DNA here is from genome assembly GCF_055761805.1 of Camellia sinensis. Taxonomy (NCBI): domain Eukaryota; kingdom Viridiplantae; phylum Streptophyta; class Magnoliopsida; order Ericales; family Theaceae; genus Camellia; species Camellia sinensis. Next base: position 11,254,548 of record NC_138965.1, read on the forward strand.
CTAAGTTTAAGGCATTTTTGAGTCTGGCTCCAAGCCTACGTGTCCTAATTACATTTTGATAGTTGTCACAAGTCCTATTTTTTAAGGGGAAGCTGTCCATGAGATCCGCACGGTGGTTCGGGGGCTGCTTTAAATTTTCGCCCCCGGAACGCTATATTTCGACTAAGTTTAAGGCATTTTCGGGTCTAACTCCAAGCCTACGTGTCCTAATTACATTCCGAAAGTTTTCATAAGTCCAATTTGTCAAGGAGAAGCTCTTCGTAAGATCCACATGGTGGTTTGGGGGCTGTTTTGAATTTTTGCCCCCGGAACACCCTCTTTCGACTAAGTTTAAGGCGTATTCGGCTCTAACTCCCAACCTATGGGTCCGAATTACATGCCGTCAGTTGTCACAAGTCTTATTTGTCAAGGGGAAGCTGTCAGTGAGAGCTACATGGTGGTTCGAGGGCTGTTTTGAATTTTTGACCCCGAAACGCCCTTTTTCGACTAAGTTTAAGGCGTTTTCGGGTCTAACTCCAAGCCTATGCGTCCTAATTACATTCCGTCAGTTGTCACAAGTCCTATTTGTCAAGGGGAAGTCGTCTGTGAGAGCCACATGGTGGTTCGGGGGTTGTTTTGAATTTTCGCCCCCAGAATGCCCTCTTTCAACTAAGTTTAAGACGTATTCGGCTCTAACTCCCAACCTACGGGTCCGAATTACATGCCATCAATTGTCACAAGTCCTATTTGTCAAGGGGAAGCTAGTTTATGGGTTCGTATCAAATTTCATAGCACAAAAGGTTTTTATTGCAATTGTGACTTACAGTCTTTCGCATAACTGGATCATGATAGTGAAGTTGCAAACTATTTTCATGGATCCTATCTAAAATTAAATTGTAGTCATCGCTGGATAGTTGGCAATCATTGAACAGTCAAGATAGATGACCTTTCACTAGAAATGATGAAAGAAAAAATGAAAGTTTTAACTGGAGTTCTTAACCTACCGGTTAGAAATCATGGAGTGCAGAAAGTCAAATTCATTGGAGATGCTGTTGCAGCCAGTAGCTGTCTTCCTTTCTCGTTTTACTTTTCTCTTTTAAAAAATCTATTCAGAAAAAAATAGTAATAGTAATAAAAAGAAGGAATTTATATGCAAATTGATAATGCCAAAAATGAAAATTAAATAGTTTAACAGATTATTGTTTTACCTCTGTCCATACGTCAAAAACACTTTTTAAGGTGTCCTTCCGGCCAACCATCTGAGAACTGATCTCTAACTAAGAACCAATAAACCATGCAAATTATGTTTGCAGGAGATCAATCAAGAGAATAAACATGTATGAAGAAAAAGCCCAACAAAGTTTTCATGAGAAAGACTCGATCTTCGCCGAATGGTATTCTTTCTTTAAGTGTCAATTACCATTTGAATGCTTCTTCCTTAATTTTGTTATCTTTCTATATAACTACTAGCCTTTTTATTCAAGAAACCTTCAAGGAGGGAAGAAAAATTTATTCACAAGGTTGATATGCCTTTGTGGAGGAGCTATTACTCACCAGTATAGGGGTGCAACTTGGGCGGGTTCGGTCGGGTTGGGGGTATGCCCAAGCCCGACCCGAATTGTATTTGGCAGTGCCCAAGCCCGCCCAAGCCCGACCATGAACCCGAGCATTGCTGCCCAAGCCCGGCCCGAGCTTTGTATTTTGAACTCGGGTTAGCCCGAATTGCCCGAGTCCAGAAACCTGTAGGTAGATCTAAAGGTAGGCATAAAAGATGCTAATCTAATGGTAGAAGACTAACCAAAAAAAAATAAAAAATAAAAATTAAGACTAACTCTTTTACTTAATAGAAGACTAACCAAAAAAAAAATAAAAAATAAAAATTAAGACTAACTCTTTTACTTAATTTATATATATTATATAATTTATTAAATTATATATATATTATATATAATTTATTATATAATTTATATAATATATTAAATTCAATTCGGGTTCGGGTTGCTCGGGTTGGCAATTGGTTCTGCCCAAGCCCGGCCCGAATTGCAATTCGGGCATCAAAAATTTGCCCAAGCCCGTCCAGATTACAAGATATAGTTGCCCAAGCCCTAAAAAAACTCGGGCTGGGCTCGGGTTGCTCGGGTTGAGCCCGCCCGAGTTACACCCCTACACCAGTATACTCTGCAAGTGCAGCAAGTGCAATGGAATTTGCCTTTAGTCCTTCCTTGTTACATATATACTTGAGCCTACAATAACCATTTTTCAACAAATCAAGCTGCATAATTGCAATCACAAAAAGGTGACAACTCAAATACAGTAGGGGGCAATCATCAAAAATACACCCAAGCAGTGATCAATAGACATGTTCAGACCACACCCTCCATGCCTTTCTATGCCTCTTCCTAACCCGACCCCCTCTCCAACTATGAAGTACACGCATAGCACTCCCTGGCTGCACTCAAACCATGCTAAACACAGATGGAGCTAGTAACTATAATTGCATTACAATCCATTTTCTAAAAAATATATACAAATATATATATATATATATATATTACGGGAGTATATTCGGGCTCAAAATCTGATATCAAGATTTATTTTAGTATTTTGTGTGTGTGTCTGCGCGCGGGTGCGTGTTTGTGTTGAGGGGTAGTTTGAGGGGGCAATTTTTCTAATCATAATAACTCACACACCACAACCACATGTTGCTAAAAAAGTCTAAACCCATTCAATACCTCCAAAGGGCCGCACCCAAAAGTCAAAGCATCTCTCAACAATAAGTAATGTATATGAAAATTTAGATAGCCTGACCTTTCACCTGCACATACAATTAAACCTACAAACAGCCTAAGTTCCACGTTAAACCTCTCAATATACTAGAAACAAGCTAACTATCCCAATTAGTTACAATAACCCACATTGTCATGCAACGGGTAACAAACAAGAAAACTCACTTAAAAAAATTAGTCATGATGATATTAGTTGAATTCATCGATCCTACTTATATATTCAAGATCACCTATTCAAACTTCCAATATGGAATGGGATTGTTACACTTCCTCTAATTAGAAAGCCTAGAGGGCATAGGCCCTAAAACCTTGGGCTGAGACTGAAGCTGACGGATGCTCTCTAGGACAAGATTATGGACAAAATCTCTTTATCAAAATTTTGACCAATTCAAATTCAGTTGACTTATTTGAATTCAAATTTTTGCCAAAATATTGGTTTTACTTTAACACGGATGCTTTCTTTGTCATTTCTTTTTCTTATTCACCAAAATAAACAAAAAACTAAACTGTAGTGTGTTCATACCAAATAAACAAACAAATAAATAACTAGTAGATGGAATATAACAACCAAATAAATACAAACAAATAAATATTAATGAATCAAACATTGAAAATTCTGTTCTTCACTCTCAAAACAAGATCATAATATGCCCCAATATGGCTAGGAATACATACCTTTCTTCAAAGGAGTTGAAAAAGGATCTATGTGCGGGTCGAAATGTCCTCAAAAATGAAAAAGAATTTTCTTGTTTGCTCACCATAGTAGACGGATATCTCAAAATCACCAATCCAAAACCTTCCTCTCATGCTAATGTTTGACACTTCCATTACGCCCATAGTTCTGCAGCAAGTGTAAAAGCCTGGCATATATTTTGAAGGAAGACAACTAACTAAACTTTTCATTACACTTAAAATCCTGAAATAGAGTCTAACCCTACGAAATCAATTGTGATTGCATAAGAAATAGTTCCCTGTCCTCATCTGATATGCTGATAAAATCAATGACATTCTGGTGACAAGAATCATTGCTGTGGTGTTGGCTGCCATTGCTTTTTAGGCTCACATAAGAACACGAATTCCAAGTTCCTTTACCCGAAAAGCTTCTCCTGCATCCACTGAGACATCCACTTCATCATCATCTTCCATTAACTGATTCAAAATCTTTCCTATGAATGTTCACATCCTCAGTTCACATGACCTGCACATAGAACACACATACATTTAGATTAGCAGTGAAGGAACAGTAAAAGACATTGAAGATTCCCTACTCTTCTTGCTAACCAGCTGGGAATCTCACCTTGGGAAGAAATATGCTTAAATATCACATTGATACAGTTCCTCTGCAATGGAATTGACAACTTTAACTACTAACTGAACGCAGACAACATAATGAGAGAGAGAGAGCACTTACTAGAGCTTTCTTTTTATACATGTTACTTCACTGAACAGTTCCAATGCAATTATTGCCGTGGATTCCAACTCAGCCAAAGTGAATTTTTTATAATTTCAGTGCATGTCTACAATTAAGTTGAAAAATAGCCTCAACCACTTGGCTGCAATAATGTTTCACTTCCATATATAGACCATGTTAGGCATGGATTCCAACTCAACCGTTTAGATTCAAATCTTGCAACAAGCATAGAATACCAAGAGCCCCCCAAGATAGCATGACAACATTATTTGCAGTTCACATGATGCATGTTTCCTAACCAATATCATGAAGAAGGCCAATAAAGTTCATACCGCAGTTTAAACCATCTAATGATCAAGTGAGTAATCAACTTGTTCCATCTGCATGAAGCACTTTGAACGATTCCATCTTGCCCAGGTCAGGGGGCAGCCCATCCAGCATTGAGCATCCACTAAGAATGATTTCAAGGGATTTGACCAAAAAAACTTTCTTTGGAAGCTTCCTTAGATTTTTACAGCCTTCAAGATTCAACAAAACAAGGGTCCCTAATTCCCCAATTGATTCGTGAATCCCAACCAAATTTATGCAATATTTAAGGATCAATCTCTCAAGATTAGAGAGCTGTGAGAAGTCAGGGGAATTGGTAAGGCTATAGAAATAACTGAGATCAAGGATTTTCAATGATCTGAGCAATTGTCAGAAAAAAGTAAGAAATCGGTCACTACAAGAATTCATATGGATCCCAAAAAATAAAATAAAATAAAATAAAATAAAATCAATAGAAAACAGGATTAAAAAAAAATGAATCATACCTTGGTTCTCTTCCAGACTTGTTCCAAGCTACTATTTTGCATTTCAAGGGCAAATAGGCTATCCAAAGTAAAATCATTTGGTATAGATTTTAAAGGGAATCCATGCCAACACAACCATCTTAACTTCTTAGGAAATTTTTGATATTCGCCACTAAGTCTTACATTATTAAGCTGAAGTAGTCTTGAAGTGTGCATCTGTGAACATGCATCAGTTTTCAAATCATCTGATTCTGATTCTGAAAATGATTCTATGAAGGTAGGAATAACACGGAGAAAAGAGAATAAGCCACGGCGACGTCGCTTCAATGAATTGCCTTCGTTAAACATTGTATGTTCTGCAACAAAATCTTCATTTTGGGATTGTGCACCGCTTGCAATCTTGGCTGGCATATCTTTTAAGTTGAGGCTAAGGCCTTCAATTGTTGTTGTTCCCTGATAAAGAAAAGTTAGAAAAGTAGTCACTACAATGAAGAGAGAGAGAGAGAGAGAGAAGCATAATTCTTACAGTTTTATCCCTCAACACATTGAAGGCATCCTTATGACACCACACTCTGCTACACTTTCCAGGTTCCTTTTGTGATTCTCGGCGAACAATTTCCCTACCCATGTCTCTAAGCACTTAGTGCATTAACAGCTTGTTGTTATCTTTATTAACTTCTATGAGACCTCTATGAGTGAGATTTTGAATACCAATTGTTATGGAGAAATCATATTTCTCTAATATTTTAACTATGTAATCCTTGTCCTTTCCAACAAAGAAACAAGCAAATATCAAGGAATAAATTTTTCTCATGATCATCTAAAGAATCATAACTCATTTTAAGAACATTATGAATTTTCTCGGGAAAAAGTGTTCTTAATTTTGCTAATGCACTTTCTCTCCACATCAATAGTTTCACCAGACAAAGAAGAGCCCAAGACTTCCAAAGCTAGCGGAACGCCACCACAGTGGTGTATTACCCTTTTTGAGTGCTTCATGTAAGCTTCAATAGGTTTGTCTTGTCCAAAGGCATGCCAGCTGAAGAGACGGAGTGCTTCATCATCATTCAATTCCTTAACCACATACGACTTGTACACTTCATCAGCCTTTAGCAATTGCACATGTCTAGTAGATATCATAATCTTACTTCCTGGTTGAACCCAATCTCGCATCCCAAATAATGCATTTACTTGGTCCAAATCATCAACATTATCAAGAACAACTAGAACTCTTTTATAGCACATAGCATCTTTAAACTTATTGATTCCCTCAGCAACACAGTGTATTCTTTCCTTATTCCACTTCAGAATATCTGAAACAAGCTGTCTTTGCAAACAAACCAAACCATTAGGTTGTTTTGCAGTTTCTCTAATATTTGCAAGAAAACTGCTACCTTCAAATTTGTCGAAGTTTTAGTTATAAACAATTTTTGCAATGGTTGTCTTCCCTATTCCACCCATCCCATAGATCACCATTACGCTGACATTGTTCAACCCACCTTGGAACCACGGATTAATGTCTTTTACATGAGAATCTATTCCAGTTTGATAGGGGGTAACGCTTAAGACCATGAAATCCAATTTACTCAAAATCTCCTGAACAATTATTTGGATAAACTTTGACTCATGCCTGCACATTGTGTTCAAAATAGAAACTAACCGAATTAAGCATGTCATGAACTGAGACGAGATGACAATTTTTGGGATTATTATAATTAAGAGAGTAAATTATACATCGTAAAAGGTGGGGGGGAAGGTTGTCTGCCTACTATCTCTTCCAAAACCTACAATAAGCGGGAGCCTTGAGCGTTGGGAACAAACTTTTCTTTTCTTTTTAAAAGGTCTCCATGGTTAATTTAACCCTATAACTACACCAGAAAGATCTTCCAGGAATTTTATCATTTGGATTGGCGAAATGTTAGTGGTAAATTGCTATAAGATCTTAGGGGTTTGTAATGGCAGTAAGATAGGCTTAGATTAACCAGTCCAAGTCCAAATCCAACCAAGTATCTCAATGTAAAAGATAACCTATTTTTAATATAGAAGAAGGGAGAGAGAGAAAGAGACCGAGATTAACAGAGACAGAGATTGAGATAGACAGGGATCGACAGAGAGATCGGCAGAGAGAGAGAGACCACGATCGACGGAGATCGACGGAGAGAGATCGGCAGAGAGAGAGAGAGAGACTGAGATCGACAGAGAGAGACCAAGATCGACAGAGAAGAGACAGAGATCGACGGAGAGAGACCAAGATCGACACAGAAAGAGAGAGAGAAAAAAAAAAAACTACTTGCAGTAGCAGCGGTGGTGATTTGCGACAGTGGCGATGTGCGACGGTGGCGTGCAACTGCGGCCAGCGATGGTTGGGTGGTGAGTGGAGGTAAGGTTTGGTGGTAACTATTCTCTGTGTGTATGTGTGTAAGAGAGACAGAACAGAGAAAAGGTTGGTGGAAACTGTTTAGTGGTTGTCCCAATTTGTTTATGAACACTTTGAAATGTTACTCTTTTTGTGAAATAATTTTTTTCATAAAATTTATACCTTTTATTGGAATTTACATCTTTTGTGAAAACGAAACTTACATCTTTTGCGAAGTCACTTACATCTTTTGTGAAAAAACTTACACTATTTCTGAAAAGTTACATCTTTTGTGTAATAATTTCTTTCATAAAATTTACACCTTTTGGCTAAAACTTACACTTTTTTGTGAAAATACTTATACCTTTTTTGAAATGTTACTCCTTTTGTGAAATAATTTTTTTCATAAAATTTATACCTTTTGTGAAAACGAAACTTACATTTTGTGAAGTCACTTATATCTATTGTGAAAAAACTTACACTATTTCTGAAAAGTTACATCTTTTGTGAAATAATTTCTTTCATAAAATTTATACCTTTTGCTAAAACTTACACATTTTCTAAAAATTTACACATTTTCATGGAAATACTTACGCATTTTCTGAAAAGTTACTCCTTCTGTGAAATAATTTTTTTCATAAAATTTACATTTTTTTTTGGAACTTTCACCTTTTGTGAAAACCAAACTTAAACCTTTTGTGATGTCACTTACATCTTTTGTGAAATAACTTACGTTAATTTTGAAAAGTTACGCCTTTTGTGGAAAAAAAAAATTTCATAAAATTTACACCTTTTGCTAAAACTTACACCTTTTCGGGAAAATACTTACACCGTTTTTGAAAAGCTACTCCTTTTGCGAAATAATTTTTTTTTATAAAATTTACATATTTTATTGGAACTTACACTTTTTGTAAAAACGAAACTTACACTTTTTGTGAAGTCATTTACATTGTTTGTGAAATAACTTACACTAATTCTGAAAAGTTACGCCTTTTGTGAAATAATTTCTTTTATAAAATTTACACCTTTTGCTAAAACTTACACATTTTTTTGAAAATTTACACCTTTTTGTGGAAGTACTTACATCTTTTCTGAAAAGTTACTCCATTTGTGAAATTATTTTTTTCATAAAATTTACACCTTTTGTTGAAACTTATTTCACAAACGGAGCAATTTTTCAAAAAAGATGTAAGTACTTCCACGAAAAGGTGTAAGTTTTAGCAAAAAATATAAATTTTATGATTTTTTTTTTCCACAAAAGGTGTAACTTTTCAGAATTACTGTAAGTTATTTCACAAAAGATGTAAGTGACTTTAGAAAAAGTTTAAATTTGGTTTTCACAAAAGGTGTAAGTCCAAAAAAAATGTAAATTTTTTGAAAAAAATTATTTCACAAAAGGAGTAACTTTTCAGAAAATGTGTAAGTATTTTCACGAAAAAGTGTAAATTTTCAAAAAATGTGTAAGTTTTAGCAAAAAGTGTAAATTTTATGAAAGAAATTATTACACAAAAGATGTAACTTTTCAGAAATAGTATAATTTTTTTCACAAAAGATGTAAGTGACTTCACAAAAGGTTTAAGTTTGGTTTTTACAAAAGGTGTAAATTTTATGAAAAAAATTATTTCACAAAAGGAGTAACGTTTCAAAAAAGGTGTAAATATTTTCACGAAAATGTTTAAGTTTTCAGAAAACATGTAAGTTTTTACAAAATGTGTAAATTTTATGAAAGAAATTATTTCACAAAATGTGTAACTTTTCAGAAATAGTGTAAGTTATTTCACAAAATGTGTAAATTTCGTTTTCACATAAGGTGTAAGTTTCAATAAAATGTGTAAATTTTATGTAACAAATTATTTCACAAAAAAAGTAACATTTCAAAAAAGCTATACGTTTAACCATATGAAAATTTGTAACATATGGTGTAACTTTTTCACAAAATGAGTAAGTATTTACAAAAGGTGTAAGTAATTTCTCAAATGGCGTAAGTTTTCAGAAAATGTGTAAGTAATTTCATAAAAAAAACATAAGTTCTTAGAAAAGGTGTAAGTAATTTCACAAAAAAATATAAGTTTTCAAAAAAAGTGTAAGTTTTCACAAAAGACGTAAGTTTTCCCAAATGATGTAAGTTTTAAAAAATCAATTACGTTTTTTTTCTAAAATTACTTACGCCTTTTGTGAAAATTTACGCTTTTGTGAAATTATTTACACCTTTTGTGACAATTTGCACCTTTAGTCATATAATATATTATTTGATTAATTTATTTGGAACAGGTCACCAATGTGTAAATTTTAAATATTTTGATATAACTTAATACATAAAAAAATATAAATACAAAATAAAAAATGTATAAATATCTTACACATCATATACAAGGCACACCTAAGAAAGGTTGTACATATAAAATGTCACATATTTTCGAATGGATTCTGGCCCACATGGTGTAAACACTCTCCTGCTCCTGTCGGCTTTGATTTGTTAACTCAAGATCCACCTCTTAAAAAATTAAAATTTCTTATTTTTCTTATTTTTATTAGATTTTTTTAATATTTTAAACAAATTATTTCTAAATTTTTTTAAATATACCTAATATAAACATATTTAAGAAATATAAAATTTATAAAAAAGAATTTTAGAAAATTCATTAAATATTAAAAATATAAAAAAAATCAATACATTTTTCATATTTTTATATATTTATGAATTTTTTAAAATATTTTTTTACAAATATTTTATTTTTTAAATAAATTTAAATAAGATATATCTACAAAAATAAAAAAAATTACTTAAAAATTTAAAAATATTTATTAAAAATAAAAAATATAATTTGTAAAATATTAAATTCAAACATGAATATCTCGGCGAGCGCAAACGCGTGGCGGAAAACAGCTCATAAGCAGCACATAATCTGACGATCCAGATTGGACTTAGGAGAGAAAATAAAAGAAATAATTATTTAAGTAATAAGAAAAAAAAAAAAAAATTATTGTGATTTTTTTTCTTTTTTGTTTGAATAAAGAAGAAATAAAAGAAAAGAAATGATTGTGATTTCTCTCATTCTTGTTTGGTTAAGTTTTATTAAGAGAAAAAAAAAAGAAATTATTTTATGTTATATTACCAAAATAATCTTTTTATATTTTCAATTATTTTATTTCTTTTATTTTTATAGGGACAAAATTGATATTATGAAAATAGTGATTTCTTTTCTCTCCCAATCTCTCCACTTTTGGAAAAATTGAAAATGAGGCTTATAATAAGAGAAATGAGCTTCTCTCCATTTCTCTTCATTTCTTCCATTTCTCTCTATTTAAATTATCCAAAAAAATAAGAAAAATATATACCACTTTATTTTTTTTTTTTTTTTCTTTCCAAATCACTCAATCCAAACATAGCGTAAAAGACTACTAAGAGAGAGAAAATGTTTATATAAATAGTAGTAATGCCCTTTCCTCAATAGCAGCTACAAAAGGAGTGTATCATCATTCTTAATCGTTAAATCGAAGAAATTCAACTTTGCTCCGAGCTTTGTGTTTTTCTCTTTCTTCAACAACTTGTTTGTAGAGTGAGTCGAGATGGGAGTTCTTGATCATATCTCCGATATGTTCGATTGCTCTGGTCATGGTCGCAGTCACAGTTTCAAAAAACGCAGACCATTGCAGGTACATATACAAAAGTTTCAATTCAAATTTTTTTTTTTTTGGTTTAATTTCATTGTTGTTTTTGTATTCTACCTCTCGTATATACATCACTGTATTGCAAATTATTTTTAAATTTGTTAGATCTGTTGAGTTTGTGTTTTCAATTTTTGGAAATAGTAGTTTGAATCCAACTTCCTAATAGATTCTGACACTTTTTGGGTCAGATCTGACGAACATAGATCTCTTTAAATCAGTGTATATTTAGAAAAATATTTTCAGATTAGTAGTGAACTTCACAAATATTAAAAAGCAAAATCATAATTTTTTTCATGTATTTGTAATTAATTTTTACAAATACTGTGTCATGAAAATTTCCCCTTTTTATATACACTTTGGTGTTCGGCCGATTAGAGTAGAGTACGGACCGGCCGGGCTGAGATCAACCACCGTGCTACCTACCATGGTGACCCGGCTGTGCCACCGGTTCTGTGTGATGAAACAACATGAACTGCTGATAATGGTGTCGGTCATGGGCATTGTAGTCATTTCAGTAATCAATATACTTGTTGATTTAGCATTTTCAAAAGTTTGCTAGTTTTGACTTCGTTTTTTTTTTAATGAATCTTTTTAATATTTTAATTTATAAATTTACTTAATTTATATACACTTTAAAGGCATAAAATTTATAGCATGAAAAGTTAAAAAAAATTCATTACATACAATGAAATTTTATATTTTTAAGTGTATCTATTTGTAAAAATATAATTTTTTAATTAAAAAAATTAAAAAATCACTATAAATTGTCAATTTTTTATTTTATATTTTATATTTTATATTTTATATTTTTTTTATAAAATATCAAAAAATTATAAAAAAATCAATTCACAAATATTTTAATTAATTAAAACATTAAAAATAAAAAATACTGATAAAAAATGAAGAAACAGTTTTTAAAAATTCAAAATAAAATAAAGTGGGTAGAATCTTTGGTTTTTCTGGGTTGGTATCAGGACCGTCCACCTGGCGGGATCTTCCAGAATAAACCATTGGCCACGGGTTTTTGTCGTTTGGGTTGGTGGGCCAAACCTTTTGTCGGGATCCTGAACAGTCTTTCCTCTCATCATCCTACTTGGATTGGATTTGGATGGGATATACATTACAGGGTAATCATTCCCTGTAAATGCCTCTACATTGTTAAAATGTTACCGACCTAGACCTACTACTAGCTTTTCGCCACTTCTGCTTGCTCACGTAATCCAAGTGGTTGTCGTTTGTCAACAAATTAAAATAATTAAAATGTTAGAAATTTATTATAAATTATCACATTATTTTTTAATTTTTTTAAATAAAATATCGAAAAATTAATTAAAATAATTAATTTTCAAATGAAATACTTATCTTAAGTGGCCCATTCTTTTAGGATGTGCATGCACCACATGCTATCTGGTCCCACATGACTTACAATTCGAGGATAGTAATATCTAGTCTAGCTGGTAAAAGGCCCATGGGGTTGTTAGAGATTGTAATGGAGCGGGTTCCAGGATGGGTTTGTAGTATCCGTGTAAGGATGGCAATTGGTTGAGATGTCGTGTCCATTTTTTGATTTCAAATTCAACAATTTTCTATTTTTTTCTCATTTTGTCCGTTTTGACCTATTCATTCACTCTAGATCCTACATTATTAATACTCTTTCAATTTTTTCTTCTTCTATTTTTTATAATTAGGTTGGGTAAAATATAATCAGATTTTGGGTAATTTTGTCATTCCATTACGCCTCCTATTTTGATTCGTATCATGGTAGTGGAATTTATGAGGTGGTGAGTTGGGTTAATTTTGTAATTTTAAAAAAAAATATATATTAATAAAAATAAAAAATAATATGATATATTACGAAAAATAATTAATAAATTATAAAAGTTTACTTGATGGAAGATGGGAGATTTAGGCCTAGTTTGGAAAGACTAAAATAAGTCCACATTTTTTATTTTTTTTATTTTTTTTTAGTCACATCAATCAACATCTGTTCTCTATTTTTTTACACATCTTTTTATAAAAAGTCAAAAAGTGTACTTATTTAGAACATCTCAAACAAAATTTTGATATTTTATTCTTTATTATATTTAAAAAATTAAATTTAATCTGTATAATTGTGATAAAAGTTAAGTAAAACGGATTTATTCCAAAAAAAATAAAGTTTTAAGTAAAACGGAGCAATGGAAGGAAAATCTGCCCTTACAGGCATCCTAGATTAGTAGCATTTTGTTGTTTATATTTTATTTTTGATTTAAAAATTGCGACTATTGTCACCTTTACTTAGGACTACACATAGGCTTATCTGATTCAAGAGAATTGCCCAATCCAAATTGCCTGCATTTATTTGGACGGTTTTGCCCAATCCAAATTGCCTGCATTTATTTGGACGGTTTTGCAGAAGTGTTAGAGTCGGATGCATGTTAGGACTTTCCTATTGTGTGAATTGCTGGCGGGTCGCGGGTTTTTACCCTCACCTGCACTCATCCGTCACATCTTTTTATATTTTTTTGAAAATCTGGACCGTCTGATTTTTTTTAGTCTGTAGAAAGTACAGATAACGTTGGTAGCAAGTTTTTTATCCTTCTCAGCATTTGAGTTTTTTTTTGTTGTTTATAGACAAGCTTCAAAGTTTGAGTCAAAAATTATTTTCTTTGTTTTCTAAACCACAAAACAGAGATATAAACTCTTTTTGTTTTCTCCTAAAAAAAATTCTTAGAGTATAGAAACCCTATCATAGATTGAAAATTAAATAAATGATATAATTTTCATTTTTTATGGAGTTTATGAGTTTGTAAATATTTTTATTTTATTTTCTTTAAGGGGTTTGGATTTAGATGAAATTTGACAACAATTTATTTTAGTTCCCAACTAATTATTATTATTACATTTTGATTTTGGATGAGTGTAAAAGTTAATGACGAATTATTTTTAGTTAAGTTTAGGATTTTAAATGATTTTAATTGTATTGTTAGGTACTAGACAGTGAATGATTTTTAACGGAAAAAATTTAATCTGTAAATCGTCCGCAACCGCTCGTATATTCACGAACCCTATCTGTACAAATTGTAACCCGTACTGTGGATAGTTGCGGGTTCAATTTTTCTTAAATTGCAAACTTGTGGACAGGTACAAACCGCAAATTAAATTGTCAAATATCGATTCACGAGCACCCCTGCCTTTATTGGTTTCTTTTAAAATTTTGTTTTTTTTTTTTTGAAAAAATAGAAATTATTTTGTAGGAAATAAACATTAAAAAATGTTCTTAAATTTTCAATAGTTAAAAAATAGAAAATTATATAAAATAATTAGTGTTTTTTATTTTTTATCAATTTAATTTTTAAAAACAAGTTATTGATTTTAAAAATGAAACCAGATAAGATGTATATATATGATTTTATTTTTTTCATCATCTGTCTGGTGATGTGTGATCAGACGGTGGAGATAAGGGTGAAGATGGACTGCGAAGGATGCGAGAGGAAAGTGAAGAGAGCGGTGGAGGGAATGAAAGGTGTACAGTCGGTGGACGTGGACCGAAAACAGCACAGGCTGACAGTCGCCGGATATGTGGACCCCGACAAGGTGGTGGCCCGCGTGGCTCATCGGACGGGTAAGAGGGCCGAGATCTGGCCTTACGTACCCTACGATGCGGTGGAACACCCTTATGCACCTGGGGTGTACGACAGGAAAGCACCAGCTGGGTACGTGCGATATTCTGAGGACCCACGTGTCAATCAGCTCGCACGTGCCAGCTCTACTGAAGTTCGCTACACCACTGCTTTCAGTGATGAAAACCCTGCTGCATGTGCTGTCATGTGATCGTCATACTTAAATAAATATCACCCCCCAAAAAAAAAAAAAAAATTTACTAGATCACCCTTTTGTTGTAAAAATATATACAAGAGAATTGCAAATTAGTTAGAATAAGTAAAAATAATTGTAAAAATATAGAGGAACGGGTGGGGTATGTGTTCTGGTGTAAGTCAGATCATAGTTTTCACGAGTACTTCTATAATTTTGCAATTACTTTTTTTTATTTCTACTAATTTACAATTTCTTCTATATATAATATGGTTAATGGGGTATTCAAAATCTTACTCTTATATTCTGATGCATTTTTAATCGTACAATTGTGCGAGGAAGAGTGTATTGGATACAAGAAAATGAAGATTTTGAGTGAGGTTCTATTCTAGCCTCTAAAAATTGCGTCTTTTGTGGAAGAATTGTGTGTTTTGGACTGTTAGTTTTTGTTTTATTGCATTAGATATTTTGTAGAACCCAAAAGAGACAATTTGTTTTTGTTTTTTTGGTTTTTAATTTGGTTGGTGTATATTGTGTTGAATTTTAGTTTGGTTGAAGTGAAAGAGATGAATGTTGAAATGTAAACAAATGGGTTGTCATCCTTTTACGTTTGATTTTTTATTGACAAAAAATGGGGTCGTGGTTGATGAATGGGGTGTACCATTCAAAAGTTTCATCATATAGTAGGAGAATTGCTTTATGTCAATCACATTCATACCCACATGCAATGAGAATGGACTGGACATTATTGCCCTGGAAAGACATGTATGGTATTATTTGTATGATTTGTTTTGCGACCAATGTTTGATTCGATTGGGTGGAAAATAAGGTTGGACAACACAAAAAGCTGGAGTGGTTCCACAATTCTATTATGACTTCTTTGATGATGGCTGCTTGGGCTTTGTATTTTTATTTACTTTCTCCTTTAAATTTTTAATGTTTTACCTTTTGTGGGCACAATATCATTATCACCACCAATCAAGGGCATAAGTTGTATTGTTGTGGTGATGTGGTCTGCCTGTTTGGTGAGTTACAATAAAAGGTTAAAAAACACTAAATTTTTCGTTTCTTTTTATTTTAATGCAAAAATATTTTCTGAAATTGAAGGAGTAACTTTTGGTGTTTTAGCGGGTTCCCATTCCATCCCACAAACAATTTTTGGAGATGTTTGCCCAACTAATTTATTTGTTTTTTACAAAATAAATAGAAAGCAAAAATGATACCATACAAGGCAAAACAGTGAAAACAAGAGGTTGGCATATTCTTTTGAATACGTTACTGTAGATCTCAATTTTTGTTTCATGCTCCATAACACTACACTGGGCTGTTTGAGAAGTTGTTATTTTAGTTTTTGGTTATTTTAGTTTTTGGTTATTTTAGTAGGTTAAAATTTCTGTGTTTGGAAAGATAATTAAATTTTTTTATAATTGGATGTGATATTTGTGAGAGAAAAAGTGAAATCATTATAGGTTTGATGTGACATTTTGTTTGATTGGTTATTTTAGTCTATTTTGTCATTTTGTAAATTTTAGTCCAAAAAGCTAAAAAATGCCTTTGCCAAACACCTCCTGTCACATCTTATTCCCATTTTTTATTTTATTTTATTTTATTTTTGTGGATACACAGTGGCGGAGTCAGGAAACTAAATCAGAATGGACACTTTTTGATTACAACTTTAATTTTTTTTCTATAACCAACAATAAGAGGATAATAATAATTTTTGAATTAATATGAAATACAAAAACTTAAATGAGTTATTACAAAAGTATTTCACATAAAATTTTACAATTAATTTCGAATAAGATCAAAAAAAAGTATTGCGTGTAACTAGTGTATCATGAACAATATAAAAACAGTCATATATGTAAGTCTTAAAATAAATTATACAATGGTAAGACAAATTAAATTTTTACAAAATTTAAGTAAAAATTTCATATAATTGTGATATTACGTTATTATTGACATATGATATTACCGATTAATAATACAACAACATATGAAGGGTGAACTCTACATGCAAATATAACTAACCCTCTTAGTAATTTTTACATATATGTAGTGAGATCAATTATATTTGCATATCAATAATGATAGATATTACCTTTATATTGAGATTTTTTCATAAAATTTTCATACATAAAAATATAATTTGTTGTAGTCATATTGTTTTCATAAATTTAAAAATATTCTTGACATTCTATTCTAGATATTATTTTTGTTTAAAATTTTATTTAAAAATAATATTTATATACATATATTAAAAAAAAAAATCAAAAATTACGTGACCTCCCTAAGTTGCATGTGGCTCCGCCACTACATAGAACAAATAATAATAACATGATAACATATAAGGAACTAGATAGAGAACCGAAATAAAGAAGCAAATGTCATAAATCACAGGAAACATTTGAGCAATCACAACCTTCTTCTCTCTACTAAAATCATTTGATCCCACATATCTATTTTATTGTGGCAGTAATAACACTACTACGGAGTTAGCTCGTTCAAAAAAAATAAATAAAAATTATAGAGTCAGCCCTCACGACCAGGTCAGTACCTTTTGGTGGCGAAGCATAATGGATTTTTTTTAACTTTCAAATTCATTTGAAATTACGTAATTAACTAGCCTTCATGTAAAATTTTCTTAAATGCATTTATCCTATAATTATCATAAATGTTACAAAAAAAATTTCACAATTAATATCTTAAAAAGTGATCATAGTTTGAATATACGGTATAAATCAAAGTTGGTGTGGTGTGGGTTGCACTTAAGATAAATACTGATAATAACTAGTAGACGGCGGGCTAATAGGCATTGAAGATAAATACTGATGATAAGCAGTAGACGGTGGGTTAATGGGCTAAACCATATCGCTAGCAGGAATCGAGTTACCATATCAAACTTGGGCTTTCCCTTGTTCAACCTCACACAAACACTTGAGAACTCACTAGTGGATTTCTTTTTAAGGTCCCTTTGATGACAAAGTAGTTATATGAGAAAGAGACGAGAAAAGAATGTAGTGATACGAACAAAGCATACCAGAACTTATTGTCTTGTATGGGAGTGTGGTTCCATTGATCACTTTTCCTTGTCTTTGTTTCCAAGTGTTGTACTATTCTTGGGGCATGCACAACAGTATTTGTGCACAGGTTCACGTTCTCTTTGTTTTGACAGCTAATATAAGTTGCAAGGGTAGTCTCCAGTCATGTAAAGTTTTTCGCAGGTTCGGGTCGTACTTAGGGCTGTGCATAATACCGTCGAAACTGTCAAAATCGCACCGAACAGCACCGCCAAGATAAATTCATTATTATTTGTCAATTGAACCGCTGGTTTTTTATAAGAAAAATGGCAAATTCTAGTAACACTTTTATCAATCCGCCAGTTTCTATTTTTCTTCCAAACCGCACCGACCCGCACCGCTATTAAATCATGTTTTATAAGATTCTAAAAATTCTTTTTTACTTAAGTTTGCTTGTTGTTTTATACCTTAGAATATAGTATTACATTATTACTCGAGAGAAATTTTATGTATTGTAGTTGATTATTGTACCTTCCACATATGCTTGTAATGAACTGATGGCATAGTCGTTGATATTATCATGTTGTTGCTACACTTGCTGTATCAGAAGAAAACTTCGCAAGATACTTAACATCACGGTATCTCTCGTCTTTTTTTTACTCTTTGATTTAAGTTTTGTAATTTGAATTATATTTTTTATAAACAGCCAATCCGCCCGAACCGCCAAGGTAAATCCGTCATTATTTGCCAACCGAACAGCCGGTTTCTTATAAGGAAAATGACAAATTCTAGTGAAACTTTTATCAATCCACCATCTGCCATACGATTTCTATTTTTCTTTCAAACTGCATCAACTCGCACCGCGCACACCCGAGTCGTACCAAGTATAGAGGGCGATAGTGTTGATTTGGTGCGTCTAAGTATTTCATGTCATCAACTAACTTGGGGGGATGGATATTTGCCGCATATTGCGTTGACCTACCTTAATGGCCGACGAGGATGAGCTGGTTGCCCTTTTGAGGTTTAGGCCAACTTTGGGCCTTAGAAACAAGCCAAGATTCCATATTCATCAAATACGATCCACATATTTGAATTTAAATAAGTCTATTGTCCCAAAATTATCCACTCAAATTTTCTAGTTGAGTGGTTATATAATGGAGATTAAATTTGTGTAATATATAATTCATATGTAAAATAAATTTAAATTACAAGATGATAATTTTAAATAATTTTTAGATAATTAAGTCTGAATTTATAATATTACTATTAATATTTAGACACTTTTTTAAATACATAACATTATTAATATTACATATATATATATATAAAAGCTTAAATTGGCAATAGTTTGGACAAAAGCATGGGAATTTTGTCAATTCAAATATTTTGTTTGTACTGTAATTACTGGGGCAAGCCCTCCTCCTGGAAGTCAGATTGGGCTTTTTCCGATTGGACAGGCTCGATGGTCCAACCTAAACCCATCCTCATATACGGTATATAATCACTTTCCCACAGTTTCTTTGGCGGGAAAACGGAGCTGCAGAGAGAGAGAGAAAGAGAAGAGAGAGAGAGAGAGATGGGAGAGGAGGGAGAGGCTGGGATTGAGCAGGTGGAGGAGGAGTTCACGGTATGGAAGAAGAACACTCCACTTCTCTACGATCTGATCGTTTCTCACTCACTCGAATGGCCATCTCTCACCGTCCATTGGCTTCCATCGCCTCCGCTACCCGTCTCCACAGATGGATTATTCGCTGTACACAAGCTGATTCTAGGGACCCATACATCTGATGATTTCCCAAACTTCCTCATGGTCGCCGATGCTCATCTCCCCCTTAATCCGGCCACGGCACCGGCGACTGATCCCGACCACGACTCTGCGATTCCCAAGGTACGTTTTTCGATGATCAATGGTGTGTGTGTGTTTTGGTGTGTGATTTATTTCTCTCCATGTTTATGCGCGCCAAGTGTTTGATTAAATTACCAACTGAATACGTTTTGTTGAACTTGTTTGAGCTGGTAGAAAAAAAAGATTTGATTTTGATTGCGGGTTTTTATTGCCCATAGAAAAGCATCGTTCTGGCAATAAATTGCCTTTTTTTTTTTTGGTGCATTGGCTCTCTTAGTTTTATACCCAAAAAGATAGATTTTACAGTGATGCTCAAAAGATTTTACATCTAGAATAAAGATTAAAACTCACAATACAATGGTTAAGAGAAAACTAGCACGGCCTAATGCAACAAGCTAAGAACAGACGAAACAGAGGAGGTGGGTAAGAACAAACCACCACCCAAAAAGCAAAAGAGCAGTCACACATCCATCAGAAATCATTTCCAAATTCGCACCGAGTGTTTGTTGCTTGTGACTGAGCTGAGTGTGCCTTGGCAGGGTAGCTTAGCAGAGCAAGCTTAGCACCAAACTAGATGTGCATTGTGCCATCAGCCTCTGTCTGGTGTGGAATTTTTTTTACAAAACCCGTATTATTTTGAAACACATATTCTCAGTGCAATTTTTAGACCCTAGTATTTGAAGTCATGTTTTGAAGAGACAACTTCAAAAAAATTTATAGGTTGTTTTTTGGACCCAAGATTGAGAAACAAGTTCTTAACAACTTGTATTTGAGAAATTTGTTTAAAAATGACATGGATTTTCTAAACAACTCATCTCATGACAGTTGGCTTCACTTATTGTTTGGTATTGTACAACAATATATAAAATATAAAAAAAAATAACACAAAAGATATACATTATTGCAGGTTTCTGACATACCTATGCATGTTTGATCTTGTATATATATGCTACGTGTGTTTATGTTTTCTATGAACTTGAGTTACTTGGAACATGGATCGTTTTGGTATGTGAAACCAAAATAGGAATGTGATATGGTATATTCTTAATGTGGTACGATAGGGCTAGACTAATTATCATGTAGCAACACATTTCTATGAGCATTATATGACCCATTTTTTTACATTTTTTCTTGTCAAAACTTCACTCACCCTTGATTTTAGTTCATTATATTTGAAAAGTTTCCTTTTAAAGAACCATTTAAAGAAATATATTGGAAAAAACTTTTGGGATTGCTTCGGATCACTAAATTTACTATTTTGGATAATTTGTTAGGATATTAGCATTTTTTGGTAAAATTGCTATGAATGTGTGTGAAAGAGAGAGGCTGCACAAGTGGCATTGTGAGCTGAAAATATGAGTTTTTTCTTTTTAACAGGTTGAGATAATACAAAAGATATATGTTGACGGAGAAGTGAATAGGGCACGCTGTATGCTTCAGAATCCATCTCTTGTTGCAGCGAAGACTAGTGGATCTGAAGTGTATGTATTTGACTGTAGCAAACACACAATGAATGAGAAGGGGGGATCTTGTGAGCCTGATTTGAGATTGATGGGTCATGATAAAGAAGGGTATGGTTTGTCGTGGAGTCAATTTAAGGAGGGTTACCTTTTGAGTGGTTCAAATGATTGCAAAATATGTTTGTGGGATGTGTCCGCTATGCCTCAAGATAAAGTGCTCAATGCAACACATGTTTATGAGGTATTTGGTTCTTACCCTTTTCATTTTGTGTTTATTATGATTGTTTTCGAGCTAGATTTGTTGATGAAAGAGTTAGTGTTCTGTGCATGTTTGTTTTGTTTTTCAACATGGTATGTTCAATGCTGAATTAGAGTTTACCAATGTGAATTAGGCTCATGGAAGCGTGGTTGAGGATGTAGCATGGCACTTGAAGAATGAAAACTTATTTGGGTCTGCGGGGGATGATTGTTGTCTAATGATTTGGGACATGCGCACGAACAAACCCCAGCATTCTGTCCAAGTTCATGAGAAAGAGGTGAACTAAATCTTTAGAAATATTTTACTTGCATGATTGTGCCACTCTGTTACAGAAGCACATCTTGTCTTCCATCTAGGCATTCTGAATTCTGAAATGCTAACAAGTTGAAGCTTTTTAAGATATGACCATAATTTGTTTTGGCATGACATTCGTTTCATTTGTTTGTTGATTCGGTAACGTATTCATTGAAATCTGAACTTTACCAGTAAATGTTTCCAACTGGATATTTCAGATTCACCAACTTTAAAAGATATTTTGTCATTATGTAAACGTTACTATGAGGATTTGATGAATAGTCATCAGGAGAACAAAGATTAATTGATGCAGACCACAAGATGATTAAGAAGAAGCAAAATAAAATTAATAATAAAGTTTGAAATTGCTTGAAACATGTCCAAATTCACATGATGAGACCAATTAGAATCATGCATAGTCAAGTTATTAGTCTTAATAAGGTCTTACTAGTGTTTATTTTAGGTTAAATATGCTTGTTTTCAGTATTTAATATTTTCTTATAAGTTTTATAGGTCAATTATATATCAGTAATTTGAAAATTTTCTAGATGTGGATACATACACATGGGTCTGCCACATGGCATTGTCACACACACCACATCATTTACAATGAACATGGTGCCACATCTCAGCCTCTTGACGTGACACATGGGCCAACCATACACCTCCATGCTCTCCTCTATGTGGCCAAGCTATGGTGGCTAGGGATAGCACACGTGGTGGTCTAACCCTGAGCCTAGGCACTCCCACATGTGCCTAGGGAACAAACCCCTCCCACACCTGATTCCTTTGGCATTCATCCCAACCACTCTTGCACCAATTGTCGTTTTGGGATCTTCTTTTATAACTGAAGAAAGAAAATAGGAGTTAGTATAGTACATTGATTCTCAGAAGGCCTGATCCTTTATTTATGCAGAAAAATATGTACTAGAAACAAAAAGAAAGAAAATAAAATAAAACTTCTTAGGTTTCCTTTAATTGCTATTTCTGAATCTTGAAATGAAGACTCCTCCTCTTCTTTCCCTTGTGTGATTCATATTTTTGTTCACTCTCTGAGTAGGATAATTCATGGCTTTGTCACTAATAACATTCTTTTCCTGGTCCCAGGTGAACTACCTATCTTTTAATCCATACAACGAGTGGGTTCTGGCTACAGCTTCTTCAGATACTACAGTTGGTTTGTTTGATATGCGGAAGCTGACATCTCCATTGCATGTTTTGAGTAGTCACATGTATGCCCTTTGTCTTTCAGATAGATATTATACTTCAGTACCATGTAAATTCATTATGTTGATAATTCTAACAAGTAACATATATTAAATGTTGTTATATTATAGGTTGTTATTCAGTTGATGAACACTAAAAATTACTGAATTTTGGATAAAGTTGCATTTGTTTGTTTTTCCTTAATGTGTTAACTATTATCTTCTAGATCTTTAATGAAACTATTGCATTTGTACAGGGAGGAAGTATTCCAGGTGGAATGGGATCCTAATCATGAAACTGTTTTGGCATCCTCTGCTGATGACAGAAGATTGATGGTTTGGGACCTTAACAGGTATTTCACGCCTAGAAGTTGATGCTGTGAATTTGTTTAGTATCATGATATGTTACTTTAATTTCATTTCTCTTGTATATTTCATTTATGGCTTTATTCCGTTCTATTATTAAAAGACAAGGAGAAGATAATAAAGAACTTGAGTTCTTTTTCTGCCACCATCAACAAAATGGAGCATTGTGGTCTATTTGGAACACTTAGAAGTTGACTGAAGCACTAGACAACAGCACATGCCACTTAGAAAATGATACTGGAGTAGACCACCATCCAGGCATCTACAAGACTATTGACAGTTGACTATTTTTGTTTCCTAACTTTTCAATGACTATTGTCACACAGTTGAGTTCAGGAAAAATATGAATAGGAACCTCTGAAGCCATATAATGCTTAAATGCATTATTCTGTGCTATTAACATCTAGTGTTGCTCTTCATTAGTTGAGGATGTTTCAGGGATAGACTGGAAATAGACCAACCTTTAGCATATTTACACAAAGTGGCTTTTCTTTTCCTTTTTTTTTTTCCCTTCCCACTTGGACCTGTTCTCACTTGGCTGCTGGAGCTCACCAATCAGTGGACCTTACTAAAACCAACTCAATAAAGCCTGTCCCGGTTACTTGGTGTTGGCTACATGAATCCTGTTTCACCAATCCTCACTTGATCAAGGGCCACCTGGTAGTAGTAATTATAATCTGCAATGAGTAGTAATGAAAACGATCACACTGAATTGTATTCTGTGTTGTTTTATGCCTAAATGTTCCGTTGGAAGTCATGAATATGGATATCAGACTGTAGGAATCATGAATCATGATGTGAAATCAGAAATTTCTTGGATAAGCTTTGTTTTCCATGATGGCTTCACATTTGTCACTGCAACTGATATTTCAAAGTTGTGCAGTTCTAATTGTCAATGAAATTTTGTGAATATCACTGAATTGGTTTTATTTTTCTATTTTTAATTTAGTGAGATACTTGTCTGTATATTGATATCATCTTACTAATATATCACTGCCTTTAGGATTGGGGATGAGCAGTTGGAAGGAGAAGCTGAAGACGGCCCACCGGAGCTTCTTTTTTCTCATGGCGGTCACAAAGCAAAGATATCTGATTTCTCATGGAACAAGAATGAACCATGGGTTATTTCGAGTGTTGCTGAAGACAATTCGCTTCAAATCTGGCAAATGGCCGAAAGTATTTATCACGATGATGATGATGATGAAGGCAAAACATCATCCTCTAGATAAAAGCTTCAAGTGTAAAAGGATATTAGTATGCATCTTTCAGCCTAGGATATTGTTGTACTTGAAACCCTTTAACACTGTCGCTTTTTAAACATATTTTTCTCAAAGTTGGTTTTGCTTGCGTGCTGGTTGACTGGGCCTTTCTCAAAATTGGTGGCCTCTGGACAAAGGAGTAAACTTCAATTTAATCAATTTAATCTACCATCCACTAAGCATTTTTGGTCATGCATATGATGAGCTACAAGAAAACAAGTTTAAAGTACAATTATTTTTCTCTGTTTGATTGTTATGTGAAGGAGAAAAAAAAAAAGAAAAATGATGCAGGCCACTAATTAGTGTTGCACTAGGGATGTGGCTGTGGATTTCACCCACTGCCACATGTTGTGTTTTAGTTTTTGTTTTTTTTTTACTTGCCACATCATTAGTGGTGGTGTTAGTGATAGAAATTTAGTGGTCCGCAGTATTGCTGAAAAAAAAAGTATGGTTACAATTACCCGAAGAGAGAGAGAGAGACTTACAATTATTTAGAGATGCTCAATCACCGTAAAAAACAGGCATCAACTTCAAATTGAGGGGTTGCGCACAAAATGACCAATAAGAGATGTGCATTGTAGAATGATTCTTTTATTGTTAAAATTATAAAAGTAAAACCATTAAGAAACAATCTCTTTCCATTTTGGAATAAAAGTCGATGATTAAAAAGTGAAGAATGTTAAGAAACCTTTATTGTAGAATGACTCTATTATTGTTAAAATTAGGACAAATTACATATATCCCCTTGAAGTTTAGCAAAATTATAAATACCCTCCTGAGACGTATACCCCCTGAAAATACTATTTGCATAACAAATTAGGGGGTAAATTGTTATGAAAATATAAACTTCATTGGGCAATTTATTATGAAAATATAAACCTCAAGAGGGTATCTTTAATTTTTGAAACCTCAAGAGGGTATCTGTAATTTAGTTAAATTTCGAGGGAGGTATATGTAATTTGTCCTTAAAATTATGATAATAAAGGGGGCAAAAGTAAACCCATGAAGCAAATAATCTCTTTCCACTTGGAATAAAAGTCAAATGATTAAATAGTGAAGAATCACTTTCTGAATGATTTGCCAAGGCAACTACTACTAAAACCACTTTGAAGACAATTATCATTTCTTCCTTATCAATCCACATTCTTGCAATCTAATATCATATTGTTTTTCCAATTTCTTATTGACAGTCTTATGGACTGTCATTCTTATTATTATTAACCATTGGCCATCAATAATCCCACATTAGTTGCCTCCATCAATCACAACACTGGCTGCTAAGTCCTACAACCTACTCTGTCCCATTAAGCATTCTACTTCACAAAACATTATTTATATAGAACCGAGATTGAGTTCATAAACTGAACAACGATCAACACAAAAAGCAGTAAAAAGTAGCTAACGTTGAGCCTCACATAATAAATAAGAAATGCAGCTAGCTATAGAACCCGACAGCAGGGTAGAGAAGTAAAAACACTCAAACACACGATGACCTGAGGGGAAGATATCACTGAACTCCAGCAAAACCACTTATAGAGAGAGATTGTGTATCCTCTAGAATAAAGAAATCTCCATCTGATTAGCTCTTCACCTTGCTGCACGAGTCCCTCCTAATAGAAGAAATGCCAAATGATTAGTTATAAGAATGCAAATGAAAGTCAACCCCTCAGACTGCATTCAAGTTCATACATGCTCTTGTTTAACAAAAAGAAAGGGTCGGTTGTCCTCAATGGAAAGAAGTCAACAAAGAATATTTGGTTCATAGTATACAGAAATAATTTGTGGACATCTTACAAATGCAAGGGTCATTTGTAGCTCTTTTTCGGGATTCATCTATTTACCTTGCAGTTGTATATCACACAACTGTCAGAATTTTGCCAAGTGGAAGAAATTTAAGTAACATAATAGAAAATACCAAATGGACCAAACAAGGACCTCAATCCATGCAAGACTGTCTTTGGATCAAAGATTTGAGGAGGACATTGCAGACAGAAAGAAAAAAGGAAAAGAAAAGTGAATAAAATAAAAGCTAAATTTTTGTCACGTATCCCTTTTCCTTTCCTTTTCCTCCACAAATCCCTCTTCAAATCCTAAATCCAACCACAAGCTAAGAGTACATAATCTATAGATGTACAAATCTTTCTTATACATTTTCTTTTGCAATTACAAATTTTAACTTACTGTCTTTGTTTGTTCTTTTCTCATAAACAGACCAAAGCCCAACCTTACAGTCCAAATAAATTGACTGCCAAGTTCCACTGGGCTTGAGGCTCTCACCTCGAACAAGCTGCAACAAACTCAGTGTGATGCTTAGATTGGGTTGAAAAAATAATTTAATTAATTTATAGAAACTGACTCCATATAATCCACAGAATAAAAAAAGTAAAAAATACTTGGAGAAACCAACTGAAAAATGAATAAATACAATGTTGAAAGTTAATATCATACCCACAGAAGAAGTCACCCTTTGACAAATTTAAAATTTAGCTGAAATCTATAACCTAAAAAATTATGAGGCATATGTGGAAAAACTATTACTGTAATTAACCATACATACAATATATGAAAGAATATGTATAACCATATGGGGACTGGGGCTGACAACTACACAGTTGGAACTGAGAGAACAAAAGTCTATTCTGCTTATTGTTTAGGCAATTCTACCCAATTTCTACTCTTATGAGATAAATAAAGTCCACATTTTTCCAATTTTAAGTTGTTCATCAAGATTTATCCACTAACAAGAGAACTATCAGCCAACACTCTATTCAACACCACACAAATTACAAAGGAAAATGAAACAAGATATCAGTCCAATCATAAACACATTTTTAAGAAGAAAGTGATGAAGACAAGATATACATATATGTATATAAAGCTGAATTTCATATAACAAGGCCATAGGAGGTCCATGCAGTTTGGTCACCAATATTGCAAAATGCTACTCAATTGAAGCATATAAGCACAAGTACTCCAAAAATGTTGCTGTATATGTATTGGGTACTTACCAGGTGGGGGTACGCGTACCGGGTACGCCGTATACATACGGGGCATGTCATATACGGTATGGGAAAGTTCGGTACGGCAAGGGTACTCCATGGTTATCGGGTGGGTACTCCACAACAGCTGATTGTTTTTTATTTTTTTATTATTTTTTTCTTCAAAAGTTGGAATTTGATGCAACTCTACAGCCTTATACCTCTTTAATCATCTTCAAAAAATTTAGGTAATTAGGAACCACCCACTCTTTACTTTTATTGAGTAACTTTGCCCTCATCTACTTATTGTTGTATACGTAGTAGACAATTAGAATTATATAAAAAAAAATTAATAATATTGAAAATTATATTGATGTTTCATTGTTACTTTCATAATATTGATGTTTTTAAATTGTTATTTGAGTATTTGAAAATTATATACTTGAATGAAGTGAAAGAATTCACAAATTATTGTCTTAATGGTTTTAGGAATATGAGTTCATCAAGTTCAGGATTTTACTTTAGTATTGTATTGGTATTGTTGAATATTAATTTATTTTTAGTTTTGTATTTTCTCTTTTCATGTAGCCGACCCCATTTGATGGGATTTAAGGCTTGGTTTGGTTTGGTTAGTTATTGTTTTGAACTTCGATTTGTAGGTGGCATGTTTAGCTATAAATTAAATTAAAAAAAAATGATGTACTTTAACCGTACCCGTACCTTACTTTTTTTAGATTTTAGCGTATCATCGTACCCGTATCATACCTGTACCGACACCCGTGCTTCATAGGCAACTATATATATTTTCATAAATAGTCAACCAAAGTAACTATATAACATCATATTTCAAGTATTGTTGCTAACAAATGACATAAAATTGTCATGGAAAACACAGACTAATTGAAAGTTGAAAGTTTGAAACTATAACAGATACAGATAAAAAAGCATTCTTTGTCATGAATAAATACAAGAAGACAGACTGCAGAATTATGAAACTCTAATACTAGCACTTCTTATTGCAAAGTCTCAGATAAAATCATCATCACTCCAAAGTCACAGCTGCCTCTGAAGGATAAGACTCTTCTAAAACTATATTAAATCACTAAGAACCATTTGCATTGCCCCTGAAATAAGCTACAGGCAGCTAAAAAAGTGGCAAAGAAAGCATTTTCAAATAGAAAAAACATGCTTTTAAGATAGTCAACAGGGTATAATTGTGAAAATCAAGTCTGCTTCTAGTTAGGAACCAAAAAAATCTTAATGAATATCAAACATTGAGATAACTAATAAGCACTGATTACAAACAGACACAAGAACAAGGAGCAAATCATATGTATTTATTATCAACCAGACCAACCCACAAATATAAAATAAAAAAGAAACCAAAATTTCACCTTTTCTCTTGTTTGCACCAGAAGAATTGACTGTTGAAGCTCCATTCCCTAGTCCACAGCCAGGTAACTCCTTCAGTCCAGCATTCTCGTTCCCCAAACACTGCAGATTTTCAAATTCACAACCACTGAAGCCTTGACCATTTATCGATGCATCTTCCCCACTTTTGCTTTCCGCCCCTGGTTGAAGGCAGTAAACCTGATCATCACACTGTACATTACATGGACTCATCACGTATGCACCAGGCAAGTTTGGATTAACCGGGTTTTGATACATATCACCATTCTTGGAAGGCTTCTGATAAGGAAAAGATCCAATCTCCCCTTCAATCCTCCCTCGGATGTCCACAAGCAAACACTTGAGCCTTGCAATCTCGGTCTCCAATGCAGCCTGACCTTGCAATCTCTTCACCAATTGTTGATTCACAGCCCTCAATCTCACAACTTCATCCTCCAACGATGCAGTGCGAGCCTTCTTCTTCTCGCGGTACTTGCGAACTGCTTCACGATTACCCGTTGGACATTTCTTTGATTTCTTTTCCGAGGACTCTGCAGTATCATCGGTGGAAACCTTATCTTCAGTTGGGGCAGGCACAATTTTGGTGTGCACATGAAAACAAGTGTGTGTATGAGAGAAATCAGGGCCTGGTGGGTTGCAAGTGTGGGTATGAGTGCATGTATCCTTCAGAAGTTCATCGAAAAAGCTATCCATAGAGCAACTGCTTGGGAGTTCACCCATGTTTGGACTTGAAAACACGTCTTGGTTTGAAAAATCAATCTCCCCATCGTCCATCGTGACGAAACAAAGAAACCAGAATCCAACAGAAGAGTGATAGGTTCAAAATTTTGACCAGTATAACAATTTGCTGTGTTTTCTCGATGTAGACCCTCAATTTCTTGATAGGTCTTAGCTATTTCAAGTTGGGTGTTGCAAATCTCGTTTACCCGAAACCCTAGGGCAAGCAAAGACAACAATACAAGGCAACAATCACGATTTTAAATTCATAACCCAGATCAGAAGTTGTGTTATGAAGGGAATTAAACTACACAACTTGAACGATTGAAGATAAATCAAGTGGGTTACATAAGAAATCAATTTTAACCAAATATAAATTTCACAAACACTGTACATTCAAGCATAAAAGTCACAAATCAGATTGCCTCACAGAGCACCAGGATAGAAAAAGAATGGAACTTTAATTCCAAAAACATCGAAAATTCAGACGTTACTTACCATAGAGACCCTTTAACGAAGTGAGTTCCGCGAAGTTTCAAGTCCAATCGGCTATGATTGAGTTCCTCCCAACAAAGCTCGTCCACAAAATATCATCAATTTGAATTGTGAAACCCTAGAATATGGTGTTACTGAGAGAAGGAAATTGAGTGAGATTGAAATGGAGATAAAAGAAACCCTCAAAAAGGGTTGATGAAAGCAATGGAGAAGAGAAATGGAGGAACCAGAAGAGTCAGAGGTTGAGAGATTCCAAAGGTGGGCTGGTTTGGGACGTGGTTTTTTTTTTTTTTTTTTTTCAGTAAAAAAGTTTTGTTTGGGATAAATCTTTTTATTTTTTTTTTATTTTTATGAGAAAAAAAATAAAATTATTATGGGTTGAATATGATGTGTTTGTCTTATTGAATTAAAAAGTTTATTTTATCATTTTATAACTAAAATAATTAAAAAGTTAAAAAGTCTGGTATGCCAAACAAAAGCAGTATAGTTTCTCAATTTAGGTAATTATTCAGTAATTTCAGAGTATGAACACGTGATATTTTATAATATTATAATTTGTGGA
The DNA here is from genome assembly GCF_055761805.1 of Camellia sinensis. Classification (NCBI taxonomy): domain Eukaryota; kingdom Viridiplantae; phylum Streptophyta; class Magnoliopsida; order Ericales; family Theaceae; genus Camellia; species Camellia sinensis. Next base: position 11,285,209 of record NC_138965.1, read on the forward strand.
GAATATATGTAAGTGAGGTATTATGTTAGGTGATTAAAACATGCGAGGTATATTGAATAATATTTAATTAGGAAGTACATACACGTAATATTCTAAAAATATTGAATAGTTTTCCCTTAATTTATGTATAGTATAAGGTCTTAATTCAATTTACTCATTCAATCTCAAAATAATTGTTTTTTTAAAAAAAAATCTAACTTTTCTATAATATAATTATTATATTTTAAAAATATGAAAATATTAAAATTATCCTCTTGATGGTATATTTTTTAAAATATAAATTGTCCTAATTGTATTTTTTTTATTATTAATAAATTAAAAAGAAAGATAAAATTATAAATTTATATTATTTTATTTTTTTGAATTTTAAGAATAAATTAATATTTTGAAATAATAAAAAATAAAAAAATAGATTAATATTTTAAGATAATAAAAAATAAAATAAGGGACTGATTGGAAGAGTAAATTATTTGGGGGAAGTGATGTAAAGCAATAGGAAAAAAAAAGTATTGGGTAATTATAGCACACGTTTTGAATGATTAGGGGGGTGAGTTTGGACTATTTGTCCTATCGGATTAATAGTCTATTGCTTGTTTTATTTTTTTTGTTTCGGACTAATAGTCCAAATATGGGACTATCCTATCCCATGGGGAGGTGGGATAGAAACTATAGGATTGGTATCCCATGAGAATATTTTGTGAAATGTCTATTTTACCCTCTATGCTATTACTTAGCAAATAATTAAAAAATGATAAAATAGTCTTTCGAACATTTATAAATTATTTTTTTAGTGTTGTTAATTTAAAATTATATATTAAATAAAAAAATTTAATTATAAATTATAAATTTAATTTAATTAAAAATAATAAATTATAAATTATGGCCTTATAAATTAAATTTTTTTAGTGTTGTTAAAAAATTAAATTTACATATTAAATTAAATTATTTTTTTAGTGTTGTTAATTTAAAATTATATATTAAATAAAAAATATAAATTATAAATTAAATTTATTTAAAAATAATAAATTATAAATTATGGCCTTATAAATTAAATTTTTTTAATGTTGTTGAAAATTTAATTTATATATTAAATAAAATTATTTTTTATTGTCGTTAATTTAAAATTATATATTAAATAAAAAATATAAATTATAAATTATAAATTTAATTTAATTGAAAATAATAAATTAAAATAATTAAAATATTGTGCAAAAAATAAAATAAAACAAATTTTTATTTAATTTAGCTAAAAATAATTAAAATATTAAAGTTATGTTTAATATTACTATTACTTAGTAAATAATTAAAAATGATAAAATAGTCATTTGAGCATTTATCCTTCTCCATAATATTCCAAACAACTATTGGATAACTAAAAATAGTTCAATTCAAACATCTAATCACATAACTAAACAAACATAAAATACAAATTTAATCCAACCAAATAGTCCCAAGACAATGTATCCCAAGACTAATAGTCCGATAGATTACAATCCGCCTTATCCAGTCCGTTCAAACAAACGCACCCGTACGGTACTAGGATAGGTCAACAATGTAACAATGTGGGTCCTTAACAACAAGATTTTTATTTTCTTAACAGAAAAGAAGAAATTAAAAAAAAAATTGTGTTACATTTTTCAATTTTTTTTCATAAATTAAAATATTTAATTGGTGAAAAAAATAATACTTTTTTTTTTGAAAAATTAAAACCAGAAAAAAAAAATGCAAAATTTGACCATTATAATAAAATAAAAGTTAAGATTTTAATGTTATCAATTTAAATTTTAATATTTTGATTTACTTTTAATCTGAACTATTTTTCTGTTTGGTTGATTTTTTTGGGGGGGATAAAATTAGTATCTATTTTGTTATAAACCCTAAGGTAATTTTTTTTTTTTTTGGTAATTTGTCTCTTTTTTTTTTTTTGTGGTACTAAATAAGTAGTTGGGGTCACTCAATATTTTCACAAAAAAAATTTAATCTCTTTAAAGAAAAATTTCACAGAGAAATTACAGTTTTACATATTTCAACTTGTCACAAAGAAATTTCACTAATTTCTCTATAATGAGCTTAAATTTCTCTAATAATATTATTGAGGGACCTTATCTAATAAAAAAAATATATTGGACCTCTCTTACTACCAAAAGTTAGAGAGTGATGTTTCACTAATTTTGTCAAGCCTTATACTCCAGTACTCATAACCAACTATATAGTGTGTTTGTTTATTTGATTGAAATATTATGTATAAATAATAAACATATTAAAATGCCTGTTAATCCTTTTCTTATTTTATTTTTTATTTTTTATTTTTTTCTTTTGAACGCGTTAACCCTTCTGAATTCCTAATGTAAGGTTGGCCCAAATATTTTTCGTATTTTCTTTTAAGCTACTGAAAGGAAGAGACTATATTGAATTAATGTATATTGATGCAATTGATACAAATTAAATATTAAGGATCAAAATGAAATAGATATTATTCTTTAAGAATTATTCATGTAATTTATCAGTAAAGAAATTTTATTTATTATCGTATTTGATTCAATCATGCACCTTACTATTCATTCAATTAATGTCATATGTAAATATAAGATCCATCATACTTAATAAATAGTGAAATTTGTCATGTAACAAGAGGAATCCGAATGGGACATGAGACCCAATTTTAAGTACAATCAAAATACTTAAAATATATATATATATATATATAGTTTATAGTTATGAATTAATTAGATTATGTGTTTTGTTTATACACAAGAGAAATTATGTAAAAAATAAATTATTAGTGATATATATATATATATACTAGTGTATGCCCATGCCTAAAGTCACGGAGGAAATAATATTGGGATTATCTTCTCTTGTTCAATCTTTTATGTGGTACATGAAAAATTATTCACAAAATAATTTCGGAAAAAATTGTTCCTTTCTTATTGCAACATTATTATTCTTACCCAAGTTATCAATCTTTCTTGTTCTAATTGAAGAGGTTGGTCTCATTTGAACTTCGGCTAAAATTAGAAAAGAATAAAATCTCAGTGATTGCAATATTAACAAACCATCTCTAATGTTTTAAAAGAAAAGGCATGGAAAGAAAAATAGTATACTGCTGCTCACCCCCATTGTGCAAAATTGAAGTGTATCAAAGCCCAAAGTTTAGCAGGAAAAATGTATCAATTAGTTAAATAAAATGTATGATTAGCGAACTCATGAATATATTACACTTAAGGCTCATGAATATAGTTACAACACTCATTTCACTTTCCTAAGCTTAAGTCTCAAACTTTGCATATTACACTTCTCTTTTGCTAAAGCTTAATTAATAAACCAATTATAGAGAAAGAGAAAAATAGAAAGGGAAAAAAAAAATGGAAACTAAACCTTAATCAAGAAAATCACCTCTTTGGGCAATCAACTAACCCTCCAATCAAGCATATGTGTCTATGGATTACACCGATCTCAAAACATCAAACACTATTTATAATAATTGCAAAAGCAAAAATCATCAAGCACTAATTGCAGAAGTTCTAAACACATTATTAGATTTTAGGTCTTAAACACATCATCAAGCACTAATGTTTATAAATGACTCCCTCCATCATCAAGCACTAATGATTCAACAAATATATTTAATTTCTAACATTGAGCAGTCTTTTAGAGACATGAAATTCGGCATTTACGTAGATAATTTTTCAAGAAGCAATTTGTTTAACACCATTTCACTTTTTGCCTCCCTCCATCTCTACTCCCCCCCATCCTACACACCCTATCTGTTTTTTAATTTATGTAGCAAATATTTTATGCACTCAGACACATGTAACGTCCACCTAGGAAACTACTATATATCAAAAAAATGTTTAACAGAGACAAATCCATATAGATGGAAAAGAGAGATTTATTGACCAAGAAAAAGGTTCTTTATTTGATAACCTTTCATGGATATCTATGGCACCACAATGCAAGGAGCGTCCGTTTCAAAAATCTTCAAACCACAATCTAAAAAGAAAGATTTCATAAACTCACAACTAAGATCCAATTGAGAGCATTCAAACTATTTAGAAGTAATGCAAACAAAAAACAAAAAAATTGCTAATTTTTTGGTCTTTCCCCAAAACAATAAATAATAATAAAAATAATTAGTAAAGAGAACATCGTCCAAAAAATAGATAAATTTATAAATTTAACCCAATCAAGTAAAGGGAACTTTTTTCTCACCCCAGTCAAAAGTTTAGCAGAGGGGAACTTTTTCCCAAACCAAAAGTTTGATCATTCGATCAATCTCCTTTCACCTTTCATTCCCTGTGAATTAACAAACACATTAAACAAATCAAATAGAGAAACAATTTATGAAGCATTTGGCGAACATATGAAAATGGTTTTTTATCAAACAATTTATCAAGCATTTGGTGAACATTGTAGTAGCAAAAATTATGTAGTGGCTCAATCAATTATTTTGAACTTCAATTATTGCAAAATTATACCCAAATCCTTACAATGGAATGAATAACAATAAATTTAATTAAAATAATAGGAAATAGGTTGTAATTTATGCCAAGTGACATGAAGAAGTTGGTCTTTGAACTATGGAAATCGAGTAAAAGATTAAGTCATCAACTTACAACATGAATGTACAAAAAAAATAAAAAATAGAAGCAAAAAAAAGATGGAATCTTAGTTACCTCTATTCATAGAGCCTTTAGAACTATTCTCCTCACCAAATTCCAATGCCTCCGTCATCTTTACATGAACTGATAATTTCTCTACAACACTCCAACTCAACATAAAATTGTGCATTGATTTTAGGAGAAAAGATCTTTCATACTTAAATCTAAAAAGAAAAATTAAAGTGAAAGCAATTTCAAAAATCAAAACACATTTGAAAATGAAACCCATTTCACATTTCAGAAATCAAACATGTTTAATTTTTCCAATACAAACACAAATACAATTTCAATTTGGAACTTTGTATTTAATATTCTTCATTAAGCTAATAGTATGTTACCTGTAGATCAATGATATGATTTTGATAAGAAAAATTATTGTACAGTAGAGTTGAAAATGCAGATATCAAAATCTAAAACCAAACACAAAATTACTATAAATAATACATGGAATTCAAAAATAACTTCATAATTGAAACAATAAAAAATTGGGGAAAAAATTTAAAATTTGAAATCATATTAACGGAGAATTCTAAGAAAATAAAAAGACATTCGCTAATGAGATTAATTAAAGCTTGAACAATGGCCAATTAAGTCATGAATTTCAAAATCAATTAATTGAAAAAGATTCAAATCCTAACAGTTAACAGAATAAAAATTTAAAGCCATGGTTTTTTTTTTTTTTGGGGGGGAGGGGGGGTAGGTATTTAAAGCCATGGTTGTCTAACTTGACTATACAAAATATGTATTATTTTAGTTAGGACTCATAAGATCTTTGGTTAAGCCTCATGTGATGTTCGGTCATGATTTTTTTTTTTTTTAAATATAAAGTTATACCATTTTCTTCTTTAATTATAAGGTGCATATAGTAGAAACCTTTTGAGAGGTGTGTACATAGTCTTTCCCGCTGCAAAGATTTAAGAAATTATGGGAATGATGCCTATTGTATTAGCTTCTACCGGAAATATATATTAAACTGTAAGAAAGTGATACTATAGACACCTTTCAAAAGTGCGTATGGTTTGTACCTAAAATTTTAACCACAAAGATTCATGACTACAACCAATTTGAATCATAATAAAAAATCCATAACCAAGATCACTTTCAATTCATAGCAAAACACCACAAACCCTCACATAAGGCAACTTGGATTCATAACCAAATATTAAAAAAAGGTATCATAACGAAAACTAATTTAAGTCCAAATAAAAATCTCATAACCAACTTTATTATAAATTTGACTGGCACAAAGCTCATAACTAAGTACCAACATGATTTATAACTAAAACCACAAATTTTCATAATTGAGGGATATGGTACATACTTTTGAAGGGATATGTATCATAAAATTCCTAACCTGTATATGAGAGATTTAGATAGAAAATGGGCAGCATCGTGGCTTCCACCAATCCCTCTATAGTTTGGCTACTGACCATGGAGTGAATGAGTCCAACATAATCTCTTTGGCAATCAGAACAATCTAAGTGATACTTGAGTTAATGTATAATAGAGGTCAAAATAGGGCTCTAACATAAAGCACTTTCAAAAGTGATAATCAAGTTGATGCTCTCTAGCCTCTAGAACTGCAGGCAAGGGAAGTAAATTGTGAAATGAACTATACACATCAATTGTATTTCAGCCTTAATTGATCAATGAAGAATTTATTTCTAATGCAAGCTTAAAACAGAATCTATAAATTAAAAGATAATAGTAGTAGCATCACATACCAGGAAACTAACTAAAACTTTTAAGAAGATAGAAATTTAGAAGAGTTTATTGAGGGACTTATCTGCTGAAAAATGTAGGACATTGATCAAACAGGTGATAGGCTTTAAATGAATGGATACATATCACCAAGATGCTTCCCAATTTTCAAGATCCTCTGGCGAACAATCTCGAAGCTCTTTCAATGTCTTGGAGTTGAGATCATAAGAAATAACTTTGCTAGGAACAACTAAAACCAGAGTAAAATCTTTTTCATTCGCTCCCTAGTAATAACAGAGCACGTAAAATTTACAGAATCTAGTAATGGTTGTGTTTACTACGTTAGGGAATAAAGATAAAATGGGACTAAAATTGACCAGGTACTTCACAATCCAACTGCTGTAAATAGGACTGAAGGATTCTAAATCTCAAAGTAGAATTCTGATAAATCTGAATAAGAAGCAAATGCCCATCACATTTTCCAAACACACACACACACACACACACACACACACACACACACACACAAAAATGGATTAAGCATCCAACTCCAGCAGAACTACATCATTCATTGACCATGCATCCATGTTCTGCATCTATTAAGATTCCTGGCAACCTTTTGAAAGTTGTTATGCATTGCATTGACTCCACAAAGAGTGATCTTTTTCATGGTTATAAATAAATTTTAAAAAAAGTAAGCCCAATTTAGTCTCCGTTGGATAGCGGTCTGGGAGGAGATAGATTGGGTTACCTAGCTTTGGCATTATTTGCACTAAATGGTTGTCCTCGAAACCACAACCTCAAGGTTGAGGAACCCACAACTCACAGCCTCATGCTGATAAATAAAAAGCATAAAAATGTCTGAATTTTAAGCAGCCTAAAAGGGAAAAAAAATGGTGATAGTTTACGGACAAATGAGCTCAAATCATGATAGTTTACGGACAAACTAAAAAACAATGGTGATAGTGAAGGAGATAAAAGTGTAATTAACCCTTTTTCTTTTATGAAGCATACTTTATCAACCAAAGGATACATATGAGAACTAATAGATAAATAAAAATTTAAATGCAAAGCTATTACCTTCTGCAATATCATGGACAATTGCCATTTTTATACACCTGACGTTTGGAAAAAAAAAAAAAAAAAGAAGCAAAAAATGTTAAAATCTTTAGAAAATGCAACAATAACAAATAACCCAGATGGAACACAAAAAAAACTAAAAGCAACAGAAACCCTAACTTGGACTCTGGATATCCTTTGATGACCAATTTTTAGTCACTATAAATGATTCATTTTGTGTGTAGATATAGCAGGAGGAGAATGGGTCACTGTTGTGACACTTTCCTTGCTGCTCCTAAAAATGGCACCGGTTTTTTTGTTTTTTGGCAAACCAAGTCTCCTCTTCCCAAGGGGTTCTCTTCTGGCAATGGAAGACACTCTCCTACTGCAATCACCACACCTACAATGAGGTAAAGGGAGAATATAAACTTCTCACAAAATCAGCCAACTAAACTAAGCAATTTCATTCTCTTTTTCCTTCATAAATCTATACTCTTTTTTTTAATTATAAAAAAAAGTAATTTATTGACAATAATAATAATAATAATAATAATAATAATAATAATAATAATAGACATTGCAATGGACAAATTGAGAGGGAATTGAAAAAAGACACCCAAAACACATTAATACCAATTATCTCCAGTAAATCAATCCAAGGGATCAGCTTCTTGTTGAAAACTTCTTCATTCTTTGATAATCATAGGCTCCATAAAACCTAGTAGAACAATAATTCCCAGGTTATGTTCTCAAACCCTCATGTTTTAGTTCAAACCACTAAACCACCAATCCCTAAAGATTGCAGGGATTAACCCAACACAAACCCCAATATTGCAAAATATTACTCTACACATACCATGCCCTGTTAGAGAGGAGAAACACATGAGCTGCAAATTTATTCCCAACTTTGCATCTCTACACTTCATCTATACATACATATTCGTAGTACCATATATAGAGATGTTAGAGAGAAGTCTGTCAGAGGCAATGAGAGCCATCAACCCCATTCGATACATATGATCGGCTATGGACTCTGGATTCTCAACACCTTCGCATCCATCCCGTTCTCTTCGTCGTCTGATCAAACCTCAAAAAACCCCCAAACCCAAAAAACAAAATCACAAATTTAGGCAATGATATTCGAGTCCAAAACAATCAACACTCAAATGAATCATACATATATACATATCTAAACAAAAATACCTTGAGACGGTGACAAAGAGAGAGAAAATCGATGGCAGAAGAAGCGGGGACCGAGGATGAATCGCCATTAGAGGATGAAGAAGGAGGCGCGGTGGCCATTCGAAAAACCCTAGAAGGGTTGGATGAGAAAGTTCGAGCTCTGAAAAACTTGAATCGAATGAGTTCAGTCGAAGCGAGTGAAGGTACCAAGAAAGATTTACAGAACACTCGACTCCTACTGTTCATTTTTTCAATTTACATTTTGGACCGCTAAATCTCGGTTGATGCTCAAAGAACATTTGTGCGGGAAATAAAGACATCTCAACCATTGAAGTTGAGATGAGATAATTTAAACCATTGGTTCAAAATGTATTTGCAAGACATTTTATATATTTTTAAAAACCTTCTTTCCTTATTTTATATATATATATATATATTGGTTACACGATGTACAATAATAGGTGAGGAGTCACATCACAAAGTGACTAAGTAATTTATAACGAATCTTGCTAATGACAATTTTAAAGACGATAAATAAAAAATAAAATATCAAAATATTGGTAATTTTAATACATTCTTTACATATTTTAAAACACTTTTACATATTTCATTGTACTTTTTTTATAAATAGCTTTTACTCATTTTTTTAACACAAACAAAAAGCTAGAGACTATTTTTAACATTTAATACTCTCAAAATATTGCACTTTTTTTATATAAATAGCTTTTACACATTTTTTTTAACACAAACAACAACATTAGAGATTACTTTTAACATTTAGGTTTCGTTTAGAAACTAAGTATATTAGTTAAAAAGTTATTATAATTTATTATATAACTATTTTTATCTTTTACATATACTTTTTTTTTTATAAAAAATTAAAAATTATTAAAATAATATATTTCTAAACTAGGCTAGTACTCTCAAAATATAAACATCTCAACAATGAGTCAAACAAAAATCAACGGCTCTAAGCTTATCGTTAGTCAGGGCCGTAGGAATATACCGGGGTGGCGGCTCTAGAGTGCCATCAGGAGTTTTCAATTGATTCCACTTTAATACCAAAAGAATATTATATATTTTTAAATTGCCAACTAAACCACCAGAGTTGTTTGGTTAGATTTTTTTGGCTAAAAAAAAAAAAAAAAAAAAAGTATAAAAGACAAAATAAATTAAAGAGTTGTTTGAGATGTGTTATATAAATATACTTTTTAACTATTTAGTTAAAAAAGTAGAGAGAAAAAAGATATATGTTTAAGATAACTGTTTGACTTTTTAAGAAAAGATATGTAATAAAATATTATTGTAAAATCAAAATGACCATTCTACCGTTGATGACTTTTTGATTTTTGGATAGCTGAATGCAAAGGGCACAATAATAATTTTGCCCTCTAGATTTCCCTCACAAGCTTCCCCCAAAGGGTATTGACTTTTTGACTTATGGCTTCGTTTGAGAAGTTGCTATTTTAGTAGGCTATTTTAATTTTTGGCTATTTTAGTAGGCTAAAATTTTTGTGTTTGGGAAGATGATTGGATTTTTTTGTGGTTGGATGTGATGTTTGTGAGAGAAAAAGTGAAATGATTATGGATTTGATGTGATATTTTATCTTATTAGCTATTTTAGCCTATTTTGTCTTTTTGTGAATTTTAGCCTAAACTAGGGTATTTTTTTTCTTGCCAAACACCCGTAATATTTTGACTTTTTAACTTTTGTAGGTTATCCCAAATAAATAGCAAATAAGTTAATAAGACAAAATATTATATTCAAATCATAATTATTTTATTTTCTCTCTCATAAAAGTCAAAAAGACCAAAAAAGTCAAACTAAAGAAACTTGTAGTCCCAAGCTAAAGGGGTATTTTGGGAAGATTGTTAAAAACTAATTTTTTGGTTTTTTTTTTTTTTTTGTGAGAGAGGAAGTAGGTTAAAAGTTGAGAAGTGACTTTTAATCCATTTTCCAAAATGAGAAAAATAGGTAAAAAGCTAAAAAAGACAATTAAAAAAGTTAATTGCCAAATGGCAACTCCCTCGAAGAAAAATTCGTGGAATGATGTGTGGATTTTTTCTATTTTAAATCGGAAATAAAATTTTTATTACAAAACTAATAAAAAATTTGATCAATCTTATATAAAAGTAGTAAAAAATCTCTTGAAGAGATAACAAACTTTCATAGGAGGAAGAATCTTAACCTCCATAGAGGGGGAGAAAAAATCCTCACAAAGGAGAGACATAACCTTCACATACAAAAAATTATTATAGCAAATAATAAAAAACCAAACTAAAAATAATTAGATCCAAGTTGCCAAATGCATTCAAAATTCCATTACATTGCAACCTTCAACTTGAAATCTGAAGACCTCACTTCCGCAAATTAGGATGAAACATTGAGTTTGAGTTGGCTGCCTATCGTGAAACAAATGTATTAAACAACATCAATCTTTGGATTGTGAGAAGATCTAAAACTAGATCTTAAAGTTTTGGTTGTGAGGGTAAAAGTTTGGGCTCAAGCCAAACATCAGATCTGGAAGATCAGAAAGATGGAAAGGCGACGTCAACATCAGTGACTAGAGGAAATCTGAAGGAAATGAAGCAGATCTGATGAGGGTGGATCCATGGAGGCGAAAATGTAGTAGACCTGGTGGCAGTGTGGAGGTGGTGGCGGCATAAAAAATGGTTGAAAGAACAAGCTTCAAATATTATTAAGTAAAAAGACAAAGGAAAAAAGAAAAATGATGGAAGGAGGAGAGAGGAGGCCAACGGCCAGGACTCCTGCCCACCCCAACAACACACCTAGTAGAAAGTTTAAAGAGAGAGGCTTAGAGAACGATACTCTAAATTTAGGGAGAGAACAACCCTAGCTAAAATCCAAAATCAAACACTCAATAGATTTAATCTTATTTATAGTTTAAACAACACGAGAGTTGGTTGAAAATAGTATTATAAAAAAATGCTACATTTTGCTAATAAAAAATCTATTGTAAAATTAAATAGGTGATCAGTTAATAAGTAAATGCCTAGTCACATGCATTAAAAAATAATGCATTTAATAGTGTTAATAACGAAATAATTATATAACTATCTTACAAGTTACAATATAAAAACTTGTTTGGACTTTAAAGTTTAGGAAAATACTATGGGGTGGAGTGTATACCATATGTTTGTATTTTTTTAAAATAATTAATTTAATGTAATAAATCTTTTATTTTTGTGATACGAGAGACATTTAAGTTATCTTTGTCAAATGGTTGAGAATATGTGACAGATATAAATAAGAGTAATTTTTTGTTTATAAAATTTGTGCTACTTGCAACAACAAAGCAATTCTACTGGTTGTTTTTACAAAAATGTTTAAGACCCCCTTTCTCTCATCCCTTTTGACTCCCTTTGCTTTTGATTGGTCCATTTTTCTTTTTTTTTTCTTTTTTTTTTCTTCTCTCCCAATCCCCAACCCCGATGTGTGTGTGGGGGTGGTGGGGGTGGGAGTTTTGAGGGGGTCTTAATCAGTCCTCTTGTTTTTAATGTGGCGGTGAAAATTAACAATAAGTCTAGGATACATAATTATTCATAAAAAGTAGTGCTAACTACATTATAAGGGTAAATTACAAAGGCTCATACTTTCCTTCGGTCCGTAATTAAATTAAAGTTATTTTGAATGATTTAAATAAGTGTATTTTTTGATTTTTTATGAAATATAAGTTGGGCATGGGTTGGATTTGAAGTGATGTGATAAAGAGGTGATGTGACTTAAATAAGATGATGTGAGTTAAATAAGATAGTGACTTTTTGACTTTTTAACTTTTTTAGGTTATGACAAACAAGGCAGAGTACTGTTAGGTCTGTAAGGGTCCACCACGGGTTTTATTTTGATAATCTGAACCGTTTAATGTATAGAACTCGTTGAGTACTATATGTCTGTAAAAAATCATGTTGATCGGATATCGATAGTTATTTTATCGGATGGGATTTCTGTCAATCGTTTATTTTTTCATCGTCTAGTTTTTTATACAAAACTATTTTGATTACGTAGCTATCGATATCTGATTAAGGCCGAAATGTACATCATTGAGGCCGTTAATTAGAATCTCTTAACTTCACTTGCTGGTCGAACTGTATATTTTATGTGTGTTGAGTGTCAATCAGGTTGTACATCGTTGGAGCATAAAATGAGCAAAAAGACAGAATTTGGGCAGAGTTGACTTTCCCGCACGTGCGTTGACTTTTTCTGGGAAAGTCAAACCGACGTTTTAAACCTGTTTGGACGAGATTGGAAGCATAAAAAGGCAAGTAAAAGGCTGGATTAGGGTTCTGAAATTGTTTTTGGACCTAAAGAGGGAGGCTAGGGTTTGCAAAAAGAGGAAGAAACAAGAAGCTTCAAAGATGTCTCCCATGGTTGTTCCTTCTCCTTCTACCTCCTTCCACTCCTCCATGAGTGGCTAGTCTTCTTTTCTAAGGTTTTGATGAAACCCTAGCCATGTAATTATGTAGTTTTCTTTTTTGATTTTATATTATGTAAAGGTTTGAACCATTGTATGGAGTTTTAGAAATTCTTTATATATAATTTTCATTATCTTTTCAAATATTTCAATTTCTGTGATTGTTGAATATTATCCATACATGAGTTTTCTATTCCTTCACATTCAAGGTATGGGACGAACCATGCTACGAGGAACGAGTCGTATCACTACCCTAGTTTAGAGTGAACGATTCGTATTACATGAGATGGTTCGTGCTCGTACATTGAATGTGATGATTTTTCTTGTTAAATGTTTTGAGCTTGTAGTTGTGAAGCATTAATTCGTTCAAACTAGAGCATAATTAATTTCAATTGGAAACCCTAATTATGTGGTTAGTGGTGAATTCGCTACCCTAGGATTTTCCCCCAATTTAGTAAATCCAATTTCATTTATTATTGATAATTTAATTCCTTAGTTTAATTTATTTATTATTAAATTAGGTTATGATCATCCAATCTTTTTATCAAAATTAATTTAGGAATTTAACAATTAAATTAGTTTAATTTCACAATAGTCCCTGTGGATCGATACCTGGACTTGCCATTATTCTGATAGAATTTGGTATAGTTTAGTATTTAATTTTGGTGTGTTCAACGACCCATCAATATCCGATCAATGTGATTTTTAATAAACATATAGTACTCGATGAGTTCTACACATTAAACGGTTCAGATTATTGAAACGGGGCCTGTGGTGGGACTCCATGGAGCCAACAGTACCCTTCAGTCCGATCACGGACTTGAAGGAAGTGAGCCCCAATTACAAATTGCTCCTGTGATTATAGAAATTACATTCCACTCATGAGGTTTCTAATTTCATAACAAATCGTTATTTTTATTAATAAATTATCAAATCAATTAACAGTTTTTAATAATATTAGAAATATATTTCAATTAATAATTTAAGTAATTTTATTATTGTATAAGAGAATAATTATGAATTTTATTTTTTTTAGTTAATTTTGTTAAATAAAAAATTCTGACAAGGGAATATATGAAAACTTTTAAATTACAAGAGACAATCTGCATTTTAAGTAAATCTCATGCAATGCATTTATAATTTACTTACATTATAATTATGATCAATTGATTTTAGGGAATAAATTTAACCTACAATTTTATGCCATAAAAAGTATCAAGCTCTTTTTATAGAAATTTAACTTGCAACCTTACCTCGCACAGTAGAGCTATAACTACATTATAATTATATAATAAATTTTATTTAGTAAAAAAAATTATGTTACTTATTTGTTTGTGTACTATTATTCCATGAGACTTTGAAGACATTTAGCCATCAATCAATTGGTATAAAGATATTAAAAGTAAAACTTATTGATATATTAATGATTAGAAATTTGATGTCTAAATTTATCATATATTCATAGTAGTAATAGGAAGTAAACGTATAATTATGCCACAATTGTATGCGAAAAAAATCATGATAAAAGGAAGAAAAATAGAAATTTTTTTAGGGTGGACCACTTCAATTTTATTGGATCTCCTATTCCTTTAGAATTTTATACAATTCAACCTTGGTTAAACACTTTAATCACGTTATGTGATTTTGATGTGATGCAATCATTTGAGTTGGACCAATCAATTTAGGTGCTAAGGGAATGTTATAAATATCTTAGAAGGTAAAATACAAAAGAAAACAAAACCATATTTTTTTTGTCAGTATTAGTTGAAGGTTCAAAATAGAAGACAAAGAAATATTAAAAAATTGTACATATACATAAAATTTAGGGCTGTGATTCCTACACCCAGTGGGGCGACCCCACTGACGACCCCCAGTGAGGTGTCGCCTCCACATTGGCCGGAAAAAAAAAAAAAAATAACAGTTTTTTTTTTCCACCAATCACATGCGACCCCACTACCCCACTGGGGGTCGGAGGCATTTTCCTAAAATTTATATAAAAATTTTCAGAATAATGATGTGATGATATTATTATTATAAATAAATTTATTTTTAATGATATTTTATTTTGAAATGAAAGGTTCATAATGAATCACATCATTATGTGTAAATTTTTTGTTTATATAATATTATTCAGAAATATTTGCTTAGGCTATATGTTTTATGAGAATTGGTATTTTATTGTTAGAAATGGGTTTTGAAATTTTGGAAAAAACAGAATTTTTCTTCAACTTTGGTCTATTTTTTAGGTAGGACCTATGCACCAAATTTGGCGGATCTAAGTGGTAACACGTGTTATGCCGCATTGTGATTCATGTGGTATATTTGGTTGCTCAAAACCATTATCGGGTGAATGAGAAATTGAAGCCAAAGTGAGCTCTATGGAAATGAAATTTTTGGTTGAAATTCCTTAAGGTTTGAATAAAGACTTGTCCCACATTGGTTTGGTGGGAAGAAATTTATGGGTTTATAAAACTTATGATTATAACTTGGAGAGGGCCCTAAGGGACACCCTATGTTTGTAGAAGGGAGAGGTTGTAGGTAAATTGGGCTAGACCTATTGGATCAAAAAATAACCATGCGCCGTCATTCGGTTGGGCAGGTTGGGCTGGGCCTGAGCGCGGGTGCGTGGTTGGGTTGGATTAGGCTTGTCCAGCCCAATACCTATGTTTTTAGACAAAAAACATTTGAAATTTATTTTCTAAAATTAAACTCTAATTTTTTGAAATTTGAATTTCGGAAATTGAATTCAAAATGGGCTCCGTTTTTTTCCCCCCCACCTGGACAGATTCAAATCTATTAAACACGGGTTTTATCTGTTCAAATTTTGAACCCAACAGATTTGTATCTGTTTATTTCAAATTAAACAGCCACCACTCCATCTATAAATAGGCAGCTCCTCATTAGATGTTTTCACTTCAATTTTCGTACTTCTTCTCTGCAATAATTCTCTACATTTTGCTACATTAAATTTCTGTGAGAAAGAGTGTAAACACTTAGTGTGTTTATTGTGCAAACAATTTGTAGTGCTGCTATTATTTGTTGTTGATCATTTTATCCTGAAAGATAGACGTCCACAATATGAAAGTATCATGGAGAAGATGAATTTGTCTTAACACAGTATTAAACATTGGACTTGATTAGAAAATATTTTCAAGAAATTAATTTGGTAAGTAATTATTTTATTTTCTGGTTTATTATTTTTCTATTTTAGATTTTTATTTTTTTTTGTAACAAAATAAATATCTGTTTTATTTATTTTATTTTATTTTCCGGTTTGATTTTTATAATCAAACAAATTTTTTCATTTTCTTTATTTTTTCTGTATTTTGTTTATTATTAAGTACACAAACATAATTTATTTTTCAAATACTGAAGATTATCCAACATTTATGTGTATGAATCGGCAAAGATTAATGAGCATGGATTTTTGAGAATGATTTTATTTAGAATGATGTGTTGTATAATTGAGATTTTAATATTTAAATATATCAAAAATCACATAAAAAAGTCGAACTAACGGTGAATATCAAGTTGGGCCGAGTTGAAAAATGGTGCCCAAACTTGTTAATCAGACCTTTTTTTTGGTCAGCCCATCAGCAAAAACCATAGGCCAAGTCATGCCCAATAATTTGGCCCAAACATATAGTGGGGCTTTTAATTGGAATGACTTTTAATTTGAATTATGATAATTGCTAGAAAAATATTATTCACTATCGCAGGCTTTACTTAATTCGTTTATTTATATTTATACAATAAATCTTACACGTATATATATGGTATATCATATTAAAAAAAACATATAGTATGACATAACACCATATTAAAAAAAAAAAAAAAAAATAGTATGACAACATTCTAATTTTTTTTTTTAAGTACATTTTACGTTCTTGTTATGGAAGTTGCTTGGAAGAACGGATTGATGGAAAGTCAGAAATTAGAGAAAGAGAAGGTGAATCAGCACCGTCGTTTGTGACTTGATTGGAGTAGATTCAAATCGTGTGAGATAGATTTTGGTGAATTTTGTATTCCCCTTTCAACCTCATTGACTGATGCTTAATTATTGTTAATGAAAAATTGTTTTTTTTTAATATTTAATTGTGAAGGATGATGAAATAGTTGTATTGGTAAAATTATAGTTTAAAAATACTTTTTACCTTTGATTGAAATATGTATATATATATATATATATATGTGTGTGTATATTTGTTGGCTACATATTTTGTATAAGCCAGTTACAATTCGACGCGTGACAGAATAAGGGCAGTACGAGAAGACTATGCAAGCTTTCGATCGTGATCATACACATGTCAGTTAATATTGGTTTTCATAAGATCTGCGTAGTACTGGATCAACAAAGAGATGCAAAGTGATGTGGTTTCAACGGTTACTCACATTTAAATTTAAAATCAGGAGGGAAGCCTAACTGCAGGTATAGGCATAGTGGGGCTAACTATAAGGCAACATGATCAGTGATCATGGAGGAGCGTTTCGACGGTTAGAAGTGCAGTTTGATGGTTATCCTTGAGAAATATAAATAGCAAAGAAGGCCCTAGAAAAAGGGTCCCAAACTCAGATCCAAAAAATCAGTTTTATCTACTTTATTTCCTTTCCAGTTTTACATTTCCTGTTCTTTATATTTCTGTACTTTAAAATTCCTGCACTGCATTTTGTTCATAGGAGTAGTTTCAAGTAGATTGTTACTGTAAACCTCTACGAGGCTGAATTGGATCATTGTAAGCCTTTTGTTTTACTTAATGAAATACTACATTTATTCTTCATTTAATCATTGTCAGTTTATTCCTCCTAAGCAAAGCCACCAGTAAAAGTCCTCTTCATTGAGGCTGAAAGAACTAAAACACAATCGTCTGATAATTGGTTGGCAATTAAATTTCTATAAGGACTGATTGATCCGTACTAGCACGCTCATAATTACAAAAATAACTTTTGAAAGCAAAAAAAGCCAACATATATTTTTGGCATGCCCAGTGGGACTAATTGAAATGGATAGACGTAGGAGACAAGGAGAAAATGAAAGCTTGGAAGAAGGCGTGGAAGGAGAGGTAGAAATGCCTAATCTAGAGAATAATGTGATAATACATCCTGTGGAAACACCAATTTTATCAGAACTTATGGTCGAACAGATCAGCACTTCGGAACAAGTACCACATGTTCATAATATTGGATGAGGCCAAGGAATTGGACCATCCACTGTTCCGTCTACTCAGCCAATGAATCCATGGGGTGGCCTAGTAGATGTCATGGGACAACAGTTAATAAACACAATGGAAAAGTGGGCAACATCCTTTTTGGATCGAATGAATACCCACCAACCAACAAACACAAGGCACATGGAGGAAATTTCAAATGTCCCTCAACAAAGATTGGCTACAGCTAAACAGCCTATGCAGAGTAATGTACATACTAATGGTCAAACTAGTAGCCAAAACCATGAGAGACCACCACCTCAGTCTTGGTATGAGCCTCTTTCGAGGCCTATGGCAAGTCAAAATGCCTTATTACTTAACAGTGAAGTCATGCAAATTGGTGGATCTGGCCCAATACAGGATAATGGTGTAAGGATGGTTCCAAATCCCATGTTTGAAGCCATACCTGGTGTAGACCGCCCCGAACTTCGCTCCGCGCGCGAGGGCACGAATCGTTGTTCTAGCTACTATAGTTCGGACTCCTGTCACGGTTCTGAATCTAATCTCACAAAGTGCAATGTGAGACTGATAAATCACCAAAGAGTCCAAATCTGGCAAATCATTTTGAAAAATCGATTTTAATAAAAAATCGTTAAACATGGACTGCTTTGCCAGATTTCAGAGTCGCCACCTAAATATTTTTGTTTTGGGAAATTTAGGAAACCCTAACTCGTGCCTAAGGCCACGTGTCCGTCACCACCAAAGTTACCTTGACTCGCGAACTTGGGTACGAGAGGGGAAGGTCCTGAAATGAGCACCCCTGCTCGCCCGATCAAAAGATCGGCCTCTACTAACATGATATGTTGTTTTTGAAAACACATGCGTTCTTATTCTGGTTATTAATCTAGAATTACTATGTGATGCGCACAGCATACAAGTATAGATTAAATCACTCGAGTTGGAACAAAACATCTCATGTTTGTTTTTGAAAATGGTTTGGAGTTGCTACTCGCAAGTAGGCTAAGTCGCGGATTTGCCACCCTCAAGTGGGCTTAGAAAACATGTTGATTTGCCACTTTAAGTGGGCTTAAAACGCACATTTTGATGAATTGTTCCAATTCAAATAATGAAGCCTTCATCTACAGGCATTCATGCAGTTATAGCGGTTAAGCAAATAGCCTCATGGCAAGCATGCTACCATGGCAGTCACTTACACACATGCAAGGATGCTAAAGCATAAACACTTACAGTGTACTTCGAGCCAAAAACAAAAGCTAGTTAGGAATCATGCATGATTCTAGCTATGTTAACAATGCCTAATGCAACACATGCAAAAATGCAACTAAGATAGGCTCGGCTATTCTAAGATGTCATGTGAATGCAACACTTGATAACATGCTTTGAAACACGTATTCAAGAAAGTGTATTAAGATACAATGCAGTTTGAATGATATGCCGAGCCCGGTGCATGCAAGACAGATGCATGATACACGCATACAAGCATAAGAATACGAATTGAAATATGCCCTAAACTAACCATCGAAAGCTGATAAGTAAAAAGGAGAAAGAAATGGGGTTGGAAGACATGCATCACACACACGCACACTTATTACAAAATTTTCCCTCTCGACAGAGGGTCCGAATAAATAAGCTAAGCTAATTAATTACAAATCGAATTAAAACTAGCTATACTAATCTAATTATAATATTACAAAGATGAAATCAATTAGCTAAATACATTAACTAATTAATCAGCAAATTAACTAACTACACAAAGCAGTTAAAACAGCCTTGAGAGGAGGGGTGCATGCATGTTCGGTCGGCTTCGCTCGAAAATCCACTACCGTGCCTCGTGATGCCTCTGTTTGCACACTTCTGGACTTCTGAAAATTGTGCCAACTTCCAAGGTACTTCTGACCCACCTTATGAACATTTTGATGGATGATTGGCCAAGAGGAATGGCCATCAGCTAGTGTTTATGGCTATTGGCCAATTTTGATAGCCGATCGGCAGACTTGGTGGCCGGTCGGCAGCTTTGATAGCCGGTCGGCCACTACTTCCTGCAAACTCTCCATTTGCTGCAACAGAGCACTAACAAAGGCATGGCAGTGTATTTGTAAGAAAATATGTGTGTAACCACACTCCTTATCATGTCTAAAGCTCAAAGGAGTGTAGTGCCCGGCTCTCGAGCCACCAATCAAGCATCTCAATGCATGATGGCCAAAGAGGCCGAGTTGCATAAATCAATGTCAATGAATGCACACAAATACCACATAAGACTCGATGAACCTCCACCTTATCATATATGATCAAAGGTGTCGGTGACTAAGAAATGAGGCATGTTTTATCACTTTGAGTATGAAACGTTCCTCGTGTTTGGATTGACGTCCAACCCAAACACAATGCAACACACAACATGCTAACACAATACAATGCAACAACATGCAAGCAACAATGCAATGCAATAACATGCAAACAACGTGAACATGGAAAGGGCTATGTAATGCAATACTCAATGGACCAAACCAACCTCAAACAAGCCTCATGCATGCCAAGACAATGGCCAAAACATGCTGAAAATGAAGTCCAAAAGCAAATACAAGCATGCATACACATTGGTTCACAAACAAGGCATGAAGACAACAACTCTCAAACATATTGAAGGAGTGAAAAATGTGAGAGTGTGGCAATGACATAGGCTCTGCAATCATGTAAGGAATGATGCCAAATCATGCACATAACACAAGCATAGCATGCTAGGAGGCTCAAAGCTTAAGACTAGCAAAGAGACTTACACCATGGCCATATCAATCGAGCCCCAAAGGGCCAAGGTGACTCAAAACAATCCCAAGGCAAGTCAAAACAAGGCCAAAACATGCATGGACTAGAGCTAACACATGTTAGAATGGGAGGCATAAAGCATGACACATACTAGGCCAATGAGGAGGATTATACTACACCTACCAAAACCAAGCATGAGATGACTTCACCAACAAAAATCAGAGCTGTAACATGGAAAAATAAAACCAAATACACACTGAGATGGTGGCCCAAAAGCTTAGGCATGATGGCATACATATTGGCTCATGTTTAAGGCATAAAGCACAACCTTCCAAAAGCATTGAAAGAGTGACACATGTGGGTGTATGACAATGAAACATGCTTTGAAATCATATATCAAATGATGCTAGATCATGCAAATAGCCTAAGCAATGCATTCTAGTGGACTCAAAACACAAAGCTAGTGAGCAAGAATGAACTATGGCTATACAAAACAAGGCATGCATGACCTAAAACACTTAAATCAGACCTAGTGCATGCTAAAACATGGCCAAAAGCTTGCTGGAGTGGAGCCAAAAACATACTAAAAAGATGGTCCAAAGCATGATGCATGTTAAGGCTATCAAGGAGGATTGCACTACAAGTATATGAAACATGCAACAAGTGATCAAACCAACCCAAAACAAAACTAAAGCATGCTAAAATAAGGTCTAAGACATGCTAAGATGGAGCCAAAACATGCTAGAAAGACATACTACTTTGATGAGCCAACAAGGCAAGCAACTAAGACACAAGGAGAGGGGATGACCCCCTCCTATTTGGGACCTCAAAAGACACTTTCCACCACTGAAATTCCTCTAAGTTTCAGTGGTGAGAAGGCCAAAAAGAGGTGGTCCCAATAGCTTAAAAGGATAGCACAAAACAAAGTCAAACAAGGCACAAAAGGGAGTAGACCACCCCCAACACCAAAGAGGCCTTAAACAAACACTTTAAGCACTTAAAATCAGAACTTTTTTCAGTTGAAAGCAAGGCCTAAAACAGTATGCAAAGGGGGCCAAACACTTAAGCAAAACAAGCCATAAAAGGGGTAACAACTCACCCTTGAAGAACCACAGCAAACCAGCACTTCTGAGCAAAGAAAACAAACTTTGAGAGTCCAAACAAGGTCCTCTAGTACCTCAGCAACAAAGCAATGGTGCTTTACTAGGTGTTGTAGTGCAAAAGTAAAGACAAAACACACTTTTAAGCAATATATAGAGAGAGAGGGAACTATAGAGAGAGAGATATATATATGTTTTTGTATATCCAATTTTCAGAACCTCTGGAAAGGGAGAGGGACCTCCCCTATTATAGAAATTCAAGTCCTAAGCTTGTTGGACAAGCCAAAGACTTGGTTCAATCCCTCCATACACGTGTATGGAGGATGAAATCTATGCTCACCAACTGTCACAGCTGGCACAAAAATATCTGCAAAAGCAAATAAAAAGGCCTCGGCCAAAAAGGGTGCCGACCGGCCACCACTGATGGCCGATGAAGAGAGGGCACGACCGATAGGCACAGGGCCTAGCCGATGGGTTGTAGGGCTGGCCAACAAGCCACTCTCTTCCCTCAGAAACAAAACCACAAGTTCTTGGTCCACGACCAAGCACAAAACACACAAACTGAGATGTTCTAAGGCAAGACGCGCAGCCGAGACCTTCAAGAACTCAAAACGAACACGAGCATGGATGATCATTGAGTGTTCAAACGATGACGTCCAAGTCTTGAGGACAGTAAAAAATGAGGTGTCTACACCTAGCACGAGGGGGTTCATTAATCCTTTGTTAGAATTTATACCCCAGGGGTAAGAAGGTTTTCCTACAACTGGAAGAGACACAACACCTGTTCTAGCACCTTTCGCAAGTCTTTTTGTAGGCCAGGCTCAAAGGGGCCACCCATATCCCTAACAGCAGCCAGTACCACAGGGACAACCAGTCCCAAACATACCACCCTATGGACCAAAAGGACCCCAGGCACAAGGTTGTCTACCAAATCCTGTGTTTGCTCCTCCGGCAGTGGTTCAATAAACACAAAATATGGTCCCTAGGGACCAAATTGTTGATATTATTAGAGAGATGTTTGGACCAATGGCTCGGGGGGTTCAAAATCCTGTGTACAGGAAGCCATATCCAGAATGGGTGGATAGGGTACATGAATACCCAAGGGGGTTTAGGATACCCGACTTCGCTCTTTTTTATGGGAATGGAAACCAGTCAACGGTTGAACATATTGCTAGGTTCGCTGCTCAGTGTGGTGAATTTACTAACAATGACTATATGAAGTTAAGATTGTTCCTAAATTCTCTAACTAGGGTAGCCTTTGTATGGTATATTAATCTTACACCTGGCTCTATCCAAACTTGGCAACAAATAGAAGAGGCATTTCATGCCCAATTCTTTCAAACAGAGCCAGATGTTTCCATAGCAGACTTGGCAAGATTGACTCAAAGGCCTGATAAGAAGGCTACTCAGTTTATTTCCATATTTAAAAAAGCGTGAAATAAATGTAGGATCATCTTACCAGAGCCTGAATTCGTGAGATTGGCTCAAAATGGTTTAGAGTTTAGGCTTCGAAAAAAGTTTGACTCAACTGAGTTTAGAGACTTAGTGGAATTAACCTATAAGGTATCTAGGTATGAAGCATTACTAGAAGAAGAATAAGATCGAAGTAATGCATCATACAAAACGTATTATAGAGATCCCAATTATGAGATTGATGCAACAGAGATTGTAGGGAAAGAACCTGTGATCTGTGAAGCATTAATTCATAAAGACACAACAATTGACCAGCAGTTTAAAAAGAAAGACCTTCATAGGAAATACTCTTTCGATTTAACAAAGGCAGATGATATTTTTTATCGTTTGCTTGCTGCAAATTTCCTGAAATTACCAAAAGGAGTCAAAATTCTGTCTCTAGAGGAACTTAAAGGAAAAGTGTATTGTAAATGGCATAATTCTTGGTCTCACTCAACTAAAAACTGCATTGTTTTTCGAGACAGGATCCAAGAACAGATTCGAAAGGGGAGTCTAAAATTCCCAACTAAAACAGAAAAAGCCATGGGGATTGACATTAATCCGTTCCCAGAAATTGGAGAAGTGGCAGCCAATGTTATCATGCCAGACTTCCAGAACTTGTCCTTGAAGGAATTAGAAGAAGTCAATGTGCAGATACATATTGCTAGCCAGGCAACTGTCAAAAAAGACACTGCAAATCTACCAGCTATTGGACAAGATTTCTCAGACTAGAGGGAAGACTCTGATGAAGAAGCACTGGATGATGATTCTTTAGAAGCAGCTGTTATGCAAAAAATGTGTCCCAGATGCAGGCTGGGCTACAAGTGATTGAAAGGGCTTCCAATTGATGGGAAACAATATTAGAAGGATGTGCAGAGGCGTCCTAAACCAACCAGTGCTTATAAAAAAAGGCCATATCTAACTAGTATTAGGCAGCAACCATTAATGGCTGAGCCAACAGTTGCTAGAATGTATTCTAAAGGCAAGAGGCCTTTATATGAGTCCAGACCACCTAATCATTACAGAATAGAGAGCAGTCATCCTGAAAGAAGACCGGAGAAGGGTTCAGTTTATGGGATTAAAGCCAGAGATTGGCCTCCTAGACCAGCCTCACGCAGGACGGAAAGTGGCCACCTTCATCGAAGGCCTAAGTTAGGACCAAAGCAGGGAGTCAGGGCCAAGCAGTGGCCTTCGCAACTAGCTTCGAAGATGGCTTCGAAGGAAGAAAGAAACAGTTCAACAACTGGGTTAGTAGGTTCGTAGGTACCTGGAGTTCCAGATTAGTTTTTCATGCAGAACAAACCTAGGGAAATGTCTTCCCAAAGAAATGTTGTTGGAAACCAAGGCAGGATGGTCAAACCTCCTTTGGTGACTCCAAACAATTGGGTATTGCTTAAGCACCAAAAAATAAAAGAACCAAATATGGTCCCAGTGATTTCTAGATCCCAAATAAGGAAGATCCAACGAAGGTACACTCAGTACCAGAAAGATCTGAAAGAAGGTAGAGAAAACTCTTCATTGGTTCAGCTAAAGAGCCAGGCAGAAGGAGAAGAAGATTCAAAGTCAGACCGTAATCTAAAATCGACTCTTCCAGACAAAAAGAGTTGCAGCAGAGAACAATTGGCTAAGGTTCACTCTGAGCTAAAAGCCAAAGAAAGGTCCAGTTTGGCAGGATCAGAAAAGGCTCTGATGGAAAATGATAGTGAGATAGAAGATGAAGTCGTCCCAGGCTAAAGGAAGGAGATGGTTGAGGAAGAAATGTTTAAAGCCTTCATGGCTGAACAGACATTTTTGGTCAAAAAAATAACAGAAACAGACCATTCGAGGGAAGTTACTAATACAAGAGTGCTAGAATACAGCATGGAGGACACTTCTGAAGTAATTGAACAAGTTGACCAAGAGGGAAAGCAGGTACAACCAGTCGTCCAATTTGGCTCGTTTCCTCCGGTATCAGTGAATATGGTGCTTATATTACCACAAGAGTTTCAAGCTGAAGATGAAAACCAAGGTTAGGAGATTGACCCAATTCTAGTCTCCAGTGAAGACTCCCAGGTAAGTATGGTGCAAGACGAATCCGAGGTAGCCACACCAATGGAAACTGAAGACGAGAGTAAGGAAGAGGTAAGTATTAATCTCTCATACCCTTTTGAGTATCCCACGACGTCCATGACACAACATGTCAAACCCTTGTATATCAAGGCCTTCTTCAATGGAATACAGATGAATCGGGTGCTGGTGGATAAGGGGGCAGTAGTAAATCTGCTTCTAAAATCTTCGTTGAAGAAACTAGGAAAAAAGAATCCCAGACTAATCCCAACCAGTACAGCTATTTTTGGTTTCGCTGGAGATAAACAGATGGCCTAAGGTATTTTGCCCATCAACCTGAGTGTGGAAACCAGGGACTGCATGACTGCATTCTTCGTTATCGACAGCAATGCTAAGTATAATGCTTTACTTGGAAGGGATTAGATTCACACCAACAAATGTGTGCCTTCCTCTTTACATCAGAAAATCATGATGGCTTTGTGCAACAGAGAGACAGAGGAGATCAATACAGATCCCCAACCCTTCATAACTTGTGCAGATTTTGCAGAAGCCAATTTGTATACTGAAGGAGTAGCACCACTCAGTATACTGAGAAAGCCTGATGGATCAGCCGAAGTGACGGCTGAGGAGGAATTAGCACACCTGAAGCACTTAGTCCAGGAAAGTGCTGATGAAGAGTTTGTCATTAAAGATGACAATGATGCTGGTTGTAGGCAAATAGATGGAACCCAGAAGGCCAAATCTCTGTCTTTAATTAAGGCCAAGTTTGGCAAATTGCCAAAGAGTCAAAAAGCCAAAAAGTTACTCAAAAAGTTAAAAAGTTATCACTATTCACCAAAAGTCAAAAATTACGGCTACACAACTCTCAATCCTAATTTTTCCCTGCACACTAATTTATACAATTTTTTAATACACATTTTTCCATAAAAAGTCAAAAAGTTAACCCAAACAACTATATTTTTTTCCTCAACTTTTTAGTCCAAAAAGTCAAAAAGTGTACTTATTTAGGACATCCCAAACAACCCCTAAGTTTTCAGCATTGGACATACAGTCAATAGTCCAGAAAGTGCAAGAACTAGAGAAAGAAGCCATAATAATTGGTTGGAAGTAGGAACAACAACAGGTCAGATGTTTGGCCTTGGATAAATACTGTGCTTTGGATATTGAAATAAAAGTCCAAGAGATACAGGAGGAGGATGTCTTGTGGACAGACTTTGTTTATGAGGAGGAGGGTAAGGATGTTGAACCAAAGAAACTGGGAGCAGAACAAAGTAAGGAGATTGTTTCGAAGTCAGAAGGAATCAAAGAAGGAGCATCAGTAAGTTCTCAGATACAAGATCCCTTGGAGGTTAAGTGGACTTAGGGGAAGGTTCCGTACAGTAGCCCACCTATGTAAGTGCTTGTTTGAATGCTCTTGACAGGGACCAGTTGTTGGTGGTCTTAAAGAGATATAAAGATTGTTTTGCATGGTCTTATAACGAACTACCAAGATTGGATAGATCATTAGTGGAACATAGGCTCCCTATGAGGCCTAATTTTAAGCCATACAAGAAAAAATCAAGAAGAATGAGTCCAGAAGTGACTCAGAAAGTTAAGAAGGAAATTCTTAGACTCCTCAAGGCAGGTTTTATTAGGACAACCAGGTATGTTGAATGGCTCTCCAATATTGTGCCTGTAGCAATCCCAAAAGATGAGTATCCTATGCCTATAGTGGATTTGTTAGTAGACAGTTCAGCAGGGTATCAAGTTTTATCAATGATGGATGGGCATTCTGGTTATAACCAAATCTGTATTGCAGAGGAGGATATCCACAAGAGAGCATTCAGATGTCCTGGGAATATTGGCACCTTCAAATGGGTTAAAATGCCATTTGGTTTGAAGAATGCTGGGGCTACGTGTCAAAGGGCTATGAACACTATTTTTCATGACCTCATTGGAGGATATTTAGAATGTTATATTGATGATGTTATAGTAAAGTCCCAATCCATGAAAAAACATTTGTTTCACTTGGAGGCAGCTTTCGAAAGAATGAGAAGGCTTAAGTTGAAACTTAATCCTCTCAAATGTGCTTTTGGCGTATCAGCTGGAAACTTCTTGGGCTATGTAGTACACAATAAGGAAATACAGATTGATCAGAATAAAGCCAAAGCTATCATTGAAGCTAGACCTCCATCAAGTAAGAAAAATTACAAAAATTCCTTGGACATGTTAATTTTCTTCGAAGATTCATTTCTAATACTGTAGGGAAAACTAAAGTTTTTTTTTCCTTGTTGAGGCTGAAGGATGAAGAGGAGTTTGTGTGGACAGCAGAGCATCAAACTGTTTTCGAAGGAATCAAAGCCTACTTGGCCAACCCTCCAGTGCTGATGCCACCAAAGGGTGATAAGCCCTTGAAGTTGTACATAACTGCAGCAGAGGATTCATTCGGAGTTTTCTTAGCCCAAGACAATGAAGAAGGAAAGGAGCAAGCTCTTTATTACCTTAGTAGGTTTTTAAATTCTTGTGAATGTAAATACTCAGCTATAGAAAAGTTGTGCCTTGCATTGTATTTCGCTGCAATGAAATTAAGATACTATCTTTTACCTACAACTGTCTTGGTAATTACAACCACAGATTTGGTTAAGTATATGTTATCTAGACCTATGTTGAGGAGAAGAATTGACAAATGGATATTAGCTTTATCAGAATTTCATTTAGAATATATTCCCCAAAAGACAGTAAAAGGACAAGTTTTAGCTAATTTTTTGGCAGACCATCCATCTCAAACAGAAAGCCAAGAAATAATTAAACTTGGTATGGCTAGTGTTGAACCATGGAAAATGTGGTTCGATGGATCAAAATCCAATGGTTTAACTGGAATTGGTATAGTAATTAAGTCACCACAGGAGTAAAAACCACACATGGTTTCAAAGTAGATGAAATTGCTTGTTTCAATAATCAAGCTGAATATGAAGCCTTAATAATGGGATTGGAAATACTTATTTGATTACAGGCTCATGTAGTTGACATATTTGGGGATTCCCAATTGGTGGTTAACCAGGTGGAAGGGATTTTCAAATGTCAAAGTATAAGCATGTTCCCATACTATGTTGTTGCATTACATCTGCTTTCTCAATTTTAGATAACAAATGTAACTTATGTCCTAAGATTCTTGAATAATAAAGCTAATGATGTGGCTCAGAAAGTTTCGAATTTCAAGAGAAGGGATAATACCCAAGGGAACATAAGCCAAACAACATATCAGAAAATAATGCCACCATTGAATAAAAGGAATGTGGTCCTGGAAGTCAATCATAATGACTTACAATAACAAGATTGGAGGCATCCAATAATGCAGTATCTGGCTGGCCCATCTCCAAAAGCTAGTAGAAAAATTAAATTGCAGTCTATGCAATACATAATGTATGGTAATGCTCTCTACAAAAGGGAGGAAGATGGGTTATTGTTGGAATGTTTAGGCCCAAAGGAAGCATTGACAACTATGGCTGAGGTTCATGAATGCATCTGTGGTGCTCATCAGTCTGGTGTGAAGATGAGATGACTACTTCGAAGGCATTCCTACTATTGGCCAACTATCCTTAAAGACTGCATAAAATATGCAAGAGGTTGCCAGGCATGCCAAAAGCATGGCACAATAAGGCACGTGCCCATAACTGACCTGCATGCAGTTGTGAAGCCGTGGCCATTTAGAGGATGGGCCATGGATATGATGGGGAAAATACACCCACCCTCTTCGAAACATCATTGTTTCATCTTAGTGGCCACTGATTACTTCACTAAGTGGGTCGAAGCTACGCCATACAAGGCTGTAGACCAGATTGAAGTCATTGGATTCATTAAGGAATTAATCCATAGATTTGGTATCCCACAGACTATAACTGTTGATAATGAGATTGTATTTGATGGGAAAATGGTAAAGTCTTTTGTGGTAGAGTTTGGAATTAGCCTTGTTAATTCCACCCCCTATTATGCACAAGCCAATGGTCAAGTTGAGTCATCCAATAAGTCTTTGAAAAAAGGAATACAGAAAGCTGTAGAAGACAATCCTAGGGATTAGCATAACTTATTGTTAGATGTATTGTGGGCTTATAAGACTTCTCCAAGGTCAAGCACATGAATCACTCCTTATGTCTTAGTATATGGGCATGATGCAGTGCTACATGTGAAAATTAATGTTAAGTTCTTAAGGGTGAGAGGCCAAGACCAGTTAGATCTTGAGCAATACCATCAGAGTATGTGCTTGGAATTAGAAAGTATAGATGAAGCTAGGATTCTGGCATTAAACAACATTCTTTTCCAAAAGAAGAAAGCAACCAAAAACTATAATAAGAAAGTCAAGCACATTGGCTTTGATGAAGGTGATTTGGTATGGAAGACAATACTCTCAATAGGGATTAAAAGCCATAAGTTTGGCAAATGGTCACCTAATTGGGAAGGACCATATCAAGTTAATAGAGTTCTGTTTTTTGGAGCATACCATTTGAGAAATTTGAATGGATATGTACATCCCAAAAAGATTAATGGCAGATATTTGAAGCCTTATTATCCAACCGTGTGGAAAACACAAGGAATAGAATAAGTGATAAATAAAAGAACATGAGAACACTTCAATGATAAATAAGAATTTATTTCATAAATAGTCAAATGCATGTAGCCATAGATTGGCCCAAAAGTCAGTACAATGTTTAAATTATTCTTTTACAATAGATGCTCTATTCTTGAGGGATGGAAACAATTGAATGGCTGTAGTCATCTCTTGCTTTTGATCAGCTAGCTCTTGATTAGTGATTTGCAGTTTGGTAGTAGTCTGATCCAAAGCTTGGTTAACTGCTGATAATTCTTCCTCAAGTTGAGCCTTCTTCTCCAATAGTTGAGCTCGAAATTGGGAGACAGAGGAATGCTATTCCTTCAATTCTGACACCTCAGTATGTACTTTGGAAACAAAGCTCTGATCCCTCACCAATTTCTCCCCCGCAGCCTTGGCACCATGGCAAATGTTGATGTAAAAATCTATGGTGGCTGCTGCCTGAGATAAATAACTTAAGACTGCCATACCGGATTGCTCAACAACCTTGCAACACTGGAGGAAGCCATCTTTAATTATAGGCCTTTGTAAGGCTTCGAAAGAAATCCTCAAAAAAGATGCCAGTAGCTCCAGATAGCTGTCTAAGTCTGTCGAAGGCAAGAAAGTCTTACCACTGGAGGAAGAGCTCTAAAAAATTTCTAGCAGAGAGTCAGCTAGAACTAATGGCTCAGTCTCATTGCTAGTTAGTGGAGAGGTGGAAGGTATGTCAAAAAGATTGGCTAATCCAGCCTAAAAAATATCCACCTCATCCATTGACATGGAAGGTGCAGAAAGAGCTCTGGTAGAAGGAAGAAATGACTGCATAGGAATCAGAGAAGAAGATGGAGTATCCTTAACAATCTCTATAGTTTTTGCTACTAGCTGGTCAAGAGAAGAAGGACTGGAGCTAGGTAAAGATAATGGACCATGAGTTGGAGAGCTGCCAGTACCTTCTCTACAGGAATCAGCTACCATCAAAGACGAAGTGTCAGCTGGAATTCCCTTAGAGGGGGAGGAGAAGCAAGGCTCGAAAGAGAATCAAATTGAGTAAAATCAAAAGACAAATGAGGGAGGTATGAAATTAAGCCAAAAGAAAGAGGAGCAGGGATACTTGGCCTCAAGAAAGGTATGGAAAATATAGGGCCAGAAAATGGGAGAATTATTTGAATAGGCTTCACATCTTGAGGTTGTTCAACTTCGACTGAAATTGACGGAGTCCTTATTGTAAGAATAGGTAAAGTAGTTGTTGCTGTAAAAGAAGAAATACAAAACAATGTCAAACCTCAGTATTGAGAATTTGAGAAAAAAAAAAGAATAGAAATACGAAGGAGTTTACTGGTTTCAGAGGTAATGGCTATGATTGGGAAGAGTTTAGTGTCCAGTAGCTTGTTGTTTTCTTGCAACCTCTTTCTGGAGTGCATCAACAGCGGCAGCTTTATCCCTGAGCATTTACTGTTGCTTCCTCTTCTCAGCCCTTTGGAATACAATAAGCTCTTTAGAATGCTCTGCTTGCACTACTTTACCAGATGCTTCGTGGATAGGATCCCCAGTGAAATCAGCAAGAAAGACAGTCATCTTCTTTCTTCTTTTCAAGGGCGTTTCTTGTTCTTATTCTACCTTTTCTTCTTCTACTGCCTGAACCCCAAGTGCTTCTTCTTCAGGATCAAGTAAAGCTTTATTTTCTTTTGTTGCTATTTGCTCCTGAGAAGATCTAAAGCTTGGGCTTTTTGGGGAGAATCTCCCGGTGAGGCACCCGCACCACTTTCACCAAAAGAAGAATTAGAGGTAAGGCTAAAAGCATTATAAAGAAGAAGAAGAGAAAAGAAACAAGGGTACATACCTTTCTTCGAGGCAGCTCGAGTAACTCTAGGAGTAGTTGAGGCAGCAAGAATAGGCTTTGTAATGACAGGTGCAAGAACTGTGGTAGCAGGAACAGTGGAAGAAGTAACAATTCCAGCCTCTTTTGATTTGGGTTGAGGTATATCCAATACCATTAATAGGTCCTGGGGAGGAATGGTCAAGTATACCTCCATATTGGTCACCCACGAGTTTTGGCACCTTTTCAATAGGTTACTTTGAGGAATGAAAGGGAAATACTCAAACTCAATCTCAATCAAGTCCTGGATAAATTTCGAAGTTGCTTCTTCTAATCTGGATCTTCGAACCTTTAAGTCCCTACTGGTAAGACTTAAATTGGTCTGGCTGCAGAGAGGCATTGAGAACCCTTGTGAGAGGCCAAATTGCCTAGCAAATTGAGCAGGACAATAGGGCTCAACAATGCACTTGTAAGCTCTGGGGTTCATAGTCCCAATGAATAACTCTCTAGGGATCAGAATAGAGGCCCATATGTCCTTATGTTGGGTTGAAGAGTAGAACCTATCACTCAGAAAAGCTTTCAACTAAGATGGGCCAATGGTAGTAGATTCAAAGGGACGGAAGTTATAGGAAGAAAAGGAAGCTGGTGTAGACGTCCCTGAATGCCCCGGGAGGAACGAGTCCCCCGTTTCGTTTGATATTGGGCTCACTACAGTTCAGGACTCTCAAATTGTCATGGTTCTTAATCTGAACCAAAGAGTCCAAATCCGGCAAATCATTTTGAGAAAATAGATTTTTTTGAAAGAAGTACCAAACATGGACTGTTTTGCCAGATACAAAGTCACCACCTAAATGTTTTATTTTGGGAAAACTTAGGAAACCTTGACTCGTTTGCCTAAGGCCACGTGTCCGTCATTACCAAAGTTGCCTCGGCTCGGGAATTTGGGTACAATTGGGGAAGGTCACTTCGTGAGCACCCCCGCTCGCCCGATCAAAGGTCGGCCTCTACTAACCATGATATCTAGTTTTGAAAACTTTATGCATTCTTATTCCGGTTATTAGGCTAGATTTACTATGTAATGCGCACAGCATACAAGTATAGACCGGATCATCTGATTTGGAACAAAACATTCATGTTTATTTTTGAAAGTGGTTTGAGGGTGCTACTCGCAAGTAGGCTAAGACGTGGATTTGCCACCCTCAGGTGGGCTTAGAAAACATGATTTTGCCACTATCTAGTGGGCTTAAAACACACATTTGATGCATTGTTCCAATCCAAATAACCCAACCTTCACCCACAGGCATTCAGGCAGTTATATCACATAAGCAATTAGCCTCATGGTAATCATGCTATCATGGCAGTCACTCACACACATGCAAGGATGCTAAAGCATAAAACTTACCGAGTACTCCAAGCCAAAACAGAAGCTAATTAGAAATCCATGCATGATCCTAATTATACAGAAATGCCTAATGCAACACATGCAAAAATGCAACTTATAGCAGACTCGGCTATTCTAGACATGACATATGAAATGTTACAGCTAACACATATTCAACTTGGAATTGAAAATACAATGCAGTTAGTATGATGCGCCGAGCCCAGTGCGTGCAAAACAGATGAATGAATGCAAACATGCTATCATACTGTATGCTAATTGAAACATGCCCTAATCTAACCATCATAAACTGGTAAATAAAAGGGAGAAAGACGTGGGGTTGGAAGACATACATCACATACAAGCACACTTATTACAGTTGTGTCCTCACTCAGAGGGTCCGAATAAATAATATACAGTCCCAAATTAATAGTTGCAGTCCAAATATATACAAAATCCTAATTAATTAACAAATTAAATTAGGAAAGTAATAAATTGGCATGCAAGCCAGGGACTGCCTCAAATCTGCTCCGGATGATGAATGATGCATGCTCGGGTTGCCTTGTGCGGAGAATCCCTCGCGATGCCCCGGTTTGCCTCTGTTTGCAATTGTTCTTGGAATGCGTGCCAAGCTCTGGAAGGCTGTCGATTTCTGATTTGCTGCAACAGAGAGCAACAAAGGGGCATGGCAAAGTATTTTCACATATGTATGCATGACTACTCTTCAGAGAGTGTAGTCCTCGGTCCTCGTGCCACCAATCACACATATCGATGCATGATGGCCGAGGAGTCGAATTGCACGACTCAATATGAAATGAATGCACATATAAACACAACAAAACCTAAACTCCATCATAGATAATCCGGAGTGTCGGTGACTGGGAATTGAGACACGTTCCGTCACTCGAAGTACGAAACGTCCCTCGTTTCTCGTGCTCGGGCTAACTTCTATCCCAAGCACAATGCAATATGCATGACATGCATGAATGCAACTAATATACAACCCAGCATGCACAATGCTATGAGATGGCATACACAATGCACGATGTAACAAGGCATACGCAATGCTCTAACATACAACCTAGCATACGCAATGCTATAAAATGAAATGGCATACTCAATGCACAATGGACTTACACCAACATGAGTGGACCTCAGCCACACTCACATTAGTAGCCATGAGATGAAAAATGAGACACTCGAAATGCGTGCACACATGCACGCAAACCGAGGACCGAACCCAAGGCATAGCATGCAACACTAACAAGGCATGGCAAGGCATGAAACATGGTATGCAAACATGTAAATTTCAGTGCTGAAATATGATGCAAAACAGCCCCGAAACATGGAAATATGGCACCCGATGCATGGAATGAACCCGAAACACAAAACTAGGCATATGCATTGGCCTATAGCTATACAAAACATGCATTATTTGATCATGAAGTATGAAGACAGAAGTAAGACAGTCCCAAAACATGCATATTTCCAGTTTATAACTAGTCCCAAAAACGAATGCAAATAGGGCTAATCTATCAAGCAAGAAAAGGCCTAAAATAGAGATTAAACACAAGGGGACAGCATCTGGCCCCAAAAAAATAAGAGCCCTTCAACAAAGTTGAAGAGGGGCTCAAAATAATGCACTTTACAGTTTATGACCAAGTCCAAAACAGTGCACAAGTAAGCTTAAAACACTATGCAAAAATAGGCCTAAAAGAAGGTTTAAACACAAAGAGAAAAAAGGGAGCCTCAAACAGTAAAGGACCCTTGATCAAACATGAAGAGGGGGTCAAAATATGACTCTTTACAGTTCGGGTCGGAGCCCAAAAATACAAGCACAAGGAGCTAAAAAAATATGCAAACAAAGGGGCCAAAAGAGGGATAAAGAGGCAAGTGATAGAGGGAAGTCCCAAACAGTGAAGAGTCCTTCAACAAAGTTGAAGAGGGGCTCAAAATAAGGCAACTCACAGTTTATAGCAAAGCTAGAAACAGTTTACAAATAGGCCTAAAATACTATGCAAGAAAGAGGCCTAAAAGAGATTTTTAACACAAAGTGTAAAAAAGAAGCCTCAAACAAGGAGAAGCCCTTAATCAAATATGAAATAGAGCTTAAAATAAGACTATTTTAAGTTAGGGTCGGAGCCCAAATATGTGAGCAAAATGGGCTAGAATATAGATCAAAATAAAGCAAGAAAAGAGGAAAAGAAGACTTACCCTTGAAGAACCAATCTTTGACAGCCTTTGGACTAAGTTTGGGGACTCTTAAGCTCTGGAAATGGCCTTCAAGTTGCTAGAATGGAGTGAGGAGGAGGGGTGCTATGGGTTGTAGAGTAAAGGGTGTAGGAATGGTCCAAGAACAAAAGGGTTTTGATGTTTGGAATAGAAGGGAAGGGGGATTGAATGCAAGAGGCTTAGAACCAATTTTTGTAACTCTAAAAACACAGCTGGGGTTGCTGGTTATATAGGCAAAGGAGTGGAGGAAAAAGGGGGGGAAATGAAATTCAAATTTCCCCCTAAAAATAGGCCTAAAAGAGAGATAAAGAGGCAAGTGGTAGCTGCTGGCCTCAAACCGAAGAGAGCCCTTCAACAAAGTTGAATAGGGGCTTAAAACAAGACATTTTACAGTTTACATCAAGCCACGAAACAGCTCACAAATAAGCCTAAAATACCATGCAAAAAAAGGCCTAAAAGAGAGTTAAAGAGGCAAGTGGTAGCTTCTGGCCTCAAACCAAAGAGAGCCCTTCAACAAAGTTGAAGAGGGGCTCAAAAAAAGACATTTTTAAGTTTACATCAAGCCACGAAATAGCTCACAAATAAGCCTAAAATACCATGCAAAAATAGGCCTAAAAGAGAGTTAAAGAGGAAAGTGATAGTAGGAGACCTCAAACAGCAAAAGGTCCTTAATCAAACATGAAAAGGAGCTCAAAATATGACTATTTATAGTTTGGGTCGGAGCCCAAAAATACTTGCAAGCAAGGCTTAGATATAGAGCAAGATAGGAACAAAAAAGAAGGAAAAGAAGCTTACCCTTGAAGACCAATGGACCAGCAGCTCTTGGTCTGAGAAATGGTGCTCCTAAGTTCTGAAAAATAGCTCCAAGTTGTTGGAATGGATGGTGGTGGGGTGTATACCAAAAATCGGAGCAAACGGAAGTGGTTAAGTGGTCCCGAACCGAGGCACACGGCCGTCGGCTCCGAAAAATCGGAAATCGGGCTCCAAACAGGAAAAACGGCCTACGACCACAAAATGTAGCCTACGGTCACTGAGATATGATCTACAAGACCTCTCCCTCCCTTCGGGAAGAGAAAACAGAGAAAAGGGAGCCTGGTTCTCAAACCGAGGCAAGACACGAAAGAGCCCGGAAGTCTGGAGGCAAGGCTCGCAGCCGAGACTCTGAAACTTCTGAACGAGCACAATATGCAATATCACCGAGCGCTCAATTAGTGACGTCTGAGTCTTAAGGTCGGTAAAAAATAGGGTGTCTACAGCTGGGAGCTGGTGGAAGAAAGAGAAGTAAAAAGCAAAGGTAGAAGGATAGAGTGAAGCGTTGGCTAGCCTCATGCCATGAGTAGTAGGGTTTGGCTCAAAAAATTTAAGGCATTTAGATTGTAGCTCAGTAAAATATGCAAAAAGTCAAAACTGAAGTATCCAAAATGGACCCCTTTGATCGGCATCCAAGGGTTTCTCACAAAAAAGAGAACAGACTCTATATACGTGACCTAGAATGTATGGGGCTAAGGTCACATTTTTCTGTAAAACAAGGGCTTTGGCAAGAGGGGCGAATTCAGGCATGATTCTTTGAGAAGAGGTGTAAAAAAGGAATTTTGCAAAACCAATATAATATGAAAGAAAAGAATTCCCTATCAGTCATAAGGCCCTCTCTTTTATTCTCAGCCTTGACAAAGTCACTATAGGATGAGTTAAGAGGAGGGAGGGAAAAAGAGGTTGGTAGGTCAAGATAATCTGGTCCAATGGGGGTTCCAGTGGGGGACAATCCTAATAGATGGCAGATATCAAGAACAGTAGGGGCCATCATCCCACATCTGAATTGAAAGAAATTAAAGGCAGATTTCCAAAAGCAAAAGGCAGCAGGTATTAAGAAAGGGTCCTCTGAGATAGTGAACCTGGATAATTGGAGGGCGTCGAAAAGACAAAGCTCTTGAAGGTCCAGAGTCCTATTAGGGACAACCCGATCATACCATTCTTGCCACTTTGGTCTCACCGTGGGCCAACAGCGATGGGGGCGGTTCGTCCTCCAGTTTCCCCAGTCAAGATCACCTTCGTAAAGGAGACAATGGTCTTCTAGACTTGGATATAGAGCTGGAAGCTCAATAGGAATCTCTTTGAAGATGGGCCCAAGAACATAGTCTTGCTGCTCATGACGACGAGGAATGAAGATGCGTCCGTCAATGGCGCTTTTCTCACCAGCCTTGTACTTCTCACATTCAGCATCAATAATCCTTTTCAGGGTTACAGACGGGCTCGCACGCTCCACGACATGTATTTTCAAGGAAAAAGAAGCCCTTGATAGAAAGTTTTCTCAGAGGATGAAGTTGGGAAAGAGAGTAGAGAGAAGTGGAGGGTCGGTAGAGATAAAGGGTTTGTGCGATAGACAAATAAGTGAATTCCGAGCACAGAATAAAAAGATTTTAAACCTTTTGTGTCTGAAAATATACCCAGTCGCGTGACACAGACGGAATTCACAAAAAGTACTAAAAATACGAATGCGAAAGGTTTCCCTCAATGCTGATAGTTTTGGAAGGAAACATATCTCAAATTCTGATATCAACTTCGAAATAAAATATTTGTCTTTGAAGCCAAATTTTGGTGCTGAGATCCGATAACAAATAGCTTCAAAGGCAAGGAGCCGACTTCGAAGCACATCCTACACCTAAGGATGCAAGAACGCTCAAGTATTTGTTTACTTCAACAGGATTGAAAACCTATTTTAGGGTTTCTTAGTGAGAATATATCATTCGAAGCAAGACTTGAGGTCCCTTAAGGATAGAAATTGTTGTTCGAAGTATCAAAACCAATAGTTGGCTTGATAAATATACAGAAGAGATTGCTTTTTCGGATTAAAATAGTGCAGCCTTTGAGAGGGGCTTCCATATTTTTGAAAGTATGGACTGTTGTTCGAAGCACAAATGGTTAATTTAAAACTGATTGATCGTACTAACTATATGACCATATGATGGATATAATTAAAACAAGCTTTAAGGGGTAAGATTGTTAAATTCGAAGCACTGATTCTCAATGGAAACCAGCAAAAGTTGTCAACTGTATTCCATGAATTGGAAAAGTTCATGTTAGTTTTTCAGTGTTTCATTTGAGATGATTGAATCTAGATTCGAAGGATGAGATTGTTGAGTTCGAAACCCTAAATTTGCTTGTAAAGACAATAGGAGATAAAGTCAAACTATGCCAAACAAAGAAAAAAGTCTTAGTTGTATTGAAACAAAAGCAATTACATCAAAAGGCCCTCTTTGGGTACAAATTCGAGTTCATAAAAGTAAGGAATAGAATAAATAACAAGATCATGGAATTTGGTCCAACTATGGTTAATAAATTTATGTTCCTTTTTTATTCTGTCTTCTATTTTCTCTAGACTTGGCTGCTGAAGTTGATGTACTCTTACTTGATAAAAGAGTTCTTCAGTCTTTATTTCAAACGTTGTTTCTTTTAGCCCCTTGTTCCAGCTCATCCATATCCAAGTCATCCCAGTACGCAGAGTCTTTATTCTTGAAGTCATCATATTCTTCGATGAGGTTCTCTGCTTCGTACTAGGTATGAACTCGAAGGGATGAAAGTTGGTTCAAAGATTGGGTAGTGGCCACAGAAGTCCGGTGCCAATGAAGAAGCAACGGGAGTTGGTCCAAAAACATTTGGAGTTCTGCTTGGGCGATGAGGTTAAGGACGTGACCCTGAGTCATAACATCACAAGCCCATCGAAAGTTCTTGAGAGGAACATCGTCTTCAAGAACATTGAAAGGCAAGTGAGAAAAGGCCGCAAGCAAAAGTTGGGCTTGTTTTTGCTGAGCTGGAGTAGGGGGAGGTGGAGGCTTATAGGGGGGAAAAACCTTGTCCTCAGAGACGGCAAGCCTCAGTCTCTCTATCCAGCGGGGATTTTGCAGAGAAGGAGGTATAGAAGCTTCCATTTCGAAAGAACGAGGAAACTGAGAGGCAGTAACACAATCAAGCCAGTCAGAAGAGCAAAGCCTCACCTTCTGGACTAAGAACGATGGGTTATACCATTGTGCCTCTTCTGGGCGTCGGGTAGCTTGTACTAGCTTCATAGGCATGGAGAATGTGTACCATGCTACAAGCAGATTGTCTTCTAAACTGCGTCGGCGGTCGATGGGCACATAAGGATAAACTACCGAACTTCGAGCATCAGAAAGGAATTCTAGAGGAACAGTGAACTCGACAAAGTGATGATTAACTCGTTCCCTTAACTCCCATGCCTCAGGTTCTGACTAACTTCTCCAACCAGAAGCCTCAGAGTAAGAAAAAGCCACGGCCTCATCCTATGCAGAAGATTGTGAAAAAGAGCTTCCAATGTCCATTTTTGCAAAATTTTGGGTTAAAGAATTATGAGTAGGGAGTGCATAATCCAAAGGTTGATAGTCTGCAAAAGCTTCCATGACTTGAATATAGGGAGATGGGTAAAGGTGGCTAATCAATGTATGAAGGTTCTTTCGAGGAAGAATAACATCATCAGATGACTCTTCGTATGCTCGATCAATAGAAGAGATAATTGGTTTGGCCATAAAAGATGTATCAGTCTGTTCGAATACTAAGATGGTGGGGATGTTCAAAGGATTAAAAGAGAATTTAATGCAAATGATGAATGACAGTTGCATTTCTGGAAGAATGCAAAGCCCATGCACGTTCTAGGACGTGGATAAAAAACCTTGATCCACTAATATCACCAAGTATTGGGTATATTAGTGCGGGGGTAATGTTGGCTACATATTTTGTATAAGCTAGTTACAATTTGACGCGTGGCAGAATAAGGGCAGTACGGGAAGACTATGCAAGCTTTCAATCGTGATCGTTCACGTGGCAGTTAGTATTGGTTTTCATAAGATCTGCGTAGTACTGGATCAGTAAAGAGATGCAAAGTGATGTGGCTTCAACGGTTACTCACATTTAAATTCAAAATCAGGAGGGAAGCCTAACTGCAGGTATAGGCATAGTGGGGCTAACTATAAGGCAACATGATCAGCGATCATGGAGGAGCGTTTCGACGGCTAGAAGTGCAGTTCGATGGTTATCTTTGAGAAGTATAAATAGCAGAGAAGACCCTAGAAAAAGGGCCCCAGACTCAGATCCAAAAATTCAGTTTTATCTACTTTATTTCCTTTCCAGTTTTACATTTCCTGTTCTTTATATTTATGTACTTTAAAATTTCTGCACTGCATTTCATTCATAGGAGTAGTTTCAAGTAGATTGCTACTGTAAACCTCTACGAGGCTGAATTGGATCATTGTAAGTCTTTTGTTTTACTTAATGAAATACTGCAATTGTTCTTTATTTAATCATTGCCAGTTTATTCCTCCTAAGCAAGCCACCAGTAAAAGTCCTCTTCATTGAGACTGAAAGAACCAAAACACAGTCGTCTGATAATTGGTTGGCAATTAAATTTCTGTAAAGATTAATTGATTCTTGCTAGCACACTCATAATTACAAAAATAACATTCGAAAGCCAAAAAAGCCAATAATATTTAAATGGGTTTGTTTTATGTTACGAATAAAAAAAATTCGATTTTCATTTTTCATCATACCAAACTTCAAAAAATGCAAAAACAAATGCAAAAACAAACTCAACGTAACTTACAATTTGATCTTTACTCTCCCATGGTAATGTTAAGTTCTTGAATAAATGTGAGTAAAAAATGCAGATGGCCTCTAATATTTAGAGATCAAGGTTTATTCGAGCATTTCATAATGGTCTCCATGTGTATGATTTAATTGCCCAAAGATAGCAATTTGTTCATTCTGCAAAGACTTTTCATTGCATTTTTTATTAAATCATATTTTTGAAGTGCATAGTAATTGCTACTACATTTTAATCTAGAAAACGATTTTTATTTTTATTTTTATTTTTTTTAGATTGAAAATTTTGAGCTTTATGCAAGTAAGTTACGATGTGTGTTTGGTTTTACTTTTTTAAATTCAGTTTTTTAAAATTTGAGTATTTTGTTTTTCGTATTTTTCTGTTTTTAGTAAATATTTTTAAAATTTTAAGTAATTTTCTTACTTTTTTAGATGCACCTTATTTAGGTATATCTAAACAATAAAATATTTGTGAAAAAATATTTAAAAAAATTAATAAATACACAAAAATACGAAAAATGCACCGACTTGTTGTATTTTTTTTTTAATTTGGTATTTAGTGTATTTTTTTAAAAAAAATTCACAAATATTATATTTTTTAAGTGTATTTATGTTAGGTGCGTCTAAAAATTAAAAAATATTTCTTAAAATATTAAAAAACGCATTGAAAATATTAAAATACGAAAAATAAAAAAGTAAAATTTTTTAAAAACTGTTTTTTAAAAACCAAAACCAAAACCAAACAAGCTCTTATTATTATTTCTTAATTTGAATGCTTCGAACGCACATTGAAGAGTACAACAAATTGAGATTATTGTGATTCGAGATTCCATGCACATCATATGAGATTTTGAGTGAGATCATAACTTGAATTTTATGATGTAAATCTTGTGGTGAGAATTTTGGGAGAGGAACTTGAAAATGCTTGCTAAAAATGGCGAAGGGCACAGAAGGAGGGGAATTGGTGTACAAATTAAACTTGGATAAGAGAAACAAAGTCCCTAACCACTATATTGTTTTATTTGTCATTTAGAAACTTCACAATGACCAGAATTCTGTGATATTGTTTATTCTGATATTGCTTTATCGCATCTAGAATTTATTGGTCTCAGTTTGTTTCAACAAATTTATTTGTATTTTATTTTTATTCTTTTAGAAAACACTTTCCTATGTTTAGTTGCGACCTTAAAACTAATTTACTAATGATGGTGGTATTAGTTATGGTGTTGGTAGTGGTGATAGACTGATGGAGGTGGTAGTGTTGGTGATGGTGGAGCAAAAGAGGTGGTGGTGGAGGTGGTTGTTGGAAATATGAGTTTATAGGCTTATTTTTTGGTAATTTTGAGCCCAAAAATAAGTGGGACCTACATGCCTTTCAAGGTGGGGCCAAGTAGTAACATGTTTCTTGTCGCAAGATAAGTCACACTTCAAAGTTGGTTTGTCAAAAACCATTTCCAAGTGAATGGAAAATTAACGTTATTTTCGGCTTCATGGAATTTGGAAGAGTTGAGGAAACTATGTGGGTTAGTCAATTTGGTTGTCCTACGTTGGAACAAGAAGAGAGTTTATATGAAGATATAAACTCTAGATTGACAACCTTGGGTTAGGCCCCAAGGGA
Organism: Camellia sinensis; assembly: GCF_055761805.1. NCBI lineage: Eukaryota > Viridiplantae > Streptophyta > Magnoliopsida > Ericales > Theaceae > Camellia > Camellia sinensis. The sequence goes on from NC_138965.1 coordinate 11,327,983, forward strand.
TATCCAAGTTTTGTGAAGGAAAGAATTATGGACCAAGCATGGTTCAAATCAGATACAATACACGCATCCATCCAATCAAGCAAGCTAGGTTGGGTGTAGGTCAATTCAACCATTAATCTTTTAGGCAAACTTCATTTAAATTTTTTCCAAAATTTCTAATCGAAATTTTTCAATTTCAAATTTGTAAAATTCAAACTCTAACCAATGTGACCTTTCACACTAGTCTGAAATTCTCTTCTTTTTTCCAGTAGATTCAAACTGTTTTCAACAGATTTAATCTTACACCTGTTCAGTTCAAATTCGGGCCTGTTCGGACCTACCGAACAGTCACCACCTTACCTATAAATACAGGCCTCTCCAGTAGTCCAAAAGCAATTCAATTATTTTTTCCTTCTCAATTTATTTTCTCTCTTCTTGCATTATTCTTCATATTAGTTCTTAGAGAGATTTCTGAGAGTGCAGAACACAGGTTCTGGTTTGCCGAACATATTGTTTATAATGCTACTACAATCTGTGTAAAATCATTGTATCCTGAGAAGTAGACGCTGTTATTTTGCAAACACCCAAGCGGAGCGAATTTGTCTTAAGAACAGAATGTTACATACTTGACTTGATCATCTTTGTTTGTAATTTGTTTCAGTAAGTAATTTAGTAGTGGTTTGGGATAATCTAAATAAGTGTACTTTTTGACTTTTTATGAAATATGGGTTGGGTATGGGCTGGGTTTGAAGTGATGTGGTAGAGAGGTGATGTAATTTAAATAGGATAGTGTGACTTACATATGACAATGACTTTTTGACTTTTTTAGATTATGACAAACAAGACCTTAGTTTAGTTGTTTGATTTGTTTCAAGTTATTTTATAATATACAGAAGATTGTTTCTACAATGGTAAAGGTGATGGAGGTGGTTGTAGCGGAGTGACGTAGGTAAGATTTTAGTTTATAAAATATTTTTCACCTTTTAAAAGGTGGAAAACATTTTTTTGTACAAACTACTTGTTTTCCATTGACTAAAAAAAACATTTTCCATTCGTTTTTGTGTTCTATCGTACAAAATACTAGAAAATGCTAAACACATTCCTGAAACAAACGAAGCGTTAGCATGTGAATATTTTCTTTCAAATACTGGATTTTGGCATATTATAATGTCTCTATGTTTCTCTCACCGTATTGGTTCTCTCATATGCTTTGAAGCTTAAGAGAAAAAGGGAGGGAATAGAAAAGCAAAGGAAGAAAGAAAAGAGGAAGCAAAAGAAAGCGCATAAAGCATATATCGGGCACAATATCAATGATGATTTCTGAGCCTCTACGACTCTTCTGATGGTTACCCAGAACATCAAGAGGCATTTGCCGATCTCTCCCAGTGGTTGCAGTAACCACGGCGTGTTTCTTTAGTCCCTAGCTTTGATAGTAGTTTTGCTAGTTGAGTTTGCTCTCCTGTATCAGATACTAAAAAATCATGGTTCCTTGTTTAATTGTCAAAAGGAAGCATTGTCAAAATTATTTTCCTGCTACAAAAGAATAGGAATTCGGGAGCGTTATTTGGTTGATTGCTTCACTCCATCTACAATAGTTTTTATTTATTTATTTATAAAGATATTGTTCATTGGTAATTTAATTTAGGGTGAAAATAGAGTTACTTGTAATATGTATTGGAATTTGGATGCTTCTTGCAAAGTTTGCAGATAAATATGGATGCTGCAATATCATTTTGCTGCTATTTCTTGCTGCATTTTAGAACAATTCTTACTGTGGCTTTTCTTTCAGTTTAGACATGAAATGTGCAGATTATCATGGCTAAGAAATTTGTTGCTTATTCCTCTAATTTTTATTTTTGGGGGTAGATAATAAAGAATTTTGTAGAAGATATAACAGAATGTACCACAACAATATAGGTAGGGGTGGGCGTCGTATCGTGTTGGATCTTATATTTATCGTGTCATCTCGGGTTGGTGTCGTCATTAACTCAACACTAACCCAACCCGTTTATTATTTCGTGTTATGTCAATTTTGGCCTATATTTGGTTCGTGTTGTGTTAATGTGTCGTGTCAAAAATTTTCACTATTAACTAAAAAGGCCTCGTTTGGAAACATGTTAATTTAGTAATTTTTTAGCTATTTGGCTAAAATATGAACTAAAAAAAACTAGTATGTTTGGGATGACTTTTTGACTTTTTACGAAAAGATGTGCAAAAAGTAGAAAGAAAACAGAATCTGACTTTTTGGTATGAGTTGTTGGCTTTTTGGCTAATTAGTAACTTTTTGACTTTTTGGCTAAAATGAAGGGTTCCCAATAAATGTATGAAAAAATTTTGATTTTTTTTTTTTACAAGTTAAATTTAATGAAACTAATCTCTATTAAATGAAATTATTTATAAAAATATTTGATTTAAACTTATTTTGATTTTCTTAATTTATAAAAATTATATTTTATTATTATATTTTTTACTAGATTAACTCAAATAATAGAAAAAAAATACATTATTAAAAGCAAAAAAAAAAAAAAAAAGGAACTTATATTAAACTTAAAATCGTATGTTACATATTTTTTAATAAATTGGATGTAATTATATAAAAGATTAAAAAATGTCATGATGATCTTTAGTGGAAATAATATTAAAATGTGTAACTACGTGGTTGTTTAGGGTGTACTACAAAAGTGCACTTATTTATCTTTTTATCTTTTTTGTATTACATCATCTCTCTATTTTTTTGTACATTTTTTCGTAAAAAGTCAAAAAATATATTCTTTAGATCCAAAACAATTCCTAAATCTTCATTATATGAGTTATCTTTTTCAATTTCGTATTATACAGATTTGACCCAATCTGTTTAATATTCGTGTTATCGAGTCGTGTTATATACGCGTTCGTGTTAGGAAACAATCAACCCTAACCTGCTAGCTTTGTGTACCGTTTGAGTTGTATTATCGTGTTTTGGCGCAAAACGGTTTTTGAAAAATGTTTTTCTTATTTTCTAGCGTTTTGGTATAACAAAATACAGAAGTTAACATAAAACTTTTTTTTTTTTTTGGTAATCAACAGAAAACAAACCTTTCGAGCACCTCCACCACCCTACCTCCATTGTTGCTATCGCCGCCACCACCATTGCTGATCCCACCTTCACCACCCCACCACCACCAGTACCATTGCCGCTGCCATCATGACCAATGCCACTAACATTAATACAACCACTAGCACATTAGTTTTGAGGTTCAACCAAACATTGGAAAACAAGTTTTACAAAAATATTTTCTGAAAAATGTCTTCCATATGTTTTATGCCAAAACAAACAGAGCATATATCAGGCATAAAAAAAAATAAAAAACCACCAACATTCCTAAACACTTCCAGCAAAACTACCAATCTCTGTTGTTGAATTAAAAGTATCGGCTAATTCTTAATTATTGTGAGGATAAATACAATAATATGTTTTTAATATTTTATTTAGTTATTTGATAAGAAGAACAAACTGAGTTAAAAGTAATAAAATTTATCAAATTAGCGTATCTTGATTATATCATGCATGTCTCATACAACTACATAGAAAGTGAAGATTAACAAGTGAATATAACAATAGTAGAATTAAATATCAATAAACAAATAAACAAGTAAACTTAACATATAACATTTTTGACTAGTGTAAAAGGAAAAAGCACATGTCCAAATTAATGTGAATCATTTTGCTATTGTGATATAAACATATTGGACTTGATATTGCAACAAAATATTTGTAAAACCTATTGAAATTTAAGAAATAAACTAACTAATGACTTAAATTAATTCACAATTCTTAAAACTAGTATTTTATATTATAAAATTACAGTGTAGTATTTTACATTCTCAACATTCTTAAGTTGATGTGTTACTCACTATTAATAATTTTACAAACGTATCTTAACACATGTATCCTACTTTTATAAGTTTTGTTGTATCACCGTATCTTTATCCGTATCCGTATCCGTATCATATTTGTATCTGTGCTTCCTAGTTTGCACCAGAAGAATTATAGTCCACAACCAGGGAACTCCTTCGGTCCAGCATTCTGGTTCCTCAAACACTGCAGATTTTCAAAGTCACAACCACCGAAGCCTTGACCATTCATTGATACATCTTCCCCACTTTTTCTTTCCACCCCCTGTTGAAAGCAGTAGACCTGATCATCACACTGCACATCACATGGATTTATCACGTAAACACAAGACATGTTTGGATTAGCAAGGTTTTGACACATATCAGCATTCTTGGAAGGGTTGTGATAAGGAAAAGATCCAATCTCCCCATCAATCCTCCCTCGGATGTCCACAAGCAAACACTTGAGTCTTGCAACCTCGGCCTCCAATGCAGCTTGACCTTGCAATCTCTTCATCAATTGCTGAATAACAGCCTTCAATCCCACAACTTCATCCTCCAATGATGCAGTGCGAGCCTTCTTCTTCTCGCGATACTTGCGAACCGCTTCACGATTACCTGTTGGACATCTGTTTGATTTCTTTTCCAAGCACTCTGCAATATCACCAGTGGAAACCTTGTCTTGAGTTGCGGCAGGCACAATTTTGGTGTGCACATGACGACAAGTGTGTGAATGAGAGGAATCAAGGCGTGGTGGGTTGCAAATGTGGGTATGAGTGCATGTTTCCCTCTGAAAGTCATTGAGAAAGCTCTCCCAAGAGGAAGTTTTTGGGAGTTCACCAATGTTTGGACTTGAACACACCTCTTGGTTTGAAAAATCTATCTCTCCATCCTCCATCGTGATGAAGCAAAGAAACCAGAATCTAACGGCAGTGACAGGTTCAAAATTTTGAGCTGTACCCAGATAACAATTTGCCGTGTTTTTCTTTGTGATTTCAAGTTGGGTGTTGAAAATCTCGTTTACCCGAAACCCTAGGGAAAGCAGAGACAACAAAACAAGGCAACAATCACGATTTTGAATTCATAGCCCAGATCAGAAGCTGTGTTTGAAAGGAATTAATTTACGCAACTTGAACAATTGAAGATTTTATCAAGTGGGTCAGATAACAAGTCAATTTTATCCAATTATGAACTACATAAACACTGAACATTCAAGCATAAAAGTCACAACCCATATTGATCGATGCAATCGCAGATGTAAAAAGAATGGAACTTGAATACTTACTGTAGAGATATCGAAATTTCAAGTCAAATTTCCAGTGATTGAGTTCCTCCCAAAACTATTTCAAATTTATCTCTATTCTCAAAATTATTTCAAATCAAACTATTACCAAACTTACATTAATTAAACCAAATATATTTAAAATTCATATATTTCCAAAACCATTTCAAATCAAACTATTACCAAACTTATATTAATTAAAGAAAAATTTAGCCAAAACCCGTCTATTGAACCATTGTTTTGTGAAAATGACAGTCCAATTTATTTGCATCATAAATCTCCTACGTAGGAGACGCATAATTGAATAAAGATAAAGTAAAATATAATTTTTTTTGAGACAATATTGTCAGTGTAACATGTTACTAGTCTACATCAATTTTGATGATAATAATAATAATATTATTATTATTTTCAAGAATTTCATCGTCATCATGGATTTTATTTGATAGATCTTAATGAAAAAAATTTAAATGTACTAATTTTATTAAAAATCGATATCTAAATAAAAAATTATATTATTTAAAAATTTAATAATTTGATAATAATGGGATATGTTGAATTTTCAATAAAAACTTATTAAAATTTTATTGTGAGAGTGTTTTGACCAATCCCCTTAATTAAACCAAATATCTATGTTAAAGTATGTGATATGTCATACTTTTAAGTTAATATATATATTTTTTGGTATGAAACTTCGTAAAAAAATTATTTATCAATTATGTAAAAATTTAAAACAAAATGAATTTATATTTTGAATTAAAAAAAAATATTTTTGAAAATAGTGAAGAAAATGTGTTAAATTTTAATTTGGACGACCAGTGTTGAATGATTAAATGATTCTTAAAACTTTGTTTGATTTTGATGTATTCAAAAATAGTTTTTGAGTTTTTAATTTGTATTATCTTATTTATAGTGAAATTTTTTAATATACTGGCCAATTTTTTTATTTTTATTTTTTAGATACAATCTAATCTAGATATCCTTAAGATAAAAGAAATGTGAAGAAATCTTTAAGAAATTTAATAAATACAAAAAAAAAAATTATGAAAATGCATTAAAAATTTTTTTGGGTATATTTGTTTAATATTTAGTGATTTTTTTAAAAAAAAAATCATAAATTTTATATGTTTTAAGTGTATTTAGATTTAGTGGATCTAAAAACTGAAAAATATTAATTAAAATATTTAAAAGTTCATTACAAACAACAAGATACGGATTGAAAATAAAAAATTATTTTTAAAAACTTCAAAAATAAAAATTTTACTAAAATATAAAAAAATACATTTAGATTATGTGCATCTAAAAAAAAAAATTAACCTAAATATGAAAAAGGTTTACTAAAGACAACAAAAACACGAAAAACAAAAAACTCAAAAATTAGTTTTTAAACTCAAAACCAAAAAGGTTTTCAAATATCTAAAAACTATTTTCAAAATATAAAATCAAACTATTTTTTAAATTTTGTAACTCTTTTCAAAAGTTTTTTTTTTTTTTTTTTTGATAACTCAGGTATCCCCACAGCCGAAGCATGGGATTAATCCTGAAGGCTGTGAAGTTAACGACCGGGCAAACCTCCAGTGGCCCGCACAGTAACCCATGGGGAGTGGGATTCGAACTTGGGACCTCCAACTCTTTTCAAAAATTATCTTTCAAAATTGATTCTGAAAACCAAATCACATGGATCCTCAATCTAAATACACTAAAGACGTAGAACACATTTTTTTCACTATTTTCAAAAACATTTTTTTATTAATTCAAAATACAAATTAATTTGTTTTAAATTTTTATACGAATTTGTAAATAACTTATTTACAAAATTTCATAAAAATAAATTCGATTAACTTGAAAGTATGATGTACCACATACTTTACCACAAATATAACTTTGGGAATAAAGATAAATTTAAAATAGATTTAAAGTAGTTTTGCGAATAGAGATACATTTAGAATATATTTGAAATAGTTTAGAGAATAGAGATAAATTTAGAATAGATTTGAAATAATTTTGGAAAGGGTCTGGTTCCCTCCAGTCCCAAATTCTTAAATTATTTTTTTTTACTAAAACATGAAAGTACAAAAAAAAAAAAAAAAACAAAACTAATTTTTTATAAGGTAAGTTAAAATTTTAAAACCAAATAAGGCACAGTAAAATTATAAATTTAGATTTAATTATTCACAAAATAATTAAAAATTATCATTTTATTATACAAATTTAATTTTCACAGTACAATCACCACCCAAAAAAACTAGGTGGTTTTGTCTGGGGACTTTTTTAACAGGGTATGGAACTTGAATACTTACCATAGAGATCCTGTAAGGAAGTGAATAGCGCGATGTTTGAAGTCCACGAAATATCATCAATTTGACTTCTGAAACCCTAGAAAATGGTGTCGAGGATAAAAAGAGATTGACCCTAAAAAGGGTAGATGAAAGAAGCCCCCACTTCAACTTCAGTGGAGGAAGAGAAACGGACGAACCACACGAGTCATATGATGAGAGATTCCATAGATACAGTGATTCTGCTTTTTGAAGGTTAAAATGAAACAAGAGAGAAATGTACAGCGACTCAATTCGAGTAATTGGGGAAAGTATATATATATATATATATAGAGAGAGAGAGAGAGAGAGAAGAAGTGTTAGTCAAACAAGCAACAGGAGATTCCAAGAAAATGGTGAGGGAGAGGGAGAAAGAAACATTTAAGAATATTCTAATAATGTACCAATGTGGTTCCTTAACAAGATAAGACTTACATCACATCACATACATAAGCCAAAATTTATTTTTTTTAAGTAATGAATTTATTATTTTATTTTTTTTAAATTTAAAATAAATAGAATTATTTTTCCAACATTTTACATTACTTATTTATATATATATAAAAAAATTATTATTTTATTTTTTTCAATCATATATTATTCTTAAATTTTAATTTTTATCTTTGAGTACCTTTAGTTGATGCATATTTAAAAAAACGAGGGTTAATATTTCTTACATGATTAAAAAAATTAAAAATTAAAAATAGAAGTAGAAAAAATTTAGGCTCTGTTTGGTTGTGAATTGAAAATGTAATTCTACAGGTGTGTTTCAGTATGATGTTTGGTTGAGTGTTTGGAATCAATTTTCAAAATCTCTGCCGAGAGCTCTGTGCATCAGCAGCGTTTTTTGTGATTTTAATGCCTCAGGGAAGACCGCCCGGATGTCCATGGGGTCTTTCGCCCGGACGTCCTCTGTTGTACAGTTTTTTTTTTTTTTTTTTTTTTTTTTTTTTTTTTTTTTTTTTTTTTGCAATTCATTTATATAATCGGGAAAAATATTTTCTGAAAATTTTTAAATTTTTTATGTGCTTTAAAATAATTTTGAATTATATGTTTAGTTATGAGTTGTAAATTTTTGTATCACATATCAAATGTCACATCAACAATTCCCCACTCAAATCAAACATCTTTTCTAAAACTATTTTCAAAACTCTTTACCAAACAAATTTTCTACACTCAAATCATAATTCTACAACACACAAACTCAAAATATAACTCATACTCTCAAATCACATTTACAAAACACAACCAAACGCAGGCTTAATCGCTTCACAATAAATTCAAAGTAATTAATAGGAAATGAAAGATCAAGAAATTATTTGAGAATAATAAATAATTCAAACAATTTATCATTTCTTACGCCTAAAATTAAAATTAATCTTTACTTGAAGGGAGAAATTATTTGAAAATAATAAAATACTCAATTAAATTGTTATGTATAATACTTAAAATCTATTTCTCCATATTTATTTCTCTCATTTAAACTATTTTTATTAAATTAAATCTTAAAATTTATTTCTCACCTTTACTCAACGTTATTGCTATCACCACCACCATCACCATTACCACCACTATCACAATTTAAAAATTAAATATACAATTTCAAAATAATAAATTTTAAATTTGATCTTATACATATTTAAAAACTTATTTTTAGTTCAACACTTAAATTTTTAACAAACAATTTTTCAACTTAAAAAATTCAGCATTTAGTTTTCAATACTTAATTTTCAGTCTTCAGTTTTCAATTTTATCAAACACCACCTTAGTTCATCACTTAATTTTTATCAAACAAATTTTCAACTTAAAATATCCAACATTAAGTTTTCAGTACTTAATTTTTAGCCCTCAGCTTTCAGTTTATTAAACAACACCTAAAGAAGCCTCTAGATAAACGAGGACTTTAATTTGAATAATGATAATTGCTAGAGAAAATTCTATTAATTATCTACATAAGGTGTGTATCATATGTAAATTATGTTATTTGTGTGTTTGATTATAACAAATGACATAACTCAATACTACCGGAGTCATAAGTACAAAAAAAGAGAGGTTAAATTTATTTAATCTCTTTGTGGTTTGGGGCTGAAACATTGTACCCCTCTATCGTTCAAATATAACTAAGGCACCGTTTGAGAAGGTGGGTTGGAGGCTTTTTTGGCTATTTTAGCCACAAAAAACAAAATAGGCTATTTTAGTTATAACAAACAAAACATCACATCCAACCCATAATCATTACATTCTTCTCTCACAAAAAAACTCAAAAAAGCCAAAAAGCCAAAAAGCCCTTCCCAAACCAAGCTTTTAAGCCCAGGCTAAAATAGCCAAAAAAGCCAAAAAACCAACCCACTTCCCAAACGGAGGCTAAAAAGCCTTCATATGATTTTGGACTAAAGTATTACCGTTAGTTTTTCCATCCAAATTAACGACAGGTATATTACCCACATTATTTTTTAGAGTGGGTTTTGTTTTGTGAAAAATTAGAATGAAATTAATACACAAAAGGACAATTTTACCCTCATTTTCTCCAAACTTAGAATTAGATTAATATATTAATTAAAATAAAATATAATTAATAATTGATCTAAAATATAAAATATAATTAAGAATTGATTTGAAGTATGAAAATAAATCAATCCAAAATTTAATTAAATTAAAATTAGACTAACATGTCAGAAATTATAATAAATTACGAATTTAAGATTAATTGTGATATAAAATATAATTAAAGTAAAATTAGATTAAAAAATAGTAATTACAATAAATAGTTCAATATTTAGAATAAATTGTTATCTAAAATATAATTAAATTAAAATTAAAATAAAAATTTAAGAATTACAATAAATAATTAAGAATTTATAATTAATTGTGATTTAATTGAATTAATATTAGTTATTATAAATTATGTGTATAAGAGATAAGAAAGAAAGAAAATAACAAAAAATATAAGGTTTGAGGGTATCATAATCATTTTACATTTATACTTAACGGTATTAATGGTTATATTTTAATCTAAAATCACATGAAAACATATGACTATTTTTAAAAGATAGGAATAAAATGCTATCAAGCTGTACTACTAGGAAGTAAAATAAATTTTGCCAAAAAAAAAAAAAAAAATTGTAACCAAACATCAAATGATATATATATCTTAAAATTTTCAGAAATATTGTGTATATATGGCTTATCATACCACGTGGCTTGATTGGAATAGATTAAATTGCGTGAGATAGCTGACGACGATTTTTCTCCCTTTTAACCCATATTTAAGTCCCCTCTTAAAAAAAAAAAAAATAAAAAAATAAAAAATAAAAAAAAAAAACCACATTTCTGTGTCATGGGAGCCCTATATACTAATATATTGCACAACAACGGGATCCAAGCCATTATGTCGTCATATGTTGGTATTAGCGGGTGTCATATATAATTTAGATAAGTATAAAAATAAAAAATAAAGAAATTAATATCATAATATGTATTATTCAAATGATAAAAGTGTTCTTAATAAAATTTTAGATTTTGAATTCAAATCCTACCCATACTTTTAAATAATATTTTTTTATGAGTAATGCTAGCGATTTCAAAAATTTTAACAAAATTTTTGCCAAATATCTAATAAAATTTTTAAAATTTTTAACATTTTTATTTTTTTATTTAGAATAAAAAAATTTACTACGTGACAAAATGAGAAGCAACTACACTTTTGATCACCAAATCAGTATTCACATATATAATAGTATGAATATAGAGCCAACCAATTGTCATATTTATTGATAGCGATGGTTTAGTATTAAAAAATTCGATAAGCTGGAATGACCACACTAAAAAAAAAAAATTTGTATTATATGCAGAGGTGTAATTTCGGTCTGACCCACCACGGGCCGTGCGGGCTTTTGTCTTTTTTTTGGGTTGGGTTGGGTTGGGTTGGGTTGGGTTGGGGTGGGCTAGTTTGCGCGTAAAAAGTGGGATCTAGGCTCAGACCCACTTAGATTAACGCCTAGGGCTAGATTGGTGGGCTTGGGCTCGGGCCGCGGGCTAGACTTGGTGAGTCTTTTTTCTTACAAAAAATAAACGATAAATATATGATATATGTAGATTATTTATGAGAGATAAAAAATAAAAGAAAAATTATACTATGATATTTTAGTTAAGATTAATAAGATATTTGGTTATGTTTCATGTGGTAATATTTAAATTTAATTATGTATGAATTATGTTTTTTTAGTTATGACTTAAAAAAGTATAAAATTATGTAATTTTGTTCTTCTGAAATGAATAATTTATATATATATATATATATATATATCAAAATGAAACTTTCAATATTATAATATTATATTAAATAGATAACATTTATTAATTTTTATTTCAAAATAAAATAAAATATTACAAAAATTTATATCATTAAATAAAATAAATGTAAATTATTGATGATGGTAGAGCAATTGCATCACTATAGGTCAAGTACATCTTAACTAGGTTGGCACCTATTAGTTTACCAATCATTTGCATTATACTTCACCTCAATAATTTAATACAAAAAAAAAAAATAATGAAATGAAATAGTGAAAAACAAATTATTGATCAGTTATCGAAGAAGGTAGATAATTCACTTACGTTACCCGATGATATGTCAAGCAAATCGCTTTGAATTATCTCATTTTCACTATAATTTTGTCTTCTCATAAGTGCATACATATGATCTTTGGATATCATCAGTGCCTTAACTATTTGGGGTGAAAGTTTGCTGTGGTAATCATTCAGCACCCATCCACTTGCACCAAAAGCTGTTTCAGAAACAATTATAGAAATATGAATGGTTAGTATATCACGGGCCATCTGTGAAAGCACATGCTGCATATGTTCATTTTGTTTCCACCAATCTAAAACATCAAAATCTTCACTATCATGCACTAATGGGATATCCAAATAACATTGAAATTCAAAACTACTTATGCTTGTATGTTGAGATATTTTTCAATTTTTATTGTTGAAAAAATACTTAATCTTCTGCCTCGAGATAAGGCTGGTGTAGAAAAAATTATTTGCAATTGCAGCTGCCCTATATTCTTTAAATAATTTTTTGTTTGTTTTCATAATAGGGGAAAATTATTCTTGGTCAGAAAAAATATGTTTTAAAAATTCTTATAAACCAATTTCTTTACACGTAGGATCAATTATGATGGCTAACCTAAAAGATGAGGCAGCGGATCAAAATATTTATCAAAGTTTTCTTTTATTGCAGTAATAATGGTTACATAATATTTGTTACCCATATATTTGTTAGAAATGGTTTTGAAGTTTTGGAAAAATCTGATTTTTCCTTAAACTTTGGTCTATTTTTTAGGTGGGACCCATGCACTGAATTTCACGAGTCAAGGTGGCAACGCATTTTATGCCGTGCTGTGATTCACGTGGTATATTTGGTTGTTCAAAACCATTATCGTGTGAATGAGAAATTGAACCCAAAGTGTGCTCCATGGAAATGGAGTTTTGGTGGAAAATCCTTGAAGGTTTGAATAAAGGCTTGCCCTACATTGGTTTTGTGGGAAGAAATTTATGGGTTTATAAAGCTTGGTATTATAACTTAAGGAGGGCCCCAAAGAGCACCTTAAGTTTGTAGAAGGGAGATGTTATGGGTAAATTGGGTTAGACACATTGGACCCAAAAATAACCACATACGCGGGCATATTGACGTCCGTCCAGTTGGTTGGGCGGGCTGGGCTTGGGCGCGTGTGCGTGAGGTTAGATTGGGCTTGTCCGGCCCAATACCTATCTTTTTTGGCCAAAAACATTTGAATTTTATTTTATTTTTTAGTAAAATAAAATTTCTGTCCAAAATTCAAATTAATTCTGGAAAAAATCTGTCCGATTTTCCCCTCTACCAAAATTCTACCCGATTTTTATCTGTTTGAATTTAAACCGGAACAGTTTCAATATCTGTTCAAATTCAAACCCAAGCAGTGCCATATCTGTTCAATTCAAACTGAACAGGTTTGCACCTGTTTAATTCAAACCAAACAACCACTTTTTCTCCTATAAATAAACAGACCTTCTATTGATTTTTCATTCACAATTTTTGTACGTCTCCTCTGTAATAATTCTCTGCATTTTGCTACATTAAATTTCTGTGAGAAAGAGTGTAAACACTTAGTGTGTTCGTTGTGCAAACAATTTGTAGTGCTGCTATTGTTTGCTGTTGATCATTTTATCCTGAGAGATAGACGTCCACATTCTGAAAGTACCGTGGAGAGGACGAATCTGTCTTAAGGACATAGTGTTAAACACTAGACTTGATTAGAAAATTTGTTCAAGAAAATAATTTGGCAAGTAATTTATTTTCTGCTTTATTATTTTTCTGTTTTAGATTTTCATTTTGTTTTTGTAACAAAATAAAAATCTGTTTTATTTATTTTATTTTATTTTTTGGTTTGATATTTGTAATCAAACAAACTCTCTCATTTCCTTTATTTTTTCTGTATTCCGTTTCTTGTTAAGTACATAAACATAATTTATTTTTCAAATACAGTGAAGATTGTCCAACAATCTGAAGACATATTATTTTTTGGTGTCTTCATTGTATTTAATTTTCTGTGTTTTCACAAAGTGATATTCTAATTGAAAAATACAAATAATAGTAATATACTGTTTGACAAATAGTAGTAATATACTATTTATTTTCTTTGACAACTAGTAGTAATATACTCGTGTCATTAACAATTATAGAATATTTATTTGTGTTACAGAAAATTATTGTGGTATTTTATTTTTCTAGTTTTAGTAATAAGGAAAATAAAATTATTTTGCGTTATAATTTATTTTCTGATTTTAGTAACTAGAAAATTAATTTGTGTTTTGGTTTTTTCTGATTTTTGTAATTAGATATTATGGCTACTGCAGCTGAAACAGCAACTAGAAGTGGTACTCCAATTGTTACACTAACTCCGGTCCCTATCCAGAACCATGTTCAAGTTCCAATAAATCATGGAGAAAAATCAGAAAAATTTAACGGTACTGAGTTTAAAAGATAGCAGCAAAAAATAATGTTCTATCTTACAACCCTAAATTTGGCCCGATTTCTCCGTCAAGAGGCTCCAGTACTTAGAGAGGATGAAAGTGATCGGCAAGTTGTTGCCTCTATAGATACTTGGAAACATTCTGATTTCCTATGCATAAACTACATCCTCAATGGCCTTGACAACATGTTGTATAATGTTTACAGCCCTCTGAAAATAGCAAAAGAATTATGGGATTCTTTGGAGAAAAAGTACAAGACAGAGGATGTCGGCACAAAGAAATTTGTTGTCGGTAAATTTCTGGACTTCGTTATGGTAGACTCCCAAACAGTAATTTCTCAAGTTCAAAATTTTCAAATAATTTTATATGATATTCATTCTGAAAGTATGTCTCTTAGCGAGTCTTTCCAAGTCGTTGCTTTAGTGGAAAAGTTACCACTGGCTTGGAAAGATTTCAAAAATTATTTAAAACATAAACGCAAGGAGATGACTATGGATGAATTAATTGTAAGATTGAGAATTGAGGAAGATAACTAAAAGGATGAAAAGAGAAATGGGAAAAATCCCATTAAGTCTAAGGCTAAAGTGGTTGAACAAGTGCACAAACCACAAAACAAAAAGAGGAAGTTTACTGGAGATGGTCCTAAACAAGGCGACAACAATGGCAATAAAAAGTTCAAAGGTAAATGCTATAACTATGGTAAGACCGGACATCGAGCTGCTGATTGCCGCCGCCCTAAGAAAGATTGCGGAAGTACAAGCAAGCAGACCACTAATCAAGCCAATATGACAGAATTAGATTACATCTCTGACGAGGTAAATGACATCAACCTCTTTGCTGTTGTGTCTGAGGCTAATTTGGTTGGAAATCCCAAGGAATGGTTGGTTGACACTGGGGCAACTCGTCCCATATGTGCGGACAAGAAAATGTTCACAACTTACAATGATGCTACAAATGGTGAACAACTTTTCGTGGAAAATTCTTCTACTTCTACTATGGATGGACAAGGAAAAGTGATATTAAAGATGACATCAGGGAAAGAACTTACCCTCAACAACGTACTGTATGTATCAGACATCCGAAAGAATTTAGTTTCTGGTTCTTTGTTAAGTAAAAATGGTTTTAGGCTTGTATTTGAGTCTGATAAATTTGTATTAACAAACAGTGGTATGTATGTTGGTAAGGGATACATGAGTGATGGTCTCTTTAAATTGAATGTAATGACGGATGTACCAAAACTTGTTATGAATAAGAATAACACATCTTTTACTTATATTCTTGAGTCGAATTTATGGCATGGTAGATTAGAACATGTAAATTTTGATGCTTTGCGTAGATTAATTGGTTTGGATTATATATCAAAGTTTGAAATTGATCTTAATCACAAATGTGAGATTTGTGAAAAAGGGAAACTAACTAAGGCTCCATTTAAATCGGTTAAAAGAAAAATCGAACCTCTAGAATTAATTCATACTGATGTATGTGATCTTAAATTTATTCAAACTAGAGGAGGAAAAAAGTATTTCATAACATTTATCGATGACTGCATAAGATATTGTTATGTATACTTACTTAGAAGCAAATATGAAGCCTTAGAAATATTTAAACTCTACAAAATTGAAGTTGAAAATCAACTTGAAAAAACCATTAAAATGGTTAGAGGTGATAGGGGTGGTGAATATGATGCATCTTTAAATGAATTTTGTGCACAACATGGCATTATTCACCAAACTACAACACCCTATTCTCCACAGCAAAATGGAATTGCTGAAAGAAAGAATAGAACCCTTAAAGAAATGATGAATTCCATGTTACTAAGTTTAGGCTTACCGCAGAACTTGTGGAGGGAAGCAATATTGTCTGCTAATTATGTTCTTAGCAGAATACCCCACAAGAAAACCAATAGCACTTCATATGAATTATGGAAAGGTCGACCGTCTTCCTACAAATACTTAAAAGCGTGGGGGTGTTTGGCAAAAGTTGAAGTACCTGTTCCTAAAAAGACTAAGATAGGACCAAAAATAGTAGATTATGTGTTTATTGGTTATGTTCAGAATAGTAGTGCATATCGATTTTTGACTTATAAATAAGAAATACTTAATATAAATGTGAACACTATTATAGAGTCAAGGAATGTTGTGTTTTTTGAACATGTCTTTCCTTACAAGAAAGAACAGGAATTAAGTTCACAGAAAAGAACTTATGATTGTACACAAAGTCAAGAAACTAATGACAATCAAACACAAGAGACTAGTAACGGTCTCGACCAACAAGATTTAACTGATGATGAATCAAGACGAAGTAAGAGATCAAGAACATCAAAATCTTTTAGTCTAGATTTTCTGACATACCTGTTAGAAAATGAACCTCAAAGCTTTAAGGAAGCAATGATAAGTCCTGAAGCACTTTGTGGAAAGAGGCTGTTAATAATGAAATTGAATCCATTATGCAAAATTATACTTGAGAATTGGTGGATCTTCCACCTGGTTCTAAACCTCTTAGATATAAATGGATATTCAAGAGAAAAATGAAAGCAAATGGTTCAATAGATAAGTATAAAGTAAGACTTGTAGTAAAAGGTTATAGACAAAAGGAAGGTCTGGACTATTTTGACACATATTTTCCTGTGACTAGAATAACATCCATTCGTATGCTTATTGCTATAGCAACGTTGTATAATTTAGAAATACATCATATGGATGTTAAGACAACTTTCTTAAACGGTGATCTAAATGAAGAGATCTATATGGAGCAACTTGAAGGGTTTGTAGTGCCGGGGCAAGAAAAGAAAGTTTGTCAGCTTGTAAAATTTCTTTGTGGATTAAAACAAGCACCTAAGCAATGGCATGAAAAATTTGATCATACTATGCTTACTAATGGGTTTAAGATAAACGAATGTGACTAGTGCGTCTATGTTAAAAACACTGACCAAAGATATGTCATAGTTTGTCTTTATGTGGATGACATGCTTATCATTAGAAGCAGTCAAAACATGATTAAATTAACTAAGCAAATGTTGAATAGAAGATTTGATATGAAAGATATGGGAGTCGCAGATGTTATATTAGGAATGAAAATTATTAAAATATATGATAGGTATGCATTATCTCAATCTCATTATATTGAGAAAATTTTTGGTAAATTTATCAAGGATGATATGAATGTAGCTAGAATACCTGTAGACAGCAGTCTTTATTTATCGAAAAATAAAGGTGATGCGGTGTCTCAGTTAAAATACTTCCAAATCATTAGAAGCCTAATGTACCTAATGAATTGTACTCGTCCTGATATAGCCTATGTTGTCAGTAAATTGAGTAGGTACACTAGTAATCCCAAAGAAGACCATTGGAAAGCGATCATTCAGGTTCTTAGTTATCTAAGATTTACCCATGATCATGGTTTGAACTTTACTCGATATCTGACAGTACTCGAAGGTTATTGTGATGCCAATTGGATATCAGATACTAAAGATTCAAAATCCACTAGTGGATATGTCTTTACTCTGGGAGGCGCTGCTATTTCTTGGAAATCCACAAAACAAACATTCATTGCACGATCCACAATGGAATCTGAGTTCATTGCTTTAGACAAAGAATGAGAAGAAGCAGAATGGCTTTGCCACTTCTTAGAAGACATTCCAATGTGGCCAAAACCTGTGCCAGCTATCTGCATTCATTGTGATAGTCAATCTGCAATAGGTAGGGCACAAAATCAAATGTATAATGGTAAGTCACGACATATTCGTCGTCGATATAATACCGTAAGGCAATTGTTCTCAAATGGAATAAGCTCAATAGATTATATAAAATCTAAAGAGAATATTGCGGATCCGTTAACAAAAGGTTTGACAAAAGAGCAAGTGTATAGTTCATCGAAGGGGATGAGATTAAAGCCTATTACATAAGCCTCATCGTAATGGCAACTCTACTTATATGATTGGAGATCGCAATAACTAAGTTCAAAGGGGCAACTAAGTTATGTGTGGCTCGCCAGAAATTATCAAGACATTAAAATTCCCTACCCATTCCTATGGTGAGAGTGATATCTGCAACATATGTTGTATACAGGGGTTTAAGGATAAGTTTTGCTTTTAATGATTACTTATATCTTGATTTAGGCATAAAAATCAAGACAAGTATAAGGAGACACTCACAATAAGAATCACTTATATGAGTGTCGAATTGAGGTCAGTTTTATAAGAATGAAGAGGCTAAATTCTCTAGAAGCACTCATGAAAACCAGGAGCGTTCAAGGCTAAAATAAACACAACCGTGAGAACCACGATGTGTCAGAAGATATTTTGTGTGAAATCTATTGTCTTAGCTTACACAAACGGCTGAACAATTCAAGACATCACGTCCATTGGTTAGCTAGTAAGTCCAATTAGTTATCACTAGGGAAGGTTCAAGGCCGACAGCTACCTATCCTAATGCAAGATATTTTCGATTTATACTCTTTCGACAAATTCTGCATATTGTTGCATTTCCGTTGTCATCAAATTCCATTTATGTGGGAGATTGTTAGAAATGGTTTTGAGTTTTGGAAAAATCTGGGTTACGTTTGATAGAATTTTCTAACAATGATTTGAGAATATAAGTTGTATTTTGAGTTTATGAGTTTTGGAATTCTGATTTGAGTATAGAAAATTTGTTTGGTGAATGAGTTTTGAATTGAGTGAGAAATTTTTGATATGACATATGATATGTGATACAAAAACTTACAACTCATAACCAAACACACAATTTAAAAATCTATGAAAAGCTTATAAATTTTTTGTAAAGATTCGAAAAATATTGTTTTATTAAAAATATTATAAAAAAAAATAGTGCCAATTGCAAAAAAAAATAAATAAAATTCCCACTGTTCAGGACGTCCGGTGGGATGACCAGTTAAGCCAAATTTCAAAAAAAAAAAAAAATCCTGCCTTTGACACAGAGTGTTTTCTGCAGAGTTTTCTGTTTAGTGTGGAAATATGATTTGAAAATCCTATCCAAACATGGTATTAGAATGTGTAGGTAGAATTATAATTTGAAAATACAACCAAACAGAGCCCTGATTTTTCCTTAAACTTTGGTCTATTTTTTAGGTAGGACCCATGCGCCGAATTTCATGGGTCAAGGTGGTAACGCGTTCTATGCCGCGTTGTGATCCACGTAGTATATTTGATTGCTCAAAACCATTATCGGGTGAATGATAAATTGAAGTCAAAGTATACCCCATGGAAATGGAGTTTTGGTGAAAAATCTTTAAAGGTTTGAATAAAGGCTTGTCCCACATTGGTTTGGTGGGAAGAAATTTATGAGTTTATAAAGCTTGGTATTATAACTTGGGGAGAGGCTCCCCAAGTTTGTAGAAGGGAGAGGTTATGGGCAAATTGGGCTAGACCTATTAGACCCAAAAATAACCACACGCGTGCGCCATTGCCGTCCGGTCGGTTTGGCTAGGCTTGGGCTTAGGCGCGGGTGCGTGGTGTGAGGTTGGGTTGGGCTTTTCCAACCCAATGCCTATCTTTTTAGGCAAAAAGCATTTGAATTTAACTTTATTTTTTGGTAAAATAAAATTTCTGTCCAGAATTCAAATTAATTCCAAAAAAATCTATCCGATTTTCCTCTCTACCAAAATTCTGCCTGGTTTTTATCTGTTTGAATTTAAACCGGAATAGTTTCAATATCTGTTCAAATTCAAACCCAAACAGTGCCATATCTGTTCAATTCAAATTGAACAGGTTTGCACCTATTTAATTCAAACCAAACAGTCATTTTTTCTCCTATAAATAGACAGACCCTCTATTGATTTTTCATTCACAATTTTCGTACTTATCTGCAATAAATCTCTGCATTTTGTTGCATTAAATTTCTGTGAGAAAGAGTGTAAACACTTAGTGTGTTCGTTGTGCAAACAATTTGTAGTGCTACTATTGCTTGCTGTTGATCATTTTATCTTGAGAGATAGACGTTCACATTCTGAAAGTACCATGGAGAGGACGAATCTATCTTAAGGACATAGTGTTAAACACTAGACTTGATCATAAAATTTGTTCAAGAAAATAATTTGGCAAGTAATTAATTTATTTTCTGCTTTATTATTTTTCTGTTTTAGATTTTCATTTTGTTTTTGTAACAAAATAAAAATCTATTTTATTTAACCTCAAAATGCAAATCCAACAGTTCAAACTCCAAGGATCAACCTTAGAAATCTAGTTCTCTCTCTAAGAACTTCTTTTTCTTCTTCTTCCTTGAGCTTCTCTCTCTACAAGTCAAAGATGTGACAAAACGATATGGGTTCTCAGCTACAATCTGACTTAACCCTCTACTGGGACACGTGGTATCACCGGATTGGATCTCCTCAAAATGTGCCAGAATGAAATGACAAGAGCATGACAAAGTGTGTATGACAAGTAAGATGGCATGGGCACTCTAACAAGGCAATGATCTCGGATCACGACATAGGCTTCGGACAAGAAGGTTTCAATGATCTCGGCTAGGAAGGATAACACTTGACCTAGGTGTGTCACACCTTGCCTAGATGTGCCACACTTCGGCCTAAGTCGTACCAGTCCCGAAACAAGATCGCTAGGTGCAGGGATCAGAGATGTTGGATGCCTAGATGATAACATCTCGGCCTAGGTGATGCACACCTCGGCCTAGATGATGCACATCTCAACCAATATGCCTAGGTGACGGGGGAAGTCAACCAAGGTGGTCCCGAGATGGTCCTAGGTGTTGGCGCACAACGGCCTAGGTGTGAGAGGTTCAAAGATGTGACCTAGGCTTGAGACGGCAAGGATAGATGACCTAGGCTTGGAATGACCTAGGCTTAAGACACCAAGTAAGGAGCAAAGCATGCATATAACACTTAGGCAAAACACATAAGTACAAAACAAGACAGAGACCTTTACTTAGGCAAAACAAGTCAAAGTCTACAAACGCAAGCTCAACAAGACCAAAATCATGCAAATGTACATGAACGTGACTAAGACAAGAATGAGGGTTATTGCAGGCAAATACGATACAAAAATTAACTTTTTCTAATAAAAGTTTCTTCTTGCACAATTGCAATTGCTACTTAGGTGTGAGACTTTAAAATTAATTGAGAGCGTTGAGAGTTTGAGAGAGAAAATTGTTTGTAAGAAATAAAATGGGAGAGGGGTGGTATTTATAGGAGTTTGGGAGGAGGGAGTGAATTTGTAATTTATTTTGGCTTTAGAGATGTATAAACGGTCACATGACCAATTGAAATGTTTATTTATTTTTTTGAATTTTATAACCATTGGGAGACTAGAGAGTCGTTGGGGGGTAGGTGGGCCGTGGGTCGGGTCGGGTCGGGTCTCCTGCAGGGTAAATTATTTTTTTGGACCAGGTCGGGTTTCAGGCCGAACCGGGCTTCCAAACAAAGGACCTAGGCCCAGGGTCCCGGACCGAGCTTCGGGTGGTCCACGGGCCATTTTTACACTCTTAATTATATTCCTCGTTACAATTTTTGTGGTTCTTAGTTATATTCAATTATAGTGTTTGTTATAATTCGATAATTATTTATTATGGTATTGATTATTATTATTCTATTGTGATTTTTATTTTGATTATAATTGAAGAAATCTTTAGTTATGTTTGTAGTGATGTTTTGTTATGACTCATTTTGGTATTAGTTATGACTTAATTATGATTCAATGTGTATTTGTTATAACCCATTTTCATTATTATTTTAGTTATGGCTGAAATGGTCATTGATTATGACCCATTATGTTTGTTTTAGTTATAACTGAAAGTGATTCAATTATGATATTTATAGTATCAATATTACAAATTGTCATAACTTGCATACCATATACACCCCAAAATGGGATGGGTTGGGTTTCTCTAATATTGACATTTCAACATGAGAGAACTTGAGGGGCCCGTAGGATTTACCACAGACCTTGTTTTAATGAACTGAACTTGTCATTTTGTAGGGCTCTTGATGTATATTTTCCATGAAAATATTTAGAGTTTTCCAATAATCATAACCTTTCATTTTGTCGCATTTGTTTCTAAAAAAATAGATGGTTAATTTTAAAAATATATTTGCTGTCCATTTTTTTAGAAATAAATTCAATAAAATGAAAAAGTGATAATTATTGGATCTAACTATTTTTTTTTCATGGATATTAAACATTGATGACCCTACAAAATGAACGATTTGAATCATCGAAATGGGACCTGTGATGAAGTTTATAGGCTCCTCAAGTTTTCGAAGCCCAACCAAACTAGATATTTATTATAGGAGTCATAAATAAAACCAGTATATGCAAATGTGTGCATATCTGGTCAACAAAGCCAAACTTCATGTATACAAATGTTTATTTTCTACTAGAAAATTTCATGGTAGGCACAAAAACAATACATGACCAACAAATTAATATGTTTATTAATTTTCTGTAGGTAGGAAAATCCATTACAATTTTCTTAGGACAAGCAAAAAATTTCCATAGGTTTTCCTCTCCACCATTTTCAGTTATTTAAATAGTTCATACAAAAGACATGTGGAGTTCGACTATCACTAAGCTACAATTTGCCATTGTTCTACCAAAAAGTAGTATCAATCAACATAGTAGTATGCATAACAACATTGAATTATGATGTATAAATAATGGGTTAATAAGATATCTACTCATGTATAGTGTACTTCTAATGTAGTGCAAGTGAGTGAGATTTTTTTTTTTTTTTTTTTTTTTTTATATATAAGATAGATAAGACATTGCAATTTATATATTTTTCCTTTTTAATTTTACAAAGTTAAATCGACTTGAATGTAAAATTCTCAATAAAACAAATCAAATTGATTATTATCAAAATGAACTTTCTTCAGGGAAGACAATTAAAATATGTCCTTATGTTTTTAATTTGCTCAATTTTGACCCTTAATTTTTAATTTCATTTCATTTTGGTCCAATCAATAGTACCTCTGTTAAAAAATTTAACAGAAAATAGTCATGTGCACAACATGTGATCAACTTTGAGGGGCAAAACAGAAATTTCAATCCTAACCTTCCCTATTCCATCTCTGCAACACCCTTTGCTTTTTCGTCCTCCACCGTCTATCATTAATCTCACTCTACCACCACCACTGCTAAACAACACAACCACCACCATTCTCCACCAAACAACACCTTCTTCTATCCCAACTCCGACACCACCTATTTTGAATTACCAACAGGCCAAATCCATGAGTATGTGTTCCAAGCTTTGGATGAGTCAAGGAAGCCTCATTGTTCGGGCGGTGATTACTTCGAAATTGATCTCTCTGGCGATCGATGGAAGTCTCGGCCTCCGATCAAAGATTTGGGCAATGGAACCTACTCTTTTTCCCTCCAAATCCACCCAGATTTCGCCGGGGATTACAATCTCACTATAATCTTACTCTTCAAACACTACGAGGGTCTGGAATTTTCTCCACAAAGATTCGCAATTGACAAACAAGTTCGCAAAATCCCACTCAAGTTCTTCAAATCAATGGCTGAATTGCAAGAAATTTAGATCTGTAACAAGTTTGATTTTTCGAGAAATGTGTGGTCTGGTCAATGGACTTGCCATGGGAACAACGATAGTTGCTGGGTTGATAACGAAGGTTGATTCAAATGCTTCGAACCCACATACCTATGTCAGGGTTCATAGTGTCATGGAAATTTGGGAGTTTTGGAGAGCAATGGTTGGACCTATTTGACCCATTGCTCGTTTTGATTGTTTTCAGGGGAATCAACTTGGGATTATTTACAGGGTCAGTGGATCTTCTTCTGGGAAGACTCGAATCACTGCGATACGATTCGAAACATGCTTCAATTCATACTCAATGTGGAGGACATCAAAGTGGTTCCAAGGAGATTTTATATGAACATTACGAACCCGAAACAAGCAATCTTTGTAGAGACTGGATTTTATCATCAAGTCCATGAACCTTGGTTTCATCAACAGATCGATCGCTCCACTGAAAAGCCTCTATTTTAGTATCCAGTGAGATCGATTCATGGGTCGATTGTTGAGGAATTTCACCATTTGATGAACCCATATTGGTGTTTCCATCAACAGACCCTTGAATTTTCCATTGTTGTACCCAATTCAAAGCTACGCCATTGTCTTTGTATTGAAGGTTGACCCGATCTAAGTTGGAAGCAAACTTGAAAATGGAAATTACACTCTCCTTAATTTCAACAAACACTGATCTTAATTCCTCTCTCTCTCTCTGTGTGAAGGTTGTGAAAGAGAAATTAAGTGGGGTTTTGGTGTGGTGGAGGTGGATAGTGTTGATTTTGGGATTGGCTATGGATGATTTTAGTGGTGGAGGAAGGCAACGGTGGTAGATGACTTTGTTGTAGAGAGCCCAAGAGGAAGAAGATGGTGAAACAAGGAAAGGGTAGTGAAATGTCCATATTGCCCTTGAAAAAGGGCCATGTGCGTCTCACGTGTTTGTTTTCCGTCAATTATTTTAACCGGTGTTAACAATTGGACTAAAATGACACAAAATAAAAAAATTGAGAGTCAAAATCGAGAAAATTGAAAACACAAAGACCAAAGTGACACAAGAGGTAAAGCATAGGGACTATTAGTGTAATTTTTCCTTCATTATATAAAGTTAGTGAAATGAAATTTCACTATATAAAGTTAGTGAATTTCACTAACTTGAAGTCAGCTAGTCAGTGAAATTTCAGAGTTAGTGAAAAGTCAATTTAAGTCAATGAAATTTCACTGTCCAAGAATACGAAACTTAGTGAAATTCTGTCAATTTTTATTCTCAAAATTTCATATTGATCATTGATCTTGTTTGATAGATCTCAAGAAATGGATTCTAAAAATATAAATTTGAATAAAAATGGAGTTGTAATTCAAATGTTATTGAGTTTTTACGTTTTAAAATCATCCAAATCTAAAACGTGTTTTATATGTGCCTCCGGATACTAGGGGTGTAATTTTGGCCCGGCTTGGCCCGGTCAATCCTCGGGCTTCTGCCAAAAAATGGGTTGGCTCGCCTTGGCTCACCTCTCAAAATCTTGGCCTAGGTCCAAGCATAGATCTTCAAAAATTTGGGCCTTGAGTTGTACCTCGAGCCTAGGCTCGAGTCGGGCTATTTTTGTTTTGTATGTGTATGTGTGTGTGTGTGTGTGTTTTTTTTTTTTTGCCATAAAATATGATGAACGTCTCAAGAAAACAAAATGGTAAGATTTAAAGAATAATTTTTATTTAAAAATGAAATGAAATATTATAAATTTTTATCATCAAATAAAATAGATACAGATTATTGATGGTAGAAAAATTCCATCACCATAGGTCAAGTACATTCCAACTAGGTTGGCACCTACTAGCCTACCAATCATTTGCATTATACTCCATCTCAATAATCTAATAAAAACAGTACGAGATTAAATAGTGAAAAAAAAAATTATTGATTAATTATTAGATGAGTTGAACAATTCATCTGGGGAGCCCAATGATATCTCATCCAAATCGTCTTGAATTCTCTCATTTTCACTACAATCTTGTCTTCTTATGCTTGCATACAAATGATCTCTCAATATTATAAGTGTCTCAACCATTTCGGGTGCAAGCCTGTTGCGATAATCACTCAACATTTGTCTGCATATACTAAAAGTTATTTCAAAAGTCACTGTAGAAATAGGAATGATTAATATATCATAGGCCATCTATGCAAGCACAGGCCACACATTTTCGTTTTGTTTCCACCAATCCAAAATATCAAATCATAGTCATCATCACATGTGGGTTATCCAAAAGATGTTATAATTCAAAACTATTTACACTTACATTTTGAGATGTTCTTCTAGTTTTTATTGTTAAAAAGATACTTAATCTTCCATCCTGAGATGATGCCGGTGTAATGTGTGTAGGTGTTACAACTACAACATCCTTATATTCTTGAAATAATCTTCTAAGTGTTGGCATAATAAGATCATATTGTTTTTCGTCAGCGAAAATAAGTTGTAAAAAAGTTTGTAAACCAATGTTTTTACACCTAGGATCAACTATGATGGCTAAACCTAAAAGATGAGACAATGGATCAAAATATTTATCAAATTTATCCTTCATTGCAGTAATAATGGTGATATAATAATCATTATCCTTATATTTTGTGAAAACTTTCAATATTTCTGCTAACATATGTAAAACAAATGATGAAGTAAGTATATATGTAAAAGAAAATAATTTTGTTGTTCGAATAAATTTTTTTAGAAAATCTTTATATAAGTTTACGTGGTGCCAATTATCTTTTGTGAGTTTCAATATATATATAAATGTTTTTAGAAAATCTTTTTTTCATCAGAACCAAAGAGAGAGAGAGAGAGAGAGAGAGCGAGAGAGAGAGAGAGAAGGATCTTAGATTTGACGTTTGCAAACCGTCACAAATAGTCATTTTCTGGCGACAATGACTGTGAATGATCTTAGATCTGAAGTTATGGATGTGACAAGTGACGGTAACGATGAAGACAGTAGAGAAAGAGTTCCATTGTGAACGATGGTGCCGCCCGATGGAAAGCGATGATGAAACCGATGAAGAGCAATAGTGATAAGAGTGAGACAAAGAGAAGGGAGATTGAGATGAGAGAGAGTGACTGCAATATGATACACACACACACACACACACACATATATATATATATATATGAGGGTATTATAATAAAAGAAATAAGTCTTAAAATATTAGAGGGTTTTGAAATGATCTATATAATTTTTGTCCATTTGAAGGATAAGTTAGACACTGAGGGGTCTATCACCAAATATCAACAAAAAAAAAAAAACCCAATTAGAATCAAGCCTAGGAGGATGGACTGGATCAAATTATTTGATATATACAAGATCAAATTTAAAATATATTAGTTTTATTTTGTAACTTTCAATTTTTATATTGTAATAGTGGAGCAATGGTAGTGAAAATAAAGAGATTGTGATTGTGCGGGCTTTTAGGCTCATTTCATATCCTATTTTGATAATCTGAGTCATTCACTTTTTGGGATACATCAAGTACAACATACTTGTAAAAAATTAAGTTGATTAGATATTTGGTAGCCTTCTTATCAAATCCCACTTCTTTTTATTTGGATAACCGAGTGTTTGGACTAGTTTATGGACACCTCGACTAACCCTGGGGCTCTAAAGTTAACGGTTAGGCAAACCTCCAGTGGCCCCAAGATTTGAGATGTTTGGCCTCATGAGATTTGTATTTGCGACCTCTTGGGTGGTAAGTTTTTTGGTTGCTTTTTTCTCTCACTAAACCAAACCTCGGTTTTCAGCACTTAATTTTATCAAACAGTTTTATAGTTTTAAAAAATTTAGAATTCAATTTATAATTAATTTTCAACTTTCAATTTTTAGATTTATCAAACACCACTAAAGAAGCATCTGTATAGACGAGGACTTTAATTCAAATCATGATAATTGCTAGAGAAATACTGTTAATTATTGCAGGCCTTACTATACTAAATTATATAATAAATATTATACGTATATATATATATATATATATATGATCTTTCATATTAAAAAATAAGAATAGTATAACATAACACCATATTAAAATAATAAAAAAAACAAAAATAGTATGACAACATTGTAAACTTGTTTGGATAAAATACATCACATTTTACAATCATATGTCAGGGAAATTGCTTGGGAAGAATGGATTGATGGAAAGTCAAAAATTAGAGAAAGAGAAAGTGAACCGTCCATTGTGACATGGCTTGATTGGAGTAGATTCAAATTGCGTCTTTGGATAGATTTTGACGATTTTTCTATTCCTCTTTCAACCTCATTTAATAACAGAATCCGGATCCTCGGCCGCCCTTCTCGGCGGCCGTTCTCAGCAGCCCCGTTTTTTCGTTTTTTTTTTTTTTTTTTCTTTTCTTCTTCGTAGAACCAGAGGGGAGGGGAGGGGAAGAAGAGAGAGAGGAAGGGGAGGGGAGGGGGTCCGGATTCGCCGAAGACTCGCCGTCGCAGGTCGTCGAGCTCGCCAGCCGTCCGATTGTCGCCCGATCCGCCTCTGGCCCGCCTCTGCCTCCTCCTCCTCCTCCCCCGGTGATTATGGCCCCCTCTAGTCCGGCCCACCGGCGGCGACCTCTTCTTCTCCCTTCCTCTCTCTCTTCTTCCCCTCCCCTCCCCCTCTCTCTCTTCTTCCCCTCCCCTTCCCTCCCCTCCCTTCCCCTCTGGTTCTGTTCGAACGAGGAAGAAGAAAGAAAAAAAAAAATCAAAAAAACCCCCAAAACGACGTCGTTTTGGGGGGCTGCTGGGACGGCCGCGGAGAAGGGCGGCCGAAAATCCGGACATGGCTTGGAATAGATTCAAATTGCGTGGGATAGATTTTGATGAATTTTTTTTTAATTCCCTTTTCAACCTCATCTAATTCTATCATCATCATCATCATCATCATCGTTGTCATCTTAGTTTTTTGAGTTTTTATTTCGAATGAATTATAATGAAAGATTGATTTTTAATTATCATTTAACTAATGATTTGTTATGGTAAAATTTTAATTTAGAAAATATTTTTTACTTTTAAATCTAAAATACATATATATCTATATTATTATAAAATCAACAATCATGGTAGTGTAATCAAAATCGGGTCATGCTATAACTATTTGTAATAATTTTTGACGCTAGTCTAATTGTTTCACTCCCGCATAATATGCCAACACTCCTAATATATATATATATTTCAAATAAATTTATTTTTTGTTGATTAATGAAAAAATATTTTTGAATTTTCGTTTTACATCATACTAAACGTCAAAAAATACAAAAGCAAATACAACTTAAGCATGAATTTGATCTACACTCTCCCATGGTAAAGCTAAATTCTTGAATAAATGTGAGTGAAAATGGAAGATGGCCCCTAATTTTTATAGATCAAGGTTTATTTAAGCATTTCATAATGCTCTCCATGTGTGTACGAGTACGAAATAATTCTTCTCGTATGATCCTGTTGATCAAGTTTGCGCTCCTCCAAACAATGTTGCTTTGCCACCTAAAAACACAAACGTGAGCTAACCGGCGGTTGTGTGCCGGAAACCCCTCCGATGCCTAAGTCAGCAACTAGACAATAGACAATAAGCTCTGTATATTCTAGAGTAAGAATTGGGATACCTGTCCATAAGTCTGGTCATGAGCTTTTATGGACTTTACTTTGGCACAATCTTAGTAGGATTCCAACTCTCCCTATGAGAGTCCTCCTAGGAATCACACACCCTACTCACTACTAACCAAGTGAGATGGCTTTGCACAATCCTAGTAGGACTCTACTCTCCTTAGTAGAGTCCTCCTAGGAGTCATACTCCTACTCACTACCAACCAAGTGAGATGGTTTACACAATCCCAGTAGGACTCTAACTCGCCTTAGCATAGTCCTACTAAGAGTCTCATCACTGCAAGCCAAGTGAGATGGCTGAACCCTTTACCTCGGTTATACATTTCTAACCGAACTGCCTTATCTCGGTCCCCTGCCATTCGGACGGTGTGATTGAAAGCCAATCTAGTGAATGCACCCTGCCGAGCTATACACAGCTCGGCCCTCGCCATTGATGTTACCTCATTTATCTCGACTGACATCTTTACCTCGGCTGACATTGCGGTCAACCAGGTTATTTCGGCTCGATGATACTTTAAGCACCACTGTCGGTCTTGACTCTGAGATGACGCCCTGCACAGCTATCCTTTAGCTCGGTTCTCCCCTCACTGATACCTCGGTTTTGTCTATTTAGACTAAGCTAACTGCAGCAGTCTCCGACCGAACTAACAAGGACAAGGTCCAACTTGCGAAGCCCAAACACCTCGGCCCAGAGTTCGGCCCAAATCCGTAATATGAGATGTCTCATTGGCCTAAGACCAAGCTACACCAGCCCATTGCACGGCCCAACTTCCAAAGAAGACTTTCCTAGCTCGGCCCAATTTGCTTACAAATTTCCCTCTCAATTACCCCTTAATTCTATCTGCGTAGCATGATTGGGATTACTCTCCTCTAGCCGAGCTAAAAATGCCTAACTCTGCCGAACTAGAGAAGTCTCACAACTCATTCAGTCCCAACAAGTCTTGTCAGTTGCTCAACATGTCCTTCCACTAATCTGGTATGACATCATTCCCAGGATACATGGTGTGCCCCCAAAATCCTCGTTCTCCTGTTACCACCGTCATGCCGAAAATTTGAATAGCCTTGTTTTTTTGCCTTCAATGTATATATCCTTTGAGTTTGCAATCATATGGTGAGTCATTCTTTCTGTGTCTCGCCGAGCAGACTAACTCAGTTTATACTAACCCTGCCAACCTGCTTTGGCCGAGATAACCATCTCGGTCCAGGAAAAAATTTGTTGGTCAAACCTGCCAACCTGCATTGGTCGAGGTAATAATCATCCTGGCCAAAGAGTTCAAAAATTTGTTGATCAAACCTGCTAACCTGCTTTGGCTGAGGTAACCATCATCCCGGTCAAAGAGTTCAAAAGTTTATTGGTCAAACCTGCCAACCTATTTTGGCCGAGGTAACTATCATTCTGGCTAAAGAGTTCCAAAAATTTTGTTGGTCATACCTGCCAACCTGCTTTGGCTAAGGTAACCATCATCCCGGCCAAAGAGTTCAAAAAAATTTTGTTGGTCATACCTGCCAACCTGCTTTGGCCGAGGTAACCATTATCCCGGCCAAAGAGTTCAAAAAATTTTGTTGGTCATACCTGCCAACCTACTTTGGCCAAGGTAACCATCATCCCGGCCAAAGAGTTAAAAATTTGTTGGTCAAACCTGTCAACTTCCTGCAGCCTAGATCCTCATCTCGGCTTAGGAGAGCTAAATGTTGGTTATTCCTGCCAACCTTCTTCAGCTCGGATCCTTATCTCGGCTTGAAGAAGAGTTAAATGCTTGGCCATTCCTGCCAAACTTCTTGATTGCCCCCCACTAGGGCAAAGACTTGTTAGTCAAACCTGCCAACTTCCTGCAACCTAGATCCTTATCTCGGCTTTAGGCAAAGTGCTGGTTTTTCCAGCCAACCTCTTCAGCCCAGATCCTAATCCTGGCTGAAGAGAGCTCAAAGTTGGTTATTCTGGCCAACTCTGAGCAAAGTGTTTGGTTTTTCCAACCAAACGTCCTGCAGCCTGGATCCTTATCCTCGGCTTAAAAGAACTGTTGGTTTTTTCAGCCAACCTCTTCAGCCCAGATCCTAATCTTAGTTGAAGAGAGCTCAAAGTTGGTTATTTCGGCCAACTCTGAACAAAGTGTTTGGTTTTTCCAGCCAAACGTCCTGCAGCCCGGATCCTTATCCTCGGCTTAGGAGAAGTGTTTGGTTTTTCCAGCCAAACGTCCGGCAGCCTAGATCCTTATCCTCGGCTTAGGAGAAGTGTTGGTTTTTCCAGCCAACCTCTTCAGCCCAGATCCTAATCCGAGCTAAAGAGAGCTCAAAGTTGGTTATTCCGGCCAACTCTGAGCGAAGTGTTTGGTTTTTTCAACCAAACATCCTGCAGGCTGGATCCTTAACCTCGGCTTAGGAGAAGTGTTGGTTTTTCCAGCCAACCTCTTTAGCCCAGATCCTAATCCTAGCTGAAGAGAGCTCAAAGTTGGTTATTCTGGCTAACTCTGATTTTATTTAGAAAGAGTTGGTCAATCCTGCCAATCCACTTTGCCCCCAGTTGGGCAAAGATTTTTTACTTGGTTAGTCCTTCTTGTCAACCTTGCTAACTTTTGTCAAAAGTGTTCTGTTTGACATCGCTGTTTGTGCCGAACTCCGCCTTGCTGTTCATTCTGAATCTGGTCACAAATGCCTCCGCTAGTTGCGCCTACGAAGCTATACTACCTTCTGGCAATCTCTCAAACCACGTTAAACCCAGGTCACCAAGGCAAAAGGTAATGTTGCGTTCTCTATTGTCGGAATGAATGGTAAGCTCTGCAACCTTGCTAATGCTTTGTCTGCTGGTTCATAGGCAAGGCGTGGCTCTGGAATTCCAACCTCGACACTCCCATGTGTTCTAGGAACCAATCGTTGTAGTGCGAAGACTCTACGGGGGTCGCGAGCCTGAGTGTCTTTTCTCCTTCGAGCCCTTTCAATCTTCATTCTCTCAGGCCTAGAGTAACGTGTCCTGGAAGTCTTTGATTGTGTATCGCTCAACCTGAGGCTTCTACTTTCAGTTTGTGATAGTGTGACTTGTCTATCATGATCTTTTGAGTGGCAAGAGTGTGTGTTGCCTTTTATCTGGTGCTTCATCGTCTCTATGTCAGCTGCTATTCTTCTTATTACTTTGTCTTGCTCCCTTACGCAATCTTCGAGAACCTGAGGATCCATCTTCCGCCTCTGTCTATCAGGGCTTTGAGAGCGGTGTAGACTTGAGCCTTGTTTTTCTCTTGTTTTTCTCCGTAGATTCCTTCACTGGGGATCTAATTCCGCCATGGGTGGGATAGAAGGTAAACCTTCGCGCCTCCCACCCATTTTCGGTGTTTGCCCATCAATAACAGATTACGGCAAGTCTTCATTGTGCGCCATTGCTTTCAACTAGAGAGGAAAACTTGATCAAGAGGTTTTGCTCTTTATGAAATTCCCACAGACGGCGCCAATTGTACGAGCACGAAATAATTCTTCTCGTATGATCCTGTTGATCAAGTTTGCGCTCCTTCAAACAATGTTGCTTTGCCACCTGAAAACACAAGCGTGAGCTAACCAGCGGGTGTGTGTCGGAAACCCCTCCGATGCCTAAGTCAGCAACTAGACAATAAACAATAAGCTTTGTGTATTCTAGAGTAAGAATTGGGATACCTGTCCATAGGTCTGGTCATGAGCTTTTATAGACTTTACTTTGGCACAATCCTAGTAAGATTCAAACTCTCCCTATGAGAGTCCTCCTAGAAATCACGCACCCTACTCACTACTAACCAAGTGAGATGGTTTTGCACAATCCTAATAGGACTCTACTCTCCTTAGCAGAGTCCTCCTAAGAGTCATACTCCTACTCACTACCAACTAAGTGAGATGGTTTACACAATCCCAGTAGGACTCTAACTCTCCTTAGCAGAGTCCTACTAAGAGTCCCATCACTGCAAGCCAAGTGAGATGGTTGAACCCTTTACCTCAGTTATACATTTCTAACCGAACTGCCTTATCTCAGTCCCCTACCATTCGGATCGTGTGATCGAAAGCCAATCTATCGAATGCCATCTTGCCGAGCTATACACAGCTCGACCCTTGCCATTGATGTTACCTCCTTTATCTCGGCTGATATCTTTACCTCGACTGACATTACGATCAACCAGGTTATTTCGGCTCGGTGATACTTTAAGCACCACTGTCAGTCTTGACTCTGAGATGACGCCCTGCAGAGTTATCCTTTAGCTCGGTTCTCCCCCCACTGATACCTCGGTTTTGTCTGTTTAGACTGAGCAAACTACAGCAGTCTCTGACCGAACTAACAAGCACGAGGTCCAACTTGCGAAGCCCAAACACCTCGGCCCATAGTTCGGCCCAAATCCGTAATATGAGATGCATTCTTGGCCTAAGACCGAGCTACACCAGCCTTTATCTCGGTCCATTGCGCAGCCCAACTTCCAAAGAAGACTTTCCTAACTTGGCCCAATTTGCTTACAAATTACCCTCTCAATGTGTATGATTTAATTGCTCAAAGACAACAATTTGTTCATTCTGACTTTTCATTGTATTGTGTATTAAATCATACTTTTGAAGTATACAGTAATTGCTACTACATTTTGAGAAAACCATTTTTTGTATTATTATTATTTTTTTTCTGTATTGAGATTGATTGTTTTGAGCTTTATGCAAAGTAAGTTACTACTATTATCATTATGATTATTATTATGGGAAATTTCACTTTATCTCCTGTGGTTTGGGTCGGGTACATTTGAAAATCATCACGTAATATTTTCGTCCAAGATAACAAAATGTGAGAGCCATGCGCCTCTATAGAGAGTAAGTCAATTTTTAAGACGAAAATACCCTTTTTACATATTCAAATTTACCAAAGATGCCATTATTTTTCCCCTCCCTTTATTTCTATTGTTTTTCTCTTTACTCTTGCAATTAAATAATAACACTCATATATATACATAGAAATTAAATAATTTCCATTAAAATCTATCTTAATGTCAATAGCAGCACATCTCTTCACATATATGCATATATATATATATATACACACACATTTTTTTATGATTGAAGTATGGGATTTGTAACCAAAATGAGTGCAGCAAATGTGTGTATATATATACAAACAGTGAGTTGGGAATTGTATATCTATACTAAAGATTGTAACTTTTCAATTTTTTTTTTTGGGGCGGGTCTATGTAGATCTTTGGTTCTCATATGAATTGGGGATTTTTGGTCTGTTTAGATCTCATATAAACAGTGAATTGGAATTTTTTATCTGTTTAGATATTTAATTGGGTAAACTTCACTTTACCTCCTATGGTTTTGGTTATTTGCGGATTATCCCCCTGGCGTTTGAATATCACCATATAACCCCACTGTGGTTGAAGGACTAAAACGCACACTAACTTCTGTTAATAGAAGTTGTAAATTGACAATTATACCCTCATCTTCATTTTGTTCTTCTTTCTCTCTCAATTTCCGAGGAAACCCAGTTCTCTCTCTCTCTCTCTCCATCTTCATCTTCTTCTTTTCTCTCTTTCCGTCTTCATCAGCAACTTGTGACTCTAATCTTCTATTTTTTTTTTGGTCAATAATAATCATCTCTAAATCAACATAGAAAACATGAAAGAAATCAAAAGCCTAATTTTTTACCCAAAAATAGATTTGAATAAACCATGATTTGAATAAATCAAGAATAGATGGCTTTGAAGTGGCTGGGGTTATAGATGAAGTTCTCCACTTCGTTGGAGATCGACATGCCATACAGGAGGAATTTCAGTTCTCTTCCATAAAAATAAAAATAAAAAAAAAATTAAAATTATTTTTGATTTGTATATGTATACAAATATATATATATATATATATATGTATATGTATATGTATGGGAGGAATTTCAGCTTTCTTCAATAAAAAAAAAAAATTAAAATTAAAATGTGTTTGGATTTGTATATGTGTATGTATGGGAGGAATTTCAGTTCTCTTCAATCAAAAATAAAAAAATAAAAAACAAAATGGGTTTGGATTTGTATATGTATACAAATATATATATATATATATATATAGGAGGAATTTCAGTTCTCTTCAATCAAAAAAAAAAATTAAAATGGGTTTGGATTTGTATGTTTGTTCAAAGATGTGTTTGTTCAAAGATGTGTTTGTTCAATTGATTAGAGATGTGTTTGTTCATCCTGTGAGAGAGAATGGATATGGGTGGTGGTTTGAGGAGAGGAGAGAGAGAGAGAGAGAGATGAAGAAAAAGAAGGTTAAAAATAGAATGGCATCTTTTGTAAATTTGAAGAGGTAGAAATGGTATTTTCATCATAAAAACGGACTCACTCTTTATAGAGGCGTGTGACTTTCACATTCTGTTATCTTAGATAGAAAAGTTAACTGTGCGTTTTAGTCCATCAACCACAGGGGGGTTATGTGGTGATTTCCGAATGTCATGGGGTAAACCGCACCCAGCCCAAACCACAAGGGGTAAAGTGAAGTTTGCCCTATTTAATTTTATGATGGTGGGTTTGATTTCTTTGTTCAATTTTTGTTTATGGTTGGTGGGTTTGATTACCTTTCTTCTTACTCCTAATTGTTTGTCTCCTTCTCTCCTTCATTGGCCATTGTTGCAAATTCTGTTAAAAGAGAGGATAAAGCTGAAAAAAAGAAGAAAAAGAAAGGTGTGGAGAGAGAACCAATAGAAAAATGAAAGATTTTTTTTTTAAGACATAACACAGATATATATATATATATATATGGCAATCTTCACTTATATATATATATATATATATGTGTGTGTGTGTGTGTATCTGTGTATACACACACACATATATATTTATATTTATGTAAAATATAATTTTGGTGGTGTTTGATGAAGAAGAAAGGTGTGGGTTTTGCCAGAAATGGAGGTAAAGATGAGGTGAAGTGAGGGACTGCCTGAGGGGAAGAAGAATGGTGTGGGTTTTGTCAGAAATGGAGATTGCCGGTGTTTCTCAGCTCAGATTGGGAAACATTATAATTAAAAAAATAGAAGAAGAAGTTGAGGATATAACTGTTAATTCACATCTTCTGTTTACAAAAGTTAGTGTGTATTTCAATCCACAAACTATATGGTTATGTGGTGATTTCTAAATGTTAGAAATAATCAACACCCGACCTAAACTACAGGGGGGTAAAGTGAAATTTTCCCTTATTATTACTAGCATAGCACAGATATAAATAAATAATCAAAAATTAATTTTTAAAATTAAATAATATTCTAAAAAATTTATCTATAATATTTAGCAAAAATGATTTAGAATTAATTAAATTTTATTCATTTTTTTATCACAGTTACATATAAGAGATTTTTTTATTTATTATTCTTATGTCATTAATTATGTGCTCTAAGTTCTTAATAAAAAAATATATGTCATAATTTAACTGGTAAAAATTAAAAAATAAATTACAAAAATTATATTTATGATAAAATATAAATACTTTTCGTCTTATGAGTTTCGTAAATTTGATTTATCATATGATAGTGGTAAATTACATTTGTCAATATAGTAATTCTTTTATGTTTTGTGAAGTCTAAAAATTATAATTTGCCTTATGTTATAAGATTTACGTAAAAATAAATTAGGATTCACTTGTGGTATTAAAATTGGGCTTAACATTAGATTTACATCAACTTGTCATTCACCTAATTATTAAAATTTGTCTTGTTCTGTTCTCAACTTATATGAATCATTTGACTTATCTATTTATTAAATTAGTAAATAAATATTTGTAAATAATTTTTTTATAATAAAAATAAGAAATATGGACTTATTTTATGCATGCTTATTATAAAGTTTGAACTATAGTTTTTTTTTTTTATAAAAAAAAAACTATATATTTATGTTTAAAACAATTAAGTGAATATTTATATATATTTATGTATAAAAAAAATTATTTAAGATAAAGCCACCCTACATTGTAGGTCATATTCTAGTTCTAATAAGTTTAAATTTTATATTTAAATTATATCATAGTTTATCAGTTTGTGATTGATATGAGTTAATTTGCAGGTTCTAATATTGGATTAAACACTAAAAAGTAGCCAAGAAAATTTAGCTCAAGTCTTTTTTTTTTTTTTTTTTGCCAATAATTCTTGATTTAAGCCTAGTCCTTAGAAAATCGTCTAGTTCATGTCCAATCCATGAGTTAGTAGACCTACTTATTTATTTAATTTTTTATTAGTAAATATATATATTTTTTAAAAACTTATAACAAAAATAGGAAATACGTACAAATTTGTTTGGTATATTTATTAACAATTTCAAAATTAATTAAGAAATTATGTACTTATTCTTAAAAGGATAAATTACATTGGTAATTCCTATATTTTAACTCTTGTGTTAATTTTGTCCTTGCAATTTTAATTTGCTCAATTTTGACCATAAATTTATAATTTTGTCTCAATTTGGTCCAATTGTTATAATTGCTAGTTTTTTTTTTTTTTATATTGAAAATACACACATGAATAGCTTATGTTATACTTTTATAGATAAAATTATAAATTTGTTTAATTCTATAAGTTAATCTCAACCAACTCAATAACTATTTTCTTTTAAAAATCTTAACCGACATTATTAATTAGACCAAATTAATACAAAATTTAAAATTAGGGGTAAGAGTCAACCTAATTGAAATTACAAATACCAAATTGACACAAGAGATAAAATGCGGGGACTATCGATATAATTTACCCTTCTTAAAATATATCTAATATTGATTGTATCAATATTATAATATATTTATATCTGAAAAACTATTTAAGACCAGATCAGGCTAGAAACTGAATAAAAAATTAAAGGCTTATTAAAAATATTTAATAATTATAAATTCAAATTTGATCAATTTTCCATTTCAATTTTTTCATAGAATTAGGTTGTTTGATAATTTTAATTTATAGTTCCAATTTTTCCTTGTATTTTTTAAAAATATTTTGAAATTATATATAATTATAATTTCTTTTGAAATTTTCTTTTCAATCTCAAATTACTTTTAACTAGTATATCACTTGTGCTATGCACGAGATAAAATAATATATTATTTAATAAAAATATGATAATTATATTTAATTTTTTATATTTTGTAAAACAAAAATTAAATGAAAACTAGCCAATGGAAATATGCATAATTATATATAATAACATATTTAATAAAATTATGCATAGTTATATTATTTCAATCTTAAATCACCCGTGCTATGCATAATTTAATAATATATTATTTTATTCGGTGCTATGCATGAGATATGCATAGTTATATTATTTCAATCTCAAATTCGTTATAACGAGTGATATGTACGTTAATAATTATAATTTAATTTTTTGAACATTGTAAAAAGGTAAATAAAGAAATATATTATCAATAATAATAATAACAAAATATATTTTTATTTATTATGTGACATCTCACCACTGCATTGATAATAGACATTAATAATAAAATTCATTACGATAATACAACAATAATATATCAAATGATAGTAACATGTGATCACAATAATTTTTAATAATTATACAAAAATATCCAAAATTATATATAAAAAACAATATATGATCCATATTCAATTTTTATATGGTAAAATTCACACTTAAATCAATTCATTACCCAGACTATCTACTATTCTTTTGACATTCACATTTTCAAAATCCACCAAAAAATGTTCTGGCCAAACTCATCATCACCCTTATTGTTGCCATGCTCACCATCTCTACTAACCATTATGCAATTCAGGTCTAGTTTTTTATTTTTGTAAATATAAAAAGACAATGTTGTGGAAATAAAAATATACCGTTAGAGTTTTAAAGAGTTAAAAATGAAAAATAAAAAAAAATGCGTGATTTTAGGTTTTCTTGTTCCATATATGGGTGTTAAATTATTATTTTTTTTTGAAAAATCCATAATTTATGGAATTGTGTTCATTATTTAAAATTTTATTTATTAATGGGCAAGTCAATTAAATGTTTTTAATTTTTTACAAATAAAAAATTTGAAAATTTTGTTTAAGAAATTTTAAAAATGGCCAAATCATAAAGAACAATATAAGATGCCTTATTCTATAATTAAAAAAAAAAAAACTCATAACTATATTATCAATTCACATATATCAATACAAGATGCCTTATTCTATAATTAAAAAAAAAAAACTCATAACTATATTATCAATTCACATATATCAAAAGAAATAATAACAACAATATAAAAATACACAAACATTCACAAAAAAAAAAAAAAAAACTACAAATCAACTCCCAAAACAAATATAATTAACAGATATATATTTATTATCAATTTAGCTGGAAAAAAATACATTAGAAAAAAAAGGTCATATAGAGAAAAAAAAAAAACTCACATGAAAATATAAATTTACAAAAAAAAAAAAAAAAAAATCACAAACAAACAAACTTGAAATATGTTTGGACTATTGGCAATGAAAGAGAATAACCATTGCATCATTACATTTGGGAAGGAGTTGGCCGGGCTGAAAAAAAGTTCAAATATTGAGTATTTTAAAGAGAGAATTTTATTAAATTTTTAATTTGATTGGGTTTTTAAAATTTTATATTTATATTATTTTTGAAAAGGTGAGAGTGGGATGAAGGTGACTTACCATATTATTTTGAATTTTGAAATTCAAAATCATAGATAATTAGTGTATTTTTTTTTATTTTATTTGAATTGTTTTGATCAATGTTGTTTTTGGAAAGAGTGACGGTAACCTATCATATTGTTTTGAATTTTAAAATTCAAAATTGTAGATAATTAGAACTTTTTTTGTTTTTGGATTTTTGACTTAAGGAACTAATCAATAGATTTTTAAATTTTTTTTAAAAAATTAACAAATTAATAAAATTAATTTGGTAGTTTGGAACTTCCACAATTATTGTTCTTAGAAAGACCATTTTTCTTATATATATATATATATATAGATAGATAGATAGATAGATTGGATCTCCTATTCCTTAAGGCCCCGTTTGTTTTGGGGTGTGAATGATGGAATGGAATTAGGGTGAAAGTGGAGCTATTTAGTGTTATATTTGTTTGTAAAATTGGGAAAGGGATTAAGATGGAGAAGGGGATTAACATGGAGGTTGGAAAGGGATTGGGATGGAGGAGGTGGAGGTGGAGGTGATATTAGAAAAATAGTGAGGGAATTAGAATTTTTTTTATTTTTTACATATTGGAAATTTTATTTTTTTGAACATTAATGTTTAACTTTTTGTATTTTTTTTTATTTTATTATTTTATATAAAAATAATTTAACAATTTCTACACTAATAACTATCATCAAAACAAATATAATTTTACTCAATTCCCTAGCTAACAACCCACTCACTATGAAACTCCCCAATTCTACCTCTAAAACTGAGGCCTAAGAATTTTTTACAATTCAACCTTAACCAGTTTAATCACATTATATGATTTTGACGTAACACAATCATTTAAGTTCCCAATCAATTTTGGCAGTAAGAGAATGCTATAAATATCTTAAAAGTAAAAATATATATGAAGAAAAACAAAATTAAACCATATTAGGTGGGGTCAAAGTAAAAAAATTAAAAATCTTAATTAAGAAGAGAGAGAGCTCTTTACTTAGGCAATACGTTTTATGAAAAGTCGTATAAAATTTAGTTTGCATAAAAAAAAAATAAAGATTACAGAGTGAAAACTGCCTTTTTTCTTTTCTTTTTTTTTTAATTATTGTTGTTAGCCCATCAGCAAAAATCATAGAGGGACTCTATTGTGATTAACCAGTTTAATCACAATACGTTTTTTTTAATTATTGTTATTGAATAATACATTTAATTTTTTAATACTCTCTATTAAATTATTTAATATTATAATTTATTTTTAATACTACATATTTTGTTTTTTCACAATTATCTTATAGCTCCGTTTGGGAAGATAGCTTTGAGATTTTTTTTTGACTAAAATAGTAATAAAAA
This sequence comes from Camellia sinensis, assembly GCF_055761805.1. NCBI lineage: Eukaryota > Viridiplantae > Streptophyta > Magnoliopsida > Ericales > Theaceae > Camellia > Camellia sinensis. The sequence goes on from NC_138965.1 coordinate 11,369,531, forward strand.
ATAAAATAGGCTTTTTAGCTTAATAAGACAAAATATCACATCAAATTCATAATCATTATATTCTTTCTCTCATAAAAAAATTAAAAAAACCTAAAACCGTTCCTAAATCAGAATTTTTAACCCTAAATTAAAATAATAAAAAAAATTAAAAAATCAACTCACTTTTCAAATAACACCTATGTGATTTGATGTGATGCAATCATTTAAGTCAGACCAATTAATTTTGATAGTAAGAGAATGTTATAAAAATCTTAAAGGATTTATTACAATTTTTTATTCTTAAATTATTGATTAAATTTATTAAAATTTTAAAGTATATAGATTAAAATTTATTTATTTTTTAAATTATCGATTGAATCTATTAAATTCTTAAAATATTTAATTCAAATTTATTATAAAAATAAAATATAACCTCATGAGTATTATAAATTAGTTACAAAATTCTATCTAATTAAAATTTTATTTCAAAAAATGCTAAATTTTTATTCTATATTTGTAAAATGGACGTCAATTCTTCTAATGAATTTCTTTTATAATGGTAAGTATAATTATTTATAGTATTTTTTTAATTTATCTTTTACAATGATTACTTGCTTGTCTTTATTTAATATTATATGTTGAATTTCATTTATAATTTTTAATTGATTGTTTTAAAGTTTTTTGCTAAGTTATTCTTTTAACTTAATTAATGTATTATTTTGGTCTATTATTATTTGTAGCAAATTGTTATTATTTAAATTATCTAATTCTATTTTTAGTGTATCTAATACTCATATAATTTTATTAGTAAGACTAATTTAAATATATAGTGAAATAAAGCATTTTGTAAAAACAAAATAAATATTTATTTTGTAGAATAAAATCTTAACTATGTATGGTCTTTTACTAGTTTATAATGCTTACAGATATATATTTTATTTTTATAATCATTTCAGAAACAAAATAGATTTGAATTACATAATTTAGAGACTTAGGGCTGTTTGGCAAGTGTAAAAAAAGTCAAAAAGTTAAAAAGTTACAAAAAAAGTTAAAAGGTTATCACTATTCACAAAAAAAAAAATTATAAAAAGGTTAATATACAAATATTAAATACAAATCAACTTTTTGTTAAATCAATAAACTGACGTTAGGCCAGCTTTAGTGAAAGGAAAGAAAAAAAAAATTGCATGTGTACATTCACTAAGTTAGATGGTAAAGTTAAGTCCGTGGGGCCCACCATGGGTCCCGTTTTGATAATCCAAACAGTTTAAGATGTAGAACTCGTCTAGTACTATATGCTTATAAAATATCATGTCTATCGGATATCGCTAACTACATGATCAAATCAGTTTTGTATAAAAATTAGATGGTGTTATAGTTAACAGTTGACAAAAAAAACTAACACGATCAAATAGCTATCGATATCCAATCAACGTGTTTTTTAATAAGTATATAGTACTCGACGAGTTCTATATATTGAACTAGGGGTGAGCAGCGGATATATTGATCAGTCAAAACTGACCGACCCGAACCGATCCGCCGCATTTTTGACGGATACGTGATGACGAGCGGACGGTTGCGGATTGATTTTCTCCAATCTGCCAATATGGCGGACGGATGGCGGATTTGAGGTTCCTTTGATCGCAACCGAATCGCCAAACCACAAACACCCTTAGTAATTTATAAGATTTTGTGTTTTCAATTTGTTTAAATATTTTGTTTGTGTTTTCAATTGAAAAAGAGTTCAAATATTCTGTTGAAAAAAAGTTTTCAACTTGAATATATTTTTTGAATTGAAAAAAATAAAAGTATTATTTATCTATATTTTTTGATTTTTAAATCTAACTCTAAAAGTAATAAATAGAAAATATAATATATGCTGGTTGGTTTTTGTTTTCAAAAACATATATAAATATAACAATACAGAGACATACAATCTATACTATTGCTCTGTTTATGGTTTTAATGGTTTGAATTGTTTTTATATTTTAAGAACCACAGATTGTAATATTTTATGTGGATGAGACATGCTGTGATTGTAATATGTGGATGAGGCATGCAGTGATTGTGATATTCTAAAGTTTCAAACTTTCTTTCTTTGGATGATGCATGCAGTAATTGTAATACTTTTTAAATCATTGACTGTAATACTTTCTCTCTCTTTTTTTTTTTTTTTTTTTTTTTTTAGGAAGTGCACAAGTTGAACTATGTTGAAAATTTATAAAATTTTAAACCGCCAACCCGATTCGCATCCATCCGCCAAACCGCTAATCCACTCAATCCACATCCGCCAGATTGGCGGACGGATGTGGATTGATTTTCTCCAATCCGCCAATCTGGCGGATGGATGGCGGATTAGAAGTTTCGTGGTCGCAACCGACCCGCGCCCACCCTTACATTGAACGGTTCCGATTAGAAAAATGGGACCCGTGGTGGGCCCCTATAGGTCGAACAACACTGTCCAATCAAAGCCTAAAAAGGAGGCAATCTTTTTCCATGTATTCACCAAGTCATCTGACTGCTAATCCGTATGGCGTACTACACTATCTTCTCCTACATATTTCTTTATACAATTTTTTAATACACATTTTTTCATAAAAAGTCAAAAAGTTAACCCAAACATCCATATTTTTTTTCTCAACTTTTTAATCCAAAAAAATTAAAAAATACACTTATTTAGGACATCCCAAACAACCCCTTAATAAATTTAATCGACAGTTTAGGAATTACATAGATTTGATTTATATACTTTAGGGACATAGTAAACTTAATCGATAGTTCAGAGACTATCTTAAAAGTAAATTTATTAAGGGATTGTTCCCAAACGAGGCCTAAGTAAATAATTTAATGATAGTTTAAAGGTAGAAAGTGTAATAAACCCTATCTTAAAAGTAAAAATATAAATGAAAAAAAATTACATTTTTAATTTAGTCAATATTGGATAGAGGGTCAAAGTAGAATATTTGGATTGAGGGTCAAAGTAGAAGAATTAGAAATCTTAACAATGAAGACAGAGAACTTTTCATACCATGTTTTGGTTGGGAGAATTGAAGAAGGATTTGGAAAGAAAAAGAAAAAAAGAATGTGAAATGTAAATAAAATATATGTACATTTCACATAGTTTTACACACATTTTTCCTTTTCCTTTCTAAATTTCTTCTTAAATTCTCCAACCAAATACAATATTAGGCTATACATTTTATGAAAACTCGTACAAAATTTAATAATTTATATGAAAGGATAAAGGTTGAAGAGTGTTTTTTTTTTTTTTTTTTTTTTAAAAGTAATTTTAAACTGATTTGTTATATGATTGAGATTTAATGTTTAGATATAATAAAAATAAAAATCATATCAAAAATTCAAATTAAGGCTATGTTTGGCATAAATTTTTTATGTTAAAATAGCTACAAAAAGATAAAATAAACTAAAAAGCCAATAAAATAAATGACACATCCAAATCATAATCATTTTATTTTTTCCTCTTACAAAAGTGAAAAAAGTCAAAAAGTCAATCTCAAATGAAATTTTTTAGCTCCAAGTTAAAATAGTTAAAAAATTAAAAAGTCAATTCACATTCCTAACGAACGCTAAGAATCAATATCAAGTTGGGCCGAGTTGCAAAATGATGCCCAAGCTTGTACACTCCCCCCCTCATATTATCAAAAACCTTGGGAGATTTTATTTGCACCTAAAAAATTATTAAGTACATCAAATTTTTCAATACATTCTATTAAATTATTTAAGATTATAATTCAGTCTCAATACACCTTATATTTTTTTCTTAAATTATCCTTCAAGATACATTCAAATAATAAACAAATCAAAAATATTAAATTACACTATAAAAAATCCTTCGACATTTGAATAAAACTTGGGAAGGATTTTCTGATGATGATTGTTATATGCTTTTGTTTCAACGATTCGACACACCTCATGTATTACAACTGGAAATTACATTGTTAGAGTCCTACAAATTTGTATAAGTTAGTGCAGGTGTTGATATTAATTTACGATCTTTTATAAGTTTCTCTTTCAGGTTTTCATCATGATTGCAACTTATACTCGTCTCACCTTACCATGGCATCCAAATAACTAATCAGAACCTTCATTAAAATCTTATGATGTGCATGCTCATTGATGATGTTCTTATGATGTGCTTGCTCATTGATGATGTTTTGAAGTAATCCCAGGATTAAGCAATTGATAAAGCGTATATCTAAATTTGTCATGTTCCTTGATATCAATTATGTTCTTTGCGTGAATCTATTCTATGAGACTTATAATGACTTCTTCTCAATTACTTTCACAGTTTTGTTTCTTTTCTTGATGATTAGGGTAGTTTATAACTGAAAAATACATAAATCAATAATTATATTTTGATATTTATACTAATACTCACATCTTCTTTGATGGATTGTTTCAAAAAATACTTTTGATTATTATTCATATATATTTGTTGACTACATATTTTGTACAAGCCAGTTACAATTCGACGCGTGGCAAAGTAAGGGTAGTACGGGGAGACTATTCAAATCTTCGATCTTGATCGTACACGTGGCAGTTAGTATTGGTTGTTATGAGATCTGAGTAGCAGTGGATCAACAAAGAGATACAAGGTGATGTGACATCAACGGTTACTCACATTTAAATTCAAATTTAGGAGGGAAGCCTAACTGTAAGTGATAATGTAATGGAGCTTATCTTGAGGCTACATGATCAGCGATCATGGGGGAGCAGTTCGACGGTTGGAAATACAGTTCGATGGTCATCCTTAAGCAGTATAAATAGCAGAGAAGGCCCCAGAAAAAGCCCTAGACTCAGATCCAAAAAACCAGTCTTCTTCTACTTTACTTAGTTTTACATAGCCTGTTCTTTACATTACAGTACTTTAAATCTTGCACTGTACTTCATTCAGAGGAGTAGTTTCAAGTAAATTGTCGCTGTAAACCTCTATGAAACTGAGTTCGAATCATTGTAAGTTTTTCATTCTAATGAAATGCTTTAGATTTTCTTTATTTGATTGGTATTTTGTTTAAATTCTCCTAAATCAAGTCACCAGTAAAAGTCCTCTTCATTGAGGCTGAGAGAGAACTAAAACACAATCGTCTGATAATTGGTTGGCAATTAAATTTCTGTAAGGACTAATTGATCCTTGCTGGCACGCTCACAATTACAATAATAACCTTCAAAAACCAAAAAGCCAACATATATTTTTGGCATGCCCAGTGGGACTCGTCTTAAAATGGCTTGACGTGGGAGACAAGGAGAAAATGAACGCTTGGAAGAAGGCGTGGAAAGAGAGGTAGAGATACCTAATCCAGAGGATAATGTGATAATACATCCTGTGAAAACTCTCATTTTATCAGAACCTATGGTCGAATAGACCAGTACTTCAGAACAAATACCATATGTTCGTAATATTGGACGAGACCAAGGAACTAGACCATTCACTGTCCTATCTACTCAGCCAGTGAATCCATAGGATGGCTTAATAGATGTAATGGGACAGCAATTAATGAACACAATGGAAAGGTAGGCAACATCCTTTTTGGATCGAATGAATAACCACCAACTAACAAACGTAAGACACATGGAGGAAATTTCGAATGTCCCTCAACAAAGATTGGCTAGAGATAAGCAGCCTATGCAAGTTAATGGACATTCTAATGGTCAAACTAGTAATCAGAACCATGAAGGACCATCACCTCAGTCTTGGTACGAACCTGTTCCAAGGCCTGTAGTAAGTCAAAATGTCTCAGTACTTAACAGTGAAGCCATGCAATTTGGTGGAACTGGCCCAGTACAGGAAAATGGCATAAGAATGGTTCCAAATCCTATGTTCGAAGCCATACCTGGCACAAGGGGGTTCACTAATCCCTTATTCGAATTTATATCCGGAGGGTTGGAAGGTTTTCCTACAAATGGAAAAGACACAACACCAGTTCCAGCACCTTTCGCAGGTCCTTTCGTAGGACAAATTCAAAGGGGTTACCTACACCCCCAACAGTAACCTGCACCACAAGGACAACCAGTCCCAAACATGCCACCTTATGGACCAAGAGGACCGCAAGCACAAGTTTGTCCACCTCCTGTGTTTGTTCCTCCAGCGGTGGTTTAGCAAGTACAAAATATGGTCCCTAGGGACCAAATTACTGACATCGTTAGGGAGATGTGTGGACCAATGGCTCGGGGGGTCTAGCCTCCTGTATACAGAAAACCATACCCAAAATGGGTAGATAGGGTACATGAATACCCAAGAGGTTTCAGGATACCAGATTTCGCCCTTTTTTATGGGAATGGAAACCAATCAACAGTAGAGCATACGCTAGGTTCGTTGCTTAATACGGTGAATTCACTAATAATGACTATATGAAGCTGAGACTGTTCCCAAACTCTCTAACTGGGGGGCATTTGTATGGTACATTAACCTTACACCTGGCCCAATTCAAACTTGGCAACAAATGGAAGAGGCATTTCATGCCCAATTCTTCCAGTCGAAGCCAAAGGTTTTCATGGCAGACCTAGCAAGGTTGAGTCAAAGGCCTGAAAAGAAGGCTACTCAGTTTATTGCCAGATTTAAAAGGGCTCGAAATAAATGTAGAGTCATTTTGCCAGAGCCAGAATTCGTAAGATTGGCTCAAAATGGTTTAGAGTTTAGGCTTCGAAAGAAGTTTGACTCAACAGAGTTCAGGGACTTAGTGGAACTGACTTACAAAGTATCTAGATATGAAGCATTACTAGAAGAGGAGCAAGATCGAAATAATACATCATACAAGACATACTATAAAGATCCTAACTATGAGATTGATGTAGCAGAGATTGTGGGGAAAGAACCTGTGATCTGTAAAGCATTAATTCATAAGGATACAATAATTGACCAGCAGTTTAAAAAGAAAGACCTTCACAGGAAATACTCTTTCGATTTAACTAAGGCAGATGACATCTTTGATCATTTGCTTGCGGCCAACTTTCTTAAGTTACCAATAGGGGTTAAAATTTCATCTCTTGATAAACTTAAAGGGAAAGTATATTGTAAATGGCATAATTCTTGGTCTCACTCGACTAAAAATTGTGTTGTTTTTCGAGACATGATCCAAGAACAAATTCGAAAAGGGAGTTTGAAATTCCCAGCCAAAGCTGAAAAGGCCATGGGGATCGACAGTAATCCATTTCCAGAAATTGGAGAGGTGGCAGCCAATGTCATTATGCCAGATTTTCAGAACCTGTCTTTGAAAGAATTGGAAGAAGTCAATGTGCAGATGTATGCGGCCAACCAGACAGCTATCAAGAAAGACACTGGAAATCTGCCAGCTATTGGACAAGGTTTCTCGCACCAGAGGGAAGACTCTGAGGAAGAAGCACTGGATGACGATTCCTTAGAAGCAGCTGTAATGCAGAGGATGTGTCCTAGGTGCAGACTAAGCTACAAATGGTTGAAAGGACTCCCGATTGATGGGAAGCAATACTACAAGGATGTGCAGAGACGTCCTAAACCAACCAATACTTATAATAAAAGGCCATATCCATCTGGCGTCAGGCAGCAGCCATTGAGGGATGAACCAATAGTTGACAGGATACATTTCAAAGGCAAGAAACCTTTACATGAATCCAGGCCAGCTAATTATTACAGAATAGAGAGCAGTCATTCTGGGAGGAGGTTGGAGAAAAGTTCAGCTTATGGGATTAAAGCCAAAGATTGGTCCCCTAGACCAGCCTCACGCAAGGCAGAAAATGGACACCTTCATCGAAGGCCGGAGCAAGGCCCAAAGCTTAAAGTCAGGATCAAGCAGTGGCCATCGCAGCTAGCTTCGAGGAAGGTTTCGAAGGAAGAAGGAAGTAGTTCAACGGCAGGGTCAGTAGGTTCGTGGGTACCTGGGGTTCCAGATTGGTTCGTAATGCAGAACAAACCTAGGGAGGTGTTTACCCAGAGAGAGGTTGCTGGAAACTAAGGTAGGATGGTCAAACCTCCTGTGGTGGCTCCAAACAATTGGGTCTTGCTTAAGCACCCAAAAACAAAGAAACCAGATATGGTCCCCGTGATTTCTATATCACAAAGGAGAAAAACTCAGCGTAGGTACACTCAGTACCAGCGAGACCTGAAAGAGAATGGTGAGAGTTCTTCATCGATACAGACAGAAGGAAAGAAGAATCCAAAGTCAAACCATACTCCAAAACCAACTCTACAAGGCAAAATGGGTTACAGCAAAGAACAGTTGGCCAAAGTTCACTTTGAACTAAAAGTCAGAGAGAAATCCAGTTTATCGGGATTGGAGAGGGCATTGATGGAAAGTGACAGCGAGGCAGAGACGGAAGTTGGCTTAGGCCAAAAGAAAGAAATGGTTGAGGAAGAAATGTTCGAAGCCTTCATGGTTGAACAAACATTTCTGGTTGAAAAACCAGCCGTGACAGACCATTCAAAGGATGAAGTACCAGAGAACAGCATGGAGGATGCTTCTGGAGTGACTGAACAAGGTGGCCAAAAGGAGACGCAGACACAGCCAGTTATCCAATTTGGCTCAGTGTCAGTAAACATGGTACACATACTACCGCATGAATTCCAAGCTGGAGATGAGAATCAAGAGGGGCAAGAAATTGACCCAATTCCAATCTCTAGTGAAGACTCACAAGTGAGTATGGTACAAGATAATTTCGGAATGGTCACCCCAATGGAAACTGAATATGAGAGTGAGGAAGTGGTAAGTATTAACCTCTCATATCCTTTTGAGTATCCCTCGAATTCTATGACACAACATGTTAAGCCTTTGTATATTAAGGCCTTCTTCGATGAGATACAGCTGAACCGAGTCTTAGTGGACAATGGGGCAGCGGTGAACTTACTACCGAAATCTTCCTTGAAGAAATTAAGGAAAAAGAATCCCAGGTTAATCCCAACCAGTACAACCATTGCTGGTTTTGCTGGGGACAAACAGATGGCCCAGGAAATTCTACCCATCAACTTGAGTGTGGGAACTAGGGACTGCATGACGGCGTTCTTCGTCATCGACAGTAATGCTAAGTACAATGCTTTACTTGGTAGAGATTGGATCCACACTAACAAATGTGTGCCTTCTTCTTTGCATCAGAAAATAATGATGGCCCTAGGCAATGGAGAGACAGAGAAAATTGATGCAGATCCTCAACCTTTCATAGCCTGCGCAGACTTCGCAGAGGCCAATTTGTATATTGAGGGAGTGACACCACTCAGTATTCTAAGGAAATCTGATGGCTCAGCCGAAGTAACGGCTGATGAGGAAGTGACACACCTGAAGCACTTAGTCCAAGAGAGTGCAGATGAAGAGGTGGTCGTTAAAGATGACAATGATGCCTAGTTATAGGCAGCAAGATGAAGCACCAGAAGCCAAGTCTAATTAAATTTTCAATATTAGATGTAAAGTCAATAGTCCAAAAAGTACAGGAGCAAGAGAAAGAAGCCATGATAATTGACTACAAGCAGGAGCAGTAACAAGCCAGAGTTTTGGCAATTGATAAATATTGTGCATTGGACATAAAAACAAAAGTCCAAGAAATACAAGAAGAAGAAGCCTTGTGGACAGACTTCGTCTATGAGGAGGAGGGTAAAGAGGTTGAATCAAAGAACCGGGGAACGGAACACAACAAGGAGATTGCTTCGAAGCTAGAAGGAATCAAAGAAGGAGCTCCAGTAAGTTCTCAGATATAAGACCCCTTAGAAGAAATAAATTTAGGGGAAGGTGCTGTACAACAACCCATTTATATAAGTGCTTGGTTGAATACTCTTGACAGGGACCAGTTGTTGGTTATTTTGAGGAAATATAAAGATTGTTTCGCATGGTCTTATAATGAACTACCAAGATTGTATAGGTCATTAGTGGAACATAGGCTCCCTATGAAGCCTAACTTTAAGCCATACAAACAAAAACCAAGAAGAATGGGTCTAGAAGTGATTCAGAAAGTTAAGGAAGAAATTCTTAGACTACTCAAGGCAGGCTTTATTAGGACAGCCAGGTATGTTGAATGGCTATCTAATATTGTGCCTGTAGTTAAGAAGAATGGCAAAATAAGGGTATGCATTGATTTTAGAAACCTAAAGCTAGCAACTCCAAAAGATGAATATCCTATGCCTATAGTAGATTTGCTGGTGGACAGTTCAGCAGGGCATCAAATTTTATCAATGATGGATGGGCACTCTGGTTATAACCAAATCTGCATTGCGGAGGAGGATGTTTACAAAACAGCATTCAGATGTCCTGGAAATATTGGCACCTTCGAATGGGTTAAAATGCCATTCGGTCTGAAGAATGCTGGGGCTACATATCAGAGAGCCATGAACACTATCTTTCACGACCTTATTGGAGGATATTTAGAGTGTTATATTGATGATATTGTAGTTAAGTCCCAGTCCATGGAAGAGCATCTGTTTCACTTAGAAGCAGCTTTGGAAAGAATGAGAAAGTTCAAGTTGAAACTTAATCCTCTTAAGTGTGCTTTTGGCGTATCATCTGGAAATTTCTTGGGCTATGTAGTACACAAGAAAGGAATACAGATTGACCAGAATAAAGCCAAAGCCATCATTGAAGCCAGACCTCCATCAAGTAAAAAGGAATTACAAAAGTTCCTTGGACAAGTTAATTTTCTTCGAAGGTTCATTTCTAACACCGCAGGAAAGACTAAAGTATTTTCTTCCTTGTTAAGGTTAAGAGATGAAGAGGAATTTGTATGGACAGCAGAGCATCAAATTGCTTTCGAAGGGATCAAAGCCTACTTGGCCAACCCTCCAGTGCTGATGTCGTCAAATGGCGATAAGCCTTTGAAGTTGTATATAGCTGCAGTAGAAGATTCATTGGGAGCTTTCTTAGCCCAAGACAATGAAGAAGGCAAGGAGTAAGCTGTTTATTACCTTAGTAGGTTTTTAAATTCTTGTGAATGTAAATATTCAGCTGCAGAAAAGCTTTGCATTGCACTGTATTTTGCTACAATGAAATTAAGATATTATCTTTTGCCTACAACTTTCTTGGTAATTGCAATCACAGATTTGGTTAAATATATGTTATCTAGACCTATGTTGAGGGGAAGAATTAGCAAGTGGGTATTAGCCTTGTCAGAATTTTATTTAGAATATGTCCCCCAAAAGGCAGTGAAAAGACAAGTTTTAGCCAATTTTTTGGCAGACCATCCATCTCAAATAGAGAGCCAAGAGATAATGGAACTTGGTATGGCTAGTGTTGAGCCATGGCAAATGTGGTTTGATGGATCGAAAGCCAATGGCCTAACTGGAATTGGTATAGTGATTAAGTCACCACAAGGAATAGAAACCACACATGGTTTCAGAGTGGATGAAGCTACTTGTTCTAATAATCAAGCTGAATATGAAGCCTTGATAGTGAGATTGGAAATTCTTATTGGATTACAAGTACATGCAGTTGACATATTTGGAGATTCTCAATTGGTGGTTAACCAAGTGAAAGGGATTTTTGTCACGATCCAAACCCGGCCCTATGGGTTTAGCACCGTAACCGGCCAGTAATCCGAGATTACCGAAGGCCTGCAGGACAGTAATACAGTAAAACAGAGTACAGGGCCTGGCGGAAGCCAAAACAGTAAATAAACAATGCCCAATGAGCTGCGACAGTCTATATGAAAATATTTTTCATACATTTATACGTAAACAATACAGAACGGTATGCACAATATTTACAATCATTCAGACTAGGGACTCAACCCTAGATAACAGTACGGTAAACATTCAGTCTATACAAAACAGTGAAACAGTACAAAAAGGGGAATTGTAAAACACCATTAAGCCCTAACATGTTAGGCTCGGAACCTCGCAGTGAGGCACAAAGGCTGGCCTGACAAAACTGGAGTAACCCTGACGCCTCTAGCTTCAATCCGGTGCCTGTACACCTACATATATATATGAGCAGTGAGCTAAAGCCCAGTGAATAACATAAAGCGTAAAGGGGTTTAGAATGAATGTCCTTACAGTAATGAAAATAGTTCATTTCAATCAGTATTTCAGTTGCTCAGTACAGTAAACAGTCATATGTGGTACATCCATTAGCATAACAGTAACAGTAGGTCTTAAAAGACCGAACAGTAATGATGGCCATCAGTCAGTAAACAGTAGTGGTTCCAACGAGGGAACCGACAGAGAATTCTGTCACAGTAACAGTAAGCAGTAGGTGCCAAGGATGCCACGATACAGTTCAGAATATAGGACATACATTCATTCAGTTAACAGTAATCAGTTCAGAAAACAGTACAGTTCAGTTGTTCTGAAAATAATCATTTGTGAACATATCTTTACACATTCGTTACTCACAGAGTTCGGGCTACAGTAAGCTAGAGCGTGTCTCCCCAGTCGCCAACCCTACACAGTTAACAGATTGAACACACTAAGCTACACAGCTGGGAAAGATAATAATTTAACCCATAATGCCTCGGTGTGTTCTACATCTATATCCTCAACAAGATGTCTACAACTAGGCCTAAGAATGCCTAGAATGAGATGAGGATGCAAAGATGCACATTTAAAAGAATTTTCAGAAAAACAGAGTTCCGTTCGAGCGCAGGTTTCCCCGCTCGAGCGGTAATGCAACAAAGGTACACGCTCGAGCGTAAACTTTCCCGCTCGAGCGTACTGTAAAAGTACTGGATGGGTGAAATCTCCGCTCGACGCCCGCTCGAGCGTGAGACATGACTCCGCTCGAGCGCCCAATCCTCCGCTCGAGCGGACTGCAAAACAGTGCAGAGAGATGCTAGATGCTCGGATTCCACGCTCGAGCGCCACTTTCCCCGCTCGAGCGTAAGTGCAAAATCTGGGAATTCCAGATTGCACCTCCAAGCTCCAACTCACACTCAAATGCATCAAAACCAATCCTCTTGGGCCCATTTTCTGGAAAACATTTATAAACACATAGTATAACATGGTTCAAAGCTCAATTTTGAGAAATCAAAGCCCAAGGGTGTTTAATTCAAGCTCAATTTCAAATCATTTTCAAGAACAATCTTCAAACATGACATGCATGATCTTTAAATAACTTTCAAGCTTCAAAACATGCTCTAGTGAGCCAATTGATTCACAAACAAGATGAAAACATGGACCATTACAAAATTATGGACATGCATGTGACAATTTGCCATGAATTCAACTCAAAATCCAACAATTCAAACATGCATGCATGAATTATGTTCTATTTCAACATGTATGAACTAAAACAAGACTTAGCTCCTTAATTTGACATGAATCATGCAAGAACAAGCTCAATTCATAAGCAAGAGGGTAATTACCCTACCTTAGGTCTTGAATTAGAAGACTAGGAGCTCAATTTAGCAATCTACACTTCAATTCTCTTCAAATTCTAAGCAATATTGAGATGAACTCAACTCCTCAAGTCTCTCTCTCTCTATGGTCGGCTAAGGGTCTCACAAATAGGCTAAAGAAATGTTTGATTCAATGTATAAGGCTCAAGTGTGTGTGTGAGATAGTGGTCCACTAGGGGTAGTTCGGTAAATAAGGCCAACTCTGCAATTGATCAATATTTAATCTAATTTAATCATACCTAATCAGTTTTCAGATAATTATACCATAAAATCATATTAAATATGACGATCATAATACACTAACCCATTTCCGGTTCGGCCGCCGATAAGGCCTTCAATTAATAGCTTAAACATAAAACACGAACAGATCAAACAAATAGTCAACAGATAAAATGCAATTCAAACAGATGTATTCACTCAATTCAGTTTCAATTTCGGTCAGTCAGTTCAGTACTTTAATCAGTTCAATTCTCAGTCAGTTATCAGTCATTATCAGTTCCGTTTAACAGTAATCGGTGATTATCGGTAATCAATCAGTCATTAATCAGTAAACAGTATGAGGGTTGTTACAATTTTCAAATGTCAAAGTATAAGCATGTTGCCATATTATGTTGTTGCATTACATTTGCTCTCTCAATTTCAAATAGCAAATGTAACTCATGTTCCAAGATTCTTGAATAATAGAGCTAATGATGTGGCTCAAAAAGCTTCGAATTTCAAGATGAGGGATGATACTCAATGGGACATAAGCCAAACAACATACCAAAAATCTATACCACCCTTAAATAAAAGGAATGTGGTCCTGGAAGTCAATCATAATGATTTGCAGGAACAAGATTGGAGGCATCCAATAATACAATACTTGGCTGGCCCATCCTCAAAGGCCAGTAGAAGAATTAAATTACAATCTATGTAATACATCATATATAACAATGATCTCTACAAAAGGGGGGGAGATGGTCTATTGTTGGAATGTTTAGGCCCAAAAGAAGCATTAACAGCTATGACTGAGGTTCATGAAGGCATCTGTGGTGCTCATCAGCCTGGTGTAAAAATGAGATGGCTGCTTCGAAGACATTCCTACTATTGGCCAACTATCCTTAAAGACTGCATAGAATATGTAAAGGGTTGCCAGGCATGTCAAAAGTATGGCACAATAAGACATGTGCCCATAACTGATCTGCATGCAGTAGTAAAGCCTTGGCCATTCAGAGGATGGGCCATGGATATGATGGGGAAAATACACCTACCATTTTCGAAGCATCATTGTTTCATTTTAGTGGCTATTGATTATTTCACCAAGTGGGTCGAAGCTAAGCCATACAAGGCTGTAGACCAGATTGAGGTCATTGGGTTCATCAGGGATTTACTCTATAGGTTTGGCATCTCGCAAACCATAACTGTTAATAATGGGACTGTGTTTGATGAAAAAATGGTGAGGTCTTTTGTAGCTGAGTTTGGAATTAGCCTTGTTAATTCCACCCCCTATTATGCATAAGCCAACGGCCAGGCTGAATCATCCAATAAGTCCTTGAAGAAAGGAATACGAAAGATTGTGGAAGACAATACTAGGGATTGGCATAACTTGTTGTTGGATGTATTGTGGGCTTATAGAACTTCTCCAAGGTCAAGTACAGGAGTTACTCCTTATGCCTTGGTGTATGGGCATGATGCTGTATTGCTTGTGAAAATTAATGTTAAGTCTTTGAGGGTAAGATGCCAAGACCAGCTCAATTCTGAGCAATACCATCAGAGTATGCGCTTGGAATTAGAAGGAATAGATTAAGCCATAATTTTGGCATTAAATAGCATTCTCTTTCAAAAGAAGAAAGCAATCAAAATTTACAATAAGAAAGTCAAGCACATTGGTTTCGATGAAGATGATTTGGTGTGGAAAACCATACTCCCAATAGGTATTAAAAGCCATAAGTTTGGCAAATGGTCACCAAATTGGGAGGGGCCATACCAAATCCATAGAGTCCTTCATTTTGGAGCATACCATTTGAGAAATTTGAATGGATATGCACATCCCAAAAAGATTAATGGCAGGTATTTGAAACCTTATTTTCCAACTATATGGGAAACACAAAGGGATAAATAAATGCCAAGTACAAGAACACAAAAATACTCAAATGATAAATAAGAATTTATTTTTCATAAAGGGTCAAATACATTCTGCCATAAATTGGCCCAAAAATCATTACAATGCCTCAGTTGTTCTTTTACAACAGATATTCTAGTTTTAAAAGATGAAAACAATTGAATGGCTGTAGTCATTTCTTGCTTTCGATCGACCAGTTTTTGGTTGGTGATCAGCAACTTGGTATTAGCTCGAGCTAAGGCCTGGTTGACTGCAGATAACTCCTTCTCAAGTTGAGCCTTCCTCTCCAGTAGTTGAGTGCGAAAATGGGAGACAGAGGAATGTTGTTCCTTTAGCCCTGAGACTTTAGCATGTACTGTGAAAACAAAGCTCTGGTCTCTCACTAATTTCTCCTCTGCAGTCTTGGCAGCCTGGCCAATGTTGATATAGAAGTCGATGGTAGCTGCTGTCGCCTGAGATATATGATTTGAGACATTTATGCCGGACTGCTCAGCAACTTTGCAGCACTGAAGGAACCCATTCTTATCATAGGCCTTTGCAAAGCCTCAAAAGGGATCCTCGAAAATGAGATTAGTAATTCCAGACAGGTGTCTAAGTCCATTAGAAGTTCGGAAGGCTTGCTACTGGAGGAAGAGGGGCTTTCAAGAATTTCTAACAAGGAGTTAGCCAAGACTAATGGCTCAGCTTCATCATTGGCCATTGGAGAGGTAGAAGGTATGTCGAATAGACTGGCTAGTCTTGCTTCGAAGATATCTACCTCATCCGTAGACATGAGGGGCGCAGAGAGAGCTATGGTGGAAGGCACAGAGGACTGCATGGGGATAGGAGAAATATGTGGAGCATCTTCAACAGTCTCTATGGTCCTAGCCACCAATAAGTTAAGAGAAGAAGGGCTGGAAGCAGGTAAAGGTAATAAACCATGGGTTGAAGAGCTGCTAGCACCCTCAGTAGGGGAATCAGCTACCATCAGAGATGGAGCAGCATGTGGAACTCCTTTAGGAGGAAGGAAAAGAGCAAGGCCCGAAAGATAAATAAATTGAGGTAGATCCAAAGACAAGTAAGGAAGATATGGATTTAATCCAAAAGAAAGAGATGCAGGAATGCTTGGCCTCAAGGAGGATACATTGAATGTAGGCCTAGGAAGTGGGGGCATTATCTGAAGAATCCTTACATTTTGTATCTGTTCAACTTCAACTGAAACTGAGGAAGTCCTCATTGGAAGAATAAGCTCAGTAGTTATTGCTGCAAAAGAAGAGAAGTACCAAGAATAGGCTCAGTAATGACAAAGTTCAATGCCAAAATTTGATAAGAGAGAAACAGTAGAGGCTTGAAAGAAGTTACTTGTTTCAAAAGTAATAGCAGCCATGGGAGAGCTTCGAAGGGAGTAGTGCTCAGCAATATGTTGCTTTCTTGCAGCCTCCCTCTGGATTGCATCAGAAGCAGCAGCTTCATCCCTTAAGAATTGTTGCTGCCGTCTTTTTTCAGCTATCTCAAAGACAATTATGGCCCTAGAATGTTCTTGTTCCACTGCCTTAGCAGCCGCCTCATGAATAGGGTCTTCGACGAAGTTAGAAGGAGAGACAGTCGTTTTCCTTCTTTTCCTTATTGGTACTGGCATTTCCTATTCTTTCTCAACTTCTCTCTCTTCAAGATGGGATTCAGACTCTTCAGGGGCAAGTTCTTTTTCTGCTACTTTGGTGGTTGTCCCAGGAGCAGGGTTTTCGACTAAATCAGTAGAAGAGGCAGTCATTTGCTTCCTCTTTTTCCTCTACAATGGTACCTCCTGTTCTTTTTCAACCTCTCTCTCTTTGGTGTGGGACTCAGATTCTTCAGGAGTAAGCACCAGCTTTCTTTTCTTTTTCTACTGTTGTTTGTCCTTGAGAGCGGCTAGAATTTCAGTCCTCTTAGGAGATTCTTCTTGTGGAGGCCTTGCACCAAAATATATGAGTGTAAAGGAAGCAAACAAGAGAGTCAAAAAGAAAAGTGACCTGGAATTACTTACCCTTTTTTGAAGCAGCTCTAGTGACTCTAGCTAGAGGAGGCGAGGCTGCAAGAACAGTTTGGGCGACTGTAGAAAGAGGAGGCATGTTCTCAGCTGTTGTGGATTTAGCCCTAGAGGGCACTCCCAACCCTATCAGTAAATCGTGAGGGTGCGCTGATAGGCGCACTTCCATATTGACTGACCACTAGTTTTTGAATCTTTTCAAAATCGAGTCATAGGGAAGAAACGGGACAAATGTGAACTCATATGATTCTTTCAGTAGTTTGAATGTAGCTGCCTCTAGGTCTTTGGCCGTAAGATGGACATTCGAGAGACTGCAAAGTGGAATAGGAATACCTTGAGTAAGCCCAAATTTCCTGGCAAACTGAGAAGGGCAGTACACTTCAGCTATACATTTATAAGCTCGAGGGTTTAAAGTGCCAATAAACAGCACCCTTGGTAGCAAAATAGAAGCCCACATATCTTTGTGAGGTGAGGTGGAACACTCTTTATCAGCCAAAAAGGCTTGCAGCCAAGCAGGTCCTTTGCAGGCATCAAAGGAACAAAAGAAGATGGGAGATGGAGAAATAGGAAGCTGGTGGAAAAATGTGAGGTAATAAGCAAAGGAAGCAGGATAAAGAACAACCCTAGCATACTTCTCCTCGTAAATGCTAGGGTCCTGAACAAGGAATCTTAAGCATTTGGGATGCAAGTCAGTGAAATAGGCGAAGAGCCAAAGTTGGAGCACCCAAAGGGGACCCTCTTGGTTCACATCGAGACGTTTCTCACAAAATTGGGAACAGGCTCTATAAACATGGTCTAAGAGGTAAGGAGCCAGGGCTATACGTTTTTTCAAAACAAGTGCCTTCGCAAGTGGAGCGAACTCACGCATAATCCTCTGGGATGATGTACAGAAAAGGAATTTACACAACCAGTACAAAATAAAGGAAAAAAGTTCTCTATCACTCACGGGACTTACCCTTTTATTTTCGGTCTTTACAAAATCACTGTAAGAGGAGTTTAAAGGTGGAAGGGAGAACTTAACAGAGAGGTCTGGATAACTGGGAGTGAAAGGAGAGCCAAGGGGTAAAAGCCCTAAAAGATGGCAAATATCAAGAACAGTGGGAGCCATCATGCTACACCGAAATTGGAAAAAATTGAAGGCCATGTTCCAAAAACAAAGAGCAGCAGGAATCAAGAAAGGGTCTTCAGGAATGATAAACCTGGAAAAACGGAGAGCATCGAGAATACAGAGCTCTTGCAGGTCGTCTTCTCACGCAGGAACAACTCTGTCATACCATTCTTCCCATTCAGTTCTCAAGGTTGGCCAGCAACGATGAGGTCGAGTCACCTTCCAATTTCCCCAATCAAGCCCTCATTCGTAGAGAAGAAAATGGTCTTCCAGCCGAGGGTACAAGGCTGGAAGTTGAGCAGGAGCTTCTCGAAAGATGGGGCCCAAGACGTATTCTTGTTTATTGCTGTGATGAGGGACGAAGAAACGGCCGTCTATGACGCTTGATTCACCAGTTGTTAACTTGGCGATCTCTTCATCAATGCATTTTTTCAAAGCCATGGTTGGGCTTATACGATCACTGGTAGGCACTTTGAGAGAAGAAGAGGCCATTGGTAACAAGCAGCGAGGAAGAGGCAAGGAAGAGAGGGTTAACAGAGGAGAAGGGTTTGTGTTTTGAACGAGCGAGTGGTTTCAGAGCACGAAATAAAAGGGTTTTTAAAAGCCTGTGTTTGGAAATATATCGCGTAATTTGTTAAGTACTAAAAGTACGAATACGAAGAGTTCCCTTCAATATTGATACTTTTGGAGGGAAAAACACAGCCCAGATGATAATACCAGCTTCGAAATAAAATATTTAGCTTCGAAACCAGATTTTGGCACCAAAAGTCAAATAACAACGGTTTCGAAACTACGAAGCCAGCTTCGAAGCGCATTCCATACCTAATGAATGCAAAAATGCTCAAGTGTTCATTTATTTCAAAGGGATTAAAGACCTCTTTTAGGTTTTCTCAATAAAAGTAATGTTCTTCGAAGCAAAACTAGAGATCCCTTAAGAATGGAAATTGGTATTCAAAACATCAAAACCAATAGTTGGTTTATATATATCCAGAAAAATTGTCCTTTAAAACTAGAACAGTGCAACCCTCAAAAGGAGCTTCTATATTTTTGAAATTATGGACTGTTATTCAAAGCAAAAGAATCAATTTAAAACTAATTGATCATATTAAATCATTGACCATATGCTGGTTATGATTGAAACAAGTTTTGAAGGGTAGGGTTGTTAGATTCGAAGCATGGATTCTGAATAAAAATCATCAAAAAAAAAAAAAACTACCAATTGCATTCCATAAGTTGGAAAAGTTCATGGTCGTTTTGGGTTCATTTAAAACGATTGAGTCCAAGTTCGAAGGATAAGATTGTTCAGTTTAAAGCTCTAAAGTTGCTTTTAAAGACAAATGGAGATAAGATCAAACCATACCAAACAAAGAAAAGTCTTAGTGGTATTAAAGCAAAAGCAGTTGCATCGAATGGCCCTATTTGGGTATAAACTCAAGCTCATAAAAATAGGGAATGGAATAAATAACAAGATCATGAAATTTAGTCCAACAATGATCAATGAATTTCTGTCTTTCTTTATTCTATTCTCTATTTCTTCTAACATTGGCTGCATGAGTTGATGTGCTCTCACTTCGTAAAAGAGCTTTTCAGCCTTTATTTCGAATGCTGTTTCTCTCAATTCTTGTTCCAATTCGTCTACCTCTAAGTCATCCCAGTATGCAGAATCTTTGTTCTCGAAATCATCGAATTCTTCAATGAAGTTCTCTGCTTCGTACTGGGCGTGAATGCGAAGGGACGAAAGTTGGTCTAAAGATTGTGTGGTGACCATGGAGGTCCGATGCCAGTGGAGAAGCAATGGAAGTTGGTCCAAAAACATGTGAAGCTCTGCTTGGGCGAGGAGATTGAGGACATGACCCCGAGTCAGAATATCACAAGCCCATCGAAGGTTCTCGAGAGGGACTTCGTCCTGAAGAACATTGAAGGTCAAATGAGAGAAAGCCGCGAGCAGAAGTTGAGCTTGTTTCCGCTCAGCTGGAGTAGGGGAAGATGGAGGCTTGTAAGGTGGAAAGATCTTATCTACAGAGAGAGCAAGCCTCAATCTCTCTGTCCAACAAGGATTTGGCAAGGGAGAAGGTGTGGATGCATCTATTTCAGGAGGTGGAACAAGGGTAGAATGAACAAGGGCATTAATATAATCAAGCCAGTCAGAAGAACAAATCTTCACCTTCTGGGCTAAGAATGATGGATTGTACCCTTGTGCCTCTTCTAGGCGTCGGGTAGTGTGCACTATCTTTGTAGGCATGGAGGATATATACCATGCCACAAGCAGATTCTCCTCCAAACTGCGTCAATGGTCAATGGGCACGTAGGGATAGACCACCGAGCTTCGAGCATACGAAGGGAACTCTAAAGGGTCAATAAATTCGACAAAGTGATGGTTGATTCGTTCCCTCAAATCACAAGCCTCAGGTTTTGACTAACTTGTCCAGTCGGAAGTACCAGAAGAGGAAGAAGTCGCATCCTTATCCCATGCAAAGGATTGTGAAGAAGAATTTCCCATGTCCATATTTGTAACTTTCTGAATTAAAGGATTGAGAGCAGTTTGTTCATAGTCCAAGGGTGAGTTAGAAGAAGAACTTCCCATGTCCATATTTATGAGTTTCTGAATCGAAGGATTAAAGGCAATATGTTCGAAGTCTAAGGGTTGATAATTTGCAAAGGCATCCATGACCTGAATATAGAAATGTGGGTAAAGGTGGCTAATTAATGCATGGACGTTCTTTCGAGGAGTAACAGCATCATCATATGACTTTTCGTGTGCTCGATCATTGGAGGAAAAAATTAATTCGACCATGAAATGTATCGGTCTGTTCGAATGCTAAGGTAGTGGAAGTGTTCAAAGGATTAAACGAGAGTTTAATACAAGTAGTGAATAACAGTTGCATTTCTGGAAAAATGCAAAACCCATGCACGTTCTAAAGACGTGGATAAAAGACCTTGATTCACTAATATCACCAAGTATTGGGTATATTAGTGCGGGGGGTAATATTGGCTCCATATTTTGTACAAGCCAATTACAATTCGACGCGTGGCAAAGTAAGGGTAGTACGGGGAGACCATTCAAATCTTCGATCTTGATCGTACACGTGGCAGTTAGTATTGGTTGTTATGAGATCTGAGTAGCAGTGGATCAACAAAGAGATACAAGGTGATGTGACATCAACGGTTACTCACATTTAAATTCAAATTTATAAGGGAAGCCTAACTGCAAGTGATGGCGTAATGGAGCTTATCTTGAGGCTACATGATCAGCGATCATGGGGGAGCAGTTCGACGGTTGGAAATACAGTTCGATGGTCATCCTTAAGCAGTATAAATAGCAGAGAAGGCCCTAGAAAAAAGCCCCAGACTCAGATCCAAAAAACCAGTCTTATTCTACTTTACTTAGTTTTACATAGCATGTTCTTTACATTACAGTACTTTAAATCCTGCACTGCACTTCATTCAGAGGAGTAGTTTCAAGTAAATTGTCGCTGTAAACCTCTACGAAACTAAGTTCGAATCATTGTAAGTTTTTCATTCTAATAAAATGCTTCAGATTTTCTTTGTTTGATTGGTATTCTGTTTAAATTCTCCTAAATCAAGCTACCAGTAAAAGTCCTCTTCATTGAGGCTGAGAGAGAACTAAAACACAATCGTCTGATAATTGGTTGGCAATTAAATTTCTGCAAGGACTAATTGATCCTTGCTGGCACGCTCGCAATTACCATAATAACCTTTAAAAGCCAAAAAGCCAACAATATTGTTTGATTTTATTCAAACTTTCTTCTATTTACAAATAACAACATAATAAGAAATATATGATAATGGTGAATTTTGATAATAATTAAAACTTGAGAAAGAAGATGTAAATAGTTGAATATGAAGAATTATAAGTGATTTAGGTGTAACATGAGAAAATATATATATATATATATTAAAATTTAATATATATTATCCTTATTAATAAATTTACATTAAAATATAATAAAAATTAAAATTTTAAAATTTTAATTGGACATACCAAATTATTATTTGGGTGCAAATAGATGCACTCAAAAACCTTAGCCAAGCTTTGCCTAACAAATTTGGCCCAAATATATTAATAGAGCATAGCTCCACGGGGCGTGGATTGAGGCTCAAAATTTAAAAAAAAAAAAAAAAAAAAAATCATCTATTTAATTTTTTTTTTTTTTTTTGCAACTTGCAAGTGAGGCGAATGGATTGAGCCAGGCTTCAAATCCAAGTCTCATTCAGGTCGAATTGTAATAGCCGGCTAGGGGTGAGCAGTGGATATACCGATCCGCCAAAATCGACCGAACTGAACCGATCCGCCGCATTTTGGACGGATGCGTGATGATGAGCGGACGGTTGCGGATTAATTTTCTCCAATCCGCCAATCTGGCGGACGGATGGCGGATTTGAGATTCCTTTGGCCGCAACCGAACTGCCAAACCGCGAGCACCCCTAGTAATACTTTATGTGGATGAGGCATGCTGTGATTGTAATATGTGGATGAAGCATACAGTGATTGTGATATTATAAAGTTTCAAACTGTCTTGCTTTGGATGAGACATGCAGTGATTGTAATATTTTTTTAAGTCATTGACTGTAATACTTTCTTCTTCTTCTTTTTTTGAGGAAGTGCACAAAGTTGAATTATGTTGAAAATTTATAAAATTTTAAACCGCCAAACCGATTCGCATTCATCCGCCAAACCGCCAATCCGCTCGATCCACATCCGCCGGATTGGCGGACGGATGCGGATTGATTTTCTCCAATCCGCCAATTTGGCGGACGGATGGCGGATTGGAGGTTCCGTGGCCGCAACCGACCCGCGCCCACCCCTATAGCCGGCTGACATAGGGGTTTTTGGAAACAAAATAAAAAGTTAACTTTTTAACTTTTTATTATTTTGAATCACATCACTTTTCATATTTTTTATTCATAGAAACACAAAATTAATTAAAAAAGTAAAAAAAAAATTAATTTTTTACCAACTTCTTAAAACACTCCATAAACAAGCTAGAGAAGCCTCTGGACACACGAGGACTTTAATTCGAATTATGATAATTGATAGAGAAATACTATTTATTAAGGAGGGCTTTATTAAATTCAGTCTATTTATATTTTGACGCCGTGGAATACACGGGGACTAAATATCGTTCTAGTAGACGAAAGGGACTCTCGAATCCACGAGAAAAATAGAACCTTGAATCCACAAGGAAAAGAAAATATCTTAATATTGAATGAAAAAATTGTCTTTGCCATGAGGCTTGCATAGCTATTTATAATAAACCAAACCTAATACTTGTAGGAAAAGTAATTCTAAAATAAACTAGGAAACTTAAATTAATACAAATTAGGAAACCTAAGAGAATAGGAAACTAGAATTCTAAATTATTTAAAATCCTAGTCAAAATCTAATTCCAAAATAATAAAATTAAGAAACCTAATAATTCTAAAATATTTATACTAAATTACAAGAATCCTAATAATATATCAAAAATATTAAAACTAAAAAATATAAAAATTCTTAAAATCTTGTCCTACATCAGACTCCTCTTCTTTGAAAGAACTCGTCCTCGAGTTCATATTAGAGATCTGCCATCGTCCATCCCAAATAAAAAGATACTTGGAATACTTCACTTGCTTGTCCGTCTTCTGAACATTATATGCAGAGAAGTTTATTTTCTGAAAGTTGTTCTCTATATGCTTCAACTGGTTGACAAGATCAATTAGACAAGCATTGAAAATCAAATTAAATTGCTCCACACCAAGAAAATCAACGAAGTGTATTTTATGTTGATGTTGGATACTCTTTGGACTCTGCTCTGTCTTAGAATCAGTTGGATATTCAATTATCAATCTTGGAATATCAATTGCAACATCCTCAATCAACTTCTTTGGTGCACATGTCAACTTTATTACCTCATCTTTTATTTCTTCTTTTCCATTGAGTTCAACTAGATCTCCTTCTTTTGCGATCTCATAACCATCATAATAATCAAGAGATGATAGTTCCGTCATTAGAAGCTCTTGGCTACCTTCAACGTTTTTCTCTTGCTTCACCTTTTCATTGTCTTCTTCAAACATCTTGATCAAAATAATTTCAGTGACCTCTCGTTCATCAATTTCAACGTTCTCGCCATTATTGAAATCAACTTGATTTTCTACTTCAATTGAATGTCTGTTTGGGCTTTCAAAATTTTGAAACATTGAGATATTCAAAACCTTTTCTTCTTCAATGTGTGGTGGAGCGTAACAAATTTGTTGACCTATAAGTCTTGATTGACCCAAACTTGGGAAAGCTGTAGTCATGTTTCTCGAATAATCTTTATCCACAATTGCATAATAATTATTGAGTTGTGAAGAATATTATGAATCAGAATTACCTTGGAACAATTGTTTCGATTCAAGCTTTCTTTGATATTGTTGATACAATATTTGCCCATGATTTGATTGAAGGAATCTAGAACTCATCAACTTCTTCATCTTATGCCACGTCCTAATGGATTGTTTGTATTGTTGCCTTCGACCATATTGTAATTGTTTCCAACATGTAGAACCATAACCTTGTAACTTGCGTGCGACATATTTGGCTTGCTTTTCTTCAGAGATTTCCATACACTCAAGGAATTTGTCAACTTTACGAAACCAATAAATAAAATCCTCAACATGACAAGAAGCATTAAAATAGGGAATTTCTAGTGGTACTTGATAATTTGAAAAGTCATGATTGATACAATTATTGCTATTGAACACATCACTGAATCTTCGTTGTTGCCTTACCGACTGATATTCACCATAATCCTCGAATAACTCATCTTTAGATTTATCCTCATTATCATATTGAAAATAAGAAGATCATCTCAAGACGTTGTGGTTAATAGGTTGGCCTTGGGCAAATCCCATAGCACGGTTCCTATTAACATTGTGACTAACAGGTTGGCCTTGGGCAAATCCCTTGACTCGAATCCTATTAAATCTTTCTCTATGATCATCGTCAATAGAGCTTGTGCTTCCTCTTTCGATGAATGACATCGAGCCAGGAGAAACCTTGCTTTGATACCACTTGACGCAGCGGAATACATGAGGACTAGATATCGTTCTAGTAGACGAAAGGGGCTCTCGAATCCACGAGAAAAATAAAACCTTGAATCTACAAGGAAAAGAAAATATCTTAATATTGAATGAAAAAATTGTCTTTGCCATGAGGCTTACATAGCTATTTATAATAAACCAAACCTAATACTTGTAGGAAAAGTAATTCTAAAATAAACTAGGAAACTTAAATCAATACAAATTAGAAAACCTAAGAGAATAGGAAACTAGAATTCTAAACTATTTAAAATCCTAGTCAAAATCTAATTCCAAAATAATAAAATTAAGAAACCTAATAATTCTAAAATATTTATACTAAATTACAAGAATCCTAATAATATATCAAAAATATTAAAACTAAAAAATATAAAAATTCTGAAAATCTTGTCCTGAAAATCTTGTCCTACATCATATTTATACAATAAATAGTAAAATTAGACATCTATAAACATTAACAAGTAAATATAACAATAATAAAATTAAATATCAATAAATAAATTTACCTACAATCGTTTTACCTAGTATAGAAAGGAAAAGCACATGGCCAAATTCACGTGGATTGTTTTGCAATTGTGATATAAACTAACCAAAAAACCAACTAATGGCTTAAATTAATTCACAATACTTAAAAGATTATTATTTTACTAATATACGTAGAAACATATTTTTTACAAACGTATCTGTATAGAGGCACCCGTATTCTGTATATGTATCTGCATCCGTGTTTCCTAGTTCGCACCGGAAGACTTGACGGTAGAAGCTACATTCCCTAGTCCACAACCAGGGAACTTCTTCGGTCCAGCATTCTGGTTCCCCAAACACTGCAGATCTGCAAATTCACAACAGCCGAAGCCTTGACCATTCATTGATGAATCTTCCCCTCTTTTTCTTTCCGCCCCTGGTTGAAGGCAGTAGACCTGATTACATGGGTTTATCACATAAGCACCGGGCATGTTTGGAGTAGCCAGGTTTTGATAAGGAAAAGATCCAATCTCCCCATCAATCCTCCCTCGGAAGTCCATAAGCAAACACTTGAGCCTTCCAATCTCAGCATCTCGATCTTGCAATGTCTTCACCAATTGCTGATTCTTAGCCCTCAATCCCACAACTTCATCCTCTAACGATGCAGTGCGAGCCTTCTTCTTCTCGCGGTACTTGCGAACTGCTTCACGATTACCCATTGGACATTTCTTTGATTTCTTTTCCGAGGACTCTACAATATCATCAGTGGAAACCACCTTATCTTGAGTTGCGGCAGGCAGAGTTTTGGTGTGCACGTGATGACAAGTGTGTGTATGAGAGGAATCAGGGCCTGGTGGGTTGCAAGTGTGGGCATGAGTGCATGTTTCCTTCATAAATTCATCCAAATCACTAACTGTAAAGAAACAGCTTCGGAGTTCATCAATGTTTAGACTTGAAAACATCTCTTGGTTTGAATAATCAATCTCCCCATCGTCCATCGTGACGAAACAAAGAAACCAGAATCTAAAACAAGAGTGATAGGTTCAAAATTTTGACCTGTACCCAGATAACAATTTGCCTTGTTTTTCTTAGAGATTTCAAGTTGTATTGTTTGATCGATCCAATCGCAGAGCAACAGGATAGAAAAAGATGGAACTTGAATACTTACCACAGAGACGTTGTAACGAAGTAAGTTGCTCCAAGTTTCAAGTCAAATCGCCTGTGATTGAGTGCCTCCTAACAAAGAGATTGAGAGAGATTGCAATGGAGATAAGAAAACCCTAAACAGGGTGCATGAAAGAAGGCACCACTTCAACTTCAATGGAGGAACAGAAATGGACGAACCAGAGGAATCACATGATGAGAGATTCCACAGATACACTCAGCGACTCTGCTTTTTGAAGGTTAAAAAGAAACGAGACAAATGTATAGTATAGGGCCTCAATTTAAGTAATTCGGGGACGGGATGTAAAGCTACATGAAAGCATTGGGTAATTGTTATATAGCATTCACAGGCACTAGGGTCATTGTGGGTCCTCAACAAGATAAACATCGACTATCTTATCTTATAAATAACAAAACAAGATAAACATCAAAATAATAAGGTAAATTAAAAATTCATTCCTAGGCACTTGTTTAAAAAATAATGTTGTATTTGATGCGGAGTTTCTAAAGGGGGTTCAAGATTAGAGGGGTGATTAGAGAAGTAAAATTATGTTAATAATTTATTGATATTGTGTTTGGTTGGAGGATTTGGGAAAGGATTTGGAAAGAGAAAGGGAAAATGTATGTGAAACTATGTGAAATTTAAGCATATTTTATTCTCATTTCACCTACATTTTCCATTTCTCTTTCCAAATCCCTCATCAAATCCCTCAACCAAACACAGCATGATGGAGGAAGTGGCTTGAGAATGAATAGTAGTAATTATTTGGGAGTTGAAGAGTGTGTAATTGGGTGAGGGTGTCGCAAGTGGCTCAAGAAAAAATATATGGCAGTACCAAATTGAACAGTATCTCCTCCAAATCCCCAAAATTCCTCTTGTTGAATCTTGGGAAATGGGTCCTATTTATAGGCTTTTCCTTGGTGCCAAGAAGACACCAAGTGGCCAAATAGAGAGAAGACACATCCCAAAGGATCACATGGAATATTCTGCCTTGAGCCACCAGGCTGACGGTGCCACGTGTCATTTTGCATGTACTATGTACTATCTGTTTGCCTCCGCAACTACCTTTTTGAATCTCAACAAGTGTAGTTGCGACGGGAGTGTTTGGCGCGGCAACTCGCTTTTGAGCCTCAGCAAGCGCAGTTGCGGCGAGAGTGCTTGCCTCTGCACTTGCCTTCTCAGCTTGAACCTCAGCAAGTGCACTTACAGCAGTGAACCTCGCCGCTGCACTTGCCTTCTCAGTTCTACTTGGTCAGTACATGCATTATCAGGACTCCATTAATTTGCTATCGACTATGTTCGTGTTCACCTCGGCAAAGCCTCCACCCTTAGCCACCTAACTGCAAACTCCCCAGCTTCCTAGGGCGAAAGCCACAGCTAAGCCTGTTATCAACCATGCTGTGCCTTGGTACCAAGCCCAAGGGGGCTTCCGTAGTCCTGCATGTGTGACTAAAGCAGGTCCATGACCTGGGTAATAGAAAAGGAGTCCTTTATGCTCAGGCTACCTTGCTCCCATCTTCGCGGGGTTACCGCAGTAAAGTGGTATTTTCGAGCCTGCTATCAGCTCCAACCAGTAAGTTTTGGGGCCTGCTATCAGCACCAAGTTAATAAACTATGAGGCCTGCTATCAGCCCTAGGCTAGTAATGCCTTGGGACCTGCTATCGGTGCCAAGCATTAGTGTGACAACCCTCACCTCTGATTAGTGTTGAACTGTGATTGAGCATGATAAGTAATTAATTAGAATGAAATCCTAATCTGTTTGCATGAGTGTGTTGCTTTAAATGCATTTCTATCTGTTTGATTACTGAATGATCTGTTCGTGTTTTTATTTCGAATCGCGAATTGAAAGCCTTATCGGCGACCGATTCAGGAATTGATTAGTATTTTATGCTAATTAGGATTTATGTGATTTTATGGTAGGTTTAATTAAAATTTGATTTGGAATGATTAATTAGATTAAATAATGTTAAATTGCATTAGTTTGAATTTATTACATCTTTGCCATTGGGTGAGGCACAATTAGAGTTACTGTTTGGAGCTTAGTTTTACATCATTTCTTCATCCATATTCTTGGCAAAACCGTGAGAGAGAGTGAGTTGGGAGAAATTGAGTTCAACAAGAAAATTGGCTTGGAGAATTAGAAGAAATTGAGGAAATTTTGAAGAATTGTTGAATTGCTCAAGAACTTTGCTTAAGTAAAGCTTAATTAAGGAGTTTAGGTAAGAGCTCAACCCCTTGATCTTGTCATTGAGCCATCTAGAACTTGTCTACACATGAAATAGGTGAATTCATGGGTTAATTGAGCTAGAATTCAACGAACTTTAATTAATTCATACGTGCATGTCCATATCATAGAATTTTGAGGTTGTTTTCATGAAATCCTCACATGCATGTTCATATTTTAGTTGTGGTTCAAGAATTCACCATGCTTTAAAGTTCAAGCTTGCATTTGATTATGTTTTAGAGCATTAGAGTTCATAGGAACTCATGCATGTGATGTTTTGCATTATTCTTCAAGTTTCATTCAAATTGTGTTCAACTGTCTCACATTTGGGCTTGATTTTACAAAATTGATCTTCAAAACATGTTGTAGTATGAGTTTTCAAGTGTTTTCCAGAAAATTGGCCCAAAAGGTTGAGTTTTGATAAGTTTAATTCTTGGTTTGAGCTTTGGGAGCAAATCTGGAAATTCCAGATTTTGGCTTCCACGCTCGAGCGACCATCTTTTTGTTCAAAGCCCCGCTCGAGCGACGGAATGCTGGCTCGAGCGTAGATTGCAAGCTCTCAGGTTTTTGTGCGCGTAGACGCACGCTCGAGTCACGAGACCTACGCTCGAGCGAAGAGTTGTGTCTCACGCTCGAGCAAGCATCGAGCGGAGAATTTTAATAACCAGTACTTTTTGCATTTTTACAGTCCGCTCGAGCGAGGGAGTCCACGCTCGAGTGACCCCTCTGTTTTGGTAAGCTCGCTCGAGTGTAGAAAGCCACGCTCGAGCGAGACCCCTGTTTCAATAAAAAATTTAAAAAGTGTTTTAAAGTACATTTTTGCATCCTCATTCCATCCTAAGCATTCTTAGGCCAAGTTTAAGGCATCTTAATGAGGATAATATTATAAAACCACACCGACTCAAGTTAAGGGGCTAAGTTATTAATCCCAAGTGTGTAACTTAGTGTGTGTTCGTTCTGCAACTATGTAGGGTTGGCACCCGAGGACGTTGATTAGCCTGTCTTTAGCCCACTACTTTGTGAGTAACAATGTTGTAAAGATACGTTCAATTATAATTATTTCTGAACGATTGACTGTTCCACTTTCTGAAATGACATTACTTACTGAATGAATGTTTGTCCTATTTGTAAACTGTACTCGTGACATCCATAGCAACTTACTGTTACTGTACTATTATTGCTACTGTTACAAAGATCTCTGTCAGTTTCAATGTTTGGAACTATTACTGTTTATTGTTCTGATGGCCATCAACTGACTGTTCGGTCTATTAAGACCTATTGTACTGTTTTGCTATTAGACGTACCACGTATGATTGTTATGATTTCTAAATGGCTGATATGGCATGAAATATGAGCCACTGATTGAATAACTGATTTACTGATGCAAATGACTGCTTTAATTAATGAAAGGACATTCATTCTTAACCCCTTTACGCATTTGTTATTCATAGGGCTTTAGCTCACTGTTTATATTTATATGTAGGTATCCAAGCACCAGACCGAAGCTAGGAGCGTCAAGTTAAGCTCTCGCTTTGTCAAGCCAACCATCGTGTCTCACTTCGAGGTTCCGAGTTCGTTCAAGCTAAGGCTGTTTTAGGGTGTTCAGAATCACCCTTCTATCTTTGTTTTGTACCGATTGAATAAGTTTCGACTGTACAGTTATGGTGAAGGAACTTGGTCCCTAACCTAGATGTTTGTGTATATGATGTATGTACATATGGTTTGGTCATGAATGTGGCTTATTCATAAAAGTCTTTTTGTTTTCAGCTTTTCACAGCTCATTGGACATCTTTTTATTTACTGTTTGGCTTCTGCCAGCCCCTTACTCTGTATTACTGTCATTACTGTTAAGTAGACCTTCGGTAATCACGGATTATTGGCCGGTTGCGACGCTAAATCCATAGGGGCGGGTTTGAGTCGTGACAGAGTGGTATCAGAGCACGAGTTATACTGCACACACGTGTCCAAATGAGCTATAGGATGTCCCAGAAAAGTAATTAGGGCATTGCATGAGCATGAGAAAGTGTGTGTGGCCATGATATAAATATATGTGTTAATATACTAATGTGTTTACGTATGCAACTTCCTATGTTTATTATTACTGTATTGCATATAGTGAAATGGAGAATGCAAGAAATGCCGATGAATCTGAATCATCTGAGGCAAGAATGGCAAGGTTAGAAAGAACGGTTGAACTGTTGACTGAGGCCCTAAGACATCAACAGAACCAACACCCCCCACCTCCTACAGTACAACTAGAACCGAATGTTCATGATGATGTTATTGCTTTAACACATACGTTCAACAAGATGAAGCCACCATCATTCCAAGGAGGCCTTGAACCGCTAAAGGCCGAAGCATGGGTTTTAGAAACTAAAAAGTTATTTGAAGTGTTTCCGTGTGCTGAACACAAGGTATTACTGGCTAAATTCACCTTACAAGAAGAGGCCAGACGGTGGTGGATGCTCGTCCGTGACACCAACAATGCTATGACTTGGGCTCAGTTTAAAGAATCTTTCTTTGAAAAAAACTTTTCCCAGTGTGTTCGAGACCGCAAGGTGACTGAATTTGAACAGTTGAAACAAGGTACCATGCCCGTAGTAGAATATGAATCTAAGTTCACTGAACTCGCCCGATATGCGCCACACATGGTTGATACTGATTACAAAATGGCTAGAAAGTTTAAAGGTGGGTTTAATGTAGAAATACTTGATCGAATCAATGTTCTGAAGTTACTTAAATATGTGGATGTCTTTGACCGAGCAATTATGGCCGAGGCAAATATCACTGCATTACAACAGACTAAGACACCGGTAATTGAATGGCGGGTAAGAGGCGAGGCTTTAATTTCAAAAAGGGCCAAAATAACTCAATGAATAAAAAGCAAAATACAGGGTCAACGAACAGTTCTAGTCAGGGAAGTGGTTCCATACCACCCTGCTCTGAATGCGGCAAAAGGCATAAAGGGGTTTGCTATAAAATTTCTGGTGCATGTTACAGGTATGGCAAGGTGGGCCACATACTAAAAGATTGCCCTTCCACATCTCAAGGCAATGGTAAGGCTGCAGCTAGTGCCGCAGCATCAGCTGTTACACCAAAACCGAACCCCAAAGCCACTGGAAAGGAGCCTTTAAGGCAAGGTCGGGTGTTTGCACTTGTACCGGAAGACGTGCAGAACACCAAGACAGTTGTGTCAGGTATACTCTCAATCTGTGCCCAAAATGCTTATATTCTGATTGATTCGGGGTCTACACATTCATTTGTCTCGCATGCTTTTTTACGAAAATTAAATAGATCACTGGAACCCATGAACTATTTGTTAGCTGTATCTTCACCTACTGGGGGATCCATGACTTGTGCTTATGTGTATTCTGCATGTGAGATTGTTATTGGGGATGTACTTTTGTATATTGATTTACTGCCTTTGAATATTGATCATTTCGATGTAATTTTGGGAATGGACTGGTTAACAAAATATCATGCTACCATAGACTATGTAACGAAACAAGTTGTTTTTCGTACACCTGGATTGCCTGAATTTGTATTTAACGGAGTTAGTGTAGTACCTGCTCCATATCTAATTTCGTCTGTGAAAGCTTTTAAATTGATTAAAAAGGGGTGTAAAGGGTATTTGTGTTGCATATTGACTGTACCTGCTGATACTAAAGCTAATGTGGACAGTATTCCTATAGTTAGAGAATTCCCAGATGTTTTTCCAGATGACCTGCTAGGGGATTTGATTGATAGGGAGATAGAGTTCACTGTTGAAGTGTTACCGAGTACACAGCCAGTTTCTAAAGCTACGTACAGAATGACACCCACTGAATTGAAAAAACTGAAAATTCAGCTGCAAGAGTTGTTGGATAAGAAGTTCATTGGGCCTAGTACTTCACCATGGGGCGCAACAGTTTTATTTGTGAAAAAGAAAGACGGCTCGCTAAGACTCTGCATTGACTACCGTAAACTAAACAAGGTAACAGTGAAAAACAAATATCCATTGCCTCGTATTGATGACTTATTTGACCAGTTGCAAGGTGCTTAGGTTTTCTCCAAAATTGACCTTAGATCTGGATATCACCAGTTGAAAGTCAAAACAGAGGACATTGGAAAGACTGCCTTCCGAACGAGGTACGGACATTATGAATTTCTTGTTATGCTTTTCGGAGTCACTAATGCCCCTGCTGCATTTATGGACCTTATGAACAGAGTTTTCAAACCATTCCTCGATGAATTTGTAGTTGTTTTTATTGATGACATTTTGATTTATTCCAAGAGTAAGGAAGAACATGAATATCATTTGAGAATTACTTTACAGACCTTAAGAGAACATAAACT
This sequence comes from Camellia sinensis, assembly GCF_055761805.1. Classification (NCBI taxonomy): domain Eukaryota; kingdom Viridiplantae; phylum Streptophyta; class Magnoliopsida; order Ericales; family Theaceae; genus Camellia; species Camellia sinensis. The sequence continues at coordinate 11,403,296 of NC_138965.1, forward strand.
GTATGCAAAACTAACAAAGTGTGAATTTTGGCTTGATAATGTCATGTTTTAGGGACATGATTAGTAAGGATGGCATTTCAGTTGACCCACAGAAGATCGAAGCAATGGTGAATTGGCCTAGACCGACTAACGTTACCGAAATTTAAAGTTTCTTGGGCTTAGCCGGGTACTACAAAAGGTTTGTGAAAGATTTCTTCAAAATCGCTCTACCATTGACCCAGTTGACTTAAAAGGGGATATCATTTGACTGGACCGATCAGAGAGAATCAGCTTTCCATGAGTTAAAGACTTGACTTGTGACTGCACCGACTGGAAGGCGGTTGATTCCTTTGTACTTGACACCCCATCTCTAGAGGAACCTCTGCTTCTTTTTGGGTGGCCGCCTTAGAAGACGTAGACATGGTGAACTCGATTTCAGTGCTGCGATTTCGTGTGGAGTGTAGTGACTTTCCACATTCTTATATCTACTATCATACTCATTCGAGCCTTCCAGTAGATTGGTCCCTTTGGGTCGATGATGTCATGGCGGATGGCGGCTTCGAGCAGCATCTACGTGATGTTCGCCTTTTTAACGCCATTTTAATCTCGAGGGAGTTATCAGTGCATAAGGTGCAAACCAACACTAATATGAGTGTCTCCCGTTGGAGTCGTGACATCCACACTTTTACCTTGGTATGGGGGAAGATAACCCCGACCCTGGAAGATGTTGCTGTCCTCTTGCGCCTCAGCACCCGCGGAGATTTCCCTTTTGATCCAGAGTCTCTGATCCCTGCAGAGTAAGTCACTGTCACTACTCTTTCGGGAGGCGCAGAAGTTTGGTTCCTGGTATGATCTTAGAACAGGGGAACTGCTCCAGGAGAGGCCCAAAAGGGATAAGACTACCTATCTTTCTTGGCTACAGCATTTCTTTAAGGACTTACAACCAGTCGTAGGGGACATCATTGAGGAGAGTCGCGAGTCCATAGTTAGTCCGGGCTACCGAGGTGACTTGCATTTGGCGGCATTCATCAGCTATTTTATCTCATTCTTCATCTTACCCAGTAACCCTACCGAGAGTATCAATCCCCTGGTATTTCCCTTGGTTGTAAAACTTTGCAGCGGTAACCAAATCCCTTTGGCTCCCCTCTTTCTAGGCAACTTATACTTTCGTCTTGACCTTATCCATTTGGACATGGAGCGATCCATGGGCCGCTATGACGTGTGGAGCTTTGGGCATACCCAGTTCCTGACTGCCTCATCTATGAGAGATTTCCTGCCGTGGGTCTCACCCCTAAGGAACACAAGCCCTTCTTTACTGATAAAGTCTTGGATGATATAAAGTCTTGGGTCTTACCATCGAGGAAAGCACTCTTGAACTCCACATCAATGATATAAGCTGTGAAAAAAAGAGGCCGGTTATGGGGAAATGGGTATGCTCTGTCTGTCTCTGAAAGGTAATGGCCCCATGATCTTCCTGGATGCGTCGAGGCACATATTCCTTGGCCTCAACAGGTTCAGCATAGTGCACTTCAGAGATGTTGATGAGAGCCTTTGTTACTTCCCTCCTGGCAGCTTGGCTCACCCCAATTGGTCAAAAAAAGTGCGAAACTTAACTGAATTTTGCAAGGCTTGAGCATGAGTATCCTCTGCGAATTTCGCCTTTGAAGGTGTTGATTCAAGGAGTTGGCCAATTGCAATTTCTTCTAACTTATCATAGTAGGACGCCATGTGCACTTGATCGCGCACAGGCCCAAGGTAACTGATCATGTGTATATTTTTCCCCTTCTCCTTGTGGTTAGGATAAGGGTCTTTTCCTACGTCACGATTACTGGCATCTTTGAACTTCAGTTCATTCGCGTCAACTTTCTTTTTGAAGACATTTCTTAATGTCCAACAGTCCCTGGTAGGGTGTCTGGTGGTTCTGTGATAGACACAATAATCTGGGCTTTCTTTATCCTTCTTGGTTGGAGTAACCTCAACTGGCGATAAAGTAAGTTCACCATCAGCGACCTATTCTTTAACCAAGGCCTTAACATTCTCAAGGCTGCAAGGATATGGATTCTTGTCTTCATAACTCTTCCTCTTTCAAGAGGATGAAGCCTCTGCTTGCGAGCGGCTCAGCCCTGTGGAGGTTACCGCAAAAACTCTACTACTGCGAGAGTAGCGGTAGCTGTCACAAGATCTGTGTAAAGGACCAGTGGTACTAAGATTTCTAGCTGTCTCAATCAATGCTGAAAAGGTAGGCAGATTATGGTTCACCAAGAAAATCTTGTAGTCGTGTATGGCACCTTCCACACATATGCTAACCAAGTGAGCTTCATCCACTAGTTCATGACAGTCAATCGCCTTGTCTTGGAACCGCTTAACACAGTCCAGTATATCTTCACCTTCTTTTTGGACGTCTCGCCCAAGTGTGAGGGTTATAACTCTCTCTTGGACTTAGAAGAACTTCATGTGGAACTTGTTCACCATCTCCTACCAACTCTTGATCGAGTTGGGAGCCAAGTTCACATACTAACTGTAAGCTCTTTCAGTAAGTGATTTGGAGAACTCCCGAAGGCGCAGAGAGTGGTCACTACCATAGACACCAAGAGTTTTAATGAACCTAACCACGTGTTCTCTGGTATTGCCTTGTTTTCTATCAAACTTAATAAACTTGGGCACCGTATACCCAGTTGGTTAGGGCATGGCCAATATCTTTTGAGAGTATGAGGGATTCACATCTGGGTTTGGGAGAGATGGCAGCTGCTTCTTGCTGCGCTCTTGCTCAAGCATAGCTTGTACATCGGCTAGAGTAACAAAGTAAGTGAGTTGTACCATTCGCCTGAGGTACCACTAAAGGCACCTGGATCGGAGCCCGAACCTCAGGGAACAAGTTAGGCTCTGGGTTTGGAATTGCTACGGGTGGGGGGTGCATACACTGGAGCTGGTTTAGAAGCCATGACCATAATAGCCTCAGTGAGAGTTTGCAAAGCTGTCAGGATCTCCCTCTGCGTATTCTGGAGTGACGGAACTACTTCAATCACAACATTGTGGTCACGGTCCTCTACATGTGCTGTTCCGCCATTGGAAGAGCCTTGCTGCCGTGGAAGCTGCTGAATTTCGTCTTTTTCCATCTTTTCCAGCAAAGTGTGTAAGCCACTGTGGGTGTGAACCATCAACAAAGTAGCCTCCTCAGCGGAGTCGCCAGAAATGTAAAGGGGGTTTAAGATTAGAGGGGGTGATTAGAGAGGCAAAACTATGCTAATGGTCCACTGATGGAGGAAGTGGCTTGAGAATGAACAACAGTAATCATCTGGGAGTTGAAGAATGTGTAGCTGGGTGAGGGTGAAGCAAGTGGCTCAAGAAAAAGTATATGGTAGTACCAAATTAGACAGCATCTCCCGTAAATCTCCAAAATTCCTCTTGTTGAACCTTGGGAAATGGGTCATATTTATAGGCATTTCCTTGGTGCCAAGAAGACACCAAGTGGCCAAATAGAGAGAAGACATGTGTCCCAGAGGATTACATGGAATATTCTGCCTTGAGCCACCAGGATGAAGGTGTCACGTGTCCCTCTGCATGTGCTGTATACTATCTATTTGCCTCCGTAACTACCTTTTTGAACCTCAACAAGTGTAGTTGCGACAGGATTGTTTGGCGCTGCAACTCCCTTTTAAGCCTCAGCAAGTGCAGTTGCGGCGGGAGTGCTTGCCTCTGCACTTGCTTTCTCAGGTTGAACCTTAGCAAGTGCACTTGCAGCGGTGAACCTCGCCGCTGTACTTGCCTTCTCAGTTCTACTTGGCCAGTACATGCATCCTCAGGACTCCATTAGTCTGCTATCGACTATCATTTTGTCGCATTTGTTTCTAAAAAAATAGATGGTTAATTTTAAAAATATATTTGTTGTCCATTTTTTCAGAAATAAATTCAATAAAATGAAAAAGTGATAATTATTAGATCTAACTAATTTCTTTTCATGGATATTAAACATTGATGACCCTACAAAATGAACGATTTGAATCATCGAAATGGGACATGTGATAAACTTTATAGGCTCCTCAAATTTTCGAAGCCCAACCAAACTAGATATTTATTATAGGAGTCATAAATAAAACCAATATATGCAAATGTGTGCATATCTGATCAACAAAGCCAAACTTCATGTATACAAATGTTTATTTTCTACTAGAAAATTTCATGGTAGGCACAAAAACAATACATGACCAACAAATTAATATGTTTATTAATTTTCTGTAGTTAGGAAAATCCATTACAATTTTCTTAGGACAAGCAAAAAAATTTCCATAGGTTTTCCTCTCCACCATTTTTAGTTATTTAAAAAGCTTGTACAAAAGACCTGTGGAGTTCGACTATCACCAAGCTACAATTTGCCATTATTCTACCAAAAAGTAGTATCAGTCAACATAGTAGTATGCATAAGAACATTGAATTATGATGTATAAATAATGGGGTAATAAGATATCTACTCATGTATAGTGTACTTCTAATGTAGTGCAAGTGAGTGAGATTCTTTTTTATTTTTTTATATAAGATAGATAAGACATTGCAATTTATATATTTTTCCTTTTTAATTTTACAAAGTTAAATCGACTTGAACGTAAAATTCTCAATGAAACAAATCAAGTTGATTATTATCAAAATGAACTTTCTTCAGGGAAGACAATTAAAATGTGTCCTTATGTTTTTAATTTGCTCGATTTTGACCCTTAATTTTTAATTTCATTTCATTTTGGTCCAATCAACAACCTTCGTTAAAAAATTTAACAGAAAATAGTCATGTGCACAACATGTGATTAACTTTCAATCCTAACCTTCCCTATTCCATCTCTGCAACACCCTTTGCTTTTTCATCCTCCACCGTCTATCATCAATCTCACTCCACCACCACCACTGCTAAACAACACAACCACCACCATTCTCCACCAAACAACACCTTCTTCTATCCCAACTCCGACACCACCTGTTTTGAATTACCAACAGGCCAAATCCATGAGTATGTGTTCCAAGCTTTGGATGAGTCAGGGAAGCCTCATTGTTCAGGTGGTGATTACTTCGAAACCGATCTCTCTAGCGATCGATGGAAGTCTCGGCCTCTGATCAAAGATTTGGGCAATGGAACCTACTCTCTTTCTCTCTCTGTGAAGGTTGTGAAAGAGAAATTAAGTGGGTTTTTGATGCGGTGGAGGTGGATAGTGTTGATGTTGGGATTGGCTATGGATGATTTTAGTGTTGGGGAAGGCAACAGTGGTAGATGACTTTGTTGTAGAGAGCCCAAGAGGAAGAAGATGGTGAAACAAGGAAAGGGTAGTGAAATGTCCATATTGCCCTTGGAAAAGGGCCATGTGCGTCTCACGTGTTTGTTTTCCGTCAATAATTTTAACCGATGTTAACAATTGGACTAAAATGACACAAAATAAAAAATTGAGAGTCAAAATCAAGAAAATTGAAAACACAAAGACCAAAGTGACACAAGAGGTAGAGCATAGGGACTATTAGTGTAATTTGCCCTTCATTATATAAAGTTAGTGAAATGAAATTTCACTATATAAAGTTAGTGAATTTCACTAACTTGAAGTCAGCTAGTCAGTGAAATTTCAGCGTTAGTGAAAAGTCAATTTAAGTCAATGAAATTTCATTGTCCAAGAATACGAAACTTAGTGAAATTTTGTCAATTTTTATTCTCAAAATTTCATATTGATCATTGATCTTGTTTGATAGATCTCAAGAAATGGATTCTAAAAATATAAATTTGAATAAAAATGGAGTTGTAATTCAAATGTTATTGAGTTTTTACGTTTTAAAATCATCCAAATCTAAAACGTGTTTTATATGTGCCTCATGATACTAGGGGTGTAATTTTGGCCCGGCTCGGCCCGGTCAATCCTCAGACTTCCGCCAAAAAATGGGTTGGCTTGCCTTGGCTCACCTCTCAAAATCTTGGCGTAGGCCCAAGCATAGATCTTCAAAAATTTAGGCCTTGAGTTGTACCTCGGGCCTGGGCTCGAGTCAGGCTATTTTTGTTTTGCGTGCGTGTGTATGTGTGTGTGTTTTTTTTCCCCATAAAATATGATGAACGTCTCAAGAAAACAAAACGGTTGGATTTAAAGAATAATTTTTATTTGAAAATGAAATGAAATATTATAAATTTTTATCATCAAATAAAATAGATACAGATTATTGATGGTAGAAAAATTCCATCACCATAGGTCAAGTACATTCCAATTAGGTTGGCACCTACTAGCCTACCAATCATTTGCATTATACTCCATCTCAATAATCTAATAAAAACAGTACGAAATTAAATAGTGAAAAAAAATATTGATTAATTATTAGAGGAGTTAGACAATTCATCTGGGGAGCCCAATGATATCTCATCCAAATCGTCTTGAATTCTTTTATTTTCACTACAATCTTGTCTTCTTATGCTTGCATGCAAATGATCTCTCAATATTATAAGTGTCTCAACCATTTCGGGTGCAAGTCTGTTGCGGTAATCACTCAACACTTGTCTACATATACTAAAAGTTATTTCAGAAGTCACTGTAGAAATAGGAACGATTAATATATCATAGGCCATCTATGCAAGCACAGGCCACACATTTTCGTTTTGTTTCCACCAATCCAAAATATCAAATCATAGTCATCATCACATGTGGGTTATCCAAAAGATGTTATAATTCAAAACTATTTACGCTTACATTTTGAGATGTTCTTCTAGTTTTTTTTGTTAAAAAGATACTTAATCTTCCATCCTGAGATGAGGCCGGTGTAATGTGTGCAGGTGTTACAACTACAACATCCTTATATTCTTGAAATAATCTTCTAAGTGTTGGCATAATAGGATCATCTTGTTTTTCATCAGCGAAAATAAGTTGTAAAAAAGTTTGTAAACCAATGTTTTTACACCTAGGATCAACTGTGATGGCTAAACCTAAAAGATGAGGCTATGGATCAAAATATTTATCAAATTTATCCTTCATTGTAGTAATAATGGTGATATAATATTCATTATCCTTATATTTTGTGAAAACTTTCAATATTTCTGCTAACATATGTAAAACAAATGATGAAGTAAGTATCTATGTAAAAGAAAATAATTTTGTTGTTCGAATAAATTTTTTTAGAAAATCTTTATATAAGTTTACGTGGTGCCAATTATCTTCTGTGAGTTTCAATATAGATATAAATTTTTTTAGAAAATCTTTTTTTCATTGGAACCATAAAGAGAGAGAGAGAGAAGGATCTTAGATTTGACGTTTGCAAACCGTCGCAAATAGTCATTTTCTAGTGACAATGACTGTGAATGATCTTAGATCTGAAGTTATGGATGCGACAAGTGACGGTAACGATGAAGACGGTAGAGAAAGAGTTCCATGGTGAACGACGGTGGCGCCTGATGAAAAGCGATGATGAAGTCGATGAAAAGCAACAGTGATAAGAGTGAGACAAAGAGAAGGGAGATTGAGATGAGAGAGAGTGATTGCAATATGATACACACACACACACACACATACATATATATATATACATATATGAGGGTATTATAATAAAAGAAATAAGTCTTAAAATATTAGAGGGTTTTGAAATGATCTATATAATTCTTGTCCATTTGAAGGATAAGTTAGACACTGAGGGGTCTATCACCAAAAAAAAAAAAAAAAAAACAAAAAACACAATTAGAATCAGGCCTAGGAGACTGGATCAAATTATTTGATATATACAAGATCAAATTTAAAATATATTAGTTTTATTTTGTAACTTTCAATTTTTATATTGTAATAGTGGAGCAATGGTAGTGAAAATAAAGAGATTGTGATTGTGCGGGCTTTTAGGCTCATTTCAGATCCTATTTTGATAATCTGAGTCATTCACTTTTTGGGATACATCAAGTACAACATACTTGTAAAAAATTAAGTTGATTAGATATTTGGTAGCCTTCTCATCAAATCCCACTTCTTTTTATTTGGATAACCGAGTGTTTGGACTAGTTTATGGACACCTCGACTAATCCTGGGGCTCTAAAGTTAACGGTGAGGCAAACCTCCACTGGCCCCATGATTTGAGATGTTTGGCCTCATGAGATTTGTATTTGCGACCTCTTGGGTGGTAAGTTTTTTGGTTGCTTTTTTCTCTCACTAAGCCAAACCTCTTAGGGTTTTCAGCACTTAATTTTATCAAACAGTTTTGTAGTTTAAAAAATTTAGAATTCAATTTATAATTAATTTTCAACTTTCAATTTTTAGATTTATCAAACACCACTAAAGAAGCATCTGTATAGACGAGGACTTTAATTCAAATCATGATAATTGCTAGAGAAATATTGCAGGCCTTACTTAATTTCTATACTAAATTATATAATAAATATTATACGTATATATATATATCTATGATCTTTCATATTAAAAAATAAGAATAGTATAACATAACACCATATTAAAATAATAATAAAAAAAACAGTATGACAACATTGTAAACTTGTTTGGATAAAATACATCACATTTTACAGTCATGCACTACAAAAAAATTGATTTTTTGCGACGGTAAAATGCCGTCGCAAATACCCAAAACGCCGTCTCAAAAGGTTTTTTGCGACGGTAAGTGGCCTTTTGCGACGACAAGTGGGGGGTCGCAACAGAGGGGGTTGCAAAAGGGCTTTAGCGACGGTATGACGCCGTCGCCTTTGGTTTGCGACGACAAAGAAGCCTTTTGCGACGGAAAAATGCCGTCGCCATTAACATGTGAAAATCTGAATTTTTTTTGAGACAGCACTGTTTTGCCGTCGCTAAAAGGGGTATTTGCGACGGCACAAGTACCGTCGTTAAAGGGTTATTTGAGACAGCACTTGGTGCCGTCGCTAAAGCACTATTGGCGACAGCAAATTACACCGTCGCTAAAAGTCTTCATTTTCAACCAAATGCCCTATCTTTTGCGACGCATTACTGCCGTCGCAAAAAACCCCTATTTGAGAAGGTGAGTGGACTGCCCTCTCAAAAAAAAAAAAAAATAAATATATGAAAATAACCTGTATTAAATGAAAAATAACTAAAAAAAAAAATCACTAATTACATAATAATAATAAAAAATCCAGTATAAAAATAATAATTCATCCATAATTAAAATATTCTTCCATTCATAACAATACATCAACAAAATTATCCAATACATAATGTTGTTCACAAATCTAAATAACGTAAATCAAAAACAAAAATTTTCGTCATGCTTCTGCACTTCCCATTTGAAAAATAAATTCACAAAAGAGATCAAATACAAGTAATATTCAACAGCTCTCTCTGGGTTGTAAGCAGCACGAAGAGCTCGAACAACAGTATCCCTATCCCAAGTCCCTCCACCCATATCAAGAATTTGCCGGACCGCTCCATCAAGGTTACTTCCAGCAACCAAATTCGATGTTGCTTGACCATAGACATTAGACTCTGGTCTGGTTGAACACACATTATTGGATTAACAAAGGTAACCAGTATTGTCCAAATTAAATAAACAGACAAAAAAAAATCATGCTCTTCAGTCTTCACAAGTTAACCAAAGAAGAAAAATACTCACATGGCAGTAACTGTAGAGGTAGGAGCAGCAGCAGGTGCAAGTGCAAACGCAGGCGCAGATACAGGTACAATATATATATATATCATATTTTTTCAGCCATACTAAAACAAAAGATGCTAAGATAAAACAAATCCATAAAAGATAAGATATAACAGGCATACATGAACCTAATCATGTATAAAAAAAATAATAAGTAATAGACATGCATGAACCTAATCATGTATAAAAAAAATAATAAGTAATAGACATGCATGTGTAAACAAAACAGAGAACTTAGTGTTTCATGATTGGAGAATAACAAATGACACGCAAAAATATGCAATAGGTTTTGAATTTTTGTCAACATGACAATACTTGAATTTTTAAATCTGAAAAATAAACAGTGTATCATTTTCTATGTTTTAATTTATCCATATCATAGCTTTTGTCAAGTAATCTGTAACATTCTTTTTTTGTTTTTTTGGTAAGTAAGCTTTTATTACCACCAAAACAGAAAAGACATAACAAAGCTTAGACTTAACCAAGAGGAAACATTCAATCACTTGCCCAAGTTTTTCAATCTCTAAACAAGAGGATACAATGCAAGGTGTTTCTAATGTAAACAAATTAGTTCTCATGACATTATATATTAAACTTGAAGCCATCAACCAGAATTAACCAGAAAGCTTTGGCTCTGTGCAATCAAGACTGACAACCATGAGTTTAAAAAACAGCCACTACATTATGTCATAGCTGTTACATAAAGGGATTTTGGAGCTCCATAACAAAAAAAGTCAAAGCTGCACGCAACTGCAGATTACAAGCCATTACATCACTGTTATGGTACGATATTCAATTTTACCTCTGTTAAGACATTAAAAATGTTTAAAAGTAAAACTCTAAACTGAAAATCTCTTATTCTTCCTTAAACATTAACACTCAAATTATTCTTTTATTTTAAATTATTTTCCTCTTTTTAAATTCTTCATTTTCATATTCTTTAATTGAAAATCCTATTTTCATTAATCTATATTACTAACTTATTGATTTAAAATAAAAACTATGAATTTTAAATGGTAATCTACTAATTCAAAAAATTAAGAGTCATATACGTCATTTGTTTTACGTGTAAACTCATGAATCAATGAGGTAATACATATAGCATACCTTATATTAGCCACTAGTGTTGTCATATTACTTGTATTACCATTGTAACAACAAATATTGACTTTCAATTACTATATTTTTATGAATTATCTAATCTATTCTACTAGCATTTCTAAATACTCTAGATAGTGCAATTCCCTACTAGACGAAATTCTCCACTTTTTAAGCCTTAAAACCAACCTAAAATTCAATAACATCTAGAAAACATGTTCTTAGGTGCACAACATTGATTAAAACCATTACAAACATTCAAATTTTGATAAATTGGATCATAACATACTTATCAATAAGTTTTTTGGTGTTAAAAATGCGCTTGAAAAAATCTCATGCGTTTAGTGTTCCTACATTAACAAGTAGTTCACATCTAACTTCAATTTTTCTTGGTAAATAATAATTGAAAATAAAAAACAAAATGAAAGTCCAAGCGTTGCAATAACTAATCACTAGTCTGCAGAGTGCACCTTTCAATTTCATCTGAGACACCAGCTCATAGAAAGATCATACATATATTCAAGACAGAAGTAAAACCCCAAAACCAGAAACAATTCCACTTAATTATTTAATTATTTCTGAATAAAGTGTAATGTCCACCACAGATTCACAATGGTCCATAGAATGACAGACGTAGACAATACCTAAAGAATGCAGCCACCGAAATATCCAAGCTTTTGACAACAACAGAAGCATTCATCTCGCCACATATTGAAATAACACAAGACGTAGTGTGAAACAAGCATTCAGGAGAATCATGGAAAAAAAGAATGGAGGGATAGTATCTATGCATTTCATATCAAGCCAATGCGCTCAAAGATTAAATAAAAACTTACTACCAAATCAAAAAGAGACCTATACCTAGAACAAAACTGAAGCAATCACAATCACATACTCAAACGACAGATTTCAGGTCAAAATTACAACATCCAAGTACAAATCAAATCAAAGTAACATAACAAATCATTACCGCTTTGCGGAGTTTCTTGATCAAGGCCATGGGCTTCCTCTTCAGACCTCTCTGAAACCTAAATTATCCAAACACAAAAAATAAAAAATAAAAAATGAATCAAAGCAACTACCAATGCAACAAAAAATATATATATATAACACAAAACATACATACATACAAATGTAAATCACCTTCTGCGAGCTCGAGCGGTAAAGAGCTTAACAAGCTCATCTGTGGACATATCGAGCAAAGCGTCCAAATCGACGCCCCTGAAACTGAACTTCTTGAATGTCCTCTTCTTCGGTTGTCCTGTTGCTATCTCCATTTCAACATCCGCCTAACAAACACATGCACCAATACAACATAGAGTTATACGTATACAGACACGTGATACTCTTAACACAGATTCAGATCACACAGAACACAGATTCAGATCACAGATTCAGACCAAAACAAACACACAGAACACAGATTCAGATCTGTTGGTCCAACAAACACACAGATTAAGATTCGATCAAGGCAAGAGAGAGAGACAGAGATTGAGAGAGATAGAAGCTTACCCGTGAGTAGATCGGTGCGATGAGAGAGTGAGACGATCGGTGTGATGCGATTCAGACCAAAACAAACACACAGAACACAGATTCAGATCTGTTGGTCCAACAAACACACAGAACACAGATTCAGATTCGATCGAGGCAAGAGAGAGAGACAGAGATTGAGAGATAGAAGCTTACCCGTGAGTAGATCGGTGCGACGAGAGAGTGAGAGAGACGGTGATGAGATGAGATGAGACTGAGAGAGAGTGAGGTATAGACAGCAATTAGGGTTTTTTCTTTTGTTTGTCATAGATGAGGTGAGTGAGATGGTGAGAGATGGACGGTTAGATTTAAAAGTGGGGGAACAAAAAAATAAAAAAAAAAAGTAGGAATAATATTAGATTTAAAATAATTTTTATAGTTGGTGAATTCTTTTTTTTTATTTGGTAAAGTTAAAATTTATTTGTTTTATATTTATTTTAATGAATAAAAAATTATTATTATTTTTTTATTTGGTAAAAGTAGGAATAATATTTTCCATTAAAATAAAATTAATTTTTTGTGGTCAATGAAAAAGAGAGAAGATAGATGAGAGAAGAGATAAATGAATGAGAGACACAGAGAGAGAGAGAGAGAGAGTCAAATAGACAGAGAGAGAGAGAAGAGTGATGAATAAGAGAGAGAAAGAAAAGAGAGAGAAGAATATGAAAAAATGGGTGAAAAGATATAGACAAAGAGAGAGACAGAGAGAGAGAAAAAAAAAGAGCGAAAATAGATAAATAAGAGAGAGAGAGAGACAGAAAGAGATGAGCGAGAGAGCGAGAGAGAAAAAAATAAGAGAGAGAGAAGAGAGACAGAGAGAGAAGATATATGAAAGAGATAGAGAGAAGAGAGATGGACGAGAGACATAGAGAAAAAGAGAGAGATAGACAGACATAGAGAAAAAGAGAGAGAGATAGACAGATAGAGAAGACGACTTTTCTAAATTTTTGCTGATATTTCTTCACCATACGCTCCATCCTCACCTACCTAAGAGACGACGGGTGTCGGAGGGAAAGTCGGAGGGAGGGAAGAGAGGGTAGTCGAAGTTGAGAGAAGAAAGAGAGAACCAGAGGTTTCGCCATTTGTGAGAGAGACAGGTGGTTCGAATGGCATCAAGAGTGGGGAGAAATGAGAGGATGAAAATGAGGATGAGGTCCGGGAAGTCATTTAGGTTAGGAACGGTGGTGGAGTCACCGGTTGTCTCCGCCGTCGCCGTCTATCTCAAGAGAGGGGGGTAAGAACAGAGAGAGACAAAGTGGTCGCTAAAAGTGCATTTTCTTGTAGTGGAGAGCTCAGTAAATAGAGAAGCGATGAGGGAGAGAGTGAGTAATGTGAACACAATGGGGGAGAGAGACAAACAGACAGACAGACACATAGAGAGAAAGAGAGAGAAACAAAAGAGTGAGAGACAAACAAACAGACACAGAGAGAGAAAGAAAGAGAGAAAAGTGATAAGTGAGAGAGAGATAGAGAGAGAAAGAGATATAGAGAGAAAGAGATATAGAGAGACAGAGAGACAAAGAGAGAAAGAGATAGAGAGAGACATATAGAAAAATAGAGAAAAACAAGAGATGGGAGAGACATATAGAAAGAAAGCGAAAAGAGATGAACGAGAGAGAGAATAGAAAAATAGAGAGATAGAGAGAAGAGAGATGAGCAAGAGAAACAGAGAGAGAAAAAAGAGATGAGCGAGAGAGACAGAGAGAGAAAAGAGATGAGAGAGATAGAGAGAAGAGAGATGAGCGAGAGAGACATAGAAAGAAGACAAATGAGAGAGATAGAAAGAAGAAAGACGAACGAAAGACACACAGACAGACAGACAAACAGACAGAGAAAGAAGAGTGATGAGTGAAAGAGAGAAAGAGAAGAGTGGTGGTAGTTAAATGGCATTTGCAGTAGTGGTAAATGTGGTAGAGAAGATGGGTGGTGAGAAAGAGAGATGAGTGAGAGACGAATAGAGAAAAGAGATAGAGAGACAGAGAAAGAGACAGAATGATGAGCAAGAAAGAGACAAAGTGGTCGCTAAAAATGCATTTTCTTGTAGTGGATCGATAAATCGAAAGGGAGCTCAATAAATAAAGAAGACAGATAATTCAAAACTCTTTTCAAAACTTAATTCAAATCAATTTTTTAAATATTTTAAAAATATTTTAATTTTGTGAGAGACAGATAAAGAAGAGAGATAGAGAGAGAGAGACAGAGATAGAGTGATGAGCGAGAGAGAGAGAGATAGACAAAGTGGTTGCTAAAAGTGTATTTTCTTATAGTGGATCGATAAATCGAGAAGGAGCTCGATAAATAGAGAAGATGGGAGTAAGAGAGTGAACAAGGCGAACATAGTGAGGGAAAAATAGACAAATAGACAAGTAGACAGAGAGAGAGTGAGAGAAGAGTGATGAGTGAGAGAGAGACAGGAAGAGAGAGATAGACAGAAAAAGAGATAGAGAGAGAGAGATGGAGAGATAGAAAAAGAGAGAGAAACAAGAGATAAGCGAGAGATAGACAAAAAGAAAGAAATAGAGCGAAAAGAGATGAGCGAGAGAGAGACACAGAAAATTAAACTTTCTTGTTTTCCGTGTTATATTGTTTTTACTGAATTTTTTAAATATTTTAAGTATTTTTTAAAATTTTTAGACACACCTAACATAGATACACCTAAAAATTAAAAAAATTGTAAAAAAAATCTTTTAAAAATTCACTAAATACTAAAAATACAATAATTCAATACATTTTTTTGTATTTTTATGTATTTATTAATTTTTAAAAATATTTTTTCATAATTTTTTTATTTTGTAGATACATCTAAGTAAGGTACATCTAAAAAAAATATTTAAAATTTTAAAAATATTCACTAAAAAAAAACACGAAAGTCACTTTTTGCGACGGCAGAAAATGCCATCTCAAAAAAGCAGAGTATTTGCGACGGCATCATTTGCCGTCTCAAAAAAGCAGAGCATTTGCGACGGCACTATTTGCCGTCTCAAAAAATGAGAGTATTTGCGACGGTATTTAGTGCCGTCGCAAATACTCTGCTTTTTTGAGACGGCATTTTCTGCCGTCGCAAAAAGTGACTTTTTGAGACGGCAAGTGTGCCGTCGCAAATAGTTCCGTCTCATATACCCAGTTTTCTTGTAGTGATGTGTCATGGAAATTGCTTGGAAAGAATGGATTGATGGAAAGTCAAAAATTAGAGAAAGAGAAAGTGAACCGTCCATTGTGACATGGCTTGATTGGAGTAGATTCAAATTGCGTCTTCGGATAGATTTTGACGATTTTTCGATTCCTCTTTCAACCTCATTTAATAACATGGGTTGGAGTAGATTCAAATTGCGTGGGATAGATTTTGATGATTTTTTTTTTTTTAATTCCCTTTTCAACCTCATTTAATTCCATCATCCTCATCATCATCTTAGTTTTTTGAGTTCTTATTTCGAATGAATTATAATGAAAGATTGATTTTTAATTATCGTTTATTTGATTGAAAATGTTTAGTTGATGTGCACTAGTGATTTGTTATGGTAAAATTTTAATTTAGAAAATATTTTTTACTTTTAAATCTAAAATACATATATATATATATATATATATCTATATTATTATAAAATCAACAATCATGATAGTGTAATCAAAATCGGGTCACGCTATAACTATTTGTAATAATTTTTGACGCTAGTCTAATTGTTTCGCTCACGCACAATGTGCCAACACTCTGAATATACATATATATATATATATCTCAAATAAATTTATTTTTTGTTGATTAATGAAAAAATATTTTTAATTTTTCGTTTTACATCTTACTAAACGTCAAAAAATACAAAAGCAAATACAACTTAAGCATGAATTTGATCTTCACTCTCCCATGGTAAGGCTAAATTCTTGAATAAATGTGAGTGAAAATGGAAGATGGCCCCTAATTTTTAGAGATCAAGGTTTGTTTGAGCATTTCATAATGCTCTCCATGTGTATGATTTAATTGCTCAAAGACAACAATTTGTTCATTCTGACTTTTCATTGTATTGTGTATTAAATCATATTTTTGAAGTATACATTAATTGCTACTACATTTTGAGAAAACCATTTTTTATATTATTATTATTTTTTTCTATATTGAGATTGATTGTTTTGAGCTTTATGCAAAGTAAGTTACTACTATTATCATTATGATTATTATTATGGGAAACTTCACTTTATCTCCTGTGGTTTGGGCCAGATACATTTGAAAATCATCACGTAATATTTTCGTCCAAGATAACAGAATGTGAGAGCCATGCGCCTCTATAGAGAGTAAGTCAATTTTTAAGACGAAAATACCCTTTTTACATATTCAAATTTACCAAAGATGCCATTATTTTTCCCCTCCCTTTATTTTTATTGTTTCTCTCTCTACTCTTGCAATTAAATAATAGCACTTATATATATACATAGAAATTAAATAATTTTCATTAAAATCTATCTTAATGTCGATAGCAGCGCATCTCTTCACATATATGCATATATATATACACACACATTTTTTTATGATTGAAGTATGGGATTTGTAACCAAAATGAGTGCAGCAAATGTGTGTATATATATACAAACAGTGAGTTGGGAATTGTATATCTATACTAAGGATTGTAACTTTTCAATTTTTTTTTTTTTTTTGGGGGGGTCTATTTAGATCTTTGGTTCTCATAAGAATTGGGGGTTTTTGGTCTGTTTAGATCTCATATAAACAGTGAATTAGGATTTTTTATCTGTTTAGATATTTAATTGGGTAAACTTCACTTTACCTCCTATGGTTTTGGTTATTTACGGATTATCCCCCTGACATTTGAATATCACCATATAACCCCGCTGTGGTTGAAGGACTAAAACGCACACTATCTTCTGTTAACAGAAGTTGTAAATTGACAATTATACCCTCATCTTCATTTTGTTCTTCTTTCTCTCTCAATTTCAGAGGAAACCCAGTTCTCTCTCTCTCTCCCCATCTTCATCTTCTTCTTTTCTCTCTCTCCATCTTCATCAGCAACTTGTGACTCTAATCTTCTATTTTTTTTTTGTCAATAATAATCATCTTTGAATCAACATAGAAAACATGAAAGAAATCAAAAGCCTAATTTTTTATCCAAAAATAGATTTGAATAAATCAAGAATAGATAGCTCTGAAGTGGCTGGGGTTATAGATGAAGTTCTCCACTTTGTTGGAGATCGACATGCCATACAGGAGGAATTTCAATTCTCTTCAATAAAAATAAAAATAAAAATAAAAATATATTTAAAATGAGTTTGGATTTGTATATGTATATATATGGGAGGAATTTCAGTTTTCTTCAATTAAAAAAAAATTAAAATTAAAATGGGTTTGGATTTGTATATGTATACAAATATATATATATATATATATATGGAAGGAATTTCAGTTCTCTTCAATAAAAAAAAAAATAAAATGGGTTTGGATTTGTTTGTTTGTTCAAAGATGTGTTTGTTCAATTGATCAGAGATATGTTTGTTCATCCTGTGAGAGAGGATGGATATGGGTGGTGGTTTGAAGAGAGGAGAGGAGAGAGAGAGAGAGAGAGAGAGAGAGAGAGAGAGAGAGAGAGAAGAGATGAAGAAAAAGAAGGTTAAAAATAGAATGGCATCTTTTGTAAATTTGATGAGGTAGAAAGGGTATTTTCGTCATAAAAACGGACTCACTCTCTATAGAGGCGCGTGACTTTTACATTCTGTTATCTTAGACAGAAAAGCTAACTGTGCGTTTTAGTTCATCAACCACAGGGGGGTTATGTGGTGATTTCCGAATGTCAGGAGATAAGCCGCACCCAGCCCAAACCACAATGGGTAAAGTGAAGTTTGCCCTATTTAATTTTATGATAGTCGGTTTGATTTCTTTGTTCAATTTTTGTTTATGGTTGGTGGGTTTGATTACCTTTCTTCTTACTCCTAATTGTTTGTCTCCTTCTCTCCTTCATTGGCCATTGTTGCAAGTTCTATTAAAAGAGAGGATAAAGCTGAAAAGAAGAAGAAAAAGAAAGGTGTGGAGAGAGAACCAATAGAAAAATGAAAGATTTTTTTTTAAGACATAACACAGATATATATATATATATGGCAATCTTCGATTATATATATATATATATATATGTGTGTGTGTGTGTGTGTGTGTGTATCTGTGTATACACACATATATATGTATATTTGTGTAAAATATAATTTTGGTGATGTTTGATGATGAAGAAAGGTGTGGGTTTTGCCAGAAATTGAGGCGAAGTGAGGGACTGCCTGAGGAGAAGAAGAAGGGTGTGGGTTTTGTCAGAAATGGAGACTGCCGGTGTTTCTCAGCTCAGATTGGGAAACATTATAATAAAAAAATAATTAAAAAAAATAGAAGAAGAAGTTGAGGATATAACTGTCAATTTACATCTTCTGTTAACAAAAGTTAGTGTGTATTTCAATCCACAAACTATATGGTTATGTGGTGATTTCTAAATGTTAGGAATAATCAACACCCGACCTAAACTACAAGGGGGTAAAGTGAAATTGTCCCTTATTATTACTAGCATAGCACATGTATAAATAAATAATCAAAAATTAATTTTTAAAATTAAATAATATTCTAAAAAATTTATCTACAATATTTAGCAAAAATGATTTAGAATTAATTAAGTTTTATTCATTTTTTTATCACAGTTACATATAAGAGATTTTTTTTATATTATTATTCTTGTGTCATTAATTATGTGCTCTAAGTTCTTAATGAAAAAATATATGTCATAATTTAACTAGTAAAAATTAAAAAATAAATCACAAAAATTATATTTATGATAAAATATAAATACTTTTCGTCTTATGAGTTTCGTAAATTTGATTTATCATATGATAGTGGTAAATTATATTTGTCAATATAGTAATTCTTTTATGTTTTGTGAAGTCTAAAAATTATAATTTGCTTTATGTTATAAGATTTACGTAAAAATAAATTAGGATTCACTTGTGATATTAAATTTGGGCTTAACATTAGATTTACATCAACTTGTCATTCACCTAATTATTAAAATTTATCTTGTTCTGTTCCCAACTAATATGAATCATTTGACTTATCTATTTATTAAATTAGTAAATAAATATTTGTAAATAATTTTTTTATAATAAAAATAAGAAATATGGACTTATTTTATGCATACTTATTATAAAGTTTGAACTGTAGTTTTTTTTTAATAAAAAAAATTATATATTTATGTTTAAAACAATTAAATGAATAGTTATATATATTTATGTATAAAAAAAATTATTTAAGATAAAGCCACCCAACATTGTAGGTCATATTCTAGTTCTAATAAGTTTAAATTTTATATTTAAATTATATCATAGTTTATCAGTTCGTGACTGATATGAGTTAATTTGCGAGTTCTAATATTAGATTAAACACTAAAAAGTAACCAAGAAAATTTAGTTCAAGTCTTTTTTTTTTTTGCCAATAATTCTTGATTTAAGCCTAGTCCTTAGAAAATCATCTAGTTCATGTCCAATCCATGAATTAGTAGACCTACCTATTTATTTAATTTTTTATTAATAAATATATATTTTTTAAAAATTTATAACAAAAATAGGAAATATGTACATATTTGTTTGGTATATTTATTAACAATTTCAAAATTAATTAAGAAATTATGTACTTATTCTTAAAATGATAAATTACATTGGTAATTCCTATATTTTAACTCTTGTGTTAATTTTGTCATTGCAATTTTAATTTGCTCAATTTTGACCATAAATTTATAATTTTGTCTCAATTTGGTCCAATTGTTATAATTGCTAGTTTTTTTTTTTATTATTTTAGTTAAAATACACACATGAATAGCATCTATTATACTTTTATAGATAAAATTACAAATTTGTTTAATTTTATAAGTTAATCTCAACTAGCTCAATAACTATTTTCTTTTAAAAATCTTAACTGACATTATTAATTGGACCAAATTAATACAAAATTTAAAATTAGGGGTAAGAGTCAAACTAATTGAAATTACAGATACCAAATTGACACAAGAGACAAAATGTGGGGACTATCGATATAATTTACCTTTCTTAAAATATATCTAATATTGATTGTATCAATATTATGACATATTTATATCTGAAAAACTATTTAAGATCAGATCAGGCTAGAAACTGAATACAAAATTAATGGCTTATTAAAAATATTTAATAATTATAAATTTAAATTTGATCAATTTTCCATTTCAATTTTTTCATAGAATTAAGTTGTTTGATAATTTTAATTTATAGTTCCAATTTTTCCTTGTATTTTTTAAAAATATTTTAAAATTATATATAATTATAATTTCTTTTGAAATTTTCTTTTCAATCTCAAATTACTTTTAACTAATATATCACTTGTGCTATGCATGAGATAAAATAATATATTATTTAATAAAAATATGATAATTATATTTAATTTTTTATATTTTATAAAATAAAAATTAAATAAAAACTAGCCAATCGGGATATGCATAATTATATATAATAACATATTTAATAAAATTATGCATAGTTATATTATTTCAATCTTGAATCACCCGTGCTATGCATAATTTAATAATATATTATTTTATCCCGTACTATGCACGAGATATGCATAGTTATATTATTTCAATCTCAAATTAGTTATAACGAGTGATATGCATAGCATGGGTGATACGTTAATAATTATAAATTAATTTTTTGAACATTGTAAAAGGTAAATAAAGAAATATACTATCAATAATAATAATAACAAATATATTTTTATTTATTATGTGGCATCTCACCACTGCATTGATAATAGACATTAATAATAAAATTCATTACGATAATACAACAATAATATATCAAATGATAGTAACATGTGATCACAATAATTTTTAATAATTATACAAAAATATCCAAAATTATATATAAAAAAACAATATATGATCCATATTCAATTTTTATATGGTAAAATCCACACTTAAATCAATTCATTACCCAAACTATCTACTATTCTTTTGGCATTCACATTTTCAAAATCCACCAAACAATGTTCTGGCCAAACTCATCATAACCCTTATTGTTGCCATGTTCACCATCTCTGCTAACCATTATGCAATTCCGGTCTAGTTTTTTATTTTTGTAAATAAAAAAAGACAATGTTGTGGAAATAAAAATATACCGTTAGAGTTTTAAAGAGTTAAAAATGAAAAATAAAAAAAATGCGTGATTTTAGGTTTTCTTGTTCCATGTATGGGTGTTAAATTATTATTATTTTTTTAAATATCCATAAATTATGGAATAGTGTTCATTATTTAAAATTTTATTTATTAATGGGCAAGTCAATTAAATTTTTTTTAATTTTTTACAAATAAAAAACTTGAAAATTTTGTTTAAGAAATTTTAAAAATGGCCAAATCATAAAGAACAATATAAGACGCCTTATTCTATGATTAAAAAAAAAAACTCATAACTATATTATCAATTCACATATATCAAAAGAAATAATAACAACAATATCAAAATACACAAACATTCACAAAAAAAAAAAAAAAAAAAAAACTACAAATCAACTCCCAAAACAAATATAGTTAATAGATATATATTTATTATCAATTTAGCTGAAAAAAATACATTAGAAAAAAAAGGTCATATAGAGAAAAAAAAAATCACATGAAAATATAAATTTACAAAAAAAAAAAAAAAAAATCACAAACAAACAAACTTGAAATAAGTTTGGACTATTGGCAGAGAAAGAGAATAACCATTGCATCATTACATTTGGGAGGAAGGTGAGAGTGGGATGAAGGTGACTTACCATATTATTTTAAATTTTGAAATTCAAAATCATAGATAATTAGTGTGTTTATTTTTTTTTATTTGAATTGTTTTGATCAATGCTGTTTTTGGAAAGAGTGAGGGTAACCTATCATATTGTTTTGAATTTTAAAATTCAAAATTGTAGATAATTAGAACTTTTTTTGTTTTTGAATTTTTGACTTAAGGAACTAACCAATAGATTTTTTTTTTAAATTAACAAATTAATAAAATTAATTTGGTAGTTTGGAACTTCCACAATCATTGTTCTTAAAAAAACCATTTTCCTTATATATATATATATGGGTTTGGTTATGGCGTGCAACTTACACCTTACACCTTATACCTTACACTTACACCTTACACTTACACCTTTTGTAAAAAATTAAACCTTACACTTACACATTTTTTGAGGTTGCACACCATATGCAACTCACTTACACCTTACACCTTACACTTACACCTTATACTTATACTTACACCTTACACTTACACTTTTTGTGTAAGTGGCACATGGTGTGCACTTGCACACTTAAGAAAACTCCTATATATATATATATAGATTGGATCTCCTATTCCTTAAGGCCCCGTTTGTTTTGGAGTGTAAATGATGGAATTAGGATAGAGGTGAAGCTAATTAGTGTTGTATTTGTTTGTAGAATTAGAAAAGGGATTAGGATGAAGGAGGGGATTAAGATGGAGGTTGGAAAGGAGATTGGGATGGAAGAGGTGGAGATAATATTAAAAAAATAGTGAGGGGATTAGAATTTTTATTTTATTTTTTACATATTGGAAATTTTTTTTTGAACATTAATGTTTAACTTTTTGTATTTTTTATTTGTTTTATTATTTTATATAAAAATAATTTAACAATTCTTACACTAACAACTATCATCAAAATAAATATAATTTTATTCAATCCCCTAACTAACAATCTCCCCACTATAAAACTCCCCAATTCTACCTCCGCAACTGAGGAGCATCTCCAATGCACTAGGCATATAATACTTGTTAGTTAAAATGCCTAGTGTGATTCACTTTTTTTAATTCCAATGCACTAGGCATATGATTAGGCATTTTGGCTCAACTCATATTCACTAGTTACATATAGCTAGCCTTTAACGGTAGGCAAAATGTATTCAATCATTAGGATCATTTCCCTCCATCTTTGTTGTTGACATGGCATTCTATAAAATTAATAGTATTTGGATAAATAGGTAAAATAAAGAGCATGGTTGGAGTAAAAACATAAAACAGTTGATAGGAAAAATAAAATATATACTTTATAGTAATATTTAGATAGGTAAAATGCCTATTACCATTGGAGATGTTACAATTCAACCTTGACTTTCACATTATATGATTTTGACGTAAGGCAATCATTTAAGTTTCCAATCAATTTTGGCAGTAAGAGAATGCTATAAATATCTTAAAAGTAAAAATATATATGAAGAAAAACAAAATTAAACCATATTAGGTGGGGTCAAAGTAAAAAACTTAAAAATCTTAATTAAGAAGAGAGAGAGCTCTTTACTTAGGCAATACGTTTAATGAAAAGTCGTATAAAATTTAGTTTGTAAAAAAAAAAAAAAAAAAAAAAAAAAAAAAAAAAAAAAAAAAAAAAGATTACAGAGTGATTTGAAGTGATATGTTTAGATATAATAAAAATCATATCAATAATTCAAAAAATGGTGCCAAACCTTGTAAACTGCTTTTTTTTTTTTTTTAAATTATTGTTGTTAGCCCATCAGCAAAAATCATAGAGGGACTCTATTTGCATTTTAAAAATTAAATGTCTTATTCAATACATTTAGTTTTTTAATACTCTCTATTAAATTATTTAATATTATAATTTGTTTTTAATACATCTTTTGTTTTTTCACAATTACCTTATAACTCCGTTTGGGAAGATAGTTTTGAGGCTTTTTTTTGGCTAAAATGACAATAAAAAACAAAATAAGCTTTTTAGCTTACTAAGACAAAATATCACATCAAACCCATAATTATTATATTCTTTCTCTCATAAAAAAGTCAAAAAAGCCTAAAACCGTTTCCAAATTAGGCTTTTTAATCCTAAGTTAAAATAGTCAAAAAAAATTAAAAAATTAAAAAATCAACTCACTTTCCAAACGACACCTACGTGATTTGATGTGATACAATCATTTAAGTGAGACCAATTAATTTTGATAGTAAGAGAATGTTATAAATATCTTTAAGGATTTATTACAATTTTTTATTCTTAAATTATTGATTAAATTTATTAAAATTTTACAGTATATAAATTAAAACTTATTTAATTTTTAAAATATGTAATTCAAATTTATTATAAAAATAAAATATAACCTCATGAGTATTATTAGTTACAAAATTCTACCTAGGTAAAATTTTATTTCAAAAAAATGCTAAATTTTTATTATATATTTGTAAAGTCGGCGTCAATTCTTCTAATGAATTTCTTTTATAAAGGTAAGGATAATTATTTATAGTATTTTTTTTATTTATCTTTTACAATGATTACTTGTTTGTCTTTATTTAGCCTCCGTTTGGGAAGTGGGTTGGCTTTTTGGCTTTTTGGCTATTTTAGCCTGGGGCTAAAAAGCCTGGTTTGGGAAGGGCTTTTTGGCTTTTTTGGCTTTTTGGCTTTTTGGTGAGGTGTCATCTTGTTAAATGACGAAATTGCCCTTCTCTATTTTTTTTTTAATTTTTTTATTTGGGTTTGGATTTGGCAGATTTTCGGGTTTTTTTTTTTTTTTTTTTTCCAATTTTGGCTTTTTGTTGGGAATAAAATTTTTTTGTTTTTTTTTTGTGCTTTTTTTTTTTCAATTTTTTATTTTTGTTTAAATTTATTTATTTATTTATTTATTTTTGGATTTGGCATATTTTGGTTTTTTTTTTTTCAAATTTTTTTATGTTATCTTTTGATTTCGCGTATTTTGGTATTTTTTTTTTATTTTTGGGGGTTTGGATTTGGCTTTTTTCTTGTGTTTATTTATTTATTTTTTTTTATATTGGGTGTCGATCTGCCGACTTTTTAAATATGTCTTTTTTTTTTTTTATTGGTATACAATTACTTTTTTTTAATATATTTATGTGTTTCATTTATTTCTAATTTACGTCGCACATGACAATTTGTGTATTAGTTTTCTTTTTCATTTGAATTTATTTGTTTCACCTTTTTTTGTTTTTCCGAAAGCAAAATTCGTATGGATTGTTGGTTTTTAAAGTTATGCACGTCAGCAACTGCAAGGGGTTACATTCCCGTGGCAACTCATACATATTATACATGATAATATATTTGAATACAGTCTGTTCCACGTGTGTCATTACGGGACAACCATACGAAAATTATTTCGACTACTATATATTTCCTAACATTCCGTTATTACGCATGTAACATAATTTGTCACGTATGTGAAGGCGGACCAATGCCATATGGGGGTCCTCATCTCCAACCATTAAACCATCCTCGTCATGTTCAACTTCTGGTATGGCAGTTACTATTGTCATAGCCTCTTCCTCGTCACAGATTGGCTGAACAGTTGTTGGGTTACCTGTGTTTCGCCGTATGTCATTATGTAATGCCATTGACGCACCTACTAACTGAACTTGCACATTTGCAAAGTCATACCGAGACATGTCTCGAATAAACCCCCATCGATTTTTCCAGGTACCGAAAGTGCGTTCCACCACACTGCGTAAGGACGAGTGCACTTTGTTAAATAATTCCCTTGACGTGTTTGCCATCGCGTTTCGTGCAATACGCCGGAATTCTTGTTGGTGGTAACGGTGGCCTTTGAATGGTGCTAAGTAACCAATCCGGTTTGCATAGCCAGAATCGACAAGATAATATTTGCCTGCAGATATGACGACAATGTATGCTACCAAAACGAACATTCTGCGTCATTTTCATATAACGATTTGTCAGGAAAAAAGGATTTGTTAACAAACCTAATAACATGACCATGTGTTACCTTCGTCAGGATGTGGGAAGGGGACATTGTCATTTGTTAGTATCTCGTTGAATATGCGACTATCATGCATACTTCCTTCCCATCCGCAAGAAATGAATATGAAACACATGTCGAAATCGACAGCGGCCATTATATTTTGCGTGTGACAGTATTTCCTCCCGAAATATGTTGCCGCATCTGGCCCCGTAACCCATGCACTGACATGTGTTCCGTCTATTGCGCCAATGCAGTCCTGCAACCATGGATAAATTGTTAATAACAAGTGTTTCCTTCTTGCCAAGCGTCAAGTGCAGTTAATAACACAAACAAAATATATTTTCTTGGTTTATATGTCAATCAGGTATTTCCGTCTAGAAGTACCTTGAACGGTAGGTATTTCCGTCTAGACCGCACGTATGGATGTATACGATGCTGACTATATGTGGGCCGGCAATGAACAACTGTGAACTCTTTCATGGAAGTTAATACGTTATGCACGTGCCTCGACATAGTCTCCTCGGAATGTTGGAACCATTCTTGGATTTCCCGATTTTGCTTCCCTTTCAACACATGAATAAACATCGCAACGCTTTCTTCAACAGCTAAGCCATGTGGACGTTGCGGGACTTGTAACCCAAAATCATTTACTAATGTCTCACACAATGCGGCAAAAACTTCCTTCGGCATGCAAACATTTTCCTCAAATCGACCCATATGCCCCGCATATAGTTCGCATATCCATGCATTCCCGGTTAGTATAGAAGTGCGACACGGCGTTTTATTCATGTGTTTCTCGTACCATTCTGTCGCCCACTGACATGCTTGTAGGAATGTGCAATTCTGTTCTTGTTGCACCTGGACCGCCATTTGATTAAGCATTTCCGTTATGTCATCATGGTTGCTTCCATCCCAGGGATTCATCGCGTCTTCGTGTCGAAGAAACCTACAAAAGTGGCAGCCTTTCATTCAGTTGGCACGTGAATCATTGACTTAAATTATTTTCAAGTTTGCAATTAAAAAATTCCGAGAATGTTTTTAATCAAAGCAATGCCGTCACAAATGTCATATGGAACGCATGCTCATATGAATTGCACAAAAAATGAAGATGTTCAACTTATGCTTTACAGGGGGGTCATGGTGGTGACAACCACAAACGTAGCCAGCAAACTACACTAAAGTTTGAACTTCAGACATATAGGCATTCACAAGCGTGCAAGTAAAACGTAATTCCCTGTCTCAAACGTCGGCACACAAAATATTAAAACACAAACATCCCATTCATTTCCCAAAAACGAAGCACAACCATGCTTCCGGTCCGTCAACCCATACACTTACCTAAAACCTGTTGCTGCCCGTAGCTAGCAAGAAAAAAACAAAAACGACATAATGAAAACATTCACACAGCACCATCCTGTTTTAGTACATTGCCAACAATACCATAAGTCTACATTTTAAAAAGGAAGACAAGGAGATGTTTCTTAAACACTCGTAACACCGCTACATCACATCCGGCGACCCCCAAACAGGTTTGCAAAAGGCGCCGACGCAGTACACTGGAGCTGTTTCTGTGTAAGCCATCCAATGATGTGGTCGTCATCAGGCTGGCACATCATGATCTCCCAGTTATCAGCGTTATCCATAAGTGTGGAGGCGAAGTGGAATAATGGCGTACCAATCATGGATGGAATACTGCTCAGCTTATGCATGCACTCGGAAATAGTGTACAGCGATTCGTTGCCTGTGAGGTGCCTCACCGTGACCTGCTGATTCTTCGAACGAACCACATCTGTCATTCTGTCCATGCTTTCCGCAATAGCGGACGCACCACTTGTTGCCTTCTTCGACTTTGAAACACTTGTTGACGGCGTCTTTCTCCTTTTTGGCTTCTCAATCGGAACATGCTCGAGTGAAGAATCGGAATCCACGTCGTGTACTCCTGCGGGTATCGGATCAGCAAATGGCTGCGCTCCCAAACTACGCACTGAATCAGATGAGGCCGCATCAGCTTCAGGGACGATCTCTCCCGGGGTCCAATGGTGCTTCCCAGTAGCTGATGCCCCCATGAAAACCGTCTCCATCAAGTCACGGTGTTCCAAAGTTTTTTTCCTAAACTTCGCACACACCTTGTTGATCTGCAGAAATGTAGATGTACAAAAGAGGCAGACGTTATATTTCATATAAATAAATTGCAGTTCATTTAAATGAAGAACTAAAAAATGTACTTGTAAATGACAGATATGAAACTTGTTTGTACATGTACTTACTGATTCCATCTTGTCCCACCACTCGTCAGGTGCCTGAAACAAACCGGTGTCATAGTCAAAGCCTATCCCCGACACTCCCTTACTTGAATCCATCAACTTTGTCCACGCCTGCCACTCTTTTTTCAAGCTCGTGTACTTATTCTTCAACTGTTTTAGTCCATGTTTTTTTCCAGTTTTTCTCTCAAATTTCCTTGACAACGACTTGTACCCTGCCTGACTGAGGACTAAGAATGGGCGATTTCCTTTACTAATCTCATTTGCGATCAACTGGAGGAAAACTCGGACTGAGTTACTGTCCCATGAGGCCTTGTGGCTGAACTGATTTTGTGTCTCTTCAAGGCTGCTTGACTTGTCACTGACAATGCCTTTGCTTTTCAAGTGGTTACGCGGCGAAGTACGTGTGGAAGCCATTACTAATGTACGGTTACAAACGATTACCATCACAAATTTGGTTGGTACATACACACGCATAAGCCAATGACACATTATTAACAACAAACACACATGAATGATGCTAAAGTTAAATTTGCATATACCCATTGGAAATTAGTAACGAACGTAAACAGGTTCCATGGAAGTTAGTAGTGGCCACAAAAAATTTGATAGTTAGTATTACGGCTCCCATATGCGAGAACATACTACCAACATACTACGAACGTACTAACTACATACTAACAACATACTAACAACATACTAACGTCTTCGTACATAGTAACAACATAATGACAACATACTAACGTCTTTGTACATACCCCCAAACATGGTACCGGTGCTTACATACGGCACACCAAAATGACAACCACAATGCAGAGCACATACACAATGGCCTTAAGGACACGCAAGGATTGTTGAATGTCTATGACATCAGCCCTCAAGTGCATGGCAATTTCATCTCCGGGAGACGCATAGCCTTGATTCTCTCGCCTTGGTTCTTCACACCAACCAATCCAACTGACACAGGGCTGATGAGTGGAAATTATGGAACTATTAGTTTCAACGGTTGGTCATGTTCATACAGTTATGATCGGTAAAGATTGGGTCACTCACCACAGGGCGGGGACAGACAAAGTAGGGACGCCCTGGATTTTTGGTGGACCTGGAAATCTTAACAATATAGGGGCCATGTCCACAGGCACACATTCGACGTGGCCATGTACTGGAAGTTGCACTAGAGGTAAATGAAGCCATGCTATGTTTGACAAACATTCGAATGTAACAATGAATCATAGCAGTAATTAGTTTATGATATCCATATTTCAGGTTCAACATGAACTGACTACGCTGATGCACAAGTTTCATAGGATGGGTTTACAAACTCATTAGTTTATTCATTTTATGTTAAAGAAAAACAGCATACCAGTTATGGTTTCACTGTCAACATGTTTGTAAAATGAAAATTTTAAACTAAAATAATGACAAATCCCCACATGATATAAGCTGGATATTTTACTTCCTCACATTATCACCTTCAATTAAAATTATGCCAAAGGTCAAGCACTGAAATGTTTGTTTTACATTTTTGATAAATATGTCAATGAAAACAAAAAACAATTACTTTATGCCATATGCAATCGAGTGCTCCAATGGCAAGTTTACATTCATGAATCCACAATATAATAATAGTGTAGTTGAAGTTCCATACATTTTCTAATAACCGTTTGAAATGTCCAGTGTAATGAGAAGTGAAGTTGAATAACCAAAAAAAAAAAAAAATCTCATATATATGAATGAAGCCACATATGAATACAGATTTTTTTAAGAGCCATGGAGACATTCTCAATCAAAGGAAGTGGTGTGGACATCTGGGTTTATGAGAGGTTTGTAGGGCTGGAAAATTGATTCTATACTTGCGTATGTGTCCAACAATTGTCGGTCGGTTACATGAAGCTTGTTTTACCATCCTACTCAATCAAAGCCTTACCGAGCCATAATCTTAGTTAAACCACAAGGTAATATGCCTTTGTTTATTATCTCAAACCAATTTAATTTGTTCTCCCTCATCTCCCAATGTTACCTTAAATGTACATAATGTCACTCTTTCTCATCTCCTAAGCAACATGATTCTTGTGTTTTCCCATTCATTGATTACATGGCAGCCTATGTTGAAATGCTATATGATTGTTCAGTTCAAAGCAAGATGAGGACATGATGATGTGGAGACATTCTCATATTTATGACGACAAAAGCATAGGGTTTTACTCAGATTTAAGATTATTATGAATACATAAAATTAGATTTTAGATTTCAGCAAAAAAATTGATTACAAATTCGAAATTTCATAAACAAAAATCAGAAAACATCAGAAATTCAGAATTCATAATTCAGGAAAATCAGATTGCATTCACCATTCACAAATCAATAAACACTTTGATATGAACTTTTTTTTTTTGCTGTAATGAGAATTATAAGAAATCAAATTAAGAATTTATGAACTCAAATTTGTTTGTAAATTCAGATTTCTTTAAGACAGACATTCTGAGATTTATGAAGATAAACATAGGGCAAATTCAGATTTCAGATTATTATGAATACATATATTTAGAAATTCCAGCAAAAAAAATGAATGGGACAAAATAAATACATTATCAATACATTATCAACACATAGAGTTCAGATATTTATGAAGACATTATTATCAATAATTCCAGATTTGAGTTCAATACATTATTATCAATACATGATCAACACATAGAGTTCAGATTTCAGCCAACAAAATGCGATTACAAATTCCAGATTTGAGGAAAAAATCAAAACAAATCAGAAATTCAGATTTCAGATTTCATATTTTGGAAAAATCAGATTTCATTTTCAGCATTCAAAAATCAATGAACACTTTGATATGAATTTTGTTATTTTTTAATGATAATTAAAAGAAATCAAATAAACAACTTATACAAAACTGATATTTGTTATGGAGACACATGGAGACATTTGCAAATTAATGAAGAGAAAAATTCAGAATTTGTGTAAATTCAGAATTGTTGAAGACACATGGACACATTTGGAAATTAATGAAGAGAAAAATTTTGATTTCATATTTCAGCAAAAATCAGAAATTCAGATTTCATATTTCACAAAAATCTGATATGAGCATTCAGATTTCAGCTTAGGCAGAACAATCAGATTTATGAAGATAGAAATTTAGATTTCAGAATCTCGAAAAAATCTGATTAGAAAGTCCAGATTTAAGGAAAAATTAGCAGAAACTAAGCAGAAAATCTGATTTCAGAACCGTTTTTTTTTCATAAATACAGATGTCATCTGTGAAGAACACCTCAAAAAATTGTCAAAGAAATATGTGTTTTCCACCACAAATCAGCCGTGATGACTAGTTTCCATGACTGAGCGTCCATCGGAGTGAGGTTTTGCAGTGAGTGCGAGAGATATGACACTGGGTTTCCCATTTTTGCAAACCGAAATGAACAAAATGTAACCCAAAGAATTAGAGGGAAATTTTGCAGCAGCAACAACAATGTTTCAAAGATAAACTTTCCAGATCGGCTTCGAGGATAAGCTATTATGCGAACAAACCCCCAAAAAAACCAAAAAAAAAAAGAAGGTAAAACCAACCATTACCTGAAAATCGATCGTGTTTGAGAGACTGAGGATGAGGGTCGCCGCTGATATGAACTCCGGTGGTGTTGGCCTGTCAGAGGTATGGCTGTGGTTCTTCCCCGAGCAACGCTGTTTAGGTCGCCTCCTTCGACGAGCGGCTGTGGATGACCTAACTACTGCGAAGTGTGTGTGGGGGGAGGGGTTACAGGCTGTGGATTTGTCAACACAGTGCCAAGGGTAGTTTAGTACTTTCAACTCGGCTTGTAGGTAAGTCATGCCCGTGAACTCATTTTGTCGTGTAATGGCTAATTTAGCCTATTTTGGACTGTTGTGGCTATTTTAGCCCAAGTTGAAGTTGCCAAACGGAGGCTTAATATTATATGCTGAATTTCATTTATAATTTTTAATTGATTGTTTTAAAGTTTCTTCATAAGTTATTCTTATAACTTAATTAATGTATTATTTTGGTCTATTATTATTTGTTGCAAATTGTTATTATTTAAATTATCTAATTCTATTTTTAGTGTATCTAATACTCTTATAATTTTATTAGTAAGACTAATTTAAATATATAGTGAAATAAAGCATTTTGTAAAAACAAAATAAATATTTATTTTGTAGAAAATCTTAACTAGGTATGGTCTTTTTCTAGTTTATAATACTTACAGATATATATTTTATTTTTATAATCATTTCAGAAACAAAATAGATTTGAATTACATAATTTAGAGACTTCAGGGTTGGTTTGGCAAGTGTAAAAAAAGTTAAAAAGTCAAAAAGTTACAAAAAAAATTAAAAAGTTATCACTATTCATAAAAAAAACTATAAAAAAGTTAATATACAAATATTAAATACAAATCAACTTTATGTTAAATTAATAAACTGAGCCAGCTTAAGTGAAAGGAAAGAAAAAAAAAAAATTGCATGTGTACATTCACTAAGTTGAATGGTAAAGTTGAACCCGTGGGGGTCGACCATGGGTCCCGTTTTGATAATTCGAACCGTTCAAGATATAGAACTCGTCTAGTACTATATGCTTATAAAACATCACGCCTATCGGATATCACTAACTATGTGATCAAATCAGTTTTGTATAAAAATTGGATGGTGTTATAGTTAACAGTTGACAAAAAAAATTAACACGATCAAATCGCTATTAATATCCAATCAACATGTTTTTTAATAAATATATAGTACTCGACGAGTTCTACACATTGAACTAGGGGTGAGCAGCGGATATACCGATCAGCCAAAACCGACCGACCCGAACCGATCTGCCGCATTTTGGACGGATGCGTGATGACGAGCGGACGGTTGCGGATTGATTTTCTCCAATCCGTCAATATGGCGGATGGATGGCGGATTTGAGGTTCCTTTGGTCGTAACCGAACTGCCACACCGCGAGCACCCTTAGTAATTTATAAGATTTTGTGTTTTCAATTTGTTTAAATATTTTGTTTGTGTTTTCAATTGAAAAAGAATTCAAATATTCTGTTGAAAAAAAGTTTTCAACTTGAACATATTTTTTGAATTGAAAAAAATAAACGTATTATTTATCTATATTTTTTAATTTTTAAATCTAACTTTAAAAGTAATAAATAGAAAATATAACATATGCTGGTTGGTTTTTGTTTTCAAAAACATATATAAATGTAACAATACAGAGACATACAATCTTTACTATTGTTCTGTTCATGGTTTTGGTGGTTTGAATTGTTTTTATATTTTAAGAACCACAGATTGTAATATTTTATGTGGATGATGCATGCTGTAATTGTAATATGTGGATGAGGCATGCAGTGATTGTGATATTCTAAAGTTTCAAACTTTCTTTCTTTGGATGATATATACAGTAATTGTAATACTTTTTTAAATCATTGACTGTAATACTTTCTCTTTTTTTTTTTTGTGGAAGTGCACAAATTGAACTATGTTGAAAATTTATAAAATTTCAAACCGCCAACCCGATTCGCATCCATTCGCCAAACCGCTAATCCGCTCAATCCGCATTCGCCGGATTGGCGGACGGATGCGGATTGATTTTCTCCAATCCGCCAATCTGGCAGATGGATGGCGGATTGGAGGTTTCGTGGCCGTAACCAACCCGCGCGCACCCCTACATTGAACAGTTCTGATTAGAAAAACGGGACCCGTGGTGGGCCCTTACAGGCCGAACAACACCGTCCAATCAAAGCCCAAAAAGGAGGCTATCTTTTCCCATGTATTCACTAAGCCGGCTGACTGCCAATCCGTACGGCGTACTACACTATCTTCTCCTACATACTTCTTTGTACAATTTTTTAATACACATTTTTTTATAAAAAGTCAAAAAGTTAACCCAAACATTCATATTTTTTTTCTCAACTTTTTAGCCAAAAAAAACAAAAAATGCACTTATTTAGGACATCCCAAACGACCCCTTAATAAATTTAATCGACAGTTTAGGAATTACATAGATTTGATTTATATACTTTAGGGATAAAGTAAACTTAATCGATAGTTCAAAAACTAAGTAGATAATTTGATGATAGTTTAAAGGTAGAAAGTGTAATAAACCCTATCTTAAAAGTAAAAATATAAATGAAAAAAAATTACATTTTTAATTTAGTCAATATTGGATGGAGGGTCAAAGTAGAAGAATTAGAAATCTTAACAATGAAGACAGAGAACTTTTTATACTATGTTTGGTTGGGAGATTTGAAAAAGGATTTAGAAAAGAAAATGAAAAAGCAATGTAAATTGTGAATAAAATATATGTATATTTCACATAGTTTTACACAACTTTTTTCTTTCTCTTTCTAAATTTCTTCCGAAATTTTCCAATTAAATACAATATTAGGCTATACGTTTTACGAAAACTCGTATAAAATTTAATAATTTATATGAAAGGATAAAGATTGAAGAGTGGTTTTTTTTTTTAATTTAAAAAAAAGTAATTTTAAACTGATTTGTTGTATGATTGACATTTTAATGTTTAGATATAATAAAAATAAAAATCATATCAAAAATTCAAATTAAGGCTATGTTTGGCATAAACTTTTTATGTTAAAATAGTTACAAAAAGATAAAATAGTTTAAAAAGTCAATAAAACAAATGACACATCCAAATCATAATCATTTTATTTTTTCCTCTTACAAAAGTGAAAAAAGTTAAAAAGTCAATCTGAAAAGAAATTTTTTAGCTCCAAGTTAAAATAGTTAAAAAATTAAAAATTCAATTCACATCCAAAACGAACGCTAAGAATCAATATCAAGTTGGACCGAGTTGCAAAATGATGCCCAAGCTTGTACACTCCCCCCCCCTCATATTATCAAAAACCTTGGGAGATTTTATTTGCACCTAAAAAATTATTAAGTACATCTAATTTTTCAATACACATAGATTTGATTTATATACTTTAGGGACAAAGTAAACTTAATTGATAGTTCAAAAACTAAGTAGATAATTTGATGATAGTTTAAAGGTAGAAAGTGTAATAAACCCTATCTTAAAATTAAAAATATAAATGAAAAAAAATTACATCTTTAATTTAGTCAATATTGGATGGAGGGTCAAAGTAGAAGAATTAGAAATCTTAACAATGAAGATAGAGAACTTTTTATACTATGTTTGGTTGAGAGATTTGAAAAATGATTTGGAAAAGAAAATGAAAAAAGAATGTGAAATGTGAATAAAATATATGTATATTTCACATAGTTTTACACAATTTTTTTCTTTCTCTTTCTAAATTTCTTCCTAAATTTCCAAACCAAATACAATATTAGGCTATACGTTTTATGAAAACTCGTATAAAATTTAATAATTTATATGAAAGGATAAAGATTGAAGAGTGGCTTTTTTTTTAAAAAAAAAAGTAATTTTAAATTGATTTGTTGTGTGATTGAGATTTAATGTTTAGATATAATAAAAATAAAAATCATATCAAAAATTCAAATTAAGGCTATGTTTGGCATAAATTTTTTATGTTAAAATAGATACAAAAAGATAAAATAGACTAAAAAGCCAAAAAAACAAATGACACATCCAAATCATAATCATTTTATTTTTTCCTCTTACAAAAGTGAAAAAAGTCAAAAAGTCAATCTCAAACGAAATTTTTTAGCTCCAAGTTAAAATAGTTAAAAAATTAAAAAGTCAATTCGCATCCAAAACGAACGTTAAGAATCAATATCAAGCTGGGCCGAGTTGCAAAATGATGCCCAAGCTTATTAAGTACATCTAATTTTTCAATACACTCTATTAAATTATTTAAGATTATAATTTAGTTTCAATACACCCTATATTTTTTTCTTAAATTATCCTTCAAGGTACATTCAAATAATAAACAAATCAAAAATATTAAATTACACTATAAAAAATCCTTCGACATTTGAATAAAACTTGGGAAGGATTTTCTGATGATGATTGTTATATGCTTTTGTTTCAACGATTCGACACACCTCATGTATTACAACTAGAAATTACATTGTTAGAGTCCTACAAATTTGTATAAGTTAGTGCAGGTGTTGATATTTATTTACGATCTTTTATAAGTTTCTCTTTTAGGTTTTCATCATGATTGCAACATATACTCATCTCACCTTACCATGGCATCCAAATAACTAATCAGAACCTTCATTAAAATCTTATTGATGTGCATGCTCATTGATGATGTTCTTGTGATGTGCTTGCTCATTGATGATGTTTTGAAGTAATCTCGGGATTAAGCAATTGATAAAGCGTATATCTAAATTTGTCATGTTTCTTGATATCAATTATATTCTTTGCGTGAATCTATTCTATGAGACTTATAATGACTTCTTCTTAATTACGTTCACAGTTTTGTTTCTTTTCTTGATGATTAGGGTAGTTTATAACTGAAAAATACATAAATTAATAATTATATTTTGATATTTATACTAATACTTACATCTTCTTTGATGGATTGCTTCAAAAAATACTTTTGATTATTATTCATATATATTGTTTGATTTTATTCAAACTTTCGTCTATTTACAAATAACAACATAATAAGAAATATATGATAATAGTGAATTTTGATAATAATTAAAACTTGAGAAAGAAGATGTAAATAGTTGAATATGAAGAATTATAAGTGATTTGGGTGTAACATGAGAATATATATATATATATATATTAAAATTTAATATATATTATCCTTATTAATAAATTTACATTAAAATATAATAAAAATTAAAATTTTAAAATTTTAATTGAACATACCAAATTATTATTTGGGTGCAAATAGATGCACTCAAAAACCTTAGCCAAGCTTTGCCTAACAAATTTGGCCCAAATATATTAATAGTGCTTAGCTCCACGGGGCATGGATTGAGGCTCAAAATTTTTCAAAAAAAAAAAAAAAATCATCTATTTATTTATTTGTTTATTTTTTGGCTGCTACCCTTGCAACTTGCAAGGGAGGCGAATGGATTGAGCCAGGCTTCAAATCCAAGTCTCATTCAGGTCGAGTTGTCTGCTTGAGGTGAGGCAGGGGCAGAAGTAATGGCCGGCTGACATAGGGGTTTTTGGAAACAAAATAAAAAGCTAACTTTTTAAAGGTTGGTTTGAGAAGTGGGTTGACTTTTTAATTTTTTGATTTTTTTAGTCTGGGATAAAAAGTTTAGTTTGGATTTTTTTTTTTTGATTTTTTGACTTTTTTTTATGAGAGAAGAGTGTAATGATTATAGATTGGATGTGATATTTTGTTTATTATGACTAAAATAGCCTATTTTATCTTTTATGACTAAAATAACAAAAAAAAACCCACAACATATCTTTCCAAACGGAGTTTTTATTCATTTTGAGTCACATTACTTTTCATATTTTTTATTCATAGAAACACAAAATTGATTAAAAAAATTAAAAACAATTAATTTTTTACCAACTTCTCAAAACACTCCATAGACAAGCTAGAAAAGCCACGAGGACTTTAATTCGAATTATGATAATTGATAGAGAAATACTATTTATTAACGCGGGCTTTATTTAATTCAGTCTATTTATATTTGTACAATAAATAGTAAAATTAGACATCTATAAACATTAACAAGTAAATATAGCAATAATAAAATTAAATATCAATAAATAAATTTACCTACAATCGTTTTACCTAGTATAGAAAGGAAAAGCACATAGCCAAATTCATGTGGATTGTTTTGCTATTGTGATATAAACTAACTAAATAAACCAACTAATGGCTTAAATTAATTCACAATACTTAAAAGATTATTATTTTACTAATATAAGTAAAAACATATTTTTTACAAACGTATCTGTATAGAGGCACCCGTATTCTGTATATGTATCTGCAGCCGTGTTTCCTAGTTCGCACCGGAAGACTTGACGGTAGAAGCTACATTCCCTAGTCCACAACCAGGGAACTTCTTCGGTCCAGCATTCTGGTTCCCCAAACATTGTAGATATGCAAATTCACAACAGCCGAAGCCTTGACCATTCATTGATGAATCTTCCCCACTTTTTCTTTCCGCCCCTGGTTGAAGGCAGTAGACCTGATTACATGGGCTTATCACAAAAGCACCGGGCATGTTTGGAGTAGCCAGGTTTTGATAAGGAAAAGATCCAATCTCCCCATCAATCCTCCCTCGGAAGTCCATAAGCAAACACTTGAGCCTTCCAATCTCAGCATCTCGATCTTGCAATGTCTTCACCAATTGCTGATTCTTAGCCCTCAATCCCACAACTTCATCCTCTAACGATGCAGTGCGAGCCTTCTTCTTCTCGCGGTACTTGCGAACTGCTTCACGATTACCCATTGGACATTTCTTTGATTTCTTTTCCGAGGACTCTACAATATCATCAGTGGAAACCAACTTATCTTGAGTTGCGGCAGGCAGAATTTTGGTGTGCACGTGATGACAAGTGTGTGTATGAGAGGAATCAGGGCCTGGTGGGTTGCAAGTGTGGGCATGAGTGCATGTTTCCTTCATAAATTCATCCAAATCACTAACTGTAAAGAAACAGCTTTGGAGTTCATCAATGTTTAGACTTGAAAACATCTCTTGGTTTGAATAATCAATCTCCCCATCGTCCATCGTGACGAAACAAAGAAACCAGAATCTAAAACAAGAGTGATAGGTTCAAAATTTTGACCTGTACCCAGATAACAATTTGCCTTGTTTTTCTTATGCTGTGTTTGGTTGAGGGATTTAGAGAGGGATTTGGAAAGAGAAATGGAAAAGGTAGGTGAAATGTGAATAAATCATGCCTATATTTCACATAGTTTCACATACCTTTTCCCTTTTCCTTTCCAAATCCCTTCCCAAATCCCCCAACCAAACACACCATTAGAGATTTCAAGTTGTTTTGTTTGATCGATCCAATCGCAGAGCAACAGGATAGAAAAAGAAGGAACTTGAATACTTACCACAGAGACCTTGTAACGAAGTAAGTTGCTCCAAGTTTCAAGTCAAATCGCCTGTGATTGAGTGCCTCCTAACAAAGAGATTGAGAGAGATTGCCATGGAGATAAGAAAACCCTAAACAGGGTGCATGAAAGAAGGCACCACTTCAACTTCAATGGAGGAACAGAAATGGACGAACCAGAGGAATCACATGATGAGAGATTCCACAGATACACTCAGCGACTCTGCTTTTTGAAGGTTAAAAAGAAACGAGACAAATGTATAGTATAGGGCCTCAATTTAAGTAATTCGGGGAAGGGATGCAAAGCTACATGAAAAGTATTGGGTAATTATTATCAGAAATGTTTGGACCATTTTTTTTTTTTTTGGCTCTTAATTTAATCTTAATCCTTAATATATATGTAAAATTCATTTATATATGTGTAGTTCTTATATTATGAATGATTTAAATAAGAGATTGTAAGAATCATGTATATGCGAGAATTTCTATCACAGTTCAATTATCATATGGCATTCACAGGTATTAGGGGCATTGTGGGTCCTCAACAAGATAAACATGGACTATCTTATCTTACAAATAACAAAACAAGATAAACACCAAAATAATAAGGTAAATTAAAAATTCATTCCATGGCACTTGTTTAAAAAATAAAGGTTGTATTTGACGTGGAGTTTTAATCATAACTCTATATTCATATTTGAGTGTGATATTTAGATATAATTTTTAAAATTTAATTTTATATTTATCCTTGAAAACTTATTTTAGGCGGGGTTTTAAATTTTAAAATTTGACCTACCCAATTGTTCTCCAGAAAGTCCGGCTAGTTGTCTGAAATAGTGCTTTTTTGGGGGGGGCAATTGGCACCTGTTATTTATTATATTTTAAATAAAAAATATTTTCAGAATCTTTTTAAATTTCTTATGAGTTTTGAATAGAATTTTGAGTTGTGTGTCTGGTTATAAGGTGTAAGTTTTTGAATTAAATATTATATGTCACATCAAAAATTTCAGACTCAATTCAAATTTTTTTTCAAAAGTTACAATCAAACAAATTTTTCACACTCAAATCATAATTTCAAAACTTACAAACTCAAAATACAACTCTATTCTCGGATCATAATTCTAAAACTCGTCTCATCTAATTTTAGAAACTATCACCCCTCTAAAAAAAATTAGAAATCATATTTTGCCTTTTACGTTTTTAATTGCATAAAAATGATTATTTTTATTAATAGATTATCAAATTAATTAACAATTTTTTATGATGTCAAAATTATATTTCAATTAAAAAAAATTATATTTCAAGTAAGAGAGTAGTTCTAAATTTTAGTTTTTTTAGCTAATCTTGTTAAATAAAAAATTCTAATAAAAAGATACTTGTAATTATCAAAATCACAAAAGACAAGCAATATTTTAAATAAATTTCAGTGATGTATTTATAATTTATTCAAATAATAATGCATTGATAAATTATTTTCGTGTTTGTGCCATATGGCCCAGTTTATGATCATTGTTATGATCTATTGTGATGTTAATTATGATTGAATTATACCCATTATGATATTAGTTATGTCTTATCGTGATGTTGATTATGATTCAAAAATTCTTTAGTTATACACATTTGGCGTTTGGTTATGATTCAAAAAAAATTAGTTATGACTAAAAATGATCATGTTATGACATTTGTAATAAGAGCTCGTTTGGAAAGAAAAAGCCTTAGGCTTTTTGGCTAAAATAATCACAAAAAAATAAAATAGACTAAAAAGTCAATAAGACAAAATATCACATCAAAATCATAATCATTTCACTTTTTCTCTCACAAAAATTAAAAAAAAAAAGTTAAAAAATCCATCCCAAATGAAATTTTTTAACCCTAAGTTAAAATAACCAAAATATCAATTCACATCACAAACGAATCCTAACACTATAAGGTGGTGTTTGGCAAGTTGGGTTGGGGCTAAAATAGCCACAAAAGACAAAACAGGCTATTTTAGCCACAACAAACAAAACATCACATCCAACCCATAATCATTACACTCTTCTCTTACAAAAAAAATCAAAAAAGCCAAAAAGCCAAAAAGTCCTTCCCAAACCAAACTTTTTAGTCCAGGCTAAAATAGCCAAAAAAGCCAAAAAGCCAAAAAGCCAACCCACTTCCCAAACGGAGGCTAAATGTCATAACTTGTATAAGGGTATGTACTATAGCATGATCCATATGTATTTTTGAATTTAATTTTTCATTTTTTTTTTGTTGCAATAAAATTCAAAATTTTGAATACAATAATATATTATTTGTAAATTCTTGGTTTTTTTTTTTTGGCCAAACAAACAATTTGACACAAAGAGAGTTTCAAATTTCAGTGACTATAAAATTTAAAAAAAATTTAAGTAACAACAAACATACTTAATTTTAATTAAATTTAAATATTTATGTATATGTGTCAACATATATGGCTATAACTTCACCATCTCTGCTATCACCATCTCCATTTGTACCACCGTCACTGTCACTGTCACTGTCACTGTCACTGTCACCACCACCACCACCACCACCTTAC
Organism: Camellia sinensis; assembly: GCF_055761805.1. Classification (NCBI taxonomy): domain Eukaryota; kingdom Viridiplantae; phylum Streptophyta; class Magnoliopsida; order Ericales; family Theaceae; genus Camellia; species Camellia sinensis. Next base: position 11,445,029 of record NC_138965.1, read on the forward strand.
CACCACTATTGCTGCCACGATCACGATACCACTAAAACTACTACCATTGCCATCGTCATCACTGCCACCACCACCACAACAACCATCATGCCACCATTGCATCTATTGCTACCACCTCTTCTCACCACTATTATCACTACCACAATCTCTATTATCATTGCCATTATTGTATGAGCACTACTATCATTTTACTACTACCATAACACCATTACCACAATCGTCACTGTCATTACGGCTATCTCTCCACCACCATTACAACTAGGGGTGGATATCAGCCCGTTGGCTCACTCGACCTAGCCTTATTTTATAGATTTTTTTTTTTTTTTGAACTGTATTTTTATAGAACTTGAGAAGGTTGTTTTAACCCATAAGGTTAGGCTAGACCAATATTTCTAGCTCGAAATATTAATAGGTTGGACTTGATATTTATACTTTCAACCCAACTTGGCCCAAGTACAATCCTACCTACTATTAAATTAATTAATTATAATACATTAATATATATATATATATATATATTTGTTGAGATCTAGACTTTATTTTTGTTAATTTTAGTAAAATTCACATTTGGGGTGATGTGTGATTGAATTTATTTAAAAAATGTTTCAATTTGTACACTATTTTTTTCAATTTATAATGATATTAATATATTTATTTAAAAAATATAATGTGATTCAATTTAATTGTGGAATCTTTTAATCTTTTTTAACATATAACTTGATGGGTAAATTTGGAATTTATAATTATTTTTTAGATCTAACTTGGACAAATATAAAAGTCTAATGTCAGGACCGAATTGGTCTTAAACAGACAAAATTTCTTATTAAATAATACCAGCCCAACTCGACTTTCATCCACCCCTAATTACAACTATCATTCACCTCCTTACCCATGGCCACCGTTAACATAAACACCACCGTCATTCAATCGTAACAATCACAACGGTTATTACATCACTATCTCCATCCCATTTGGATCTCCAGTACATTATTCCTCGAGCATCATCACAACCACAATCTCTTTATTTCCACTACCTTTGCCGCACTATTATAATATAAAAATTGGAAGTTGCAAATTAAAATTAATATATCAAATAATCTATTTTAATTCAGCCCTTAATTTTTCTCAAATAATTTTTTAATTTAAAAAATTCACATTTACTACTTAATTTTCAACTTTCAATATTTAATTTTTAATTTTATCAAACATAAAACCTCTGGATAAACTAGGACTTTAATTCGAATCATGATAATTGTTAGAGAAATATTATTTATTATCACGTGCTTTACTTAATTCTTTTATTTATATTTATATAATAAATATTATATGTATATATATGATCTATCATATTAAAAAAAGGGCTTGGCTTCCCTTCAGTCCCAGATCGGATTGAAGGGTACTGTTGGGCCTGTGGGGACCCACCACGAGTCCTATTTCAATAATTCGAACCATTTAATATGTAGAACTCGATTGTTATGTGATCCAATCGGTTTTGTATAAAAAAAAATGGACGATGAAAATAAACGATTGAAATAAATCTGATCCGATGAAATAGTTATCGATACCCGATCAACGTGAATTTTTACAGTCATATAGTACTCGACGAGTTCTACACAGCAAACGGTTCAAATTATTAAAACGAGTCTTGTGGTGGACTCTCACGGATTCAACAGTTCTCTTAGGAAAATCAATCTCTAAAAAAAATATAATATGACATAATATCATATTAAAAAACAAACAAAAACAAATTAGCATGACAACATTCCAAACTTTTTGGATAAGGGAAAGAGAAAGTGAATCAGCACACCGTCGTTTGAGACATTGGCCTGATTGGAGTAGTTCAAATTGCGTGAGATGGATTTTCACGATTTTTTGCATTTCCTTTTCAACCTCATTTAGTTCCATTATCCTTATTAGTTCTTATTTGGAATGAATTATAATGAGAGACTAATTCTTAATTATCGTTTATTTGATTGAAAATGTTTAGTTAGGCCAAGTTTAGCATACACAAAATAATCAATCTTTTTATCTTTTTATCTTTTTTCCATCATATCATCTCTTTACTTTTCTGCACATCTTTTCGTAAAAAGACAAAAAGTGCACTTACTTAGGTCATCCCAAACAACCCCTGATTTGCGCCGATCAAATTTTAATTTAGAAAATATTCCTTACTTTTCTATACTAGCATAATGAACCGTGCGATCCACAGGTTAAATAAATAATTAAAATAATTTTAGAATTAAATAATAACATAAAATTTATTTAAAAAGTGTAGAAAAATAATTTAGAATGAATTAAATTTTAACCATTTTATTACAATATATGTATATATATGTTGTAGTTGTTATGTCATTAATTGTATATTTTAAGTTCACAATAAAAAAATAGATGTCATAAAATAAAAATAATTAGTAAAGATGAAAAAAACTAGAATAAATTACAAAAAAAAATTATATTCATGATAAAATAAAAATAAATTCCATTTTATAAATTTTTTAGTTTTAATTTATTCTATATTAAAGTTTGTCATAAAATTTAAACATACCTTTTAGAAATAAAATAATATACACACACACACACATATATATATATATATATATTAATAAAATCGTTAAAATTTGTCAAAAGACCAACTAATAATTGTTTTTTGGACTTGCTTTGGGCAAATATAGAGTTTAGATGTTAAAGCCGGGCTGAACTTAGACAAATACAAAGTCCCTTATTATGTAATATTGTCTCGGCCTAACTTTTGTCTACCCCTAATTACAGCTACCCTTCACCTCCTTATCCATTGCCATCTTTAACATAGACACCACCATTATTCAATCATAACAATCACCACCGTTATTACACCACCACTTCCATCCCATTTTATCTCCACTATATTATTCCTCTTCACAACTATAATCTCTTTATTTTTACTACCATTGCGACATTATTATAATATAAAAATTAGAAGTTGCAAATTAAAACTAATAAATTTTAAATTTAATCTTATATATATTAAATAATTTATTTTAATTCAGCACTTAATTTTCAACTTTCAATTTTTAATTTTTTTAATTTTATCAAACACAAAACCTCTGGATAAACTAGGACTTTAATTCCAATCATGATAATTGTTAGAGAAATATTATTTATTATCCCATGCTTTACTTAATTCTTTTGTTTATATTTATATAATAAATGTTATGGGTATATATATGATCTATCATATTAAAAATAAAAATAAAAATAAAAAGTTTGACGTAATACCATATTAAAAAACAAACAAAAAAAAATTAGCATGACAACATTCCAAACTTTTTGGATAAGAGAAAGGGAAAGTGAATCAGCACACTGTCGTTTGTGACATGGCTTGATTGGCGTAGTTCAAATTGCGTGAGAGAAAAAAATAATTTCTCTCTCTAGGATGAGAGCGTCTCTGTCCTAGGACATTCTCTCTGGGCTAATCCCAGGCTGCCAGCATCTTCATCCCTCTCCCCACCTTGCTGTTCCGTCATCCCCTGCTCTCATACAACCCCTTCATCCCTGTTTATCGAGCTCCATCTTTTATACCACTCGTTACCCACCTCAATTTTCCTTCCTCTCTATCTTAGTCCAACCCTACCCTTCCTCTACCCCTACTCCCTATTCATCCAATCTCTACCCACTCTCTCTCTATCCTTCTTCTCTCTTCCATCTATCACTCTACCACCCACCTTCCTATTTCAACCCAAATACTGTTTGCTCTCACCCTTTCACCATCACCCCTATCTTTGCCTTTCTATGGCGTCTACCACATTGGAGATCCTGGAGCTCGACGGTCTGGCCCTCGAAGGATCGGGCGAGAATGGGGATCTTTCCCACCTCTGTCTCATGGGAAAGGTGCTGACCCTAAAACCACTGAATCGGAATGCCATCACCACCATTATTCGTAATGCTTGGCGAATTCGGGGTGAGTTCTTGATTTCCCCATGGATGGAAAATGCCTCTCTCTTCCAATTTACTGATGAGGAAGATCGTAATAAAATCTTGAGGGACAGCCCCTAGTCTGTCATCGGCTTTCTGTTAGCTTTTCAACCACTAGTCGCAGGACAAACCATGGAAGAGACTGATTTCAAGTGGTGCCAGTTCTGGGTTCAAGCTCATGGGCTACCCTGTAACAAGCTCACTAAGAAAAATGGTGAGATCATTGGTAACCAAGTGAGGCGGTTGGTTTGGGTAGAAGCTCATACAGAGGGGTTGTTATTGTATCACAGTTTTCTGCGTATTTGAGTAGAGATTGACATTACCTCGAGGATTTTGGCTTAAACGACCATTAGAGGGAAATGATATCTAGATATCCTACAAGTTCGAAAAACTTTCAGACTTCTGTTATGCGTGTAGAAGGCTAGGCCATGATCGTAATGGGTGGGTGTAAGTTGGTGTCCAAAGAGGTAGGGGAGCAATCAAGGTATGGTCCAGACTTAAGAACAGGACTCGCTCGGCCTACAGGCCTTCCCGTTGAACACTACCGTCGGCAAGTTGATAAGGCGGAAAACAGATTTTAGGGTTTGCTTCATCGCTAGCTACCACCCTGTGAACCACATCCGATAGTACTACCGGCGCGTGATCCTCCTACAGCCGTGGTACTGAACCAATCAACCTCGGGATCGCACACTCCACCTGCTTGTTCATACAAGGATGCATCCCCACGTCCCTCTAAAACCTCGGTTGCCACTGGATCGGATGAACACTCAGGGGTTGTTTGGGGTGTCCTAAATAAGTGCACTTTTTGACTTTTTATGAAATATGGGTTGGGTTTGAAATGATGTGATAGAGAGGTGATGTGACTTAAATAAGATGGAGTGACCTAAATAGGATAGTAACTTTTTGACTTTTTGAATTTTTTTTGAGGATGCCAAACTTGGCCTCAATACTTGGAAACCCACTGCTGCATCCAGCTCCACACCTAGGGGTGGCCCAATACCCACTACAGCCCACCAATTACCCTGGACCTAATGCAGTTAACCTTTTGCTTAGTCGCTCGGCTGGCCCATTCTCTAACCAACCCTTCACCTCCACCATGGGCCCTGTGGTTACCCTTACCTGCATCAGCCCATTCCATAGCCATATCCACACTGAAATTGCCCCTGCCTTATCCTAGACTGGACCCACTTATTTTGCTACTGAGCTCCCGGATAACCCCAAAGGAGGCCTTCCACATGCAACTAATAAACTACCCAGTGGGCTGCCCCTGGCTGATACGCTGGGCCCATCTGCCACCCCTTACTTGCCTATCCCACCTAACTTATGGATGTCGATCTCTCCAAGGCCCTTCAACATCTGACTTTGAAAAGAAAATCTCTTAAGGATGACGACCTACCTACTCGCTATCCAAAGCTTCTGAAATTGGGGAAAGCTGCAGACCATGGCACTCAGATGATCACTAACAATCCTCCTCTCTCTTCAAAGGACCCAGGTAAGCGCAAATATATTCGGAAAAAAAGTAAGTTTTCAACCACTCAAACTCTCACAGACCCTCGAGAACCTCCTAGCACTAGCTCTAGTCTGGTTGATATCCCTATTCAGCAGTCTGTTGCCCATGAGATAGCTAGGAGTATATTTTCTGCATTTGTAAGCCCTCTGCCTAGTGCTGATGATGAGTTTGAGTCCCAAGTTCCCAGTACTTACCCCAAGGCGAATAATAGCCCTGTTATAAGGGCGTTTGTGGCTGGCCCTAAACAACCACACTTTCAATGTTGATCTTGAGCTGGAATTGTCAAGGGATGGGACGACCCCTGACAATCCAGATCCTCCGAGGGTTGTGTTATACCTATCGTCCTGCAATAATCTTCTTAATGGTGACTAAAACTAAACAGCCCATGCTAGAGAGAATCAGAAGACGCCTAGGTTTTCCCAATACTGGCTATGTGGATCCAGTGGATGTTTCTGGGGGCTTAGCACTGTGGTGGAGAAAGGAAGTGAATCTACAAGTCCGTTACAAATTCGCAAATCTCTTCAAGTGTTTTGTTACTTTGGGCACAGTTCTTGATGGGTGGATGGCGGCATTTGTCTACACCCCTCATAGATGGCCTGACTGAATTTTTTTTTGGTAAAACCTCAAATCTTTAGCTGCTGCAAACTGTTATTCTTGGGTCCGTTTAGGGGACTTTAATGAGGTTGGAAGCATGCAAGAGAAGCAAGGAGTCGTGGGCTACAACTTTTCTAGAATTTAGCAATTTCAGAATTTGCTTTCTGAGTGCGAGCTCATGGACCTAGAGTTAAAGGGTCATCCATATACATGAACAAGCAATCAAGCTGGCATTCACAATGTCCACGAAAGGCTTGATAAAGCCTTGGCTTTGGTAGAATGGAGGCAAAAATTTCCCTATGCACGAGTTCTTCATGAAGTTTTAATTGGCTCTGATCATTGTCCCTTACTTCTTCAATGTCATGTGCCTCCCAAGAAAACACCACGTTTGTTCAAGTTTGAGTCAATGTGGACCACCTATTTGAACTGTGCTGAAGTTATCAAGTCCAATTGGTTGCACTCTACAGTGGGCTCCTCTATGTACAACTTAGTTCACAAACTCAAATCGTGTCAATATGGTCTTTCTTCGTGGAGCAAAACTGAGTTTGGAGATAATCGCATCAAGCTTGCAATCCTTAAAGCAAAACTCTTAGACGTCCAAATGCTTCCTTTCTTCGATGACAATATAAGTCTTATCCAATCTCTGCCTTTTTCCATACTACGGTCACCCAACGCAGACAAAGGAATCAGTTGATCAAACTTCAAACAGTAAACGGGGAATGGCTAGAGTCAGATGAGGCTATAAATGGGCATTTAAGAGACTACTTCCAAACTCTCTATCAAGCCTTACCGAATAGGGACTTGAGTGAAGCCTTGGAGGTGGTCCACACTGCCGTCACTACGGATATGAATAGAGCTCTCACTCGCTCCGTGACTGATGATGAAATTAAGACAGCAACCTTTCAGCTAGGGGCCTTAAAAGCCCCTGGACCCAACGGTTTTCCTAGGATTTTCTATCATAAGCACTAAGAGGTGATAGGGAAGGATATGTGTATAACAGTTAAATTTTTTTTCCATAACGGCTTTATGCTTCGAGAATTAAATCATACCAATCTAGTGCTTATCCCCAAAACTGCTGCCCCAGTAAAACTCACACAGTACCAATCCATAAGTTTGTGTAATTTCTCCATGAAAATCATCACCAAAGTGCTGGCTAACCGTCTTAAACATGTTCTTCGCAGTCTTATCACCCCTAATCAATCGACCTTTGTGTTGGGACGGCTAATCCAGGATAATATTTTAGTGGCTCATGAAGCTTTCCACTTCCTCTGGCATAAGAGGAGAGGGAGAAGAGTGGATACTGCTTTGAAACTTGACTTTAACAAGGCATATGATCGAATCCAGTGGGATTTCCTGGACGCAATCCTTCATAAAATGGGGTTTGACTGGCGATGGATTCAATGGGTCATGCAATGTGTCACTACATTTCAATTCTCCATTTTTGCGAACAGGGCGAAGCATGCGTCAATCTCTTCTTCTTGTGGCCTCCGCCAAGACGACCCTCTCTCCCCATACCTCTTTCTTCTTGTGGCTAACTTTTAATCTAAATTATTACTTCAGAGCCTACATTAGAGAGATATCTTGGGCCTTCGGATGAGGGGAACTTTTCCCACCTTATTGCACATATTCTTTGCTGATGATGCCATTCTTTTTCTTCAGGGAGAGCAAAGGGAATGCCAAGCTTTACTGGCAATTTTGTGACTCTACTGTTGTAACAACTTAGATTTTTAATTATTCTGTAAAATTTATACTAATATTATTCAATCATAGTTAGGAAAATATGCGATTTATTTTATATTATTATGTGTAATTTTGTAAAATAATATAATTAGTAAAGAATTTAGGGGTCAAAGTATAAATAAATAAATAAATAAATAATAATAATAATAATAATAATAATAATAATAATAATAATAATAATAATAATAATAATAGGTATGGCAGTAAAATAAATAATTAATTTTCTGTGGATATACGATAAAGTATAATTTAATTAGGGATTAATTTATTTATATAATTATATTAAAAAAATTAGGCCAAAGTGTAATTATCTTAAATATCTATTAAAGATAAGAATGAATCTTTATAATTTATTATCGAATCTGTGAATGATTTGGACCTAGCCATGTGTTGGCCAGAGAATGGTTTCACCTCCCTATAAATAGGGATAAGGCGTTTCACCTGGGAAGAAAAAAAAAGAAGAAAAGAAAGGAAAGGAAAGGAAAGGAAAGAAAAAAGAAGAAAGGAGAGAAAGAAAGAAAAGGAAGGAATAAAAGGCAGAAAAAATAGTGGAAGGTGAAAGGGTCTTTGATAGTAAAAAGAAAGAGTGAGGTATTAAAGTTAAGGTGAGTTATATTATACTTTGAGTCACTATAATATATTTTATGTATGTTTTGACTTATCATAATTTAATTTATATAAGTTATGTTTTATAAATTATTATAAGTTATATTAATATTTCAGTAACGTGGATTATTTTCTGAACCTTATTTGCTAAAATGAAAGCCATGGATATGCTTGTTTATATTTTAAAGAATATTTGACTATGACCTTATAAACAATTATGTTTTATAAGTACCACCACGGGAGTCTCACGCCTTGGGGGACTGAAATAACCATTGGCCTCTGTTTGACCATTTTGTGATCCTCTGTTTGTCATGGATCCATTGACCTCTGTTCTGTGCAGAGCAAAGTGTTGTGCGGAGATAAGTGTTACACTATTATGGGAGCCACCTCTATAATCCGTACGAGCTACCTCTTGAATCCGGACTTCTGTTCTGTGCGGAGCAAAGTGCTGTGCGGAGATAAGTGCTACACTATTGTGGGAGCCACCTCTATAATCTGTACGAGCCACCTCTTGAATCCGTACCTCTGTTCTGACTGTCACTTTTGTGACCTCTGTTCAGTACCATGGTTATGGTTATTTATTTACATAATTTCTGTATTTCAGTTTTGCTACTTAAATGATTTCTTTACCAAATTGAGTTATGTAAATGTTTTGGCCTAACTAACTATCCATGGTTATTTCATATCCCTAATACTCTTGATATAATATTTCTCACTCTGCCATGTGCTTATAGTTGTTTACCAATTTTTAGGAAATAATGCAATTCAAAAATAGCTTTTGGAAAGTCTTAGATGCGGGGCTGCAGAATAGACACACACATCACTTTTATGATATTTTTATATGTAAATAACGGCCTTTTTGGTCAAATAATTTTGTAATAAAAGTAGAAGCTCCGATGATTATTTTGGTACCCTCATTTAAATATTACTTCCACTCGTGTTTATTTATTTGTTCAAGAATTGGCCGGAGGTAACTTCAGTTACTGACCATCACGATGCTTAACCCTTGGGTACAGGGAGCAGGTCGTGACAACAGTGAGGCATCGGGACAAGTCTTGAATTTTGATAAATCCGGTATCATCTTCTCGGCAAATGCTAGCATGACAGTGAGGGGGGCTATTTGTTCAACTTTGGGGACCTCTGAGGCGGACACGAATGCAAAATACCTAGGTCTGCCTTCTTTCTAGGGCAGATTCAAGGCTGTTGTGTTCGGGTTTTTGATTGAGAGGGTGCTATCCAAATCGCAAGGCTGGAAGAGCAAGCTTCTCTCCCATGCCGGGCATGAAACTTTGATTAAGGCAGTGGCACAGGCTATCCCTTCTTATGCCATGGCTTGTTTCTCTTTCCCTTAATGTTTCTGTAACAAGCTGAATGCTTACATTCAGAACTTTTTGTAAAAAAGAAACCTAGAGAGTAGAGGCATTCACTGGGCTCGTTGGGACTCCCTGACAACTTCCAAAGCTGCTGGGGATATGGGTTTTTGAGACTCTAAGGCTTTCAATCAAGCTATGTTGGCCCGCCAAGGATGGCAACTGCTTCAGAACCCTTCTTCCTATTGGGCCAGAATTTTCAAAGGCTTATATTTTCCTTAATCAAACTTCATGACAGCCACTAGAGGCACTCGGCCATCATGGGCATGGACAAGCTTGTTAAAAGGCAGAGACTTGCTTCAAAGGGGCACCAGATGAAAAATTCATAATGGGCAATCTGTCAATTTTTTGGAAGATAAGGGGATTCTGTCGGCCCTTTGCTTCTAGATATCAACTATCAAACCACTCCATACCCCTATCCATGTTGTGGCAGATGCTATTGATCCAATGTGCAAGTATTGGAAGATGGAGGTTCTATAACAGTTTGTTACCCCGGAAGAAATCCAGGCTATTAGTCTCATCCCTATCTCCACGGAAAATAAACAAGACGTGGTGGTATGGCACCCATCCAAATCTGGTATTTTTTCAGTCAAATCAAGGTATGTTCTGGCTCGTGCGTTACAGGACCAGCAACCACAGAACTATCCTTCAACTTCCTTCCAACTCCCACACAATTTCTAGAAATAGATTTGGCATCTTGATGCACCTCCCAAGTTTAAATATTTTTTGTGGAAAGCTTGCAACAATTTTTTAGCTACCAAGGCCAACCTTCTCAAGTGCAAATGCTTTGTCTCTGGGATGTGCCCAATCTGTCTTTTAGATTGAGAAACAGTGGAGCACTTGTTTTTTGACTGCCCTTGGACCCAAACGATGTGGTTCGGAAGCCAACTAAACTTGCGCATCGGAAGGGGTACGGTAAGCAATCTAACAGTTTGGCTAAGTCAACAGTTGGCTTTACTTGCTTCCTCACCCAGTCGACACCTTTTTTTAAGTCAGCTCATCATGACTGCTTGGCAAATCTGGAAAACCATAAATGCATTCATCTTTACTCATATTCTAGTTAATCTAGTGGAAACTGTAGCTCGTGCAGCCCATGCTTGGCAGGAACTTGTCCAGTTTCAGCAGAGACCAGTACCTGAGCAAAATGGCTCTCCTTCTCCACAGGTCAGGCTAAACAGTTGACAACCTCCTCCTCTTGGCTCTCTGAAAGCAAACTGTGATGCTGCTTTCTATAAACAATCCAACCAAGCCACCTTAGTCGTCGCCTTTCGTGACTCAACGGGGCAAATTATTGATGGACACACTCTCAATACCCATACTACCTCACTATGGACTCAACTTTCTTCACGCCCCCCCTCTTGAAGAGACTCAAATTGGTCTTACAGTTTAGACTCCTGTCACGGTTCTGAATCTAATCTTACAAAGTGCAATGTGAAACTGACAAACACCAAAAAGTCCAATCCAGCAAATTATTTTGGAAAATCAGATTTTGAATTAAATAATGCCAAAACTGGACTGCTTTGCCAGATTATAGAGTCGCCACCTAAATATTTTGTTTTTGGAAAAATTTAGGAAACCATGACTCCTGCCAAAGGCCACGTGTCCGTCATCACTAAAGTTGCCTCGGCTCGGGAACTTGGGTACGAGAGGGGAAGGTCCTGAAATGAGCACCCCCGCTTGCCCGATCAAAGATCGGCCTCTACTATCATGATATGTCGTTTTATAAACCTCATGTGTTCTTGTCTGGTTATTTAGTTAACTTTACTACGTGATGCACACATCCAAGCAAGTGTAGACTAAATCGTAAGAATTGGAACAAAACAACTCATGTTTGTTTTCAAAATTGGTTTGAAATTGCCACCCTCAAGTGGGCTAAAATGCGGATTTGCCATCAAACATGATGGGCTTGAAACATGATTTGCCACATCACAAAGTGGGCTTAAAACTCACATTCATCGAATTTGTTCCAATTCAAGCAATAAAGCCTTCATCCACATGCATTCATGCAGTTAATCAATTAAGAAAATAGCCTCATAGCAAGCATGCTAACATGACAACACTCACACTCATGCGATATGTTAAAGCTTAAGACTCACCGAGTACTCCAAGCTAGGAAAGAAAACAAAGTTAGAAAAGTGCATGATTCTAACTATACAAAATGCCTAATGTAACACATGCAATATGCTATTAAGATAGGCTCAGCCACCTAACATGTTTGTTTACAACAATTTGATAGCATGCTTTTAAACACGTATTCAAATAAGTATTGAAATACAATGCAGTTTGAATGATGCGCCGAGCCTCGGTGCGTGCAAGATAAATGAATTATGCAACATGCGAGCATAAGGTATGCTAATTGAAAATGACCCTAAACTAACCATCAAAAGCGTTAAAGTAAAAGGGAGAAAGACGTGGGGTTGGAAGACATGCACACACACACGCACAGTTATTACAACATTGCGCCCTCTCGAAGGAGGGTCCGAATAAATGAGCTAAGCTACACTAAGCTAAGCTAATTAATCTAATTAAGCTAATTAAACTAATTATCACAAACCAAAATAAAGAAATAGCTTAGCTTAGCTAAGCTAAGCTACTTAATTATTACAACACTTAATCAATTAGCAAACTAATTAATTAAATTACAAAACCATGCTAACTAACAAGTAAAGCATTAAACTACACTACTTCATGTAGACACCCCATTTTTGACCATTCTCAAGACTTGGATGTCATCGTTTGAACACTCGATGATCATCCATGTTCGTGTTCGTCTTGAGTTCTCGGAGGTTTCGGCTACGCGCCTTGCCTCAAGACCTCTCGACTTGTTTGTTTTGTGTTTGGTTTTATATCGAACACTTATTGTTTTGCTTCTGAGGGTGGGAAATAGCTTGTAGGCCATCCCCACACCTCACCGGCCATGGCTTGAGGCCACTGCCTTGTTTCCTTGCCACCGGCCACTGGTGATGGCCGGTCGGCACTGTTGATGGTCGGTCGGCACATTTTGTGGTCGATCGGCCAACTTTGTTGGCTGATTAGCCACTTTTTCTGGCCGAGACCTTTTCTTGAGGGGGGTTTGAACCTTTTGAATCCCTGGTTTTAGCTTCTTGAGGAAGCTTGAACCTTTTGAACCCTTTTTTAGCTTCTTTAAGAAGCTTGAACCTTTTGACCCTTTTTAGCTTCTTCAAGAAGCTTGACCCTTTTTTAGCTTCTCCAAGAAGCTTGATCTTTTTTTAGCTTCTTGAAGAAGCTTGAACCTTTTGACCCTTTTTAGCTTCTCCAAGAAGCTTGACCCTTTATTAGCTTCTCCAAGAAGCTTGATCCTTTTTTAACTTCTCCAAGAAGCTTGAACCTTTTGACCCTTTTTAGCTTCTCCAAGAAGCTTGACCCGTTTTTAGCTTCTTGAAGAAGCTTGAACCTCTTGACCCCTTTGCCTAGCTTCTCCAAGAAGCTTGACTCTTTTGCTCCAAGCTTCTAAGAGGAGCTTGGCCTCTTTGCTCAAGGCTTCTAAGAGAAGCTTTGCCCCCTTGGTTTCTCTATAAAAAGAGGGCCTCCCCTCCCCTTTAAAGGGTTAGAAAAATCTGATATATATCATATATATATCACTCCCTCTTTATATCTCTCTCTCTCTACATTTGTGTGGGTTAGAGGGTGCAAAAGGGTCTAGTTCTTGGCCATTTGAACTACACCTCCTAGCACAACACCTCCATCATCAATCTAAGGAGCTTGGAGGCCATTTTCAGAGGCTAAAGGACTATTTTTTTGGATCAAGAGGCTGCTGTCCCCTTTTGGCTACAAAGGTAACTCATTTTCCCTCTTTATTTTTCGTTTTTTCACACACTTTTAGCCTTACTTGAAAGCATATTTGGGCTTTGTCATAAACTGAAAAAAGTCTTATTTTGAGCTCCTTTTGAAGTTTGTTTAAGATCACTTTTATGTTTGGGGTCGTTTACCCCATCTTAGGCTTTGTTTGGCCCCATTTTGTGCTATTTTTGGTGAGCTTCGGGACCACCTTGTTTGGGCCTCCTCACCATTGAAATTCAAATCAAAATAGAACTGGAAACAGAACTGGAATGCACATATTACAATATGATCATTTAATTAAGACATTTAATTTAAAACATAACATTCAAAATAACTTACAATTACAATTGTAGCAACTGCAAGGATCTTAACTAGGTGCAAAGGGAGAATTCGAAGAGTACTTAGCACACTCTGGTTTTCTTAAAACAATGAAGGGGAAGAAAAATTGACTAATGCCTGAATGCTTACAATTGATTACAATATATAGAAATAAAAGCAAAGCAGAACAGTGAGCATGTGACTTCTGAAAGCAGCTGGCAGATCATGAAGTAAAGGAGATGCTGTCGGATGCTTTCGGTGGAGTGATTGCACAGCTGCACAGCCTTTAGCAAAAGTTGATTGGGTGAATAGTGACGGTGAACAGTAAAAGTCAACAGTAACTTTTACTATTCATTACTTTCGGTGAAATATGTAAATAAAGGAATCAATATAAATATAAATTAGAAGCTTTTCTCAAAAGAGTATTGATTGAAGCTAATTTGTATTTATAGGGAATCCTATGTTGATTAGGCAAACGGATCCTGAGCATCTTGAAACTCGGGTCCTGAGTATTGATTAGTTGATTCTTTAGAAGAGTGTGCACTGTCTGAACCTTCTTCTGAATGGGCTGAACTGGAAGCAGATTGGGCTTCAGCTTGATCTGTAATTTGGCGAGCTAACTGGAGCAGTTCGTCTTTGGATAACTTGGGTTTGACCTTTGATTTAGCTTTGGGCTGAGCAGGAGGAGGAATGGACTTAGTCTTAGCTTTGATTTGTGATTTGGGCCGTGAATGGTCTTTGGGCTGGGCCGGAGCTGCAGGAGCTTTGGACTTAGCCTTGGATTTTAATTGTGTCAACTGGGATGCTTTGGATTTGGGTTTGGAACCACTAGATGAGGGGCTTCCAAGATTGATTGGAGGAAGACTAGGCTGACTTCCTTGACTGATTGCAGCAGTTGGGATCTGCTGGGCTTTAACCATTGCAGGAGTTGGAGCACATTGATCAGATGGGAATTCTTCTTGAACAATTTCAAATATACGGGGCAAATTGAATTTAGCCCACCACTTGACTGAATGATGTCGGATGATTATGTTACCATCAATCCCATAATGCCATTTGAATATACAAGGGATTTTATACTTGGCTATAAAAATTAACAATAATGGGAATGATCTCTGATGAGTAGTAAATGGGTAGACAATAGCAAAATAGTTGATTAATTCAAGCAAATTATCAGGGAGGATCTCTGAAATGGCACCATAGTGAGTCCACCATCTCAGAAACCAGGAAGGTAATTCAGACTTGAATTTTTGATCAAATGAAATGAACCAAGAGTGACTAAAAGTCTCATTCTGGTACAAGAAAATCTTGAACCAAGCATCAATGTAATCATGGTAATTGTACTGGATAGAATGGCCAGGTAAATCACGAAACTGGTAGGGAGGACCCTATTCAGCTAAGGAAACAATGTTGTGAATGTAAATGGAATGGTACAGAATCTTGTAAGCATAGGTGCGATCTTGGATTGGCTTAATCAAAATTGATTGGTGATGGAGCAGAATATCTTTGTAGTAGGAAAGTGTTTTTTCTGGATGTGAAAGGGTGAAATGGCATCCAGGACCAAAATAGGATTTAGCAATGTCATTAAGGAGTTGGCTCTTTGGGTGACTGGGTTCTTTATAGAATAAGTTAGTAATATGTGATTTGGTGTATTCAGTTTTGGATGACCGGACTGGGTTAGCTGGGAATGGAGTGACTGAAACTGATTGACTAGGAGCAAAAGGATCAAAAGCCAATGCAGAAGAGTAATCAGGGCGATAAAGGTTACCAAGAGCTTGGTAACGGTTAACCATATCAAGTGAATAAGGTGGGGTATCGAACTCCAAAGGAGGAGGGACAATAAGTTGATTTGGTTTACTTGAAGATGGAACCAAAGCCTTGGAAGGAGGCCTTGGGCGAGATATCTGTGAAAACAAGAATTAATGATTAGCAGCCAGAAAGAAGATCTAAATAATCTTGATGGCGGTGTAAACAGTTGTAGTTGTGAGCAAGTAAATTGCGACGGGCTTGAAGTTGATGGTAATTGATATATTGGGCTCGTTTGGTAGTTGGTCGGGCTAATTTGAGGCGGTGAATACGATGGGTAAGCTGTTTAATCTGGGCTTTGAAATAGGTAATGCGGGATTTGTGGTAAGAAGTAAATGGTGCAGTCATCCCTTACCCCCCCTGTAAAAATTCCCGGGTAAGAAAATCAGGAAGGGAATTTTGACAACCAGGTATATAGATAATATCAAAATCAAAAATACTTAAAATAGCTTGCCATCGGGCAAAAATTTGTTTACTAGCAAGGTTTTGAACATCTTTTTCAATAACATATTTAGCAGATTTGCAATCAACACGAAGTAAAAATTTTTGATTTAAAATATCATCCTGAAATTTTTGAATATATAAAACAGTGGATAAAATTTCTTTTTTAATAGTACTGTAATTTAATTGTGCTTTATTCCAGACACCAGAATGATAGCGAACAATTTGTTCAGAGGACTGAGGGGTAACTTTCTGAAGAAGAATGCCACCATAACCAATATCGGAAGCATCAGTTTGAATAATTTTGAACGAATTTTCAGTAGGAATACCAAGACAAGGAAGAGACTTGACATATTGTTTGACTTGTTTAACGATAAATGTATGAACAGAAGACCAAGGAGGAGGATTATCCTTTAACCTATCAAATAGAGGTTAACAAGTTTTCCGAAGATCTTTGTAGAATTCAGCAATGTAATTGAGAGAACCTAAGAACCATTGTAATTGGGTTTTATCAAGAATTTCATCAGGAAATTTGGATGCAAATTCAATGGATCGACTAATGGGTAAAATAGTATTATGATGAATATCATAACCTAAAAATCTTACTTTGGTTTGAAATAATTTAATTTTAGGAGCAGAAATGACAAGACCATGACTCTTGATAGTATGAAAGAATGCAGTTAAATGTTTCCAGTGTTCACTAATTGATTTTGAAAAAATTAATATGTCGTCAATGTAAACAATTGAAAAATGACTAAATGGGTTGAAGATGTCATTCATTATATGTTGAAATTCACTAGGAGCATTTTTTAAACCAAATGGCATGACATTCCATTCATATTGGCCAAAGGGTGTATTAAATGCAGTTTTATATCTATCTTTCGGATGAATTTGAATTTTCCAAAAACCACTTTTTAAATCGAATTTACTGAAAATAACAGCTTGACTGAGTCGTTTAATTAAATCTTTTTTATTAGGAATAGGATACCTAATCCATTCGAGAACATCATTTAGAGGTTTATAATTGATAACCAAACGAGGGACACCACGTTCTAATTCAGCATTTTTATTAACATAAAAAGCAGAGCAAGACCATGGTGATTTACTTGGACGAATGATTCGGTTGTGTAATAAGTCATTAATTTCTTTTTTACATTGTTCAAGTAATTCATGATTCATTTGAATTGGTCGAGATTTAGTAGGAATATGTCGTTCATCAAAATTTTTAATATAAGGTAAAGTGACTATATGTTTTTTCCTATACCAAAATGCAGTAGGCAAAGTAGAACAAACAGTTGATTCAAGTTTTAATTTGAAATCAGTGATTTGAGAAATAAGAACGGGATTCGTCAATTGTTGGTCAATGCGTTTATGATTAATTTCTTCTTTAAGAAAATTTAAATGCCGAGTGAGACGATTAATTTGATGGGAAATAGAACAATCTTTTAATTGATTTAAGTGTAATAGTTCAGGAGGAGATAAAAATTGAAATGTAACGGGTTGGCCTAAAACATGTGTAGTGATACCTGTACTAGATGTAGTAAATGGATACAATAAATATATAAATGGGGAACCTAAAATAATTTTATCAGTCATATTGGAAACTAGAACAAAAGAGGTTTTAAAACATACATTATCTTGGCAGACATGAATTTTGGGTAATTTATATTTGATATGCATTCGAGTACCATTAGCAGAAGTTAATTTCTCTTGACATTTTTCATAATATTTAGTAGGGAGTAATCCTTCTTGTATACAATTTAAATTAGCACCAGTATCAATTAAAGCAATTAATTCTAATTCAAAATCATTTATAATTATTTTAATTTTTGAATACCATTTTTGAATGTAAAGCTTATTAATTAAACTTAACCGTTTTTCTTCAAGATTGTTGGATTGAGAGTGGTGTGATCGGTTGTCGAATAACAAATTATCAGGATTAGTAGGATCAGAATCATGTTCAGATTCACTTGGAGATTCATGATTATTTTGGAAATTATCTAGACTTTTATTAAGTTTTAAAGTAATAATTTCGTCTTCCAATTTTTTATCTTTATTTTGTAATTCTTTAATTGTTTGTTTGATGTGATTGATTTCTTGTTGTAAATCTTGTAAGGTAACTTCTTTTTGCTTATTTTTAAATGTATCTAAGGTTTTAGATAAACTAATTATGGGTTTATCAAACTTAGGTTTGTTATCGGAATGAATTAATAATGATTTTAATTTATCAATATATTTTTGTTTTAATTTGGGATCATCTAATTTACTAATTAATTCAATAAGAGCTGATTCTTCTTGAGTATTTTTTGTAAGAACAGTAATTTGTTTGACTGGTTTACAACAAACATCATTACATCCTATAGTAATATTGTTATCAGAATCATCACTAGGTGATTGGTAATCGGACGAAGTATGGAGATGGTCAGAAGAAGAGGAACTACTAATAAATTGATTTAATTGAAAGATTTCATATAATTGATTCTTGGAATTGTCATCAATTTGAAGTTGGTTAACTTTATCTTTTAATTTTTGTTTTTCTTTACATTTATTTGAGTAATGACCTTTTTGACTACAGTTATAACAAGTAATATCCTTGGTAGATTTAGATTTTGGATGTGATTTAGATTTATAATATGTCTTTTTAGGCTTGGTATAAAATTTATCATTGGATTTGGAAGGTGAATAATTCTTTTTATATTTATTAGAATATTTATATGATGATCTATGTTTATGTTTGGAGTATTTATGTGATTTCCTACGAGAGGGTGCAACAGGAGGTAAACCATATTGTTCACAGAAATTGCCTAATTCATATTTGGCTTTATGTTTGTCTTTATTAGCTTTTTGAGTAAGTTTGAGATCAATACACATTTTTAGTCATTCTTTTTGAATAGTGCTAATTATATCACCACATGTTAAATTATCATATTCAATAACACCAGTAGGTTGACTAAGAACATCTCTAATTTTGTGAGCAAATAAGCTAGGTAATCCATTAATAAATTTTTCTTTCCAGAATGATTTGGTACAGTCTTCTCGTAGCATAACACGAGAGGTAAATACATCTTTATACCATCTAAAATCACTTAGGGTTGGACAGTTAAGATTACTGAGTTGATCATGTATACGGGAGTATATATTTGTAGGAGTACCAATAAAATGGCGGACGATAGTATAGATTAATTGGTTAATTCCATCAAGATGACAACATCCTAGAGTTTCATCAAAAATAGGTAGACCATTTTCATCAGTTTGATTAGCATATAAAATGGAGTCACGTTGTTCTTCAGTGAGGTATTTTTCCCACCAAGATTTGAGCATACCAGTAAACCCGGAGGTAATTAAGGAAACAATTTCAGGTTGAGAATATTGGAGATAATTACTGAGATAACTATTGGCTACCATAGATAAGTGATTTAATTTTTGAAGGATTTGGTCCTCACTAAGACCATCAATATTCCATTCATATAATTTTTTAGCAGAAACAGAAAATTGATTATTAAAATTAGTTTCTTCAAACTGGAGATCAGGTGGAGTAGGTCGTGAATACCAGTTTTTGGTAGTCTGAGGATTAACTTTGGGATAATGAATTTTATTAAGATTAGAAGGTTGAAATTGTTGGGCTAATTGGTCAATTTTATTATCAGTGGTTTCGGTTTCAGTTTGATCAAAAACAATATTAGTAATAGGCTGTTGATTTAAAACAGTAATACCTTTATCTTTGGAGGTAGAAGTATCATTGGGAGTTAATTTAGTAAATAAGTGTTCAATGGCTTTGACGGTTGATTGATCATTAGTAACCAGGCTAGTTCGTTTGGAGCGATGACTAGGAAGATTTAGTAAAGGTTGATCTAAGGGTTTAATAAGTTTTGTAGATTGGCCATCTAAATTAGTTTCTAGTTTATCTAATTGTTTGCCAATTGTTTTTAAACATTGATTTGTATAATTGTTTTGTTTAATAACCTTTTTGATCTCAGGGTCAGTGCCAGGTAATTTAAAAGGAGAGGCTGGAATTTCAGAACCTTGGTGATCAATGATTATGTTTTCTAACGGAGGATGATTAGAACTAACAGAAGTGTTAGGAGAAGTTTTCCATTTATGTTTCGTGATGGTGTTAATCTTTTTGTAATATTGATCCATATAATCAAAGAAAGATAATTCAAAACCATATTGAACCATAAAATCATACCATTTTCTAGTTATGCGGGATTGTTGAGTAGAGTCATATTTAGCACGATAAGCATGTCTTTTAGTTCTATTTTCTTTAGATCTAAAGTCAATAAGTAATTTATCTAAATCAGGAGTAAAATCTTTTTTGATTGTCATGAGTTGAGGATTGACTGGTGGAATAAATTCTTCGAAGTCAGTTTGGGTTGGAGAAGTATTTGAAGCTATTTTTTCTTCTGGAAAATGTGTCGTCGTAGTATAAACAGGTTTACTTATTTGAGAAGTTGTAGAATTATCAATCCCTTTTAGTTTATTTTGGGAAGTTTGGTTGGTTGGACCAAGATGTATTTGACTATTTTTGCGAAATAAAGGAGTATTAAATATTTCATCATCAGTTGTAATTTCTGTAGGGACACTAGAGGTACTATGTCGAGAAGATTGACTTCGATTAAATTTAATTCCAACAGAACCATCATTAAATTGTTGAATATTTTGAATATCTTGGATAGAGGATTGTTGTTGAGTATGTTTGTAATTTTCATTGACAATAATCCATTGTTCAGGTAAATCTATATTTTGCCATTCAATCATTTGGGGAATATTAATATTGGATTCGCCACTACTACTACTTTGGATTAATAAAGTTTTATCTTTGGGGCTTTTGTGTAAAGCATGAACATTTAAATTGGTTTGCATGCATTTATAATGAACACGATAAATTAAAGCAATATTATGAGCTTTTTCTAACATTTCAGTGTACGAACCATGTAATTGAATATTTAATGTTAAAGCTTTGAGTATATGTGGATCACGTAAACTGAGTGTAAAATCAGGAAAACAGTTGAAATGTACTGGTCCTTTGTGAAGACCAGTTTCCATCATACCCATTAAACTATCATTGTAATTAAGAAAACGAGCATCGCGTAAACATAATAAAACAGAGGTATTTTTACCAACTATAGTTAATGGATTGACACCAACTTAAATTAAACGAATATGCATAAAATTATAACCATTATCTAAATGTCGTTTAATTAATTTTGAATCAAATAATTGATAGGTTTGTAGTGGTTTTTCTAAAGCATAGACTTGTTCAATAGTTTTAACATAGAGAGTGACTTTGAAAACATTTTGTAAAAAAGTTGTTTTATAAATTTCTTTAATTGGCAGTTTAGGTATATTCCATCCAGCATTAAATTTATCATTTTGTATTTCAACATCTTCTTCATTAATTACTAATCCTTGATTAGGTATAGAGGGCAAAGTTGTTGACCTAGAACTTACTGATGAGTTACTTCTAAATAATCGACTCATTGTTGTGTTTAATTAATCATTTTTACAGATATCTTAATACATACCCTATTCTTGTCAGTTTTACCTCATACCTAGTATACATACATACCCTATTCGGAAGACCCCTAAGTCCAACACGGCCTAATTCTAAGGACTTACTTAGGACAGGGTCGAAAGTGGGTGACTTAAACTAGGTGGATATAACAGACTGATCTTGTGGGTGATTAAGATGAACTGAAAACAAGATTAATCAAATAAACAAAAGAGAAGATTGATCAGAAGTAGCAAAGCAGTTAGAAACAGGATACAACATAACTTGGCTCTGATACCAAAAGGCGGAAGAAGACATAAAGAAGACATAACTTGGCTCTGAAATTCCTCAAAATTTCAGTGGTGAGGATGGTGTCTTAAGGTCCTAAGAAGGAGAGGGCCACCCCCTCTCTTTGTTGTCTTCAAAAAGTGCCATTTTAGCCTCATGTGTGAGCACCATTTTTAAGTTCATGTTGGCCATGTCTTAAGTGCTATTTGTGCTTATTTTTCCATGATATAGCACTTTTTTTACTTGGTTTAGACACACCATGCTTGCTTTGCATACCTGTCTTGTAATGCCATGAAATTGCCTTAACATGTATCTAGCATTTAGACCACTATGCTTACTTGTTTTGGCTTAGCTTTGTGAAGCTTTTATGCATGTTTTAGTGCGCTTAAGGTCTGTTTTTGGTCATTTGGGTCATCCATGCTTTGCTTTGTATAGCTACCATGCAATCTCCCTTGTAGGCCTTGAGTGTTGACCCACCTAGCATGCTTTACTTGCTTTGTTTCAGTGGTTTGGAACCACTTATCATGCCATTTCAGTCCTTATAGCATGCTTGTATGCTTGCATTTGATGCTCCTTTAATGCTTTAAGAGGTTGGTGTCTTATGCTCCATGTTTGGCCCTTTTTGTATGCTTCTATGTATAGGCCATTTAGATGCCATCTAGGTGTGTCTTTGACCTTGTTTTGGCATGATTTGGGGCTGTTTTGTTTCACTTTGGTCATTTGCTTCATGTGTCACATGACCATAGTTTAAGTCCTTGGGCTTGGTTCCATGCCTTGCATTAGGTTGTGTGCCTAGTACATATTGCATGTTTGCATACTTGCCTCTATGCTCATGTTGCATACTTAGCTCACATGCTTAGGTCGCATTTGGCATACATGCCTTGCCTCTTGAATCACCATGATAGAGGTCGGGCCTCTTGTTTGTTTGTATGCATTTCATCCCATTGAAATTGCACAACTTGGCTCTCGGGCCATCACGCATCGAAATGCGCGATTGGTGGTCCGACGGTCGAGGACCATCCTCCTTTGAGTCATGAACATGATAAGGAGGGTGGTGGTGCAAACATTGCTTTGAAAACGCATTGCTATGCCTTGTCTGCCGTCTGCTGCTGTCAAACAGGTTTCTGCAGGAAGTTTTGGCCAGCCGGCCATATATACTGCCGACCGACCAAATATATTTGGCTGAGAGCTCAATGGATGGTCGATGACCACTTCAAAATAGCCGGTGATGATCCCACTTGGTCGGTGATGCTCCCCAATATCCATAGAGCGCTCCTTGGGAGTTGTACAATTTTCAGAAGAGCAAAGCAGGGTAAACAGAGGCAGTTTGTGCATGGCGATGGATTTCCGAGCAAACCCGAGCACGCGTGCATTGGACCCTCTCCCGAGGCCTTTACTGCTTTCTTAGCTTAGTTAATTTCCTTAATTAATTAAGGGTTTGTAATATTTAATTAACTTGTAGGTTAATTGATTTGTATTATTCTTTTGGTCCCTTCGAGCGAGGGCGAATTTGTAATAAGTGTGGGTGCGTGTGTGCATGTTTTCCAACCCCCACTTCTTTCTCCCTTTTACTTACCTGCTTTCAATGGTTAGTATTAGGGCATATTTAAATTAGCATACCTTATGCTATGCATGCGTGCATTCATTCATTCGTTTTGCATGCATCAGGCTCGGCGCATCATTCTAACTGCATTTGTATTTCAATTCCAAATTGAATACGTGCTAGTTATAGCATTTCACCTGTCATTGTAGATTAGCCGAGCCTATCTTAGTTGTATTTTGCATGTGTTGCATCAGCCATCTTAACATGAACTAGGATCATGCATATGATTACTAGCTGGTTTCTGTTTTGGCTTGGAGTACTCGGTAAGTTCTTATGCTTTAGCATCCTTGCATGCGTGTGAGTGTTGCCATGACAGCATGCTTATCATGAGGCTATTTGCTTACGTGATATAACTGCTTGAATGCCTGTGGATGGAGGTTTAATTACCTAAATTGGAATAATGCATTAAAACTATGAGTTTTAAGCCCACTAGATAGTGGCAAAACCATCTTTTCTAAAACCCACTTGAGGGTGGCAAATCCTGCATTTTAGCCTACTTGCGAATAGCAAACCATTTTCAAAACAAACATGCAATGTTTTGTTCTAATTTAGGCGACTTGGTCTATACTTGTTTGTTGTGCGCACAACATAGTAATTCTAGGCTAATAACCGGAATAAGAACACATAATGCTTTCAAAACAAGATATCACGGTTAGTAAAGGCCGATCTTTGATCGGGCGAGAGGGGGTGCTCATAGTTGACCTTCTCCAATCGTACCCAAGTTCCCGAGCCGAAGCAACTTTGGTGATGACGGACACGTGGCCTTAGGCAAATGAGTCAGGGTTTCCTAAATTCCCCCATAAAAAATATTTAGGTGGCGACTCTGTATCTGGCAAAGCAGTCCATGTTTGGCACTTCTTTCTAAAAATCTGTTTTCTCAAAACGATTTGTCGGATTTGGACTCTTTGGTTCAGATTTAGAACCGTGACAATTTGAGAGTCCGAACTGTAGTGAGCCCAATATGAACAGAACGGGACTCATCCTCTCGGGACGTTCGGGGACGTCTATACTTCAGCTTTGCTTCAAAAAGTTGAACATGCATGCATTTGGTTTCTCGCCTCAAAAAGCCCACCGGTTTGCTCTTGAGAGGCTTTGTTTGCAGGGTTTCTCCAAGAACTTTCTGCTCCACCTTACCAATTCAATGCTGAGGAATGCACCAGTGGCCTGCCGGCCATGGATGCTTGCTGCCGACCATCTGCTGACCAAAGATGTGCAATGCCGGCCAAGAATGAAGCACTGCCGGCTACTGGTGTGCTAAACCACCATTTTGCAACAATGCACAAACAGAGGAAAATTAAGGGTTTTCCAAGGACATGTGTGTACTGTGCCTTTCCTTATCATCTCAAAACATCAAAGGAATGGCATTTCTTGGATCCAAAACCACCAATCACGCATTTTCAATGCATGATGGCCAAAGATCCAAGTTATACATTTTCAATAAATGCACAAAATAAGACTCTAGACCACTACCTTATCATGGATGATCAAAGGCAATGAAGACAAAGGAAATTGGCTCATTTCATCACTTTGAGTATGAAATGGACCAATCTACCTTATGTTCAATATAACGTTGGATTGAACACAATGCAATGCAAACACAACATGTTCATCTTGGTAATGTTTTACTTGTCCAATTCTTGTTTACACATTTTACATTACCGATTAGTCTTTTAACCGATTAAGTCCAATGTGAAAGTCCTATAATTGGAAAGATGGCCTAAGCCACAAGTGCCTTGAGCATGAAAGAGGTCTCATGCTGTTGGTTAAGAGGAACCCTCAAGAGAGGGTTAAAACCATTAGGCATGAGGGCCTCAATTTCATGCTCAAGCCAACAAGGGGCTCAAGATCACTTTCAAAAACAAATTAAAAAGTGAAGAATAGAGGAAGGTTGCAGACTTTCAATGCTGAAATGGCATGAAAAAGACACTAAATCATGCATGCAAGACATGTTCAAAAACCATAAGCACTAAACTAGTGAAGAACACTACACTAGAGGCATGCAATATCAAGCTCAAATGACCAAACCAGCTCTGAACAGAGTTAAAACATTCCAAAACAGTGGCTAAAACATGCTGAGATTAAGGCATAGAAGGCAAGAAAAACATACTCGCATGTTAGCCCGCAAACGGGACTCACAGCACAACTCTCAAAAGCAATGAAAGAGTGACATAAGTGAGAGTGTGACAGAGCTACATGCACTGAAATCACATGTAAAATGATGTTCTAACATGCAACCAACTCATGCAAAACATGTTAGAGGCCTTAAAGTATTAAGCTAGTGAAGGCACTTGCACTATAACTATGCAATACAAAGCTCACAAGCGTCAAGCACTTCAAAAAAGTCCTAAAACAACTCAAATGAAGTTCTAAAACATGCTCGAAGTAGGCTAAAAAGAGCTAGAACAAGAGGCTAACACATAGCATAAGCTAAACTAGCAAGCACAATTGCACTACAAGCATACAAAGCAAGCCCAGCCCCAAGTGACTTAAACAGCCCCAAGTGACTTAACCAGCCCCAAATAGAGGCAAAACAAGTCAAGAAAGTGGCAAAAACATACTGAGATCAAGTCATAAAATAGTAGCAAAACATGCTCACATGTTAGGCTATCTACACTTGCAAAGAAGACACAACGAGGGGAGGCCACCCCCTCCTATTTGGGACCTCAAAACTAAGTTTTTGCCACTGAAATTCCTCTGAAATTCAGTGGTTAAAAGGCCAAGAAAATTTGCTTTAAAATCTTTAAAAAGAAGGCACAACACTTAACCAAACAAGCTACAAAAGAGGGTGGACCACCCCTAACTCCAAAAAGGCCTTAAACCACCATTTTTAAATCTTAAAAACTGAGGTTTTTGTAGTTGAAAACTAGGCCAAAAACAACATGCAAAAGTGGCCAAACAAGTAACTAAAATAAAGCTTAAAAAAGGTAAGCCATATGCCTTTGAAACACAGCAACAAACAACCACTTTTCTGAGTTAAAACCAGCTTTGAGAGCTCAAACAAGGCCTCCAAGAACCTCAACTCCAAGGTGAAGGTGTTTGGTCAAGGGCCTTAGAACAAAATTGTAGAGAATTCCCACTTTCAAGCACAAAATAGGAAGAGAGAGAGAATTCTAGAGAGAGCAAGGAAATTTTGCTCACAAAATTTTTCTAACCCCCCGTATGCAAGAGGATGGCTTATATATATAGAAGATACAAAAGCCCCTCAAAGAAATCCAGCCATCCACGTGCAAGCAGATGGCTCAACCTGTGCAAACAGCTAGCAAAAGTATCACAAAATATCTGCTGATGCACTGGTGGTCGGCCGGCCATCAGTGATGGCCGGCAATGGCTCATTGATGGCCGGCAGGGCACATCAATGGCCGGCAAGCCAAAATGCATGGCCGACAGTGCCCACTCATGGCTGATAGTGCATCACAATCAACATGCTGAAAGGACCTAAACATGGTCCAAAAATGAGATAGAATGGATACAGGGTTTGGAAAGCTCAAACCTGTGGCGTTCCGCTGCAGATTTCGAACGCTAGATGAGCAATCAAACTTGTCACTGGATGTACCTGCAAGGACATCCAAGTCTTGAGGACGGTAAAAAATGGGGTGCCTACACTTACCTTTCCAAGCTGAGGCCCAAGCAATTTGGTTGGCTTGCCTCATGGCAAAACAACAACAATGGAGGAATGTGATTGTCGAGAGTAACAATTTGCTAGCTATCAAGCTCTATGTTTCCGAGCAGGTGTCCCCTTGGGACAGCATGACAGTCTTCTCTGACATTCGATGTATTTCCCAGGCTTGGTCCCTGTTTTTTTGTTGGACCGGACGCACCTTTAACAACGTGGCACACTGGGTTGCCCATGCATGTGCTATGTCACAGTTACCTATAAATTGGGTTGCTTTATAACCCCAGGCCTTGAGTTGTTTGGCTCACCTGGATGTTTCTTCTTTTACTAATTAATATATAGTCCTTTTTTGCTAAAAAAAAAAAAATGCGTGAGATGGATTTTGACGATTTTTTTGTATTTCCTTTCCAACCCCATTTAAGTTTTATTTGGCAACTTATCTTAACTTAAAAGTTAAAAATTCATTAAAAAAAATTAAAAAACTAACAAATTATATAAAAAAGTTAAAGATTTTTTTTTATTCTCTACCTTTTACACATTTTTTTGTAAAAAGTTAAAAATCATCTCAAACATATTAATTTTTTTACCTCATATTTTAATAAAAAAATTCAAAAAATTACTAAAATAGCATGTTCTCTATAATTGTTTTTACCTTATCATCATCATCATCATTATCTTAGTTTTTCAAGTTCTTATTTAGAATGAATTGTAATGAGAGACTAATTCTTAAATATCGTTTATTTGACTAAAAATGTTTAGTTAATGTGCACTAGTGATTTGTGGTAGTCAAATTTTAATTTAGAAAATATTTCTTACTTTTGACTATAAAATGTATATATATATATTATTAAAAAAGCAACAATCACAATAGTGTAATTAAAGTAGGCTCACGTTGTAACTATTTGGAGTAATTTCAGACATTTACTTGTCAGCCTAATTGTTTCACTTACGCACTATGTGCCAACTAATATATATATATATAGTAAAACAGAACTGTTTTTGAAAATGTATCAAAATGTATACATTTTGATTCAATGGTTGAGATGATTTTTATATACTATCTAACGATTGAGATCATTTTTATTCCAACCCAAACACTCTCTGCTCTCTCTCTCTCCCACGTCTGCCCAAACACCTTCTCTTCAACTCCCTCTCTACACGTTATCTCTCACGTTTTCTCTTCAACTCCCTCTATGATCTCTCTCTCACGTTCGAAATTCTTTCTTTTCTGAAACTGGCTAACAGAGATAGCAGATCAGGGAAAAATCTTCCAAAAATTTAGCAAAGATGGTGGTCTCAATAGGGCTCACCACCACCGCTGCTGCTCATCATCACCGTCGCCATTGATCGACACCCACTCTCTCTCGGCTCCCACCCTTCCAACATCAGAGGTATTTTACATTTCTTCAGTTCTTTGAGGCTTCGGTTTTAGGGCGAATTTTTGTATCAATCATCCTCCACAATTAACTGGTTTGTCTATATGGTTGTGAAGATCATTATTGAGTGTACAAACTGGTTTAATTTGATTTCTCTTTCTCTCATTTTCTCCCTTTCTCCCTTTGAGTAATTTAGTTCGCTGATTTTCTTTGTTCAATTTCATGATTTTGCTGTTTGATGTGTTGGTATAGGGTTCACTGACTTCTTTTTATTTTTTTCAAGTACATTAGTTAGATATGAGAAGCAGAGTGGCAACGGAGGTGAAGAAAAGTGCTGATATGTTGGCTTATACTGCCATGGTCACAACATGTTTGATAGTTTGCCTATGAGAGACCTTCCATAATGATTGAACACTGTTCTGCTCTAAGTTGCTGCTTCTCGATTGTCAAAATAGTACACACACTTGGTTGTTGATTTAGATTCCCCCCCCCCCCCTAATTCACAAAGGAATATTAATTTGAGTTGATAAAAAACTGTAATTAACTTTGTAATCCTGAGCAAACTATAATTAACTTTGTAATCTTAAACGCACCAGCAAAAAATAATGTTCAGAGTCATCACTTAAAAGCCCATCCAAAAAATTCAAAACAAACTGAAGAAAAGGGAAAAAGAAACAAACATAAACCGTTCACTTTTCGAGATTACCAGAAAAGGGTCCTACAAGAAGTGCCAATATACATCCAATATTCTTTATAGTATCCAACAACCTAAAAAAAGAAAAAACAAATAAAGAGAAGTGGAAGAGATATTAGCAGGTCCATACACTTTTTGAGAACATATTCCTAGATTCCAACTCTATTGTAGTCTTTGAGATGACCAATTCTTCAGCATAAACAGTGAATGCACCCATCAAATACTTAGTGTCATTTGATCCTCCAGTATTTCTTAACATTCAACAGGTTGGAAGCAAGGTAAAAGTTTTACCTTTGCTCAAATAAATGTAAGTAATTTGGTTTCGGTTTGGTTTATGTATTCCATTTTGGTTTGATTGGCCATAAATATTTATACATATTTGAAGTGTTGTTGGCATGGATAACAAATAGTTAATTATGATTTTAGATTTATTTTTTAGTTTTTATATTTTTTTCCAGGTGTGATTTTGTAATTTTATATTATGATTTGGTTTTTATATATTTTTTATTTTTGTAATTTTTTTTCAGGTGTGATTTTTTTCCAGGTGGTATGGGCATTAAAGTTTATTTTAATGAACTAATTATGGGCAGAGCTTTGTTGGGAAAAGAAATTATGTTTCTATGTTACTTTTGTTAGGTTGATTTTTCTTTCCCCCCTATCATTTTGTTTGCTCTTTCTCTCTCAATTTCACATAATGCAACTATTTGTTCTGGATATTTAGGTTCATTTGCAGGTAGGATAGAGTCATGAATGCTAATGTTAAAACCTGTTCTTGGTTCTCTTAGCATGCAAATTGATCATTGAGAAGCAGCATATTATTGTCCCAACTTCGAAGTCAAGTTTCTTTTTTTGCATCATGCAACTAAAGTGTTTACTTTCTGTTGCAAATTACAGGTGAGTCGAAAAGGGAAAAGACTATAGTAGCAAATGTTTGGTGATATGGACTATGTGATGTAGTCTTTTTTTGTCATTTATAAAAAAAATAAAAAAGAAAAAAAAGAAAAAGATATAGTCTTTGTTTGTCGATTGTTAATTTTCAACTATAATTTTGTTTCTACTGAATTTTGTTCTTCTTTACTTGCGCATTTATATGAGTAAAAAAAAGAAAAGAAATTGTGTCATCGCCATTTTCAAGTTTTCTTGATGAACTTGCAGCAACTTCGTAGTGTCCATCACATCACCTCTACCACTACTAATCATGGACACCACCATTTTTGTCTAAGTTGCCTTTGTTTATGCTCCCTTCTTTCTCTCTCTCTCTCTCTCTCTCTCTCTCTCTCTCTAAAAGGTGCTACATTTGCAGGGGGTGGTGGAGATGTTGGGCTTGATTGCTGCAAGTTTCTTAAATCCACAAGTTATTTCAAATGATTAAAGCATGTAGAATTTACATAAAGCATTTGGATTTGTTTCTTGATACTTCTATGGTTTGTTTTTAGTAATTTTCCATTTTAATTATGTTCACACTATTTTGGAGCTTAATAAGTTGTTTTCTTCAAATGCATTCTTGGATGTCTACACATGTACGCATACACATGTTGTCAAAGTTTATGCAATATTTGCTGTCTAAATATCTCAAAATAGAATGACTATGGAGGGTCAATAGATGTATTCCATTCCACTGCATGATTTTTTGTGAGCTGGAGAGGCATTTGAGTGCGGCAAGATGAAAAAAAAAAGAAGAGAAAATGTGATAGTGCTATTCTTATATACAAAATATATTACCTTTCTTAATTAAAAGTGTCATTGTCCACATGAAATCACTCTAATATTTTGGGCACCAAAAATTGCCATCGCACATGAGAAATGTGTTTGGGGCTTCAAGAATATATTTTTTGCATATGTGTGTAAAGTGGTTTCTTAGTTTGTCATGGTGGCCAACCACAATCACTCTTCAAAATAGGTAATGGCTTTTTTTTTTTAATTTTTTTTTATTAAACTAATTTGAAATTGGTTATTTTATTGTGTACAATTTTATTTATGCAATCGATCCCATTTGATGGGACTTAAGGCTTGGTTTGGTTTAGTTTGGTTTACTCATCTAAATTTGATTGTTTTATTTTTAGTTTAATAGTGATTACTAAAAATATATGTTTGTTTCATCTAAGATGGTCCTACAACAATTTGTGATTAATGTAGCTTTTGGTTTGAATTCTTTATTGTATTTTCACAGGTTATCTTAAACCAATCAAAAGTTTTATGTAGTGGTCTTTCTATGGTTTTTTGATATACTGTTTAGGGCTATATTTGTTTGGGTATGTTACATAATTTCTCTTATTAGTTTTACGAAAAATCATCTAGCCTTTGTTGGTTAATTGGTTAATCCGAAACATTTTTGGTTGTTTGATCACAACTTTGAGACACTTTTCATAAAACATTTTTATGGTCGTTAAGATTTTTGTAACACATAGATTGTAATATAAGAATTTTATTAGATAGTGTCTTCAGGCACAGGCAATCTCTGGTATATATATATTTCAAATGAGTTTATTTTTCATTTGATTAATGAAAAAATATTTTTGAATTTTCGATTTCCATCATACTAAATATCAAAAAATATAAAAATAAATGCAGCTTAAGCAAGAATTTATCATTTCTCTACCCCTGGTAATGCTAAGTTCTCGAGTAAATGTGAGTGAAAATGGTAGATGCTCCTAATATTTATAGATCAAGGTTTATTTTGGCATTTCATAATGCTCTCCATGTGTATGATTTAATTGTTTAAAGACAATAATTTGTTCATTCTGCATAGACTTTTCATTGCATTGTTTATTAAATGCAAATTGTTGTTGTTGCTGCTATTATTATAATTTATTTATTTGAATGCTTTGAGCGCATATTAAAGAATATAACAGATTGAGATAATTGTTATTCGGGATTTCAAGAACAGTAAATTGTTGGGTCAGTGGACACTGATAAGTACTGTTCACCCAAACATTGAGTTCAATGGGCGGTTTGGAGGGCCTCCCCTAAGGGGGAGGGGGTCCAGGGGGGGTTTATCCCCCGGCCAAAATTTTTTGGCTACTTTCGTAATTCTCATATTTCTTCCATGTAACCATAATTCTATACTTATAAATAGATGAGGGGGCGCCTCTTTTAGGTTAAGAGAGTTGTATTTTTTCTGTTTATAGTGAAAACCGTAGCAGCTGTGGACGTAGCCCTATTCTGGGATGAACCACGTAAGTCTTTCTGTTCTTGTATGTGTGATTTGTTTGATTCATTTTTTCTCCCTTGTTTGTTATTTCATGTCTCACTGATCTTGGTAAGGAAAGGTCAATTCCTAACAACTGATATCAGAGCATTGGTTCGAGTGGAAGCGATGGCTACAGACGAAAAGGTTAGAATCAATAAATTCAATGGCACAAATTTTGAATTTTGGAAGAAGCAGATTGAAGGTTGTAGAGGGTCAGAAATTAAGCTCCGAACTAAGTACGGACCCAAGCACTAAGATCGCCCTGAGAAGGCTACTAAGGATAAAAAAAAAAAAGGAGCATGGGCCAAAGCCCAAGGGAAGTGGGCCAACAAGTGGGCCGAGGCAGGTCCGACCCACCAGGGCTCCAGATGAACTTAGCGAGGAGAAATGCCAGAGTCAAGCTGCAGAGGCAACACCTACAACGGTGAAGTTACCAAGGGAACATGTGCAGCGGCAAAGTTGCTGGGGCACTTTGTCTTAGCGCCGCCATTCTTATTAACTTCGGTTCCGCCGCCATTTGAAGTTGTCGAGGAAACATGTGCAGTGGCAGAGTTGCTGAGGCACTTTGTCTCAGCGCCACCATTCCTATTAACTTCGACTCCGCCGCCGTTTTGAAGTTGTCGAGGGAACATGTACAGCGGCAGAGTTGCTGAGGCACTTTATCTCAGCGCTGCCATTCCAAGTAACTTTGGTGCCGCCGCCATCCCCAGTAATGTCGGTGTCACGATCATCCGGAGTTGCCGAGGGAAGGAGAAGACCGGGGCAACTGAGTTATAGAGGCAATACTCGCAGCGCCCAAGTTGCAGAGGCATTCGGTCGGCGCCGCCATCTCTAATATCCTCGGTCATGCCGTCTGAACTTGCTGCGGGAAATGACTACCGCAACAACTAAGTTACAGAGGAAATATCCTACCAAGGTGACAACAACCTTTGAGAGAGGCTTCCCCCTGCAAGTAGAGGCTAATGCCTGGTGCTGATAACAGGCCCCAAGGCATTACTGGCCTAGGGCTAATAGCAGGCCCTGTAGTTTATTTAACTTGGCGCTGATAGAAGGCCCCAAGACTTACTGGTTGGAGC
The DNA here is from genome assembly GCF_055761805.1 of Camellia sinensis. NCBI lineage: Eukaryota > Viridiplantae > Streptophyta > Magnoliopsida > Ericales > Theaceae > Camellia > Camellia sinensis. The sequence continues at coordinate 11,478,497 of NC_138965.1, forward strand.
TGATAGTAGGCTCAAAAATACCAATTTATCGCGGTAACCCCGCGAAGATGGGAGCAGGGCAGCCCAAGTATAATGGACTCCCTTTCCATTACCCGGGTCATGGGCCTGCCTTGGTTGCACAGGCAGGACTAAGGAAGCCCCCTTGGGCTTGGTACTAAGGCACAGCATGGCTGATAGCAGGCCTGGCTGTAGTCTTTGCCCTGGGAAGCTGGGGAGTTTGTGGTTAGGTGGCTCTGAGGTGGGCACAAACATAGTCGATAGCAGACTAATGAAGTCCTGAGAACGCATGTACTGGCCAAATAGAACTGAGAAGACAAGTGCAGCAGCGTGGTTCACCGCTGCAAGTACACTTGCTGAGGTTCAAACTGAGAAGGAAAGTGCAGAGGAAAACACTCCCGCTGCGACTGCACTTGCTGAGGCTCAAAAGAGAGTTACAACGCCAAACACTCCTGTCACAACTACACTTGCTGAGGTTAAAAAAAAGGGTAGTTACGGAGGCAAACAGATAGTACACAGTACATGTAGAGGGACACGTGGCACCTTCAGCCTGGTGGCTCAAGGCAGAATATTCTATATGATCCTCTAGGACACATGTTTTCCCTCTATTTGGCCACTTGGTGTCCTCTTGGCACCAAGGAAAAGCCTATAAATAGGACCCATTTCCCAAGGTTCAACAAGAGGAATTTTGGGGATTTAGGGGAGATGCTGCCCATTTTGGCACTGACATTGTCTTCTTCTTGAGCCACTTGTTTCACCCTCACCCAGCTACACACTCTCTAACTCCCAGATAGTTGTTGCTATTCATTCTCAAGCCACTTCCACTATTAGTGGACCATTAGTATAGTTTTGCCTCTCTAACCACCTCTCTAACCTTGAACCCCCCTACATTTCTGGCGATTCTACTAGAGAGGCTGCTTTTGTTAATGGTTCATACCCGCAGTGGCTTACACACTTCACTGGAAAAGATGGTAGAGGAAGAAGTTCAACAACCCCCACGACAACAAGGCTCTTCCAATGGCGGAGCAGCACATGCAGAGGACCGTGACCACAGTGTTGTGATTGAGGCAGTTCAGTCACTCTAGAATACACAGAGGGAGATCTTGGCAACTTGGCAAACTTTTACTGAGGCTATTATGGCCATGGCTTCTAAACCAGCTCTAATGTAAACACCTCCATCTATAGCAGTCCCAAACCCAGTGCCCAACTTGTTCCCTGAGGTTCGGGCTCCGATCCAGGTGCCTCTGGTGGTATCTCAAGCGATTGGTACAACCGCTGGTTCAGCTACCCAGGAGCAGACTGGACCTTTCCAGCCCACTCACTTTGTTACTCTAGCCGATGTACAAGCTATGCTTGAGCAAGAGCGCAGCAAGAAGCAACTGCCATCTCTCCCAAACCCTGATAGACAAGTGTAGCGGCATGGTTCACCGCTGCAAGTACATTTGCTGAGGTTCAAACTGAGAAGGCAAGTGCAGAGGAAAACACTCCCGCTGCCACTGCACTTGCTGAGGCTCAAAAGAGAGTTGCAGCGCCAAACACTCCTGTCGCAACTACACTTGCTGAGGTTAAAAAAAAGGGTAGTTACGGAGGCAAACAAATAGTACACAGTACATGTAGAGGGACACGTGGCACCTTCAGCCTGGTGGCTCAAGGCAGAATATTCTATGTGATCCTCTGGGACACATGTTTTCCCTCTATTTGGCTACTTGGTGTCCTCTTGGTACCAAGGAAAAGCCTATAAATAGGACCCATTTCCCAAGGTTCAACAAGAGGAATTTTGGGGATTTGGGGGAGATGCTGCCCATTTTGGCACTGACATTGTCTTCGTCTTGAGCCACTTGTTTCACCCTCACCCAACTGCACACTCTCTAACTCCCAGATAGTTGTTGTTATTCATTCTCAAGCCACTTCCACTATTAGTGGACCATTAGTATAGTTTTGCCTCTCTAACCACCTCTCTAACCTTGAACCCCCCTACATTTCTGGCGATTCTACTAGAGAGGCTGCTTTTGTTAATGATTCATACCCACAATGGCTTACACACTTCACTGGAAAAGATGGCAGAGGAAGAAGTTCAACAACCCCCACGACAGCAAGGCTCTTCCAATGGCGGAGCAGCACATGCAGAGGACCGTGACCACAGTGTTGTGATTGAGGCAGTTCAGTTACTCTAGAATACACAGAGGGAGATCTTGGCAACTTTGCAAACTCTTACTGAGGCTATTATGGCCATGGCTTCTAAACCAGCTCCAGTGCAAACACCTCCATCTATAGCAGTCCCAAACCCAGTGCCCAACTTGTTCCTTGAGGTTCGGGCTCCAATCCAGGTGCCTCTGGTGGTATCTCAAGCGATTGGTACAGCCACTGGTTCAGCTACCCAGGAGCAGACTGGACCTTTCCAGCCCACTCACTTTGTTACTCTGGCCGATGTACAAGCTATGCTCGAGCAAGAGCGCAGCAAGAAGCAACTGCCATCTCTCCCAGACCCTGATAGACAAGTGCAGCGGCATGGTTCACCGCTGCAAGTACACTTGCTGAGGTTCAAACTGAGAAGGCAAGTGCAGAGGAAAACACTCCCGCTGCGACTACACTTGCTGAGGCTCAAAAGAGAGTTGCAGCGCCAAACACTCTTGTCGCAACTACACTTGCTGAGGTTAAAAAAAAGGGTAGTTACGGAAGCAAACAGATAGTACACAGTACATGTAGAGGGACACGTGACACCTTCAGCCTGGTGGCTCAAGGCAGAATATTCTATGTGATCCTCTGGGACACATGTTTTCCCTCTATTTGGCCACTTGGTGTCCTCTTGGCACCAAGGAAAAGCCTATAAATAGGACCCATTTTCCAAGGTTCAACAAGAGGAATTTTGGAGATTTGGGGGAGATGCTGCCCATTTTGGCACTGACATTGTCTTTGTCTTGAGCCACTTGTTTCACCCTCACCCAGCTACACACTCTCTAACTCCCAGATAGTTGTTGCTATTCTTTCTCAAGCCACTTCCACTATTAGTGGACCATTAGTATAGTTTTTCCTCTCTAACCACCTCTCTAACCTTGAACCCCCCTACATTTCTGGCGATTCTACTAGAGAGGCTGTTTTTATTAATGATTTCATACCCGCAGTGGCTTACACACTTCACTGGAAAAGATGGCAGAGGAAGAAGTTCAACAACCCCTACGACAGCAAGGCTCTTCCAATGGCGGAGCAGCACATGCAGAGGATCGTGACCATAGTGTTGTGATTGAGGCAGTTCAGTCACTCTAGAATACACAGAAAGAGATCTTGGCAACTTTGCAAACTCTTACTGAGGCTATTATGGCCATGGCTTCTAAACCAGCTCTAGTGCAAACACCTCCATCTATAGCAGTCCCAAACCCAGTGCCCAACTTGTTCCCTGAGGTTCGGGCTCCGATCCAGGTGCCTCTGGTGGTATCTCAAGCGATTGGTACAACCGCTGGTTCAGCTACCCAGGAGCAGACTGGAACTTTCCAGCCCACTCACTTTGTTACTCTAGCCGATGTACAAGCTATTATTGAGCAAGAGCGCAGCAAGAAGCAACTGTCATCTCTCCTGGACCCTGATAGACAAGTGCAGCGGCATGGTTCACCGCTGCAAGTACACTTGCTGAGGTTCAAGCTGAGAAGGCAAGTGCAGAGGAAAACACTCCCGCTGCCACTGCACTTGCTGAGGCTCAAAAGAGAGTTGCAGCGCCAAACACTCCTGTCGCAACTACACTTGCTGAGGTTAAAAAAAAGGGTAGTTACGGAGGCAAACAGATAGTACACAGTACATGTAGAGGGACATGTGGCACCTTTAGCCTGGTGGCTCAAGGCAGAATATTCTATGTGATCCTCTGGGACACATGTTTTCCCTCTATTTGGCCACTTGGTGTCCTCTTGGCACCAAGGAAAATCCTATAAATAGGACCCATTTCCCAAGGTTCAACAAGAGGAATTTTGGAGATTTTGGGGAGATGCTGCCCATTTTGGCACTGACATTGTCTTCGTCTTGAGCCACTTTTTTCACCCTAACCCAGCTACACACTCTCTAACTCCCAGATAGTTGTTGTTATTCATTCTCAAGCCACTTCCACTATTAGTGGACCATTAGTATAGTTTTGCCTCTCTAACCACCTCTCTAACCTTGAACCCCCCTACATTTCTGGCGATTCTACTAGAGAGGCTGCTTTTGTTAATGGTTCATACCCGCAGTGGCTTACACACTTCACTGGAAAAGATAGCAGAGGAAGAAGTTCAACAACCCCCACGACAGCAAGGCTCTTCCAATGGCGGAGCAGCACATGCAAAGGACCGTGACCATAGTGTTGTGATTGAAGCAGTTCAGTCACTCTAGAATACACAGAGGGAGATCTTGGCAACTTTGCAAACTCTTACTGAGGCTATTATGGCCATGGCTTCTAAACCAGCTCTAGTGCAAACATCTCCATCTATAGCAGTCCCAAACCCAGTGCCCAACTTGTTCCCTGAGGTCCGGGCTCCGATCTAGGTGCCTTTGGTGGTATCTCAGGCGATTGGTACCGCCCCTGGTTTAGCTACCCTGGAGCAGACTGGACCTTTCCAGCCCACTCACTTTGTTACTCTAACCGATGTACAAGCTATGCTCGAGCAAGAGCGCAGCAAGAAGCAATTGCCATCTCTCCCAGACCCTGATGTGAAACCCCCATACTCTCAAGAGATATTGACCATGCCCTACTGAATTGGGTATACAGTGCCCAAGTTTATTATGTTTGATGGAAAACAAGGCAATGCCAGAGAACATGTGGTGAGGTTTATTAAGACTCTTGGTGTCCATGGCAGTGACCACTCTATGCGCCTTCAGGAGTTCTCCAAATCACTCACCGAAAGGGCTTATAGTTGGTATGTGAACTTGGCACCAAAGTCGATCAAGAGTTGGGAGGAGATGGTGAACAAGTTCTACACGAAGTTCTTCCAAGTCCAAGAGAAAGCTACAACTCTCACACTTAGGTGGGATGTCCAAAAAGAAGGCGAAGATATACTGGACTATGTTAAGCGGTTTCAAGACAAGGCTATTGACTGTCATGAACCAGTGGATGAAGCTCACTTAGTCAACATATGTGTATAATCTCCCTACCTTTTCAGCCTTGGTGAAGGCAGCTATAAACCTCAGTACCACTGGTCCTTTACACAGATCACGGGATAGCCACCGCTACTCCCGCAGTAACAGAATTGCTGCGGTAACCTCTATAGGAGGGAACCGCTCGCAAGCAAAGGCCTTATCCTCTCGAAAGAGGAAGAGTTATGAGGACAGGAATCCATACCCTTGCAGTCTTTAGAATGTTAAGGCCTTGGTTAAGGAATGGGTTGCCAATGGTGAGCTCACTTTGCCTCCAATTGATGTTACTCCAACCAAGAAGGACAAAGATAGCCCGGATTATTGTGTCTATCACAAAACCACCAGATACCCCACTAGAGACTACTAGATGTTGAAAAATGTCTTCAAGAAGAAAGTTGATGCGAACGAGCTAAAGTTCAAAGATGTCGGTAATCGTGATGTACGAAAGGACCCTTATCCTAACCACAAGGAGAAGGGGAAGAATGTACACATGATTGGCTATCTTGGGCCTGTGTGCGATCAAGTGCACATGGCGTCCTACTATGATGAGTTGGAAGAAATCGCAACTGGCCAGCTCCCTGAAACAGTATCTGCAGAGGCGAAATTTGCAGAGGATACTCATGCTCAAGCCTTACAAAATTCTGTTAAGTTTCGCACCTTCTTTGACCAATTGGGGCTGAGCTAAGCTGCCAAGATGGAAGCAACAAAGGCCCTCATCAACATCTCTGAAGTGCACCATGCTGAAGTTGCTGAGGCTAAGGAATATGTGCCTCGGTGCATCCAGGAAGATTATAGGGTCATTATTTTTTTAGAAGCAGACAGAGCATACCCATTTCCTCATAACTGTCCTCTTTTCGTCACAGCTTACATCAATAATTTGGAGTTCAAGCATGCTTTCCTCGATTGTAGGGCGTCCATAAACATCATCACGCTGACACCTTTGCAAAAGCTGGTATCTCAGAGTCCAGAATGGTTCGCCCACCCATTACTGTAACCGGTTTTGGTAGGGAGAAAAAGGTTACTAAGGGCAATGTTGTAGCGGATTTAGCAGTTGGCGAGATTCGTTCTGCGACTAAATTCCATGTGATTGAAACAAATACGAATTATAACATGATACTTGGCAGAGCTTGGATGTACCGATACGGGGCTATCCCGTCCAGCTACCACCAATGTGTGAAGGCAAAGTTGGGAAAACGCACAGTTACCATAAACGCGTCTGAAAAGCCATTCAAAGTGGAAGAGGCACACTATTCAGATGCAGTTTTCTTTACTGAGTTGTCAACGGATGAAACTTCAAGGACTGGTAAAATTGCAGGGGTAAAATTGCCGAAGTGGAAAGACATTCGAGATGCAGAGGTTGCTCCAGAAAGCAATGGACAAAAAAGGAGCAACAAATCCACAAGTCCTCCACGCAAGATTGTCAAGGTGCGCAAGGGCGGCAAGACAGTTTACTACCTATGACGGTCTTGGGGGCCATACTTCATACCTTGGGAGGATGGTCTCGAGACAAATAAATATGACGGTAATGAGTCCCAAGAAAGGTTGGTGGAGACACCTGAGCCCACCCCTAAATGCATGCAAGATAGGCCCAAACCCCAGCAGGAGGAACTTGCTGAGGTCAACCTCAATGACTCACCCGGGCAGAGCAAGTCGATGTTTTTCAGTAATATAATGGCCCCAGCAGCTAAGGCAGAATTGATAACATTACTAAAGCAATACAGTGATGTCTTTGCTTGGACATATGATGAGATGCCTGGTCTCGACCCATCCCTCGTCATTTATCATCTGGACACTTTTCCCAACTCTAAACCGATCAAACAGCACGCTCGAAAGTATCACCTTAATCTTTAAGCAAAGATTAAGTAGAGGTAGAAAAGTTGCGGAGGACCAAGTTCATTGAGCCTATACAATACCCAACTTGGCTAGCAAATATTGTTCCTGTGCAGAAGAAGAATGGTCAGATTAGAGTCTACATAGACTTTCGCGACCTGAATAAGGCTTGCCCGAAAGATGAGTTTTGATTACCCCATGTTGATACCCTTGTTGATTTAACTGCGGGCCATCAGATGTTCTCTTTCATGGATGAATTTAGTGGTTATAACCAGATCAAAATGGCACCAAAAGATGTAGAAAAGACAGCTTTCAGAATGCCCCTGGGAAATTTTTTCTATACAGTAATGCCCTTCGGTTTGAAAAAAGCGAGGGTAACCTACCATCGGGCTATGACTGAAGTGTTCCATGACATGTTGCACCACGAAGTGGAAGTATATGTGGATGATTTGGTGGTCAAGTCTACTAAGGCTAACTGCCACCTTTGTGACTTGGAAAAGGTTTTTTAGCGCTGTCGCAAATTCTACCTTAAGATGAACCCTCTCAAGTGTACCTTTGGAGTTACTGTTGGCAAGTTCCTTGGCTTCCTGGTACACCAGCGGGGGATTGAAGTAGATGGGGACAAAGATGCCTTTGCCACACTCTCAAAAAGCTCTGAAGAAATTGCTAGGCAAAGTGTCATACCTCAGGAGGTTTATTCTAGCCCTTGCTGAGATAACCTTTCCCTTTGGGACACTGCTGAAAGGGAATCACAAGTTTGAATGGTTGCAGGAACACCAACAAGCATTCGATATGGTGAATCAAGCACTTACCTCCCCACTTACAATGATTGCCCCACAGCCTGAAAAGTCTCTACTACTGTACCTGACCTCTACTCTGTGGTCTATTGGAGCCCTACTTTTCAAAGACATAGATGGCATTGAGAAGCCAGTCTATTACATCAGTCGCAAATTCAATGGTGCCGAGTCGCAATATACCCCAATTGAAAGGCATTGCTTAGCCTTAATCTTCATAGCGCCAAAGTTGCGCCACTACTTTTTGGCACACGCAATCCAAGTTATGACCCGGGGTGATCCCGTTCGCTACTTGCTGAGCAAGCCCACTCTGACTGGGTGAATGGCAAGATGGCTCTTAGCTCTAGCAGAATATGATATCACTTGTGTTACTCCCAAGGCTATTAAGAGCCAAGCACTTGCAGACTTACTGGCCCAGTTCCCATCTGGTGAACATGAACCTGTTGAGGTATCCCTACCAGGTAAAGTCCATGTATCAACAGCTACAGTTGAAACTTATTGGGACTTAAAATTTGATGGAGCCTGTGGAGCTGGGAAAGGTGGAGCTGGCATAACTCTAACTAGTCAAGAATGAGAGAAGTTTCATCTATCATATAAGCTTGACTTTGAGTGTTTAAACAACGAGGCTGAATATGAAACGTTGATACTAGGTCTGATAGCTGCCCAAAAGAAGGGCCTCCGCAATTTGAAAATCTAGGGCGGCTCCAAGTTAGTTGTCAAGAAAACGATGGGTGATTTCGCCTTGAAAGAGCCTCTGTTGGCCCCATATTGCACTGTAGTTCAAAGGTTGCTCACTCAGTTTGATGATGTCCAAATTCAGCATACCACTCGAACACATAACCGTTTTCCCGATGCCTTGGCTACACTGGGGGCAAAGGTGGAGATACCAGATGATTGTATAACCATCGTCATCGAGAAAAGAACAACATTAGCAGTGCTAACTGAAGAACATGCAGAGGAAAATGCTGAGGGGTGGAAAGCAAATATAATCCAGCAGCTGAAAACTGGCCAGGGAGCAATCGGACCAGCATAACTTGCATCATTTCTGCTCCTCAAAGAAGAGCTATATTTTCGTGATCCCAACAACTTGCTGGCAAGGTGCATTGGTAGGCAAGAAGCAGCTTACAAACTTAAGCAGATCCATGCTAAGTCCTGTGGAGATAAAGATATCAGTCTATACCGACAGATACAGAGGCAAGGGTACTACTGGCCAGAGATGGAAAAAGAGAGTACTGAGTTACAGAGGCAATGCGCGAAGTGTTAGTCCCACCCTAAGGAAGAGAAAGCCCATTTCTTAAGCAATGAAGAATGGAGGCAGCCATATACCGACTATCTGGGAAATGGCACACTGCCTGAGAATAAAGCTGATGCAATCAGAGTCAAGAGGCGAGCCCTCCGCTTCTTGCTTGACCAGGGCAAGCTGTATGGGAGAAGCTTCGAGGGGGAACTTTTAACGTGTTTATTAAAAGATGAGGCAAACGAGGTGCTGAGGAAAGCACACAAGGCAGAGCATCAAGGAGGGCAGTGGTTATATGGGACATCTCATTCACCTCAGCTACTACTGGCCAACAATGGAAGAAGATGCTAAAAACTTTGTGAGGAGATGCTAGTCCTGTCAGAAGTATGGGAACTTGATAGATGCACCGACAGTTGAACTACACAACATTAAGACTCCTTATCCGTTCTATACTTGGGCATTTGACTTGGTAGGTCTTATAGCGCAGCAGTCCAAAGGCTACAGATGGATTCTTGCAGCAACTGAAGTTAGCACCAAGTGGGTAGAGGCTATACCAATAAGGAAGGCAGATGGGGCAGGAGTAGCCAACTTCATCAGAGAGAACATAATCTGCATGTTTGGCATACCCAAAGTGACGTCGTCTGACAATGGAACTCCTTTTGTAAATCGCCATATGGGAAGACTACTGGATGCCTACCAAATTAAGCATCACAAGTCTAGTCTATACTATCTCCAAGGGAACGGACAAGCTGAGGCGACCAGCAAAACCCTCATCCGAATACTAAGTAAGATGATGGATGAAGTAGAAGGTACATGGTCTGAACAACTCCCCGTAGCACTTTAGGCGTATAGAACGTCAAAGAGGAAGCCAACTCAAGCAACCCCATTTTCCCTAGTATATGGGTCTGAAGCTGTGTTACCAGTTGAGTTGGCAGTACCCTCAGCAAAAATGGCTATGTCAGCACACTTAGTTCCAGATAGCAGGAACAATTACATAGAGGCAGCTAAAGAAAAAAAAGATCGGACCTCACAGGCTATGGAAAAGTATCATCAATCCATAGCTCGCGCATACAATCAATCTGTTCAACACAGAAAATTCAAGGAAAGGGACTTAGTATGGAAAACAGTGGATGCGATCATGCGGGGGCAACCAATTCCCAAGTTCTCACCCAGATGGGAAGGGCCCTATAAAGTTGCTAAGGCAAACAGCAGCAGATACTACAAGTTGACAAAAGTAGATGATGGATTCAAAATTGGTCATGTTAACGCTAAGTATGTCAGAGAATATTTTCCCTAGTTTCTTTTGTTCAGGAAAAGAGTTGTAAAGTTTCTTTGTTAAATGTTTCCAAAGCAAAGTGTAAAGAAAGTGTCATACGCTTAGTAAACCTTTTGCTCGCATATTCACTTAGTTTGAGTAACATTTTCCACACTTAATGAAATTTTACACTTGTAAAAAGCTTAGTCATGATAAAGTTTTGTTCACTTCAAGAGCTTGTCTTATCTTTAGAAGCTATGTAAAAGTAATGTAAAGGAAGCAATGAAATGAAACTCAAAAGTACTACCAAGCATCCATACTTTTCATTAAAGTCAAACTTCCAGAACATGATTACAATGTTTGAAAATAAGTTATGACAGAGAAAGAAAAAAAAAAGGCACACCAAGCGCGATGCAACAACAAAGTAAAATAAAGAAATCATAACAAAGTCACAAAGTTACATCAAATCAAACCCTTCAAGAGGGAGTCCATCAGAGTCACATCTTGAGGCAATTGGGCAACCAATGCAAAGTCCTTCTCTTTGAACCGAGCTAGGTTCTGCCAGTGCAGCTCCAGGGCACCCTCACACTCCTTAATAGTCTCCTCCAGGGACGCAATCATTGCCACATTGTCGGCGTGCTCGAGGAAGATGTCAACCGTCCGAAGCCTGGACCTCATCCATGATAGGTTAAAACCATTCCTCTCAAAGCCCCTCAGATTGGCCTCAGCACTCTCCGCGAACTTGCTAGAAGTTATCAAGATCTGCTTGGTAGCAAAGTCACGAATAAAGGTAGCAAGTGACTCCAGTAGTGCCGTCTGTACTATAGATCCAAGGACATTAAAGGCAGTAAAGGTGTCCGGATGCAGTGTTTGGATACGAGTAAGGGTTGAAGCAGCTTCGGAGGAAACCTAGTAACTTAGAAAGGATACTTTCTCTGAGGGCTGGGAGGACTCTCTCACACCACCGCCAGCTTCAATCACTGGAGGAAGACTGATGGAGTGACCAAATGTCTTAGGGCGGCGTACTTCCCCTGAAGATGACTGCCCCACAGCAATGGAGTGGCTAAACGCTGGTTGGCGACCGGGTGAACTGGCCTCACGAGAAAGGCCAAAACTGCCTGCACCGTTACATCACTCCGAAAAGAGGTCATCCATCTGATAATCTCCAACATTCAGATCTGGAACCACAGTGGTATCCATCCCAGTATAAAAATCACAGGACATTCCAAGATTAGATGGCACCTCTAGAAAATGAGTGGGGTACAAGTCTGCCAGCTGTTCAGAGGTTTTCAAAGCAACTGGATCAGAGGTCCCAGCAGCAATAGTAACAATGTGGGGGGCTAAAGTGAGAGCTACCTCGACAAGTTGGTCCAAGTTCAGAAGGGTTACAACAGGAGTAGTGGCAACTGCCCCTACACTTACACTCCTTTCAGTCACTTGAACGTTTGGAAATGGAGTTTGATGAATTAACGCAGACTCAGTAGATTGGGAGGAACCGCCAGATACAACTCCAAGAGGGGGTGGTGCAACTTCCATCGGCTCTCTAATGTCGCGATCTTCTCTAGGGGTCTCAGATACAAAATCATCTCCACCAACAAAGAAACGGTCGAAGTGCACAGAGTCAGAAGGATGCGGAGGCTCAAAGCCCTCAGCAGCTATATCACCCGCTGCAACTTCGACAGCAGGGGAAACATGTACATTGTCTACAGGCTCCCCAACTGGCTCAGCCTCGGCAACTGGCTCAGCTTCAACGGACGGTTCACATCTCACACTTGGTTCCTTTTCAACGTCTAGAAGAACTGTCGTGTGAGTCTTGAATCTTGTCACCCTGGTAGCAATGGAGAGGTCGTCATCGTCGTCTGAGTCTAAAGAAATGCCAATGGCAATAGAAGAACCCTCTAGACCAGAGGGCAGTATGGTCCGCAGTCCCTAAAAAGAAGAAAAAGATCATGTAGTTATTATAGTAAACATAATAAGTACAAAGAAATGATACAAAATATTTGTCTGAGTATGGATACCTTTCGGAGCCTCTTCTTACTGGGTGAGGCATGTGCCTCGGGAGCCGATACCGCTGCTGCTTGGGCTGCCCTCAGCCTAGAACAGGTCATGCGTAACGGTGCACCTACTTCGGGGGGAGCAATCTGCAAAGATTGAACAAACATTGCCCCGGACGGGTGAGGCTCCTCTACAATGGGTAAGGATAGAAGCTTAAAGCGACAAAATATGCTGGATTGTTTCCCCCGGCCAGAAGACCGACGAAGGGACAGATCAGGTTGCAGGATAGGTTCCATTGCTGGGACGACCGGGGCACTATTGCAAGAATTGAAGAAGGAATTGAGATTGCGGTGCCAGAATAGCCTATTGTTAGAAGTACAGGCACCCTCTCACCCAAATGAGGGAAGCTCCATGACTCCTAGGGCCTTCACAAGTAGAGCAGTGTAGTCACGGGTAAATCGTTGAAAACTCCAGTGGAAATCAGTCTAAGGCGGGGGAGCATGTGAGACGCCCTGATCCATCCCGAATTGCATAAGGACCCTATCCGGTCGGTAGATAACACTGGACATACCTTCTTCATTCCACACAGGTAGAAATTTGGGGCAAATCATGGCAGCAGTAAGTAGAGAATTAGCCTGGACACTGTCGAGAGAAAAATCAACATGGCGGGCCTCTGAAAAATAAAAGGGGACAACAGAAATGCCTGGGAGAGGCTGAGTGAAAGGGCGGAAGATGCACTCCTCCATATGGTCAACATAGTCTGAAAAGGGCCTGTTGGTGCCAAGGCTAGACCACCGAGAGATGCGAGGGAGGGATTGACACACTTACCTTGTGACAGGCCGATCCTCTACATCTAGGATAGGGTGGCCCTCTGCATCAAAGACTTCATCAGTAAAGAAGGGGCTCGTGTTCCTTTGGGATGGGGCCCATGGCATGAAACTTCTTATAGAAAAAGGCAGTGAGGAATTGGGTATGCACAAAACTCCACACGTCATAACGGCCCATGGATCGCCCCATGTCCGAATGGATGAGGTCAAGACGAAAATATAAGTTACCTAGGAAGATGGGAGCCAAGGGAATTTAATTATTGCTGCAAAGATTTACAGCTAAGGGAAATATCAAGGGATTAATGCTTTCGGCAGGGTTGCTGGGTAAGATGAAGAATGAGATAAAATAGCTGACGAACGCCGCCAAGTACAAGTCACCTCGGTAGCTCGGGCCAACTATGGAGTTACGGCTCTCCTCAGTAATGTCCCCTACAACTAGTTACATGTCCTTAAAAAAATGTTTCAGCCAAGAAAGATAGGTAGTTTTATCTCTTTTGGGCCTATCCTGGAGCAGTTCCCCAGTTCTAAGATCATACTAGGAACCAAACTTTTGCACCTCCCGAAAGACGGTTTGAAGAGCAGTAACAGCGACTTTTTCTGCAGAGGTTAGAGACGCTAGGTCAAAGGGGTGATCTCCACGAGTGTTGAGGCGCAAGAGGACGACAACATCTTCCAAGGTCGGGGTTATCTCCCCCCATGCCAAGGCAAAATGATGGGTGTCACGACTCCAACGAGAGACAATCATATTAGTGTTGGTCTGCACCTTACGCACTGATAACTCTCTCGAGATTAAAATGGCATTGAAAAGGCGGACATCATGCAGACGTTGCTCGAAGTCGCCATCTGCAATGACATCATCGACCCAAAGGGACCAATCTGTTGGAGGGCTCGAATGAGTATGATAGTAGATGTAAGAATGTGGAAAGTCGCCACGTTCCACACGAAACCACGACACAGAAACCGGGTTCACCATGTCCGCATCTTCCAAGGTGGCCTCCCCAAAAGGAAGCAAAGGCTCCTCTAGAGGAGGGGTGTCAGGAATAAAGAAATCAATCGCTTTCCAGAAGGGGTCGGCTAGCCCTCCGAAGTAAGGGGCCCGCCTTCACTCAGTAGGGGGTGGGGTAGCCCTGTCAGCAAGAAACCTTATGATGTCCATGAAAAGGAGTAAAGAAGGTCAAAAAGCTTTGGAAAGAGAGGACAAGGGAGAGAAGAAGACAAAGGAGACAGAAAGGTGTGTTGGGAGGAAGTGGGGGACCAGTGGACCCAAGGGCATTATTTATAAAGAAAATCAGCAAAGGGCGCTAGCACACTGCCCTAGGTCCATTATGACCTGGCAGTCAAAAAAGTACCTTTTCAGAGCTGACGCAACTTTTGACCCAACCGACGCAACCCTTGGGTTGCCCGCTGACATCATGCATGCGCGGGAAACAGGAGGCATGTCTCCCACGTGTGCATGAGGGCAAAATGTAAAGGGTCAGAAATTAAGCCCCGAACTAAGTATGGACCCAAGCACTAAGATCACCCTGAGAAGGCGACCAGGGATAAAAAAAAAAATAAAAAAAAATAGGCCAAAGCCCAAAGGAAGTGGGCCAACAAGTGGGCCGAGACATGTCCGACCGACCAGGGCCCCAAATGGACTCAGCGAGGAGAAATGCCAGAGTCAAGCTGCAGAGGCAACACCTGTAACGGTGAAGTTGCCAAGGGAACACATGCAGCAGCAAAGTTGTTAAGGCACTTTGTCTTAGCGCCGTCATTCCTATTAACTTCGGTTTCACCACCATTTGAAGTTGTCGAGGGAACAAGTATAGCGGCAAAGTTGCTGAGGCACTTTGTCTCAGCGCTACCATTCCTATTAACTTCGGTTCCGCCGCCATTTTGAAGTTGCCAAGGGAACATGTGCAGCGGCAGAGTTGCTGAGGCGCTTTGTCTCAACACCGCCATTCCAAGTAACTTCGGTGTCGCCGCCATCCCAAGTAATGTCGGTGTCACGATCATCCGAAGTTGCTGAGGAAAGGAGAAAACCCAGACAACTGAGTTGCAAAGGCAATACTCGCAGCGCCCAAGTTGCGGAGGCATTCTGTCAACACCGCCATCTCTAATATCCTCAGTCATGCCGTCTGAACTTGCCGCGGGAAATGACTACCGCAGCAACTAAGTTGCAGAGGGAACATCCTGCCAAGGTGACAGTAGCCTTTGAGAGAGGCTTCCCCCTACAAGTAGAAGCTAATGCCTGGCGCTGACAGCAAGCCCCAAGGCATTACTGGCCTAGGGCTGATAGCAGGCCTCACAGTTCATTTAACTTGGCGCTGATAGCAGGCCCCAAGACTTACTAGTTGGAGTTGATAGCAGGCCCCAAGACTTACTGGTTGGAGCTAATAACAGGCCCAGAAATACCAATTTACTGTGGCAAACCCACGAAGATGGGAACAAGGTAGCCCAAGTATAAGGGACTCCCTTTCCATTACCCGGGTCATGGACCTGCCTTGGTCGCACAGGTAGGACTAAGGAAGCCCCCTTAAGCTTGCTACTAAGGCACAGCATGGCTGATAGCAGGCCTGGCTATGGCCTTCGCCCTAAGAAGCTGGAGAGTTTGTGGTTAGGTGGCTAAAGGTGGAGGCTTCGCTGAGGTGGGCACAAACATAGTCGATAGCAGACTAATGGAGTTCTGAGAACGCATGTACTGGCCAAATAGAACTGAGAAGGCAAGTGCAGCGGCATGATTCACCGCTGCAAGTGCACTTGCTGAGGTTCAAGCTGAAAAGACATGTGTAGAGGGAAACACTCCCACTGCGAATGCACTTACTGAGGCTCTAAAGGGAGTTACAGTGCCAAACACTCCCGTCGCAACTACACTTGCTGAGGCTAAAAAAAAAGGATAGTTGTGGAGGCAAACAAATAATACACAGTACATGCAGAGAGACACGTGGCACCTTCAGCCTGGTGGCTCAAGGCAGAATATTCTATGTGATCCTCTAGGACACATGTTTTCTCTCTATTTGGCCACTTGGTGTCCTCTTGGCACCAAGGAAAAGCTTATAAATAGGACTCATTTCCCAAGGTTCAACAAGAAAAATTTTGGGGATTTGGGGGCAATGCTGCCCATTTTGGCACTGCCATTGTCTTCTTCTTGAGCCACTTGTTTCACCCTCACCCAACTATGCACTCTCTAACTCCCAGATAGTTGCTACTGTTCATTCTCAAGCCACTTCCACCATTAGTGGACCATTAGCATAGTTTTTCCTCTTTGACCTTGATCCCCCCTACAAAGACTATCTGTATAAGAAAAAGCTATATGAGCCCTTTCTAGGGACGAAACCAAAAAAAATGAAGGATAATGAGTGGACTCTTCTTGATCGGCAAGCGCTAGGTGTTATTCGGCTAACGTTACGTTTAACATAGCGAAGGAGAAGACTGCAGCAAGTCTCATGGCGGCATTCTCAAACATGTACAAAAAACTCTCTACCTCAAATAAAGTTTATTTGATGCATAGATAATTTAATCTAAGGATGACAGAAAGTGCTTCGATGGTTGAGCATTTGAACGAATTCAATATTGTGGTAACACAATTGAGTTCTATATCTATCGAATTTGATGATAAGGTTAAGGCTTTGATTCTTTTATCTGGTTTGCCAAAAAGTTGGAATGGTACTGTAATGACAGTGAATAATTCTTCGAGAAAAGAAAAGTTAAATTATAATGATATTCAAGATTTAATTCTGAGTGAAGAAAATTGCAAGAAGGAATTAGGGGAAACATTAGTTCTGCCCTGACTACAGAAGCTAGAGGAAGATCAGTAAGAAGAAACCCGAACCACAGTAGATCAAAATCTAAACACAAAAGCAAGTCAAGAGCTGGAGAGGGACGGAGTTGCTGGAACTGTGGAAAGAAGGGACATCTAAAAGGAGATTGCTCGACATTAAATAAGAACAAAGGTGATTAAAATCAAAAGTCTGCTAATGCTGCAATGGAGGAGATTTATGATGCTTTGATCTTGAGTATTGGCAGCCCTCTTGAATCTTGGATTTTAGATTCTGCGGCATCATTCCATTCTACTTTACAAAGGGAAATCATGGACAATTACATTGGTGGTGATTTCGGGAATGTTTATCTGGCTGATGATGAACCTTTGAAGATTGTGGGTAAAGGGGATATAACAATCAGGTTGTCAAATGGGTCTGTTTGGAAGATACAAAATGTCAAACATGTGTCTGGTTTGAAAAGAAACTTGATTTCTATTGGATAGCTTGATGATGAAGGTCATGTTGTAACCTTCATGGGTGATTTGTGGAAATTCACCAAAAGAGCCGTGGTTGTTGCTTGTGGTAAAAATGAAGGCACCCTTTACATGACTATGAACAATAAGGATGCAGTAGTAGTTGCTGGTGAGAAGGAAGACTCAAATCTATGGCACCGAAGGCTTGGGCATATGAGTTAAAAATGGATTAAGGTACTTGCATCTAAGGGGAAACTGTTAGATTTGAAATCAGTGGACATTGACTTTTATGAGGATTACATTTTCGACAAACAAAAAGGGGGTCAGTTTTTCAAAGGATGGCGGGAAACCAAAGTCAAAAAAGTTGAAGTTGGTTCATACAGATGTGTGAGGACCTGCACCAATTTCATCTCTTGGAGGATCATCATAGTATGTTACCTTTATCGACGACTTAATAAGAAAGGTGTGGGTTTATTTTCTAAAACATAAATCTGAAGCTTATACTACTTTTAAGAAGTGGAAAGCCTTGGTGGAGACTAAAACATATATGAAAATTAAGTGCTTGAGATCAAATAATGGAGGGGAATATGAGGACAATGAGTACATGAAATATTGTACAGAAAGTGGAATTAGAATGGAGAAAACTGTTTGAAAGACATCTCAACAGAATGGCGTTGCAAAACGCATGAATAGAACTTTGAATGAACGTGCTAGAAGTATGAAGATACATGTTGGATTACCAAAGATGTTTTGGGCAGATGTAGTTAACACTGCAACATATTTGATTAATCGTGGTCCATCTGTTCCATTGGATGGAGAGTTCACTACAACAAAAAAGGACTTTTACGACACCAAATGCACGTCGTGGATACGATTCTACAGCGTGCAAAGTAACGTCGTATTATGATCAGTTATGGAAAGTCATTCACTTTCAACATGTCGTTAAAATTTTTTAATAGTGCATCTTATATATCATGTTTAATTTTTCTACGACTATTTTTGTACGCCGTTAATTCAAGAGACAAACCACAACACTCAATGCTAGCCATTAAATATAACACAACGGCCTATTTTACCCATCGTAGAATATGTATAATTTTTTTTTTTAATTTAGTAGGTTCTATTTCACCTGTTTTGTACAATCTCAAAAAACATTACAAACAAATTTCACAAAATATATATATATATATATATAAGTATCAATCAACCACCAAATATTATTTCAAACATCAAAAAAACTATTCATAAATTTCGAACATCCAAAAACTATCTCTACATTCCAAACCATCCAAAAATTATGTTTCTAAACATCAAAAATCGTCCTCAACTTCAAAACGTTCCAAAAAGTTCTAAATTATAGATATTTAAGATACTAAATTTTCAATTTTGACATCACTCTCTTGAAGGCGAGAAGAGTGCAGAAATATGTTTAGCATTCTTGATATGTTGAAAATCAAAAACTCAATGCCAAAGAGCAATGAAAATCAAATCCCAGTCGCAATCCTTTTTCAGCAGCAACAAATGAGGTGTTTAGTTGGGCATTTGTGAGGCCGAGATGCTATGGTTGTTTGCCTATACGAATGCATCAATATCAACTTGTATCTGATTTTGAGGTTGGGTAATTTGTTATGAGCCACTATCAGCAACTGAAGTAGAAGAGCCAAAACTGTTCTTTGTGGCAGCAGCATCCCCCAAGTCCATAAAATTTTAGTGCTACTAAAAACAAAAATAATCATTAGTAGATGTTTGTTTCAATGAAAATTAAGTTATACTAATGACATGTAGACATTTAAAGCCAAAGCAAGCATATATTTATGCGCAGAGTAAATAATAGTGATAATAGACCATACAAATGCTTTAATACACCAAATTAATTTTACATACCTTATTTGCAATTTCAACATATAAACATTCATCACTGAATGGTGCCATATGTATTTTTCAGGAGCAATCAACTTTACAACATAAAAAACAAATATATTGTTGGCTTTTTGACTTTCGAAGGTTATTTTTGTAATTATGAGCGTGCCAGCAAGGATCAATCAGCCCTTACAGAATTGTAATTGCCAACCAATTATTCAGACGATTGTGTTATAGTTCTTTCAGCCTCAATGAAGAGGACTTTTACTGATGGCTTGATTTAGGAGAATTTAAGCATAAGAACAGTTAAATAAATTGAAACATTTCATTAGTATGAAAAACTTACAATGATCTCAGCCTCGTAGAGATTTACAGCGACAATATACTCGAAAACTACTCCTACGAATGAAGTGTAGTGCAGGAATTTAAAGTACAGAAATGTAAAGAACAGGAAATATAAAAACTGGAATGAAATATGTAAAGTAAGACTGGTTTTTTAGATCTGAGCCCCCCTTTCCCTGAGGTCTTCCCTGCTATTTATACTCCCCAAAGATAACCATCGAACTGCACTTCAAACTGTCGAACTGCTCCTCTGTAATCACTGATCATGCTGCCTTACGAATAGTTCCACTACGCTTTCACTTGCAGTTAGGCTTCCCTCCTATATTTAAATTTGAATGTGAGTAACCGTTGAAGCCACGTCACTTTGCATCTCTTTGTTGATCCACTGTTACTCAGATCTTATAACAACCAATTTTAACTGCCACGTGTATGATCAGGATCGGAGACTTGACTGGTTTCCCCGTATTACCCTTACTTTGCCACACGTCGAATTGTCACTGGCTTGTACAAAATATGTAGCCAACATTACCCCCGCACTAATATACCCAAGACTTGGTGATATTAGTGGATCAGGGTCTTTTCCCCACGTCTTAAAACGTGCATGGGTTTTGCATCTACCCAGAAATGCAACTGTCACTCACCATCTGTATTAAACTCTCGTTTAATCCTTTAAGCACTTCCACTGTCTTAGCATTCTAACAGACTGATACATTTCATGGCCGAATTAATTTTTTCCTCTAGTGATCGAGCACACGAAGAGTCATATGTCGATGATGTTCCTTCTCGAAAGAATGTCCATGCATTTATTAGCCACCTTTACCCACCTTTCTATATTCAAGTCATGGATGCCTTTGCAAATTACCAACCTTTGGATTACGAACACATTGCTCTTAATCCTTCGATTCAGAAAGTTGCAAGTATAGACATAAGAAGTTCTTCCTCTAACTCACCCTTATAATTCGAACAAACTGTTCTCAAACCTTTGATTCGAAAAGTTGCAAATATGGACTTGAGAAACTCTTCTTCACAAGTCTCTGTATGGGATAAAGTTGCAACTTCTTCCTCTTCTGAGGGTTCTGACTGGACAAGCTGGTCAACACCTGAGACCTGTGATTTGAAGGTGCGAATCAACCATTATTTTGTTGAGTTCACTGACCCTTTAGAGTTTCCTTCCTATGCTCGAAGTTCAGTGGTCTATCCCTACGTGCCCATTGACCATCGACGTAGTCTGGAGGAGAATCTGCTTGTAGCATGGTATACATCCTCCATGCCTACAAAGATAGTGCACGCTGCCCACCGCCTAGAAGAAGCACAAGGGTACAACCCATCATTCTTAGCTCAGAAGGCGAAGATTGTTCTTCTGACTGGCTTGATTATATTAATGCCTTTGTTCCTTCTGCTCCCGTGTCATCTCTAAAAATAGAAGCGTCCACACCTTTTTCTTCGTCTCTCGAAATTGAAGTATTCATACATTCTCCTCTACCAACTCTTTGCTGGACAGAGAGACTAAAGCTTGTCCTATCCATGAATAACGTTTTTCCACCTTATAAACCTCTACCTTCTCCTACTTCAGTTGAGCAGAAACAAGCTCAACTTTTGCTTGCAGCTTTCTCTCACTTGCCTTTTAATGTTCTTGAGGACGAAGTCCCTCTCAAGAACCTTCGATGGGCTTGTGATATTCTGACTAGGGGCCATGTCCTTAGTCCCCTTGCCCAGGCAGAACTTCATATGTTTCTGAACCAACTTCCATTACTTCTCCACTGGCATCGAAATTCTATGGCTACTACGCAATCTTTAGACCAACTTTCGTCTCTTCAAATTCATGCTCAGTACGAAGCAGAGAACTTCATTGAAGAATTCGGTGATTTCAAGAATAAAGATTTTGCGTATTGGGATGACTTAGACATTGACGAATTGGAACAAGGATTGAGAAAGGTGGCTTTCAAAATAAAGGCTGAAGAGCTCTACTACGAAGTGAGAGCACATCAACTTATGCAGCCAATGCTAGAAGACATAGAAGATAGAATAAGGAAAGAACAAAAATTTATTGATCATTGTTGGACTAAATTTCATGATCTTGTTATTTATTTCATTCCTTATTTTTATGAGCTCGAGTTTATACCGAGATAAGGTCATCTGATGTAATCGCTTTGGCTTTAATATAAACAAAATTCTTCTTCATTTGGCATTGTTTGACCCTGCTTCCACTTGTCTTTTAAAAGTCAATTCAGAGCTTCGAATTGAACAATTTCATCCTTCGAATCTGGACTTAATTGTTTTAAATGAAAAACTAAAAGAGCCAATTATGAACTTTTCCAATTTGTGAAATAAAGTTGACAGCTTTGGCTGATTTTTAATTAGAAACAGTGCTTCGGATCTAGCAATCTTATACTTAAAGTTTGTTTTGACCATAATCAACATCTAGTCATTGTCATTATGATCGATTAGTTTGAAATTGACCATCTTTTGCTTCGAACAACAGTTCATGCTATTTTAGTTCAATAGACAACCCCTCCCCCCCTCTTTTTCCTTTTATATAAACCACCCATTGATTTTGATGTTTCGAACACCAAATCCCATCCTTAAAGAATCTCAAGTTTTGCCTTGAAGGATATTACCTTTGTTAAAAACCTAAAAACAGGTCTTTAAACTCTTTGAAGTAAAATAAACACTCGAGTATTCTTATATTTTTGGGTATGGAAACCTGCTTCGAAGCCGGCTTCTCTGTTTCGAAGCTGTTGTTTTTTGGCTTTTGGCGCTAAAACTTGGCTTGGAAACCAAATATCTTACTTCGAAACTAGCCTCAACATCTAGGCTTTGTTTTTCCCTCCAAAAGTATCAATATTGAAGGAAACTCTTTGTATTCGTACTTCTAATACTTAACAACTTGCGCAATATATTTTCAGACACAAAAGCTTTAAAAACCCTTTTGTTTCGTGCTCTAAAACCACTTGCTCTTTTAACGCACAAACCCCTCTTTCTACCGATCTTCGGCTTCTCTCTACTTCCTTTCTCGGTTTCACTTTCAAGAAAAGCATACTGTCAATGGCTTCTCCTTTAGTACCGGTCGTAGAGCGTACGAGCCCATTTGTGGCCCTGAAGAGGATCATTGATGCAGAATGTGAAAAGTACAAAGCTGGGGAGAAAAACGATATTGATGGACGCATCTTCGTCCCTCGTCGCAATGTGCAACAAGACTACGTGCTTGGGCCCATATTCAAAGAGATCCTTACTGAGCTCCCAGCCCTATATCCTCGCCTGGAAAACCAATGTCTCCTTTACGAAGGTGGTCTTGACTGAAGGAACTGGAGAATAAATCGCCCCCACCGATGCTAGCCCACGGTGAGACCAGAGTGGCAAGAATGGTATGATCGGGTTGTTCCTGCTAGGACCCTGGACCTTCAAGAACTCTGCCTTCTCGATGCTCTCAGATTATCCAGGGTAACTATCTCAGAGGACCCTTTCCTTATTCCTGCTGCCTTGTGTTTTTGGAATCCTATCTTTAACTTCTTTCAATTTAGATGCGTGATGATGGCCCCTACTGTTCTTGATATTTGCGATTTACTAGGATTATCCCCATTGGTATCCCATTTGGACCGGATTACCCTGATTTAGCAGTCCCTTTCTCTCTCCCCTCCCTTAACTCATCTTATAGTGATTTTGCTAGGGCTGAGAATAAAAGAGAGGGCCCTGTGACTGATAGGGAATTCTTTTCTTTCTTATTGTATTGGCTTTGCAAATTCCTCTTTTGCACCTCCTCTTAGTGAATCATGCCTGAATTTGCCCCTCTTGCCAAAGCCTTTGTTTTACAGAAAAATGTGGCCTTAGCCCCACATGTTCTAGGTCACGTATATAGAGTCTGCTCCAGTTTATGTGAGAAACCTTTAGATGCTAATCAAGGGGGGCCATTCTGGATTCTTCAATTTTGGCTTTTCGCCTATTTTACTAAGTTACAATCCAAATGCCTTAAATTTTCTGAGTCAAACCCTCTTACTCATGGTATAAGGCTGGCCAATGCTTCACTTTATCCCTCTACCTTTGCTTTTTACTTCTTTTTCTTCCACCAACTTCCAGTTTCCCTTCCTACTTACCGTTTCCGTCCCTTCGAGCCCACCATTGGTCCATCTTGGTTGAGGAATTTCCTAAGTGACCAGTCCTGTACTTCACCTATTCACAAAGATATATGGGCTTCCATTCTGATTCCCAGAGAGTTATTTATCGGGACTTTGAACCCGAAAGCCTACAAATGCATTGCTGAACCTTACTATACTGCTCAATTTGCTAGACAATTTGGCCTCACACAAGGGGTCCCAATACCTCTCTGCAGCAACACAAATCTCAGCTTTACTAGAAGGGATCTGAAAGTCCGGAAGTCCAGGCTAGAAGAGGCAACTTTAAAATTTATAGACGACTTGGTCAATTTCGAGTATACCCCTTTCATTCCTCAAGGTACCGTATTGAAGAGATACCAAAACTGGTGGGTGACTAACATGGAAATCTACTTGGCCATTTCACCTCAAAACCTACTAATGGTGTTAGATGTGGCCAAGCCCAAAGGAGCTGGAATTGTCACTTCTTCCTCTATTTTAGTTGCAACACATGCTACAACACAATCTGCTCCTGCTGCTTCAATTCCTCCTAGAGTTACTCGGGCTGCCTCGAAGAAAGGTATATACCCTTGTCCCTTCTCCTTTTGTCTTTTTATAATGCATTTAGCCTTATCATTAATTCTTCTTTTGTGGAGGTGGCCAACAACAAAAGAAAATGAGGCTCCTTGAGCTTGAGAAGGAAACATCCGATATTCAAGAAGAAGTAGATCAAGAGGAAGAGTTACCCTTGAAAAGAAAAAAGAGAGTGATCATCTCTTCCTCTGACTTGGTTAGGGATGAGACAACTGTCAGAGAGATGGAAGATGAACTCATTTCTTCGGAATCCAGATCTCAGTTTGAAGAAGTTGAGAAGGAAATTGAGAAAGAGCAGACCCTGCCAATACAGAGAAAAAGGAAAAGAAAGGTGACTGTCTCTCCTTCTGATATGGTCGAAGACTCTGATTCCGAGACAATTGCCAAAGCAATGGAAAAGAGAAAAAAAGTGTCTGCTTCTGCTACTATCTTGGTTGAAGATACCATCCATGAAGCAGCCGTCAAGGTAGTAGAACAAGAACATTCTAAGGCCATGATTGTCTTTGAAAGAGCTGAGAAGAGACGGCAGCAACAATTTCTGAGAGATGAAGTTGCCGCTGCTGATACACTACAAAGGGAAACTGCAAGAAGGCAACAAACTGCCAGACATTACTCCCTTCGTAGTTCTCCCATCATTGCCGACACTTCTGGAGCAAGTAATCTTTTTCATACTTCTGCTGTTTTTCCTTTGTCAGCCTTTGGTATTGAAGTTTAACATTGCTTTACATTTCTTCCTCTTACAGCAGCAACTTCTGAGTTCATCTTTTCAATGAGACCTCTCTCAGTTTCACTTGAGGTTGATCAGATGCAGGATGTAAGGGCTATTCAGACCATACTTCCACTTCCAAGGTCTACACTTCCTGCACTTTTCCTGAGGCCAAGCATTCTTGTACTTCTTTCTCTTGGTTTGACTCCACGTCTTTCCCACTTGACCCTCGACTTTCCTCAATTTACTTCTCTATCGAGTCTTGCTCCTCTTCCTCCTTCCAAAGAAATTCCAGCTGCTACCTCATCTCTAATGGCAGTTGATTCCCCTATTGAGGGTGCTGGCAGCTCTCCAACTCGTGATTTATCACCTTTACCTAGCTCCAGCCCTCCTTCACTTGATTCATTGGTGGCTAGGACCATGGAGACTGTTAAAGATGCTCCACCCATTTCTCCTATCCCTATGTAGTCTTCTGTGTCTCCCATGGCAACTCTCTCTGCGCCCCTTATGTCTAATGATGAGGTTGATGTCTTCGAAGTAAGATTAGCTAGTCTCTTTGACATCCCCTCTACTTCCCCAACATTCGATGAGGAAGCTGAGCCATTAGTTTTGGCTGACTCTTTGCTGGAAATTTTTGAGAGCTTTCCTTCCTCTAGCAGCAAGCCTTCTGTACCTTTGATAAACTTAGACACCTGCCTGGACCTGTTAATTTCCTTTTCGAGGATTCCCTTCAAGGCTCTACAAAGGCCTATAATTAAAAATGGGTTTCTTCAGTGCTGCAAACTTGCTGAGCAGTCTGGTATGGATGTCTCAAGTCACCTATCCCAGGCAGCAGCTACTATCGACTTCTACATCAGCATCTGTCATGCTGCCAAGGCTGCGGATGAAAAATTGGTTAGAGACCAAAGTTTTGTTTCTCAAGTGTATACTGAAGTGTCGAAGCTTAAGGAACAACACTCCTTTGCCTCTCACTTTCGAACTCAACTACTGGAGAGGAAAGCTCAACTTGAAGAGGAGCTTTCTGCAGTGAATCAGGCCTTAGTCCGAACTGACATCAAACTGCAAATCACCAATCAAGGACTGGCCAATCAAAAGAGAGACATGGCTACAGCTATTCAACTATTTTCATCATTTACCAATAGGAAATCTGTTGTACAAAAACAACTAAAACATTGTAATGATTTTTGGGCCAATTTATGGCACAATGTACTTGACTCTTTATGAAAAACAAGTTCTTGTTTATCATCTTATGTTCTTGTATTCAGTGTTTATTTTATTCCTTGTGTTTCCCAAATAGTTGGAAAATAAGGCTTTAAATATCTGCCATTAATCTTTTTGGGATGCACATAACCATTCAAATTTTTCAAATGGTATGCTCCAAAAGGCAAAACTCTATGAATTTGATATGGTCCTTCCCAGTTAAGTGACCATTTGCCAAACCTATGGCTTTTAATTCCTATTGGAAGTATTGTCTTCCACACCAAATCACCTTCATCAAAGCCAACGTGTTTAACTTTCTTATTATAATTTTTGGCTGCTTTCTTCTTTTGAAAGAGAATGCTATTTAATACCAGAATTCTAGTTTCATCTATGTCTTCTAACTCCAAGCACATACTCTGATAGTACTGCTCAGGATCCAACTGGTCTTGGCATCTTACCCTCAAGGATTTAACATTGATCTCCACAGGTAATACTGCATCATGCCCATAAACTAAGGCATAAGGAGTGACTCCTATCCTTGACCTTGGGGAAGTTCTGTAAGCCCACAATACATCCAACAATAAGTTATGCCAATCCTTAGGATTATCTTCCACAACCTTTTGTATTCCTTTTTTCAAGGACTTATTGGATGATTCAGCTTGACCATTGGCTTGTGCATAATATGGGGTGGAATTAACAAGACTAATTCCAAACTCAGACACAAAAGACTTTACCATTTTCCCATAAAAAACAGTCCCATTATCAACCATTATCGTTTGTGGGATGTAAAATCTATGGATCAAATCTTTAATGAACCCAATAACCTCCGTCTGATCTACAGCTTTGTATGGCTTAGCTTCGACCCATTTGGTGAAATAATCAGTAACTACCAAAATGAAACAATGACGCTTCGAAGAGGGTGGGTGTATTTTCTCCATCATATCCATGGCCCATCCTCTGAACGGCCAAGGCTTTACTACTACATGCAGATCAGTTATGGGCACATGCCTTATTGTACCATGCTTTTGACATGACTGGCAACCCTTTGCATATTCTATGTAGTCTTTAAGGATAGTTGGCCAATAGTAAGAATGTCTTCGAAGCAGCCATCTCATCTTTACACCAGGCTGATGTGCACCACAGATGCCTTCATGAACCTCAGTCATAGCTGTTAATGCTTCTTTTGGTCCTAAACATTCCAACAATAGACCATCTCCCCCCCTTTTGTAGAGATCATTGTTATATGTGATGTATTGCATAGATTGCAATTTAACTCTTCTGCTGGCTTTTGAGGATGGGCCAGCCAAGTACTGTATTATTGGATGCCTCCAATCTTGTTCCTGCAGATCATTATGATTGATTTTCAGGACCACATTCCTTTTATTTAAGGGTAGTATAGATTTTTGGTATGTTGTTTGGCTTACGTCCCGTTGGGTACCATCATTTCTCTTAAAATTCGAGGCTTTCTGAGCCACATCATTAACTCTATTATTCAAGAACCTCGGAACATGAGTTACATTTGCTATTTCAAATTGAGAGAGCAAATGTAATGCGACAACATAATATAACAGCATACTTATACTTTGACACTTGAAAATCCCTTTTACTTGGTTAATGACCAATTGGGAATCTCCAAATATGTCAACTGCATGTACTTGTAATCTAATAAGAATTTCCAATCCCACTATCAAGGCTTCATATTCAGCTTGATTATTAGAACAAACAGTTTCATCCACTCTGAAACCATGTGTGGTTTCTATTCCTTGTAGTGACTTGATCACTATACCAATTCCAGTTAGGCCATTGGCTTTCGATCCATCAAACCACATTTGCCATGGCTCGACACTAGCCATACTAAGTTCCATTATCTCTTGACTCTTTGTTTGAGATGGATGGTCTGCCAAAAAATTGGCTAAAACTTGTCATTTCACTGCCTTTTGGGGCACATATTCTAAGTGAAATTCTGACAAGACTAATACCCATTTGCCAATTCTTCCCCTCAACATAGGTCTAGATAACATATATTTAACCAAATCTGTGGTTGCAATTACCAAGACAATTGTAGGCAAAAGGTAATATCTTAATTTCATTACAGCAAAATACAACGCAAGGCAAAGCTTTTCTACAGCTGAATATTTACATTCACAAGAATTTAAAAACCTACTAAGGTAATAAACAGCTTGCTCCTTGCCTTCTTCATTGTCTTGGGCTAAGAAAGCTCCCAATGAATCTTCTGTTGCAGCTATGTACAACTTCAAAAGCTTAACGTCATTTGGTGGCATCAGTACTGGAGGGTTGGCCAAGTAGGCTTTGATTCCTTCGAAAGCACTTTGATGCTCCGTTGTCCACACAAATTCCTCTTCATCTTTCAGCCTTAATAAGGAAGAAAAAACTTTAGTTTTCCCTACAGTGTTAGAAATGAATCTTCGAAGAAAATTAACCTGTCCAAGGAACTTTTGTAATTCTTTCTTACTTGATGGAGGTCTGGCTTCAATGATGGCTTTGGCTTTATTCTGGTCGATCTGTATTCCTTTTTTGTGTACTACATAGCCCAAGAAGTTTCCAAATGATACGCCAAAAGCACACTTAAGAGGATTAAGCTTCAATTTGAACTTTTGCATTCTTTCAAAGGCTGCTTCTAGGTGAAACAGATATTCCTCTATGGATTGGGATTTAACCACAATGTCATCAATATAACACTCTAAATACCCTCCAATAAGGTCATGAAAGATAGTGTTCATAGCCCTCTGATATGTGGCCCCAGCATTCTTTAGGTCAAATGGCATTTTAACCCATTCGAAGGTCCTGATATTCCCAGGACATCAAAATGCTGTCTTGTGAACATCCTCCTCCGCAATGCAGATTTGGTTATAACCAGAGTGCCCATCCATCATTGATAAAATCTGATGTCTTGCTGAGCTATCCACCAGTAAATCTACTATAGGCATAGGATATTCATTTTTCATAGTTGCTAGATTTAGGTTTCTAAAATCGATGCATACCCTCATTTTGCCATTCTTCTTAACTATAGGCACAATATTAGATAGCCGCTCAACATACCTGGCTGTCCTGATAAAGCCTGCCTTAAGTAGTCTAAGAATTTCTTCCTTAACTTCCTAGATCACGTCTGAACCCATTCTTCTTGGTTTTTGTTTGTATGGCTTGAAGTTAGGCTTCATGGGAAGCCTATGTTCCACTAATGACCTATCTAATCCTGGTAGTTCATTATATGACCATGCAAAACAATCTTTATATCTTCTCAGAATAACCAACAACTAGTTCCTATCAAGAGAATTCAACCAAACACTTATATAAATGGGTTGTTGTACAGAATCTTCCCCTAAATTTATTTCTTCTAAGGGGTCTTGTATTTGAGTACTTACTGGAACTCCTTCTTTGATCCCTTTTGGCTTTGAAGCAGTCTCCTTGCTGCGTTCTGTTTCCAGGCTCTTTGATTCCTCCTCTTTATCCTCCTCCTCATAGACAAAGTCTGTCCACAAGGTTTCTTCTTCCTGTATTTCTTGGACTTTTGTTTCTATGTCCAATGCACAGTATTTATCAAGGGTCAAAACTCTGGCTTGTTGTTGCTCCTGCTTGTAGCCAATCGTCATGACTTCTTTCTCTTGCTCCCGCACTTTCTGGACTATTGACTTTACATCCAATATTGAAAACTTAATTAAAGCCAAAGACTTGGCTTCTGGTGCTTCATCTTGCTGCCTATAACCAGGCATCATTGTCATCTTTAACAACCAGCTCTTCATCAGTACTCTCCTAGACTAAGTGCTTCAGGTGTGTTATTTCCTCATCAGCCGGTACTTCGGCTGAGCCATCGGATTTCATCAGTATACTGAGCGGTGCCACGCCCTCAATATACAACTTGGCTTCTGCGAAATCTGCACAGGCTATGAAAGGTTGAGGATCTGCATTAATTTCCTCCGTTTCCCCATTTCCTAGAGCCATTATCATTTTCTGATGCAAAGAGGAAGGCACACATTTGTTAGTGTGGATCCAATCTCTACCAAGTAAAGCATTGTACTTCGCATTGCAGTCGATGACGAAAAATGCCGTCATGCAGTCCTTGGTTCCCACACGCAGGTTGATGGGTAGAATTCCCTGGGCCAACTGTTTGTCTCCAGCAAAACCAGCAATGGTTGTGCTGGTTGGGATCAATCTGGGGTTCTTTTTCCCTAATTTCTTCAAAGAGGATTTCGGTAGT
This sequence comes from Camellia sinensis, assembly GCF_055761805.1. NCBI lineage: Eukaryota > Viridiplantae > Streptophyta > Magnoliopsida > Ericales > Theaceae > Camellia > Camellia sinensis. The sequence continues at coordinate 11,508,745 of NC_138965.1, forward strand.
AAGTTCACCGCTGTCCCATTATCCACTAAGACTCGGTTTAACTGTATCCCATCGAAGAAGGCCTTAATGTACAAAGGCTTAACATGCTGCGTCATAGAATTCGAGGGATATTCAAAAGGATACGAGAGGTTAATACTTACCACTTCTTCACTCTCATACTCAGCTTCTATTGGGGTAACCATTCCGAAATTATTTTGTACCATACTCGCTTGTGAATCTTCACTAGAGATTGGAATTGGATCAATTTCTTGTCCCTCTTGATTCTCATCTCCAGCTTGGAATTCCTGCGGTAGTATGTGTACCATGTTTACTGATATTGGAGGAAACGAGCCAAACTGGATGGCTGACTGTACCTGTTTTCCCTCTTGGCTACCTTGGTCAATTACCTCAGAAACATCCTGCATGTTGCATTCTGGTATTTCATTGCTAACTGGTTCCTTCGAATGGTTTTCCTCGACTGGTTTTTCAACCAAAAATGTTTGCTTGGCCATGAAAGCTTCGAACATTTCTTCTTCCACCATTTCTTTCTTTTGGCTCATGCCAATTTCTTCTTCTGTCTCGCTACCACTCTCCATCAGAGCTTTCTCCAATCCTGCTAGGCTATCCTTCTCTCTGACTTTTAGTTCAGAATGAACCTTAGCCAACTGTTCTCTGCTGCAACCCACCTTGCTTTGTAGAACTGGCTTTGGAGTATGGTCTGACTTTCAATTCTTCTTTTCTTCAGTCTGGATCAATGAATAACTCTCTCCACTTTCTTTCAGATCTTGCTGGTATTGGGTGTACCTACGCTGAATTTTCCTCCTTTGTGATCTGGAAATAACGGGGACCATATCTGGTTCCTTCGTTCTTGGGTATTTCAACAATACCCAGTTGTTGGGGGCCACCAAAGGAGGCTTAACCATCCTACCTTGATTTCCAACATTCCTTTGGGTAGGCACTTCCCTAGGTTTGTTCTACATCACAAACCAATCTGGGACCCCAGGTGCCCACGAACTTACTGACCCAGACGTTGAACTGTCCTTTTCTTCCTTCGAGGTCACCTTCGAAGCTGGCTGTGAAGGCAATTGTTTGGCCCTGTCCCCAAGCTTTGAGCCTGATTCAGGCCTTCGATGATGGTGATCATTTTCTATCCTCCGTGAAGCTAGTCCAGGGGGCCAATTTCTGGCTTTGATCCTAAAACCTGAACTCTTCTCCAATCTTCTTTCAGAATGACTACTCTCCATTCTGTAATAGTTAGGTGACCTAGACTCATATAAGGGCCTCTTTCCTTTAGTATGCATTCTATCAACTGCAGGCTCAACCACTAATGGCTGCTGCCTAACATTAGCCGGATACAGCCTTTTATTATAAGCATTGGTTGGTTTGGGACGCCTCCGCACATCCCTGTAATATTGCTTCCCATCAACTGGAAGGCCTTTCAACCACTTATAACTCAGTCTGCACCTGGGACACATCCTCTGCATTATGCCTGCCTCTAAGGAGTCATCATCCAGTGCTTCTTCATCAGAGTCTTCCCACTGATGTGAGAAATCTCGTCCAATAGCTGGTAGATTTCTAGTGTCTTTTTTGATTGCTGTCTGGTTGGCCACATGCATCTATACATTGACTTCTTCCAATTCTTTCAAAGACAGGTTCTGAAAGTCTGACATAATGACATTAGCTGCCATCTCTCCAATTTCTGGAAATGGATTGCTGTCGATCCCCATGGCCTTTTCAGCTTTGGCTGGGAATTTCAAACTCCCTTTCCGAATTTGTTCTTGGATCCTGTCTCGAAAAACAATACAATTTTTAGTCGAGTGAGACCAAGAATTATGCCATTTACAATATACTTTTCCTTTAAGTTCATCAAGAGATGGAATTTTAACCCCTTTTGGTAACTTAAGGAAGTTGGCCGCAAACAAATGATCAAAATGTCATCTGCCTTAGTTAAATCGAAAGAATACTTCTTGTGGAGATCTTTCTTTTTAAACTGTTGGTCAATTGTCGTATCTTTATGAATTAATGCTTCACAGATCATAGGCTCTTTTCCCACAATCTCTGCTGCATCAATCTCATAATTAGGATCTTTGTAGTATGTCTTATATGATGCATTATTTCGATCTTGTTCCTCTTCTAGTAATGCTTCATAGCTAGATACTTTGTAAGTCAGTTCCACTAAATCCCTGAACTCTGTTGAATCAAACTTCTTTCAAAGCCTGAACTCTAAGCCATTTTGAGCCAATCTTACGAATTCTGGTTCTGGCAAGATTACTCTACATTTATTTCGAGCCCTCTTAAATCTGGCAATAAACTGAGTAGCCTTCTCTTCAGGCCTTTGACTCAATCTTGTCAAGTCTACCATGGAAACTTCTGGCTCTGATTGGAAGAATTGGGCATTAAATGCCTCTTCCATTTGTTGCCAAGTCTGGATGGAGCCAGGTGGAAGGTTAATGTACTATACAAATGCTCCCCCAGTTAGAGAATTTGGGAATAGTCTCAACTTCATATAGTCATGATTTGTAAATTCGCCACATTAAGCAGCAAACCTAGCAATATGCTCTACTGTTGATTGGTTTCCGTTCCCATAAAAAATGACAAAATCTGGTATCCTGAAACCTCTTGGGTATTCATGTACCCTGTCGACCTATTCTGGATATGGTTTTCTGTACACAGGAGTTTGGACCCCCCGAGCCATTGGTCCACACAGCTCCCTAACTATATCAGCAATTTGGTCCCTAGGGACCATATTTTGTGCCTGCTGAACCACTACTGGGGAAATAAACACAGGATTTAGTGGACAAACGTGTGCTTGTGGTCCTCTTGGTCCATAGGGTGGTACATTTGGAACTGGCTGTCCCTGTGGTACAAGTTGCTGTTGGGGGTGTAGGTAACCTCTTTGAGCCTGTCCTACGAAGGGACCTACGAAAGGTGCTGGAACAGGTATTGTATCCCTTCCATTTGTGGAAAAACCTTCCAATCCCCCGTGTATAAATTCGAATAAGGGATTATTGTACCCCCTAGTGCCATGTATGGCTTCGAATGTGGGGTTTGAAACCATTCTTATGCCATTTTCTTGTACTGGGCCAGATCCACCAATTTGTATAGCTTCACTGTTGAACATTGAGGCATTTTGGCCTGCTACAGGCCTCGAAATGGGTTCGTACCCAGACTGAGGTGGTAATTTTTCATGACTCTGATTACTAATTTGACCATTAGAATGTCCATTAACTTACATAGGCTGTTTATCTCTAGCCAATCTTTGCTGAGGGACATTTACTTCCTCCATGTGTCTTACATTTGTTGGTTGGTGGTTATTCATTCGATCCAAAAAGGATGTTGCCCACCTTTTCATTGTGTTTATTAATTGTTGTCGCATGGCATCTACTAGGCCACCCCACGGATTTACTGGCTGAGTAGATGGGACATTAGATGATCCAATTCCTTGGTCTCGTCCAATATTACGAACAAATGGTATTTGCTCTGAAGTACTGGTCTGTTCGACCATAGGTTCCGATAAGATAGGAGTCTCCATAGGATGTGTTATCACATTATCCTCTAGATTAGGTATCTCCACCTCTCCTTCCACGCCTTCTTCTAAGCGTTCATTTTCTCTGTCTCCTACGTCTAGTCATTTTAAATGTGTCCAACTGGGCGTGCCAAAAATATATGTTGACTTTTTGACTTTCGAAGGTTATTTTTGTAATTATGAGCGTGCCAGCAAGGATCAATCAGCCCTTACAGAATTGTAATTGCCAACTAATTATTTAAACGATTGTGTTATAGTTCTTTCAGCCTCAATGAAGAGGACTTTTACTAGTGGCTTGATTTAGGAGAATTTAAGCATAAGAACAGTTAAATAAATTGAAACATTTCATTAGTATGAAAAACTTACAATGATCTCAGCCTCGTAGAGATTTACAGCGACAATATACTCGAAAACTACTCCTACGAATGAAGTGTAGTGCAGGAATTTAAAGTACAGAAATGTAAAGAACAGGAAATATAAAAACTGGAATGAAATATGTAAAGTAAGACTGGTTTTTTAGATCTGAGCCCCCCTTTCCCTGAGGTCTTCCCTGCTATTTATACTCCCCAAAGATAACCATCGAACTGCACTTCAAACTGTCGAACTACTCCTCTGTAATCGCTGATCATGCTGCCTTATGAATAGTTCCACTACGCTTTCACTTGCAGTTAGGCTTCCCTCCTATATTTGAATTTAAATGTGAGTAACTGTTGAAGCCACGCCACTTTGCATCTCTTTGTTGATCCACTGTTACTCAGATCTTATAACAACCAATTTTAACTGTCACGTGCATGATCAGGATCGGAGACTTGACTGGTTTCCCCATATTACCCTTACTTTGCCACACGTCGAATTGTCACTGACTTGTACAAAATATGTAGCCAACATATGTATATATCTATATACTAAGGAAGAGTGGTTTTTGAATTCTGATGTGACTATTGTCCCTTTGTCACAATGTGAACCATTAGATTGACTCAATCCAATGGCTAAAAAATGTCCAAGAGGCAAATACATTTTCAATGGTGGATTTACATTGGTGATCAATCGTACGGTGTCCAAAGAGGCAAATACATTTTGTTGGGTTTCTTCTTCCCTTCCATCCATCCATCTCTCTCTCTCTCTCTCATTCAAAATTTAAAATTGAGTTGTCTCCCTCATCTCTCACTCTCAGAGCTCACTCTTCATCTTCAATCTCCCACGAAAACATAGTAGATCGGCGACTTCGCAGGGGTGCTAATCGGCGACTTCGCATTGGAGAGTTTGTTGGGTGCTAATCGGCGACATCACGGGGTCCAAATCGGCGACATCGCGGCAACAAACATAATCAAGAATCTGTAATCGGTGAGGTTCAAAATCTTTTGTTTCAGGTTCTCCAGAATCTGTAATCGGTGAGGTTCTCCAGCCCTTTGTTTTCAATGAAACCAACCTTGAGTCAGTTTTTCTCTCTCATTATGGGTGATTAGCAGCCAGATTTTTTTTGTTTTTTTTTCTTTGAAGCCACAGAGATTAAACTGTGAGTATTGTTTTCATTACGTTTCATAATCGGTGAGTTTTGTTAATTTCTTATACCTGGCATGTTATAGGGAAAACAATTTTGTGAGTTAAAATTCTATTTTCCTGTATATTGGCCTAATATGCCCAGCCAAGGAAAAAAAAAATGTATATGTAAATTTTGGAGAAGCTGTCTTTAGTTGGTTAGCTTACTCATAGGTGTACATTAATTTTAGTTGGTTAGCTGCCTTTAGTTGGTTAGCTTTCCCATGTGAGTTTAAATCACATATACAATTCACAGTTTAAATCACATATTTTTTGTGAGTTTAAAATTGTCTACAGTTTAAATCACATGTTTTAAGGCAATAAACTGTGATTTTAAGGCAATAATGCTACAGTTTAAATCACTCTACAATTCTCCATTTCACAGTTTCATGTTAATTTATATCAAATCCTTGATTCATTAAATTCAATCTGTGCCAATATTCTTAGTCTTACTAATTTGTGAATTATAATATATTTATGAAATTCTATTTTCCTGTGTATTGATCTAATATATTACCAGCTGATTCTGGCCAGCCAAGAGGAAAAATATGTATACATACATTTTGAAATTGTTGAATTCAGTTGGCTAGCTTACTCATAGGTCATAGGTGTACATTAATTTGAACATTAGTGGAGTAGAGAAAGAAAGATTCCCAAAATCAAACTGTGAATATTGTTTTGTTGATTTTTCTTATACAGATATTGTATTGATTGATTTTTAGTAGGAATTTGTGCAACTATTGTATTGAGTTACTCTATTGAATGGTTGTTGTGCCATTAACCATTCTATTGAGTTACCCATTAACCATTCTATATTCCTTGCTTATTAAGTGTTTGATAAAATGTTTCAATGGAATTTACACACAACAAATCCAGTTGATGGTATCCTCTCTCATATATAGATTTTTCGGTTTGATTTTGTGGAGAAATGGGAATCAACCCAATAATTTTTTAACTTGCTTTTGGATAATGGGAATCATCCAATTACCAATATTATTCTTCTCTTGATTTTTACTTCTGGGTCTGTGTTCTGTTATTTTTTTGCGATTTTTCTATGTGGGTTTTCTGAGTTTAGGCTTAAGTTGCAATGATGCTGTGTATATTTTTTCTTTGTTAGGAATAGACATCATTTCTTTACTTGCATTTAGTTGAACCTTTCAGATTCACTTTTCATGACACATAAGCATTCAGTTTTGCTATAGAATTGTCGGTTATCTTCTTCAACATTACCTTTGGTCAGGTAACTAATTACAATTTTTGCTAGAAAGTTGTGGCGGTTGTTTTTGATGGTCAAATTTTGGATGTTCTGTAAAATGCCTCAATTAAAATAGTTTATTTTCTTACATAATTATATACTTTTTTTTTGTTCAAATAGTGAGTGAATCTATCAAGCCAAGTAAATGACTAAACAACCTTTCTTACAGAGAGTTTCATTAACCATGTTTGAATGCACTTAGTGCTGGTAATGTGAATATCCTAGTTGATCAAAGTTATCTTATAGTTTATTCTATATTCCCCCCTCCCCCACACACACACTAAAAAAAAAAAATTAGTGAGTGAATCCATTATAGTTTATTCTACATTCCCCCCAAATAGTGAATGATACATGCCTTGGATATTTGGTAAGGTTAACAAAAATATAGGTATATTCAAATTGGTGAATCAATCAATGGGAGTTGAATCTTATTTTTAATAATAAATAGTAGGCAATTTTTAGGGAGTTGATTTTAGATAATGGATAGTGGATAATGGAGCTTGCTTGCTTATATTTTTTATTCTTCCTTTTGCTTCAGGTACATATGCTTTGGCTTGAAGGTGTGTTTGATTAGCTCATAAAAAGTTGTTATGGCTTTGTTTGCTACAATGGTTGATTAGGTAATTGGTCTGCCTTCCATTGATGAATTTGTCAATAATTTGTTGTTTATCTATTGTTTAACTTGGCTTCATTTTTACTAGCTAGGCTTCATTTTATATGTTGGCTATCTTCTGGATTATTAGCTACATGCAGTTTATGTTTTTTGTTCAGAGACAGTAGAGAAGCAAGAACCAAGAAGAGCGAGTACTTGATTTTTTTATGCTAATAATCATCATTGTGATAATAATCACAATTTTAATTTTTGGGTCTTCTATTTTAATTTTTGAATTTCATACTATTTTGATAATAATCATTGTGATAATTTTTACTGTAATTTTAAAAATTAGCATTGTTTAGAATGCCTTTATGTTTGATTTTATTGTTTTTCAAAAACAATATGTTTTAGTTTGTTTTGATTAGACTTGAAAAATTCAAGTTAGACAATGAATGGAAGTGTTGTGTGGGTCTATTAGTGAATGTTTCAAGAAATGGAGAGCAATGGCACAACGGCCCATTTAACAAGTGAGCCTTTTTTTTTTCTTCTTATTTTTTATTGAATGGGTCTATTAGTGAATGTTTCAATTTTTTTTTTCTTTTTCTTTTTCGGCTTTTTTTTGTTTTTGTTTTATGTGTCTCTTTGTATGCATTCACTATGTGATTTGTAAAATGGGTCTCCAAAATGCCTCAAAATTTTTATCTGGGTTTTCGTTGGGTGTCTAAATTCTTATGTGATTTGTTTCTCATTTGGGTTTGATTGTGTTTCTCATTTATATTATGTGATTTTTTTCTCATTTATATTATGTGATTTGTTTCTCATTTAGGTAAGACTTCGAACTCGCTGTACAGTATTTTTTCCCGATCGTTGTTGATTATGTTGTGTTTTCCCTTTTCTCTGCTCTTGCTGGTAAGATTTATTCACTCTTCGTTGTTTGCCTTTTCACTTTCTCTGCTCTTGCCTATAATTTTGATTTGTTGTTTAAATTCTGAATCCTGAAGGAGTTGTTTGGATTTGTTGTTTTGTTGTTTGATAATAATTTTTGGTTTTGTAGTTTAGGTGTCTGATTTTTGTGAGGGTACTTTCATTATCCCATCTATGATTTTTGATCCGTATTGAGCATCAAACAATGAAAATTAACTCTGTAGATCTTCCTTGGTTTTGCTTCAGCTACTATGAAAACATTTACTAATTATTAGAGCCTGCAATTATTACATAAAACATTATTTGGCTTGCATAGGCAAATACAATGTTCACATGTTCTTAAAGTCATGCCATCATAACTGCATCTTTTTCACTTAACTTTAAGCTTCGAGTAACTCACTTAGAGACCAATTAAGTTGAAAAACTAATGATATATATCAAAAATTGAAACAGATAGTTCAGGGAAAGCTACTATTGCATATAAAGTTGGTTTTGTAATAATTGTTTACATTGGTTGTTGATATATATTGTCTTGACATCCTATACTAAACTAACCTCCATCAAACACATTGAAAATAGTAGGTATGGGTTTAAAGATTAGAAAACTGGTTTGTCTACTTGCAGTGTAGTATGCTTAATACATATATGGTTGTGGTGATAGTGTATGAACACCACTAACCATATTGGTTTCCAATTTTGTGTAGAACACCATTAATTGTTAGTCTTTGTTACTTTTTAATATGGAAACTAGCTTAGAATGTTATTCTCTGCTTCTTTTCTTTTTTTCATTACCAAGATGAATTCAATTTGTTGTCAATGGTGAGTTGGTTTTGCAATAATTGTTTATGTTGGTTGTTGATTTAGAATTTTTTTTTTTCCTATTAGTTGGTGTGCTTCTTTTATTTTTATTTTTTTGAAGTACATTAGTTAGTGTCGTTTGATTTTATCAGTTGATACTTCTAATACTAATACAATTTGGTTTGAGGCCTACCTTGAATGTGACTTTTTATTTTTCTCATATTTTTCTTTCCTTTCCAAATTGGAAGTAAGTTTATCTTCTCTGTGTTCTGATTAATTTAGGAAAGGTGACTACTACCGGTATCTTGCTGAGTTTAAGACTGACCAGGAAAGAAAAGAGGTTGCTGAACAATCACTGAAGGGTTATGAGGCATGTTGATCAATTGTCTTGACATCCTATACTAGAGATATGCATAGTGAATTGCTGCATATTGACATAGTTTTGTTTTTAACCTTCACTTGATGTGTCTTCTTGGTGCTGTTCTTTCTTCTTTTTCTTTTTTTAGGTTGCTTTTACCACTGCAAATACAGATCTCCCTTCAACACACCCAATTCATCTTGGCCTTGCTCTCAACTTCTCTGTCTTCTATTATGAGATTACGAATTCTCTTGAGAGGTTATTCTTAATTCCTACGTATCTGGTGTCATAACAAACAATGGGCAATTTTTAAGGGGTTGATTTTGGATAATGGAGCTTGCTTGCTTATATTTTCTATTCTTCCTTTTGTTTCAGGTACATATGCCTTGGCTTGAAGGAGTGTTTGATTAGCTCATAAAAAGTTGTTGTGACTTTGTTTGCCGCAATGGTTGATTAGGTAATTGGTCTGCCTTCCATTGATGGATTTGTCAATAATTTGTTGCTTATCTATTGTTCAAATTAAGAATCTGAAATTTTTATTAGATAGGCTTCATTTACATGTTGCTATCTTCTGGATTATTAGCTAGGTTCAGAACTAAGAAGAGCGAGTACTTGATTTTTTTAATTTTTGAATTTTATACAATTTTGATGATAATCATTGTGATAATTTTTACTATAATTTTGAAAATTAGCATGGTTTAGAATGCCTTTATGTTTGATTTTGCATTGTTTTGATTAGACTTGAAAAATTTAGGTTATACAATGAATGGAAGTGTTGTGTGGGTCTATTAGTGAATTTTTCAAGTGAGCCTTTTTTTTTCTTCACAATTTTATATCTTTGTTTGGGGAACTAGAAGTGTATTTATGGAGTTTCTTTTTATTGTCATTTTTATTCTTGATATAGGTGATTTTTGGGGTGGAAGAGAAATTTAGATCAGGTTGATTCAATAGAATAACTTTGCCTACTACTTTTTCCACACCATATAACTTTACCAGTGCTTATAATCAATTAAATTTTTCATTTTAAAATTTAAACACTGTAGGCACAATTGTATATTCATTTTAAAATAGATGTGATAAACAAATATGATTATAATAAATTAAAATTTTGATTTAATGGGTTAGAGTCAATTTTTTTTTCTTCTTCCCTTTACCCCTGTGACTCTTAACTCAATATATTTTAGTTTTATTGGGTGAAAATCATCTGTTATTTTGTACAAGAGTTGAGCCTGTTCTTTCCTTTCTTTCTTTTTTTCTTTCTTTCTTCTTCTTCTCCTCTCATTTTTTATTTTATTTTTAGAGTGAGGATTGTAAGTTGTGATAAATAAATATAAAAAAATGGTAAATTACAAACACACCCCTTGAGATTTACTTAAATTATAAATTACCCCCTGTGGTTCTAGAAATTACATTATGTCCTCTAAGGTTTCTAATTTCATAATAAATATGTCCTTTTATTAATAAATCATCAAGTTAATTAACAATTTTTAATAATGTTAAAATTTTATTTCAATTAATAATTCAGATAAATTTGATTATTGTATAGGTGAACAATTAGAAATTTCACTTTTTCAATTATTTTTGTTAAATAAAAAATTCTGACAGAGGTATTCTTAATTTTCCAAACCACAAGGGACAATTCATATTTTAAGCAAACCTCAAGAGTGTATTTGTAATTTACCCAAAAAAATTATACTTTCAACTTTGCCAGTTATTTTGTAAGACTCTACAAACAATGATGAGATTTGCTCAATGAGGTCTATAAAGAATTTGTAAAAGAAAAACAGTAAAGAGGTTTATATTAATAAAAGCCAGTTTTAAGCCAATTGGTTGTTTCTTTTTTTCTTCAAATATTTGGTTTTGGAACTAAATTAATTTAGTAGATCATCTATATTATTAGTTAGTCATCTTGGAGTAATGAGTGATGGCATAAACTTACTTCATCCTTGAAGTGGTTTAAACATACTTTATACTTTTAATTGGATGATTATGCATAATGGTACCTCATAAGTGAAGAAGAAGGTGGTTTCACTTTCAACCCTTAATGTTGGTGAAGTGCTCTCTTAAATGTTGTGGGCAAATTCTTGGTGATTGATTTGGAGTATACAACATGTTATCAGTCACTTAGAAAATGAAAAGTATGTAATCCCTTTTTATTTTTCCTTTTTTTTTTTTTAAGTAGGCAGGTCAGTTGATTGGTTTGAGGCAAATGTAGTGTTGGGTATGAGGTGAGGAAAAGTTGTGAATTTCATGTAATAATTTTTTGAAATGGTTTAGATTTTAGAAACCTATCTTCATGTAATGATTTTTTTTTTAAAAAAAAAATGGGTTAGATTTAAATGTGTTTCTGAATGGTTTTGATTCCAAAAATATTAAAGTGATAAATGAACTAGCACAAGTATTTGGTTGTAATCTTTGTTTAAAAAAATAGTACAGTTAATTTTATTTAATGAACCTTGGGTTTAATTTTAGTTAGATTTGCCCATTAACATTAATTTCAAGTTTGATTCTTTTTTTATTGCCTACTAATTGTTATACATAATGCTTCAACTAGAAAATAGGTTATGCATTATCACAGGGATGGAAACTCAAAGGAGCATGATCATCCAAAAATGGATACTTTGCACAAGGTAAGCTTTAATTGTTTAAAATTTTAATTTTGTTTGGTTTTACAACCTTCAAAAATTCTTCTTCCTTATAACAAGACTCTCTTAGTCTTAATAAAGAAAATTATTCACTCCCCTTACAAAATTCGAGTTTAATTCTATTTGGAGGTTTGTATGATTTATCGGCATTCTCAATTGATCCTTCTATACTATTATTTGCTTTTCTATTCATTTGTTTACTTTAGTAATGCATACAATTGTGTATTCTCATTTGTTTACTTTAGTAATGCATACATAATTCAATTGACCATAATAGTTATGTTTAATTCTTCTTAATTCATAGCTATTGATTTTCGTATTTCTCATATGTATTTTGATGCGATTTTTCATGTTACAGTTTCTTTTGATGCAATTATTCTTCATTACAATTTCTTCCGATTTCTCATATGCATTTTGATGTGATTTTTCATAGCTATTGGTTTTTTGAAGCGAATTTAAGCGAGTGATTTTGTTGCAAGTCATTGATCCATATTAGAAACATTGGGTTACGTTGCTTCTACCAGTGTGTCGTTGGTTGGCTCTCTCATGTTAAATTATTTATTTATTTATTTTTGGGTTAGCTAGGATTATTCTTTTGTATCATAATGTTCATTGACCTTTATTTGAAGGAATTTAAACCTGATAAAGCGATAGGGTTACCATTATAATATTAATTCAATAACATTCTTTTATTGAAGGTTATCACATTATAACTTGCTATAGTGTATAGGTGTGTCATTTTGACGTGGATAAAAATCTAAAATTTGCTATTTGGACTTTTAAGTTTAGCAAATATTTTTAGATTCTTTGCATATGCTACATTCAAATACATAATTCATTTTTTGGACTTTAATTTTGAAATTTGCTATTTGAAATTTATAAATGCTTTCGCTAATTCAATATGTAGAAACAATTTTAATTTCTTATATGCAAAGTTTTAAGTCGGAGTGACATTTACCATTTTGAATTGATTTATTATCATTGAGTTTCGTAGCACGTGACACCAAAAAAATTGTTGGTAGTGCCTTCACGGGTCATCCCTAGTATATATATATATATAGCAGAGAACATATTTATCATGGAAGCAAATGTGGTAAGGAACACTAGAAAACAAATTTTATATGGGTTAACTAAAAAAAAAAAAGAACTCTGTACAACTCAAAGAAGCCTCACCTTCATTCCATAGAACTTAGCTATTACCAAGGAAGCATAACATATTCAAAAATTAACCCTTAAAATATCTTACCTATCTTCAATCAACCAAAACAAGAGTACATCGATTAATCGTTGATCAGTAATTAGTGATATCTTTCTGTTCTAATCTGCATTTGCTGATAATATTTAACCATTAATGACAAGTAACAATCACACAGGGAAATCAACTAGAACATCTAAGAATTGCTGCTGCAGCCTGAAACCTCGCATTTGCCACCTAAGAATTCTCCAAATAAAATGAAGAGAAGAAAGCACAAGATCCATAAAAGCCAGGACAAGTACAACTCCATATCCTGGAACCCAACACTTGCATAGTGAACACATTAAGCCAAGCAAGCTACTTTCTCCTTCATTATTTCTAAAAACTACAAATTACAAAGAAGCAACCAAGGCTAATTTTCAAACAATGAAAACTTTTGCTAAAAATTTAAACCCATCCTGCAAGTGTCATAAGGGGCCACTGCACACCGCAAACTTGTCACACAAATTCAGAATACGTGTTGCATGGAAAAAAAAATGTGTTTGGGCATTTGTATTATGGTACAGCAATGATTATGTTGAATTTTGATGTTAACAAGACCTAAAAAAATTATGACTCTGTTGCCTGAAAAAAATACTAGTTACATAGCAACAACAACAGCAACAATTCAGATATATGCTTTGTTCTGATACCAGTATGAGTTCTCAAATTCCGTAAAGATAATACATCAAGTTGGTACATCTAGCACCATAGCTAGTCTACTGGTGTAACCAATCCTATTGGAGCTGAGTATCAAATTGATTAGACTCATCTTGGTACGTTGGTCAGACTTGGGCTCATGTAACGTTTGTAAAAATTTCGGTCAACGACATTTGAACTTATATTGCAAAGGCTCAAGATAAATGCAAGCAGCTTGGCTTGGAAAAAGTGCAAAAATTGAAACAGATCTAAGAAGAAAAAGGTGAGTCCAATTTTAGAAAGTACGTGATGTTATGATTGGTCAAAAAGTAAAGACATTTGGGGCCATTGGAATTTAAATCCTTACTAAATAAGATAATTATCTAAATTGTTAAACAATAGATAGGTTCATTTCACATTATCACTAGCCCAGACTTTTGGGACTAGTCAATTTTGCTACATCAGCTGTAGCCCTTAGTTAATCTATATTGCAATTACAACAGCACAGTGATGTAAACCTGAATATTATTTTTTTTTTTAGGTACTTCGGAAAAGATGTAAACCTGAATATTTATATCACACTTTGTCAATGCTAAAGGTATGGTCCCACTTCTCACAAACCAACAATCGAGTATGCAATACTTGGGCTTTGCTATGTTGCAAAAATATAATGCCTAATATGCAACCAATATACAGCCCTAACTATAAATGCTAAATTTTCCCTCCCTAAAAAGCACAGATCATTGAGTAAAGCAATACTCAGGGCTTGGGTTGAAAAGGTTAGTAAGCCATAGAATCTGAAAGAAGGTCATTATATTAATCACGAAAATCTAGTCATTCTTGAACCAAGCTCCAGTAGTTTAGCACATTCCACAGCCTTAATAACAACATAGTCACATCATTAATAAGCCTGTGATAAAGGGACAAAAAATTAATTTGTTTTAAACATGAAAGTTAGGGTGGGGAGGGTCATGATCAAGGAGAGGGAAATCCCCATTGTGCGTAGCCTATCAAAATTCAACCAAGAAGAAAAAGAAAGATAACTCCATATCAACAAATAACATTACAATTGTAAATTTTTCTACATATTGGATTTTTAACAGTAGAACTTCATGTGTGAACTAATCGATATAATCACAATAGTTATACAATGCAAGTAAAACTCATGGTATTGCTAATTGCAGAAATGAATGACTAAAAAATGAAAAGAAATAGGAAACACTTGTCTCCGACAAAAACCCATCAAGTGATAGCCCTCCCAAAGCAGTTTTCTCTGCAGCATCCTTATATGGAGCTTCATCCCAAGGACTAAAATTTGAAGAAATGATAAAAACAACTACATCAATAACTAAGGACAAAAAATTAAAAATTAAACGATAGCAAAAAGTATATACACTAATCATGTAATAGAGCAATATATATGCAGCATATTAACAGTAAGGGTACATCTCAATTTCACTAAGAACACCAGTCATTATTCAACAAAGTAGCATAGTAAGCTAGCTTTGCCAAGATTGGTATTCTTCTTTACCAATTGAACAAGAATGGTAAACTTGATATTTAACGTCGATTCTGTACTTGTATGAAACAAAAGTGTAATATGCTTCCAATCCATGTGAAAATGGTTGTAAGTTTCTACCTTTACTAGTTTACTGTGAAAATGCTAATTACTGATACATGTTCTGAGCGAACATTTATAAAGCAAACTTATTCAAACTGGCTAACAAAATATATTATCTAAAAATGTGATGCTAAAAATATTAAATAAAACCAAAATGAAAATTCTCTTGCAACCAAGAAAAGGCCTTAAAATGCAACCATTTTATCTAAATAGTTCACATAGATTTCAAATATGACAAACACAACATATTAAAGTGGTTCTAAAATTAAATACCTATTTAGCTAGACAATGTGCTCAACTGTGGTCCAAACTATTACCTCATACGAGTATCAACTAATAGTAATTGTTGTTTCTTTGCTTATCAAAGATATGAAATACTTGAAAGGACAAAACCAAAACTCTTGATTAGCAAACATTCCTAGAAGATAAGTATGGTGTGTATCCACACATCAAAATCAGACATAAAAATTAGTTGATTCATCATTGAAAAGAGATCAGAGCACATTCCACTGTGGAGATCAATTTGAAGATAACAAGGTGTGCGAAACACAAACAATGGTGGGAACCACAACTTTTTTTGGCAAGTAAATAAGAAAATTGCATTAAAACAGGTGCCAAAGGAGCACCACCCAAATACCATGATAAAACCAATAAAGACAAAGAAAGATCACAAAGACTAAACCTAGTCCTACAAACAACATATGGAATGAAACATTAACATGCAGCAAAATGCTAAAAGGATCCAATATATATATAATATAATAACAGTAACATCATCGATATAAAAGGAAGGCGAAATTATTTGAATTCGCAGGTTGAGTGACAAAATAAGTAAAACAATACGACATAATACATATCAAGGAATGACCTATTCAGCTGAGTTTCAATGTCAAATTTTAGAAATCCCGCTCATCTTCCAAATTAAATGCTAAATAAGCCAAAGAACATGGCAGGAAGTGTTTGGATGTCTAACAACTAAGCCACAGAAAAAGTTACCTCAACAATGCTACTGAAGTTCCATTTCACTAGCATAAAGGCACCTAGTGAAAACTCGTAAAAAAATTTATGTTTTCTACGCAGAAATTTGCATACCCAAACGGAGAATTCTTCCTCAAAAATGGCAATAACCCAAAGGAGAATGAACCAAATTGAGAATTCCTCATCTTGATACTGAAATCGGTCAGTGACTCAGAAATTTAGTCGGGTAAAGCAGAACATAGGAGGTAGGGGATGGATTTGAATTTTTAATTGTTATCTAAACAAAACCATTGGTGTGGATCTTCTATATTAGTCTTGTACAAATTCAATGTCAATGAAGCCGATTGAAGAAAAATCAATGAACAACCTGGGAGAGCTGAAAATCAATGAAACGGGTTGTCCGTCAGTGATGGTAAAAGAGGCACCTCAATCCGCCATTTGAGCTTGCTTACTGGTATAGATTTTTGGATGCAATTAGTTTACAATTGGTACATTTCCCAAAAGTTTTTTCCCTATCTGAGTTCTAATTTGAAACAAAGCAGAAATATTTCAAACACACTGAGACATATATATACATATATATTATATACACAACACTGTCGATTTCCATTCATAGAGAGAGACAGGAAGAGGAGACAGAGAGAGAGAGAAAGAGAGAGAGAGGGTTGAGATAGAGAGAGAACTTAGTACCTTCTTCGCTTTGCTCCTTCCCTCAACTCTTCATCTCTCTGCGATGAGACGATTCGAACCCTTCTCTTTTACTGCGATTTTGCCCCTTCAATAGGGCTGGGCTTGGGTTATCCGACCCGCACAAACCGCCCTACCCGACCCGAACCGCACATGTATGAGCGGTTTCGCAAAGTGAATAGGGTAGGGTGCGGTTTGGAATATATAAGATTTGCGGGTTGCGGGCAGGTTGCGGGTTTGGACCGCACCCGCCACAACCCGCTCGCACTTAGCCAAATATAATTTTTTTTTTTTTTTTTTAAGAAATAACATGGACAGTTCATCTCATCATCATCCAGATCGATCTATTTATCTATCCTATCTATCTATTTTTTTGTTTTGCCCTAATCCCGCAGGCTGCTCAGCTCAGCTCTCACTCATTCTTCTTTCATTTCTCTCTCTCTTCTTGATCGACCAAAACCAGTACCGATTGACCACAACCAGCACCGATCTGTCTCAGTCTCTGGCCCCGGCAACTCTCAGGTAAGCCTCTCTCTATTTCATCTTCTCTCTCGGTCCATTTATTCTATCTCTCTCATTCTTTCACCTCTCTCTCTCTCTCTCTCTCTCTCTCTCCGATCGACCAGAACCAGCGCCGATCGACCAGAACCAATGCCGATTTGTCTCTGTCCCTGTCACCGACAACTCTTAGGTAAGCCTTTCTCTGTCTCCATCTCTCTCTATCTTAGTTATTTTTATTTTTCCCAAACAAACCAAACCCTAATCCTAATCTGTTTTGTGCGCAGCTCTCATCTCATCTTCTTTCTCGTTCTTGATCTTCCATCTCTCTTATTCTTCCATCTCTTTCTCTCTCCCCGATCGACCAGAACTAGCGTCGATTGACCATAACCAGTACCGATCTGTCTCTATCTCTCCGGCAACTCTAAGGTAAGCCTCTCTCAGTCTCTATCTCTATTTCTGTCTCTTTTTATGTATGAATCAATGTTGTTTGTTGTTCGGATGCTGAGAAGTTAGAGCTGTGTTGATATAAGAAAATATGATAATACTAATTTTGTTAATACTAATTGTATATAGATCATGAAACCAGAACCACTACAAAGTTTATATAAGAAAATTAAATTCAATGAGATTCATGAAACCAGAACCAGTACATGATTCATGAGTTTAGATATTGTGATTAAGCATCTAAGGATCTATAATCTTTAACTTTGAATTTGATTATTGCATAGAACAATGCACAGTGATTTCTTGAGTTTATATAAGAATTTTTCTTTGTTTGAATTTGATTATTGCATGAAACCAGAACCAGTACATGATTCATGAGTTTGTAATTTGATTAGATTGAGGATATGTAATCTGTCATGTTTGAATTTGATTATATAAGGACATGTTTGAAATTCAGTATACAGGGATTCATGTTTGAATTTCATTACATAAGGAGATTCATGAGTTTATATAAGGATATGTAATCTGTCATGTTTGATTATTGACCAAAAATAAATATTTACAAAATGGGGAAAAAAAAATTCAAAAATTAATTTTTAAAGAAAAAAATCCAAACCGCAAACCGCCCGCAACTGCCCGCACATCTGCAAATCGCATAGATGCGGGTAGTTGCTGGTTGACTTTTCCCCAAACCGCATAAATGCTGGCGGGTCCAAATCGAACCGCAAACCGTCCCAAACCGAACCGCGGACACCCCTACCCTTCAAACCTTTCTCTTCTCCGTACCTGACACATTCTATGTTCCTTTTGATTAGAAATCAAAGGGTTGGAATGGTGTACTTTGATATTTTTTTTTTTTTTGAAATATATATATATATATATATTTTTGGTATTTGGCGCTAGAGATTTTTATTTTCACGTCTATTTTGTTCGGTCATAACATTTATGATTGTCCTTGTATATCGTGTGAAGTGCAATACTTTTAACGGTTGATTTTTTGTGTTATGTTAAAAGTGTAATATTTTTAATGGTTGACGTATGTGTGTTGTATATAGTTGATGTATTAACGGCATACATATACACATCATAGAAAATTTTATTATTTACAGCTAATATTGCAAGTAGTAAAAAAATTATCATTATTAGCATTCACGGCCTACACAATAGACATGCCGTGGTTGAGAAATTATTTACGACATGCAAAAAACGAAAACCATAAAAGTGAGAAACCACGGCTTGCATTTACTGTATGTTGTTGAAGTGAAGCCGTAAAAACCCAGTTTTGTTGTGGTGGTTACTAGAAGAAACTTAGAGCAGTAAAGAGGTAAATCTTTCTTTTTTGAAGGTATTTGGTTGTGTTTCATATATATGCATATAGATTCTACTAAAAAAGTAAACTTGATCCGAAATCTGTTAAATGTACTTTTATTGGGTACGGCATTGATCAATTTGGTTATCGGTTTTGGGATGATAAAAATCAGAAATTAATCAAAAGTAGAGATGCCATATTTAATGAGAAAGTAATGTATAAAGATAGGGATCAATCTATATCTAAATCTGAATCTGTTACTTATCATGAGCATGTGAGAGTGATTTGAATAGTAAGATTCAGAATAATCCTGAAAATCTTATTCCACAAACTAAGCCATATACTCCTACTTCTAAGTTGAGACGGTCAGAAAGAGAGTCTAAACCTACACAATGTTGGTCTCCATCTATACATTATTTGTTGTTGTCTGATGGAGGTGAACCCGAAAGTTATGATGAGACTTTACAGGTTGATGATTCAATTAAGTAAGAGTCAGCTATGCAGGATGAAATGGATTCACTCATGGCAAACCAAACATGGGAGTTGACTGAATTATCAGTGGTAAGAAAGCTTTGCACAAAAGATGGGTTTACAGGGTTAAACAAGAACATGATGTGAGTAAATGCTACAAGGCTAGATTGGTTGCAAAAGGATTTTAGCAAAAAGAAAGGGGTTGACTACACTGAAATTTTCTCTCCAATTGTGAAGTTGACCACTATTAGATTAGTGCTAGGAATTGTGGCAGCTGAAGATTTGCATATTGAGCAGATGGATGCGAAGACGACTTTTCTCCATGGTGATTTGGAGAAGGAAATTTATATGAAGCAACCACAAGGTTTCTTGGCACGTGGCAAAGAGGAGTTTGTATGCAAACTTCGAAAAAGCTTGTATGGTTTGAAACAGGCCCCAAGGCAATAATACAAGAAGTTTGACAGGTTTATGTGTAGCAGTGGTTTTATAAGATATCAAGCAGATCATTGCTGTTATTTCAAGAGGTTTGACAACAGTTATATTATTTTGATCTTATATATTGATGATATGCTTATCGCAGGATCTAGTATTGAAGAGATAAAAAACAAAAAAATTGAAAAAACTTTTGTCCACCTCATTTGAGATGAAGGATCTTGGAGTTGCAAACAAAAAATCCTTAGTATGACGATTCACAGAGATAAGGCAAATGGTACTTTGAAGTTGTCACAAGCTGAGTATGTCAAGAAAGTTCTCAAGAGGTTTAGCATGGATGGTGCAAAACCAGTGAGCACTCTATTGGCCAGCCACTTCAGGCTTACCAAAGAGCAGTCTCCAAAGATCAAAGAAGAGCAAGCTTACATGGAATGTGTTCCATATACTTCAACTATCAGTAGCATAATGTATGTTATGGTTTGTACTAGACCATACATTGCACATGCAATGGGAGTGGTTAGTAAGTACATGAGTAATCCAAGCATATAGCATTGGGAAGTAGTGAAGTGGATCCTTAGATACTTGAGTGGTACTATAGACATGACATTTTGTTTCAGATGAACCGGCATCGAGTTACATGGTTATGTTGATGCTGACTTGGCTGGTGATATGGATAACAAAAAAAGCACTACTGATTATGTTTACACATTAGGTGGTACAGTAGTGAGTTGGATTTCACATTACAGAAGATTGTGGCCTTTTCTACAATAGAGGTCAAGTATGTTGCTATTACTGAAGCTAGGAAGGAGATGACTTGGTTGTAGAATTCCCTAGCAGAGTTGGGTAAGATGCAAAAGATGAGTATTTTGCACAGTGACGGTCAGAGTGTTATTCATCTTGCAAAGAATCCGGGTTTTCATTCTAGAACGAAACACATTCAGTTGCGATGTCATTTCATTCGTTTACGTATAAATGACGGAGTCTTGTCTCTTAAGACGATCCAAGGCAGTAAGAATCCAAAAGATATGTTGACCAATATAGTCACCATTGACAAACTGAAGTTGTGTGCAACTTCAGTTGGCCTTCAAGATGGATGAAAGGAGATCGAGTTATCGCGGCATTCCTCTATGTGATGAAGATGATACAGAGCTTGTGTTATCAGGTTCCAAGTGGGAGATTGTTTGGGTACTTTCGTAATTTCCATGTTGTTTCCATGTAACCATAATTCTATACTTATAAATAGATGAGGGGGCGTCTCTTTTAGGTTAAGAGAGTTGTATTTTTTTTATCACAATGAAAACCGCAACAATCATGGACGTAGCCCTATTCTAGGGTGAACCACGTAAATCCTTGTGTTCGTGTGTATGTGATTTGTTTGATTCGTTTTTTCTTCCTTGTTTATTATTTCGTGTCTCACCGATCTTGGTTAGGAAAGGTCAATTCATATCATGTCCAAATATCCAATTCATCTAAATACAATATCCTAGGACACATCAAAATATTCATATTTTTTGATAGCTTCTGGTTTTTGACATCCAAAAAATAAGATTGTAGTTACAACATGGACGAGTGAGAAATCCAAAAAATAAGATTGTAGTTATAAAACGGACGAGTGAGAAATTAATCCTACTTAGTGGAGCAAGAAAGACATGGATCTATATTTAATATGCTATAAGTTCTAAGGTAAAATAGTATTCAACGACTTACTATAAAGCATTTCATGAATAAAATAGAGTTTTATACATAGTTTTATAGTAACTTGCTAGCTAAGTGAATTTCCAATTACACATGTCAGACACAACTTATAATTTTACCTACAAAAAACTAACAATTTCCAAGAACTAATTAACCACAAACTTCAAAGAAAAAAAAAAAAAAGTTCTGTTTTGCACAAGGGTTTTATTAACAAGTGCCCTAAGGGCATTTGATAAGAATGCATTAAATGAGAGTAGCTAAAACCAGTAATATAGAAAGCAACAAAGGCAATAATATATAGGGTAATTCTATTTGCACGTCACTTGTTATCTCAGTACACACCATCTCTTCACTTTTTGGTCAATTCACACCACACCCAAATTGAAAGTTCTGATTTTGTCTCAATACATACAACTATTTTTTAGATAATACCAAATTATCCTATTTTCTAACAAACCCCTAACCCTAACCATTTCCACTGTCGACCATCGGCTGCCACCTCTACCTTTTGTTGAATTTCCCTCCATTTTACTTTTTTTTAGGGACCTTTCCTATACTCCTCCCACCTTTTTTATTTATTTATTTCACCAATATATATATGACTTTCAAAAATTAGATTAATTAAACTTTTTTTCAACCCCTTAAAAGGACTAAAAGTCCAATGTTTGAAATAGTGATATTTGTTACAAAAATTAATTGTATATCTTATAAAATTAAGAAAATGATATACAAATCCATTTTCTAGATCATTTTGTAAAAAATATGATTAGAGAACATATAAAAGAGAATTCCTTTAGATATTCTAATATATTGCCACATTATTAATTTAAAAAATGACTCTAATTTTTAGGCTTAAAAAACACTACTCATAATATTATCATCAAATTATATATATATATATATATATCTCTTAACTAAGGGGGAAAAAAAATTAAACAAAAAGTGTGGGAGTATGGGAAAAGTAACTAAGTAAAGTGGAAGAAATTTTTTTTTTTTTTTAAAAAAAAGGAAAGATAGAGGATATTTTAGTATCATCAAAATAAAAATCTCTTTATCATGACATATTTATTGTCTTTGTTACTTTTTTATATTAGTGTGATTAATTATTCTCAATTAATACATTCTTATCAGGTACACTTGTTAACAAAATCATTTGCACAAATTTGACATGTGCAGCAGCTGTTTTAATAATTCAACATATATTTATCAAAAATTATTTTGTTAATGACAAAGACAAGCATTAATTTGGAGGAAATGCATGAAAATGATGCAATGTCACAACAAACCATGCTTATTGACCAAACTACCCTCCTATTTCAGCCTACAAGCAAGGGAGTGTTTGTTAGAGGTCATTAGAGTTTACATTTATTTTAATTTAAGAAATTATTTAATGTAACTTTAGTTTATAACTTAGAAATAATTTAAATAAATTGAAAAAAAAAATTAATTAAAAGCTAACAATTGTTTTGAAATTAGTTACTATAATTGGTTCTTGGGTAAATTATAATTTAACTTCCTGTGATTTTTCTAAAAAACATAGAGCCCCCAATAATTTCATTTATAACACTTAAACCTCTTATACTTTATACCAGAGTACAATTTTCGACAGAACTGTTCGTATAAATAGAGCGTGTGTTACACGACTATGAATGGTAAATGGAGTAGTTTCCCCCCCCCAAAAAAAAACATATGATAAATGACTAAAACACCCTTGTTACGATATACATACATAGATCAAGACCCAAACAACATAGAACCCTAAATTGAAATTTGCCCAGATTTTCCAAAAACTGCCCAAATTGCCCAAATTTTTCCAAAGTTGAAGATTTTGAAGATTTTTGTTGGATAGCTTCTTCATTGTCTTATGAAAGTGGACACTTAAAGACAAATGCTCCAAGACTATATTATTGTGGAAAGAGATCCCCTATGAAGACTTCAATGACATCTGGGCAGAAGGTTTTATGGTTGTGCAAGATATGGGGTAAGCTAAACTTAATTTTTTTTTTTTGGAAAAAAAGATTGAATTTTGTTTGAAAAGGAATTTGTGGATTCATATTTTTTTTGTTGTAGGTTGATGCAACTTGTGTCTACTTTGAATGGGTTAATCCACCTATGTGCCAGCGTAGGAGGGAAGTGTTGCCAAAGATGGTTGTAAAGATGAACTAATTGGAGAAAGAACTAGCAACAAGTCGTAGAAGGAAAAAAATGTTTCGCGAAGCTTTGTTTGGGACATCGATTTTTTTTTTTTCATTATAACAATGTTCTGGGTGAAGCTAACTGCAAGGAAGAAAAATGAATTGTTATTGGGCCATAGAGTTTGAGAGATGAAAAATATAGTGAAGGTAGAAAATGAAGAATGAATAAAGTGTTCCTTGCTGCTGTATTGACCAAGGAAGGTGTACAATGGCCTGTGAAGCAATTGTAATGAAATAATGTTTGCGTCATGAAATGTAAGTATCTGATGAACTAAAAAAAAATGCAATAAAATTCTTGATTACATATTCCAAGAACATTAAAGAATAGAAACATGTTAGTTCTCATTGTTCCCTTATTTGAAACATACTTCGTTTGCTTCATGTAAAACAATTTCAGCAAGTAAACCTGTAGATTAATAAAGGTACACAATACTATTTGAACAAGTAAACCTATGGACAAACAACACAAACAATGTGTAAATATCAATTCACAATTGTATAATTCAACTCACATTAGTTTAATACAAGCCATTATTCAACATAGACCTAGTTTAATACAAACCACAATTTTTTAATACAAACCATAAAGCAAACATAGTGCTTCATGCCAAATAATAAATCAACAAGCCATAAAGCAAAAATTGTGTACTACCCACTGGGCTTTCTCAAAACACACTAAACTAAGACACTATTGTTTACTGGCCAGTCGCAACTTCAAAAACAAATTGGTACAACCCACTTAATGATTTAACAAGATTAAAACACAACAAAAGCTAACTCAAAACACAAAAACAAATGCCTAATCCATCATGCTTTAGCTTTGCCTTTGTCAGTTTGCCTCTGAGTTATAGCTTGACCCACCTTCTCCTCTACCTCTTGTTACAAAGCTGCCTCTCAATGTGGATCTAGACATAACCCTGCCACCTCCAACTGGCCCACCCTTTTCTCTGCCATAACTAGTGGGTTGCGACACACACAAGTATGCAATTACATTTTGTGCAATACTACAAAAGCAAATGAAGTTGCATAGAAAAGAGAGATAGAGTTTACCTGAGATGAAGATATGTTGCCCCATCCAAGTTGGGAAATGTGGAGAATTTTGGACAACTTTAGTAATCCTAGGTTGTAATGATTTAACAAGTATGCAATCAAATGTTGTGAGTAATGTAAAAAGCAAATGAACTTGCAAATGAAATTTGAGTATATCTGAGATGATGAGTTATCAAATTCTGGAGAACTGTATTGAACTCTATTGTCATTCTGTATGTACTTTATGTCATAACCATGTTAGATATTCCACTCTTTCATTGAACTCAGGATATTATTGCTTCTTTATATCTACTTCCTCAATGAACTCAGGATATTTATCTTCACATTCGTCATCTGATGAGTTATGTACACTGTGTAAATTTTCATCCTCAATATCAGAATACTACCTTTTATCAACCCCTTGATCGCATGAATAATGTTGCCTCTTTCTTTTCTTTACAGTCTCCCTTAATGGGAAAATATCATCAGCATCTGACCTCTCTAAATCCTCATTCAACCAGTCAGGTTCATCACTTTCATTGCCTTCTTCTTCTGAACCACTGTCATCATTCCCATCAGCAATGTGATCAGGATCATCACTATTTAATTAATATTTAATTATTAATTCAATTCCTCAATATTTAATTCAAATCCCCTTGGTTCCACAACAAAATATACCCCACCTTCACAAAAATTCAAAAAAATTACACCAATACAAGCATGGTATGCATGAAAAATTTGAAAATCTCTAAACACAAACAGAATATATGAATGGAATATATTAATACAACTATAAACAGAATATATGAACCGAATATATGAATAAAAAGTCAACATCATAAAAAAAATTCAAAGTTAACATCATAAAAAAAATATATCTGTTGCTTATGAACCTCTATACCCCACCCCACTTCACTTTAACTAACATCCCAAAAAAATAAAGTAATAAAAGCCATGAATACAGAAAAATTAAAGTATACAAAAACAAATGTGAATAAAAAAAGAGCCGTGCTAGGGAGCTCGAATTTGGAGCCCCCGAATCCCCCGAATCAACCAAAAATCAAGAGAAGAAGAAGAAGAGAGAAGAGAAGGAAGAAGAAGAAGAAGGACTGGAGGAGGCAATATCAATCGAGCGGAGGCAGAGGCAGAGGCAGAGGCAGAGGAGGAGGCGGGGCAGAGACGATCGACCGACGAGCTGCGATCGGTCGACGAGCGGCCACGAGCGACGACCTACCACGAGTGACGACCTGCGATCTGCGATCGACATCCACCGTCGCTCGCACCGCCATCGCCACACCCACCGTCGCACCCGCCGTCTCTCTCTCTCTGTTTCCCTTCTCTCCTCTCATCATCTCTCTTTCTCCCTCTCTCCTCTCCTCTGTTTCTCCCCCTCTCTCTCTCGTTTTGGGCAGTCAGGGGATTCGGGGGGGGAAAACTTTCGAGTTACAAAACATTTTTCATAAAAAAATACCCAAAGTTAATATCATGAAAAAAAAATACACATTATTTATGAAGCTCTATACCCACCCCACCTTACTTTTAACTACAATCCCAAAAAATTAAAGCAATACGGACATACTATGCATAAAACATTACAAATTTTGTAAATCGAAATCAACACACACTCAGTTATGAATAAAAATTAGGAAAAATCAACACCTAACGATCAAAATAAATTAGGATAAACAACACATACCTAAACTAGTAATGCGTTCGCAATATGATGGTTCGATCAATGATGAAACCATAGTTCAATCTAATCAACCACGGTAAGAGAGAAGATTTATATATATATAGGGACTGTTTGGGAAGAGATGGTTTAGGCTAATATAGCCTCCAAAACAAAAATAGCCTAAAAACCTCCAAATCAAAAGGTTTTAAAAAAAAAAAAAAAAAAAAAAAGGTCGGCAGTGGCTGTTACTGTGACAGTGGTAGGCTGTCACCGTGACAGGTAGTAGAATTACAATTTTGCCCCTATTGATTTACTTTGAAAAATGTGAGAATAGGGATAAAATTGTCATTTTAATTGCAAACATCATTTCAACATATTTTTTAATACACCAACTCAAATAAAAATCTATCCCATCTTTCCAAACACAAAAACTAAAATAGCCTACTAAAATAGCCAAAAAATCAAAAAGCCTCTAAAATAGCCACTTCCCAAACGAGGCCATAGAGAGAGAGATAGATACGAATACTGGTATTAGTCAAACGAAATGAAACGACTGAGTGATGTAAAATATCTAAGGCTTATTTACGACTTTTTACAACTTCAATTACGTCCGTCAGAAATTATACTCTGGTATGAAGTATAAGAGATTTAAGTATTACAAATGAAACTATATGGAGATTCTTTATTTTTGAGACAAATCACAATGGGCTAAATTATAATTTATCCTTAATTTATTTTTAATTTTTTTCAAAAAAGACATGTAAAAAAATATAAAAAATAATTGATTTTAGCAATAAGATTTCAATTTTTTAACTAAAATAGTATATGGTCAAACTTATCCCAAGGAAAGAGTGTTTTTTTTTTATTATTAATTTTTAATTTTCAATAATTTACACAAAACATGTCTAATATTTTGAGGAAATGATTATAATCAGTTTATTTATTTATTTTTTATTTTTTAATAAGAGAGTGAAGCTGGTACTTCTCAAAAGACCCAAAATAATTGAAAGGGTAAGCAAGTAATTTTAGCTGGAAGGACTCGAGGGGCAGAAAGTGATAATGTAGTCCGCAGCAGCACAGGTAAACGTACTGGTCTTATCATCATAAGCGTAGGTATACGATCGCGGACACGCGTGCTTAAAAAGCTGCGAGTACACCGACGGTTGACACGTGTCCGGCGTACTACGAAAAATGCTACGGATCCCAACTGGGATCGACTTCCAGTGAGGTGACGTACTGTGATTTTGGATAAAAAAAAATTTTATTTTATTTTATTTTATTTTTTATTTTTTAAATTTCAGCCAGTGAAAACACGTCATCTCAATGGAGTCTGCAGCGTGATTGGCGTATTAAAACCTCTGCGGATCCCCAAAAGCCTCACACGGGCTCCTACACGCGACTCCCAAATTCCCACGCGCCACCCTCAGCTCCGCCGGACAAACGCGGTTGAGATTTGCCACACACCCGGTGGAGTAGCATCCCCCGCTTGTACCTCCCGTCGCCTCCACAAGCATCGGAAGGTTGTACCCATCGACCAAGCTCACGTCGTAGAAATCGAGCCCTCGATCGCCGTTGAGTGTGAATTCGGCTAGAGTCGCCGGAGGGATTGAACCGGCGCCGGCGCACTCGACCTTGCCAGAGCCGCAATCGGCGGTGACGCAAGAGAATTTGCCGGAGGAGTCGTTGGAGCAGAGGGTCCGAGCCCAAAACCGACCAGACCAGGATTTGGGGGCTGTGAGGGTCCGGGATTTGCCCGACTCGAGAGTGAAGCCGGTGGGGGTGAGTGCTGTCCTGTTGGCGCCTGTTAGTATTCCGGGCCATATCGTGTGCCGACACCTGTTGACGATCTTGAAAGTAGTGGAATCTACAAAATGAAAAGATGAGAGGGATAGAAGAAGAGTGAGAAGGGATGCAGAGATGAATGAGAGAGAGAGAGAGAGAGAGAGAGAGAGAGGGGGGGGGGTGTTTTGGATGTTTTGGAAATTATGGAGAAAATGTTGAGCTTGTTTGGTTTGTTTTTTAGAGAGTTGTTTTTGAAAAAAAATGTGAGGAGTGGGTTTAAATTTTTTTTTGATTTGTTTGGTTGTATATTTTAAGAGAATTATTTTTTTGAGAGTTTGGGATGATTTGATATTTTAGGAGAATTTGAGTAGATGTATGTGGAAGAAAAAGTGATTAAGAATGAGAGAGAAAAGAGAAAAAGTGATTAATTGATGTGTAAGAGAGAGAAAGTGATTTTGAAAATTTTTTGAAAAAAACTCAAACCAAACAATTTAAAATTTTTTTTTTTTTCTAAAACTCATCTCTCAAATGCAAACCAAACATTGTGTTTGGTATAGCTTTCCAACCATAATTTCATCCATTCACGTGAACAAAGTGTTTGGATGAAGCTTTTAAAAATTAATCTCATCACACATTTTAAAATATATTTCTGTTTCACGTTTGGCAGAACTCCTTCTAAACTAAACTTCTAGGGCAAATCTCTCACATTTTCGTAAAGTTTTTGAATTTTTGAGTCTATTCGGTCGTCTCTCCGGACATCTTTTAGGATATTCTGCTGGTTGACCGCTACAGGGATTTTTTTTTTTTTTAAAATGATAATTCTTTCCTACATACATACATGTGTTTGTGCACTAATTTTTTGTTGAAAGCAAAGAAGAGAAAACACCAAGAAAGAAATTGTTAACTCTTTTCTAGATACATATATGTGTTTGTGTTATTATAAACTAATTTTCTGTTGATTTTTCTTTTATAATTCGTAAATTTATTGGATTTTGATTGTTGACTCCTTTTTTTTTTAGTGTTAGATTTTTGTCTGTTGTGTTCTTCTTTATGACACTCGTAAATTTCTCTCTAAATATATATAGGTTTTATAGACAACTCATTGATTTTCTGTTAAATTGAATTGAGGCTTGCTATTAAACTGAGGCTTGTTGTTAAACTGGATAGCTAGTTGGATCCAGTTGATCAGCCGGAAGACCCCCAGTGGACCTGCTGGTCGACCGGTCCTGAGCAGCTAGGAAAAGCTTCGACTTCTGCTCTTAAGCTCTGACCCTTATCAGAACAGCTCTATTTGGTCTTCTTGTTTTACACTGATATCATTTGCCAATATATAGAGTGAATTTGTAAATTATGAAATTAATTATGAAGATGGTGAAATTGTTGGTTGTTTAGCCTCTGATATAAAAGTTGGTGCTTGAACAGATGATATAAATGACGAAATACATGAAGGATGCATTTTTCACGAAATTGATGAAAATCAACAAATAAAAAAAAAATCGAATAAAATTGAATTGTGTGTGGTTAGCTGCTTAGATACTAACAAAATGATATTTTAATTTTTTTTTTGACTCCCACATAAATAATACCTAATAAATTTTTTGGCCATTTATTTGAAAATAACAATACAATAAAAAGAAAATAATTTGTGACAGTAATTATTAAAAATCTAAAAATATTTTAACTAAAAAATATTTAAAAAAAATTCGAACCAAATATACAATCAAAAGTTATTTTAAATCAGTAATTGAATATTTATTTTGAAAAAAAAAATTATTTCTTTGTAATATTTTCAATTAAAAAAATTAATTAATGTTATTTTATATTAATAATTAATTTTTTAATTGAATTTTAAAAAAAGTTTGCTTATAAGTGTTAATTAGAATTTTTAATAGAATTTTGAGTAGTGTGTTTGATTACGAGTTACAACAATTTCAATTAAGTTTTAATTTTTTTTCCAAAATTCATAACTAAACAAATTTTCTTATTTTACATGTCACATCAAATATTAAAAACTCAATTCAATATTTAGCTCAAAACTTAATTCAAAATTCTTTTCAAAACTCATAATCAAACAAATTTTCTACACTTTAATGATAATTTAAAAACACATAAACTTTAAAGACAACTCTAATATCAAATTATATTTAGAAAATTTTACGAAACGTCACCTTTGTTTTAATTTCTTTTTCAGTGGTGGGAATAAAGAAAGGTAGTGAACGGAGGAGTGAACTGGTTTTTTTTGTTCTCCAGCTTGCTTTTACTGGGATATTTCTTTCTTTTCATCTTTGTGTTTTCTTTTGGAGTTTCTTATCATCCAAACAAGAGAAAAGAGATAGTAATTGGGAGCTTCTACACTTGGGCTTTGGCCCCGTGTGATGGAATTGTGAGAAAGTGATTATAACTTATACGTTAACAGTTTATAGATTATAACTGTGAACATAAACTGATTTTTTACTTATAAATTAAGCTTCTCCTCCCTCACTCAAAGAATAAGTTGATTTTTGACTTATAAAAAGCTATAAGTTATATTGTTAAACTGAACCAAACATATCAAAATAGTTTAAATTAAACTAAAAACTGAAATAAGCTGAAAATAAGCTCTACCAAAGAGGACCTTTGTTTGGAATGTGTAATTGCATATCTTTTTATCTTATTTAAATTATATCAATTTTTATTTTGATCACATAATTTTTCTATTATATTTTACATCTTTTAGTAAAAAATTTAAAAAATTACTTATTTAAATCATTTAAATAACCTTTTTATGTAAAAATTTGATTAAAAGGTTGTTTGAGAATAGGCTATTTTAGTATTTTTTTTTTATTTTATAAAAAGATATTAAAAAAAAGTAAAAAGGTGATTTGATTTAAATAAGAAGTGATGTGATTCAAATAAATAAATAAAAAACAATAAATATGTTATATTATTTACAACCAAATTTTTTACTTTAGGAATGATGTCCAATAAATATGTTATATTATTCATATTAGAAACATATTCAAATTTTTATTTTCGCTACCATTGCTCCACTATTGCAACTTAAAAATTGAAAATTATAAATTAAAGCTAATAAATTTTAAATTTGATCTTTTATATATCAAATAATTTATTTTAGTTTAACACTTAATTTTTATCAAATAAATTTTTAACTAAAAAAGTTCAACATTCAATTTTTAATAACTAATTTTCAACTTTCAATTTTTAATTTTATCAAAAATGAATAAACGAGTGCTTTAACTCAAATCATGATAATAGCTAGAGAAATGCTATTAATTATCGCAGGCTTTACTTAAGGAAGAGCATTCTCTTTAGTTGGATTTTTTAATTGGAAGATATTGTTGGGCTTCCGTGGGTGTTAAAGTTCCAAATCATTTAATATGTACGGTTTGTCAAGTATTTTATTTTTATAAAAAATTATATTAATCAGATATTAATAGTCACTTGATTAGATTATATTTGTATCAATAATTTATTTTAAAAATTATACTTACAATTTACACAAATATGATTTAATCAAGTGGCTATCGATATCTGATAAAACGTAATTTTTTGCGAGGATGAAATACTCAACAAACTCTTCAAATTGATCTGTTAAGATTATCGATGCGAATTTCGTAATAAGCCTATAGAAGTTTAACAACACCCTTCAATCTGATTTGAACCGGAAAGAAGCTTTTTTCTTACTTGATTGCTCTATTTCTATTATATAATAAGGGATTGCTTGGGATGATCTAAATAAGTGTATTTTTTGATTTTTTACGAAAAACGTAAAATATAGATTGAATTTGAAGTGATGTGATAAAAATAATATAATTTACATAAAATGACGTGACTTAAATAAGATAATAACTTTTTAATTTTTAATTTTTTTATATTATATCAAAATAGACCAAAATATTATGCGTATATATATATATATATATGATCTAACATATTAAAAAAAATAGTATGACATAACACCCTATTAAAAAAAAAATAATATGACAACCCTGGAAACTTGTTTGGGTAAAACAATAATGATAGAGATCATTAATTTTATAACTTTAAAAAAATTATTAATGACATGACACTTAATAAAAAAAAATACAATATCAAGATCAAAATATCAAATTATTCCTGATAAAGCCTACTATTATATCATTAATGATAGCACTAATTAGTACTCTCACTCATTTTCCATGGATAAAATACATCCACATTCCAGTCATGTCATGGAAGTTGCTTGGAAAGACTGCTGGAAAGTAAAAAAGGTAATATTAGGGACACCAAATTTTCTATCAAATAAATAACCAAAGGTCTCACATGGGTGTGGGGTCCGCAATTTTGTGAGCCCCACATCCATATGAGACATTTGGTCATTTATTTGGTAGAAAATTTAGTACCTCTAGCATTTTCCAAGTAAAAAAAGTAAAGAAAGAGAAAGTGAATCAGCACCGTCCATTGTGACATGGCTTGATTGGATTGGAGTAGGTTCAAATTGAATGAGATAGATTTTGACTATTTTTCTATTCCCCTTTGAACCTCATTGACTGATTCTTAGGTCTTATTTGTCATTCTTTAAAAAAATATTAGAAAGTCAAAAAATTATTATTTTATTTATATCATATTATTTTATTTAAGTTATATCATATCTCTATCATATCACTTTAAACCTAATTTATACCTAATTTATATTTCATAAAAAGTCAAAAAGTACACTTATTTAAAATATCCCAAACAACCCCTTAATTGTCGTTAGTGAAAAAATGTTTTTTTATTTTTAATGTTTAATTATGAATGATGGTGTAGTAGTTGAATTCGTAAAATTTAAATTTAAATTTATTTTTAATTTTTAACGGAAATATATATATATATATATATAAAAGAATAGGGAAACTTTTATTTGCACTTCAAAAAGTAAGTTGGGCAACCCATTTTCATGATATATTTTTATTACTATTAAATTTTTACTTAAATTACTAAAAAGTACTTAACTTTGGAAAAAGTGTAAATAAAAGTATTTTAGATATGCCATTCATTATCATCCTCAATATTCATTTTCTCTCATCTTTTTACTTTCATCACTTTGCATCTTCATATTCAACCTTGATCCAACCCTATTTGTCTTAATGCATTATTATTGTATTCTATTTCACATTGACATCAATAATGGACAATAAAGAAGACGTTTCTAAGTAATTTTCTATAGAGAAAGTAAAGTTTTTAATTGTTGTTTATCATTTTTCTTAGATTGGCTTTTTGAATTAATTCGGCATTGAGTATCCAAACAAATTTTATATGTTTGAAATTAAATATTTAGACAAATATATTTTGTTTAGCACTAAGTATCCATATGAAACAACTGGAACTAATTTTCTTGTGTTCATCACTGAGTATCTGAACAAATTTCACATGTTTGGAATTATGTATTCAGACAAATATAATTTTGTTGGGCACTGAGAATCCATATGAAATAATTAGAACCAATTTTCTATGAGTCGGACCTGAGTATCCAAACAAACTTCACTTTTTTAGAATTAAGTATCTAGACAAATATATTTTGTTCGACACTAACTATCTATATTTAACAATTGTAACCAAGTAGCCGTTGGTGGATATAAGAGTAGTGGTTTACTTTGATTGATGGATTGTGTAGAGGAGCAGAGACCCTCTTCGTCTCGAAATCGCTCTTCATCTCGGATGAACTCAGAATCCCATTTCCTCGCTTGGAATCTAGAGATCTCAAATGTGATTTTTGTTTCCCTATTTATTGATAATAGGGTGTACAAAGTAGATTTGTATAGAATTTTAGGGTTTTTAGGGTTATGATAGGTATTATCTGTGGTGTCCAAACAAATAAATAAAATTTTAAATTTATTATTGGGGTGCTCAAAGTAATAGGGTGTTCAATCTACTTTTGGGGTGCAAATAGAAGCTCCCTGAGAATAGCTTTGGTTGGGATCTTTTGTTGCCTATTTTGCCCTTAGCTTGTTTTGGAATTTGCTATTTTGTCCTTTAGCTTGATTGGTGAAACAATTCGGATGGTGGCTTTTTTGGAAATTATGTAAGAAATTTTGGTTACTTTGGCTGACAAGGTTTGTCTTTGGTTGTCTATTTTGCCTTTAGCTTGTTTCTGAATTTCTTATTTTCCCCTTTAGCTTGGCTAGTGAAATAATTTGGGTGATGGGCTTTTGAAAATTATGTAAGAAATTTTGGTTCATCGTTATTAGCCTAATAGTTTAAAAGGTGAGATTTTTTTTTGAATTTTCGAAAGTGATGTTAGAGTAATGATTTGTATAGTTGTTACACTTTCAACTTTTGACTACTATATCTTCAATTTATATAAAATTAAATACCAATCATCTAAAAAAATTCTAAAGTTATTTTAGAGAATCAGGACTCATAACTAAAACTCTTAAGTACATAAAAAAAAAGTTTTAATTGCAACTTTTACCATCATTTTAACTATTTAAGTTTGGTTTGAAAACTTTTACGAATTTTAACATTTTTTTCAAACTTGCTTCATTTACTTATTCAAAGTAATACTAAGAGTCATGAAAAAAATATCATGAAACTCATCATGAAAATTTTTCATCCCTTGATTAACAGCAATGCTAGGTATCATGAAAAGTCTTTCATGAAAATAGTCATGAAAGATTTGTGACCTTTGGATTACACTTACAATAAAGCACCACACACTAATCAAGGTAATCTAAGGATCACAAATTTTTCATGATCATTTTCATGACAAAATTTTCATGATCTCTAACATTTCTCCTTGATTAATGTGTAGTGTTTTATTCTAAGTATAATCTAAAGATAGAGAATTTTTCATGATCATTTTCATGATTCGTAGCATTACTTATTCAAGTTACGCATTTCAAAATTTGCTCATTTAACTTGTTTTAATTGTTCAATGTAACATTTCCTTTTTTGAATTTGTTTTTCTATATATCAAATAATTTCTTTTTTAACTTTCACATGGGTGAATTTTTTACAAAATAAAAAAAAATAAAAAATAAAAACAGAAACAAGATCAAACACTATATAAAATTAAAAACTGAAACTTGAATGCTGACAATTAAAGACTAAAAACTAAATGATAATTTTATTAAATTGAAAAGTTGGTTGTTAAAAAAATAAGTTTTGAATATAAGATCAAATTTAAATTTTTTTATTTTCAAATTCTCATTTTAAAATTTTATATTATAATGATAACGATAACAATGGCAACAGTAATGAAGGTAACGACATAATGGTTGTGATGATGGTAAATAGATAACGTAGTGGAGGTTAAAAAAATGGAAATGGTGGTGGAGAAATGATCCTAATGCAATGGTGATTGCGATGGCATATTTAATGAATTTGTTAAAAAAAATTGTATAAATTCAATAATTTAAAAATATATCATGATTAAGAGAATTCAATTTTTTTTTAAAAAAGAATTAAAATATTTGATTTTTTTTTTAAATATGAATTAAAAACTCATTTATTAAAATGGATACCCATTGTTAGGGGTGTAATTTTGGCCTGTGGCCCGCCCGCGGCCCGAGGTGAGCCCGGCCCATTAAGGCTCGAGCCCAACCCCAACCCGATGCCTTGGGCCATCATTTTGAAGTCCGGCTCGGCCCATGGGCGCAAACCACTTGGCCCGACCCGTGGCCTGGCCCATTGGCCCACTCAAGGCCTGCCCAAAAGCCCAGCCCACCCGATGCCCAGTGTTATTTTTAATGGAAATAATAAAATTTTGGTGGAAAAAATAAAAAAAAATAAAAAATTTGTTTAGGCCCACCCAAGCTCACCTAAAGCCTGAGCCCAGGCCCAAGCCCAAGGGCCCGACCCACTGACCCGTCCAAAGCCCGAATACCCCTTGGCCTAGTTTTCTAGCCCGTGGGCTGTCTGATTTTTTGGCGGGAGCCCGCAAGGCCTGACATGGGCTGGGTCGGGCCAAAATTACACCCCTACCCTTTGTTCTCTGATTTGGACTAATATGTGGGCTGACATGTTGCTTGGTGGTTTAAGTTGTTATCACTATTTTCATATCTTTGCATTCTTATTATACTCTTCCGTCTCATTTTGTTAGTACACTATTCAATTTTGGAATGTCCCAAAATAATAGTTCCATTTAAAAATCAAAGCTAAAAATATTAGACGGCATTTTTGAAAACGCCACAAAATCTGACATTGTTCCAACTCCCGTTACAAACTAACAGATTACATCACAATGACGTCATTTAGTGGCATTTTTATGAAAAACGCCACCTTTTTTTTGTGTATGTGTGTGGTGTGTGTTATCATATAAAACTGAAAAAACAGACCAGCTCAACTCCCATCAGTTGCTTTTGTAACAATACATACCAATGAAGCAAAGATGACATACTATTCAATCCAAAGTACCAATACAAATTAACAGCTTTAAGCATCAATACAAATCAACGACTAGTAGCTAATCTAACAACAATACACAATACTCTAATAGCAGTTCACTACAGCAAGCAGTTCCAAAAGCTGCTTCTCGCAATTGGTCACATCAACCCAAACTTCCACCTAAGTTGTCGGCTTGTCTCCAAGGTGTTTAGAATTTGCAAGTGTATGCCCATTAGCACCAATATTTAGATTGAAAACCTTTGACAAGGAACAACAAAAGAAGATGTTAATAAGTATATAAATAAAGATTATAAACTATGATTCATATTACATACCTGACCACAATGTGTGTTAACTGAGCATTGGGATGGCTGAATCACATAATTACCCAAAGGTCCTTGAAATTACAAACCCAATAATTTTTCTAATGTTTACACATGTCCCCAAGGGTAACCCCAATGCTATTGGATTTCCAGAATATTACAAAGCTTTTATCCAGTCAAAACTCAAAACACACTAGCTCTACGCAGAGCTGGGTAAAAAGTTATGGATGTATGTAAGGTGTAGTCAACCCCAAGTAATTGGAATTAAGGCTTGTCAAGTTGAATCAAGTCATCTAAGCAAAACAAAACCTCAAAATGATGTGTCAAACCGTTACAGACCCAAACCAAAACACTTCCAAAAACAGTAAAGAAAAAACAAACTACAAAACAGAGACCACCTTTCTCTTGGAGAAGATTGATCACTCCAACTTGACTAAAATATTGTTCTTTTTTATCAAAACGCTAATTGGTTAAGAAAAAGTCTCTCAAAAAACTTAATATATATTCCCAGTAAGTATTACTATCTCTATTTCATGTATCACATTGATCTTCCAAAGTAAAGCACCTTATAATAGGGGAAACAAAATAAAAAAAGTGACATACCATGGTACACAACAGGTTTGATTCCATGTTCTTTCAACAGGTTTGGTACAACCTAACAAAAACTCATAGGATCCTAAGAACAAAGAAAAAAATCCAAGTGAATAGTAAAGGCACTACATCAAAATAAGTGTAAGCTACCAATACATACTTTGGCAATTAATACGCACTCCTACTTTCCACTCCATGTCTGTTAAAAATTTAAAAATAAAAATTATATGCACTCCTACTTTCCATTTTCCAGATCTAGAAGTACATTCGATATACCAAGTGACAATCAGGGCCGGCCTTGAGATTTAGGGGGCCTAAGGCGAATTTCGGAAATAGGGGCCCCTCTTACATTGAAAAAAAAAAGGTTCATGGATAAAACGATAAGTTACAACTTTTTTATTTGTTTGTAGCCACAAAAAAATTTACTTGCACATATAATCATTAAAATTATAAACAAAAAATTTAATGAAACAAAATTAGGGCAGAAAAATTTGGAAAAAATTATTCAATTAAAACTAATAAAGACCTAACCTAGGCAAAAAAATTAGGGCAAAATTATTTATTCCACTAAAATCTAATAGATAAAGAAGGTAAAAAATAAAAAAAAAATTAAAAAAATTAGGCCCCATAAATTTATTGTTCTTCTTTGGCCCAAACACTTTTTTTTTTAAAATATATTTTCATTTTAATAAATATGGGCCAAACTACACTTATAAATAAATATGGGCTAAACCATACATGGACCCAATAAAATATTTTGGGGCCCTTTAAATTGATCCTTAAAAAAAAAAAAAAACATCGGGCCTATAACATTTTACTAAATTTGGAGGCCCTATTTTTCAGTCTAAATTTTGGGGCCTAAGGCGCAGGCCTTACTGGCCCTAGGCCAGGGTCGGCCCTGGTGACAATCATACTAAGGTAAGTAATCAATAAAGCTCCAACATAATTGACTTGCAACCGAAAAGTTTAGGCATAATTTGGTCAGGAGAATACCTTCAGAAGTGCAACAAAATCAGGAGATCGATGGAATGCAACAAGTATGAATTCTAAGAGCCTCTTTTGAACCTACATGCATAAATCACAACGCATTGTGAATGTTTCAAGCACAAAAATAATTTCAGCATTTAGATAACAACCGGCAGAGATATGTGATGTAGTACAAGTAGAGATAGAGAAAGAAGCAGTAGAGAAAAGGGAGAAGAAGAATGAGAATCAGATAGGGAATAGAAGTAGAGACAAGAAGAGATGGTGAGAGTATCTAACGGAAAGAGAGAGAGAGAGAGAGAGAGAGAGAGAGAGAGAGGGGTACAAAAATTCTTAATAACTTCAATTATGCCACAATCTAATAAAATTCATACACCAACACTATGTATATATAAGGCTACCGAATAAAAATAAATAGATATACTCAAAATAACTCATGAACAGATTTAAACTCGTAAATAACTCAAACTCCCAATTATTGTTGCCTTATTGATCTTCATTAATTCTCCCCACTAAGAAGAACTCCCATATGGAGATTAAAGAGAAAGATAACACTCAAATTATTTAGAATTAAAGTATCAAAGTTTGTCCTTAACAATCAAAGTGGTATTAGTGATGAACCTAGAGCATATTATTCATATATTTCAAATCAATGATGAACCCAACACCATTCCAATTAGAAAAACTTCAATCACTTCCAATTCCTTTGAAACCAAAAATAAATAAATAAACTAAAATAAAATAAACTTGAATAATAATTTGATTTTTTTTTAAAAAAGAAAAAAAATAAAAAAAACCCATTCAAAACACCCTAAACTCCTTGACATAAACTTACACCAAATTGAATTTTACTCCAATATTTACCAAATCAAGAAATTCTCAAATCTATATTCAAAATTAAATTCTAAACTAAAGTCTCAAATTTTCAACTCTGCCATTAGTTAAGTTTTTACAATACAGATTCAAGTAGCTCTCTTCTTTTTATGATTGAAAATAAAGAACAAATCCGAAGTAATATTGCAATTCCAACAGCATATATATATATATATATATATAACTATATACACAAAGAAGAGAGAGAGAGAGAGAGAGGGGGAGAGATAAAAACTTATAGATTTTTTTTTTGAACTGAAAAAAAAAACTTATAGATTTGAGAAGCCAAATCTCAAACAGGTTTTATGTGGATTAATCGACCAATTTATGAACGATGAGATCTAATAAAAACAGAAAATCAGAAGAGAGAAGCCAGATCTAAGTTAGAATGTAAAAAATCTATTAAAAATAAAAAACCTACACAAATTGAAACTCACAAAATTCGAATCTGATGAAGAGATGAGTACAGAGAGCAGGAGTGAGAGTGAGACTGAGACTGAGACTGAGAGAATTCGAGCGAGAGCGAGAGTGAGAGAAACTGCAAATTTGGAGAATCAACCTTCGAATCTTCAAGAATCAACCTTCGAATCTTCGACAAACTTCATAGATCTGATGAAGAGATGAGTACAGAGAGTGAGACTGAGACTGAGACTGAGACTGAGAGAGAATTCGAGCAAGAGCGAGAGTGAGATTGAGACTAAGAGAGAATGAGAGCAAGAGTGAGAGATAACTACAAATCTGGAGAATCAACCTTCAAATCTTCAAGAATCAACCTTCAAATGAGAGCAAGAGTAAGAGACAACTACAAATCTGGAGAATCAACCTTCAAATCTTCAAGAATCAACCTTCAAATCTTTGACAAACTTTATAGATCTGATGAAGAGATGAGTACAGAGAGTGAGACTGAGACTGAGACTGAGAGTGAGAGAGAATTCGAGCGAGAGTGAGAGTGAGAGTGAGAGACAACTGCAAATCTGGAGAATCAACCTTCGAATCTTCAAACATTAACCTTTAAATCTTCAACAGACTTTATAGATCTGATGAAGAGATGAGTATAGAGAGTGAGAATGAGACTAAGAGTGAGAGAGAATTCGAGTGAGAGCGAGAGTGAGACTGAGATTGAGGGTGAGGGTGAGAGTGAGAGTGAATTCGAGCAAGAGTAAGAGGGAGAGAGTGGGATAGGATATGTAACGACGTCAGATATGCATCCACAACGGCACTGTTTTGAAATTTAATTAACACAACACTGTAGTTTTTAATTTTTAATTGATCAACGATGGCATTTTAATAAAAACGCCATAAAAAACCGTTACCATAGCTTCTTTTTGTTGTAATGATAATTGATTATTCCACAAATTTCATTATTAACCCTAATTATTTACTAAACCTAATCAACTAAATGATTGAATAAGGAAATATCACTTAACTTAATTAAATGAATAAAGCCATATATTTTTCATAAAATCATTATTTTCCAACAAAAAGAAAGCTTTTGAATCATATGGCTATACATACAACCCAAACTAAGCAATATTCACAAAAAGCATCCAAAACAACCGATTGAGTACCAAAATCACATAACTTGCATTATTTGAAAAACAATGCACAAACCAAACAAAATGCTATAAAAGTTAAAGAAACTTATCCAGATTCTACCACAAAGCATCAAACATGCATGATATGAATTAAATAGTACACATGAACCTAAATATGCAACCAATCAAGCAATCATGACCCTAACAGGGTGATACAGCAGCTCATAACAACTTCAAACATTTCTAGAGATGAAGTAATTACCCTTTTATCATCGTGAAGCTTTCAAGCGTCTAAGTTTTAATGGTCAGTCAAAAAGGGGTGTCTACAATAGGAGATATGCATTGAGGGCTCTATAAAAATGAACGGTTTGGATCATCGAAATGATACCCGTAGTAAGCCCTAAGCCTAATCTTTGCCAAAAAGTCCACAATCTAAATTATTAAGCCCATAAGGACACGTTTTTTCAAAATAACCAAACTACCCATATATATATATATATATATAATATGGTACAAGAGTTTTTGAAAATATCCAAAATGTGTCAGAGATACATTTGGTTTTAATGGTCTAGATCTTCCCAAACAGAAAATTAACGGATCAAATCATTCTCTCTCTTCCCTCAAAACGTTTTTCTCTCATACTCTCTCTCTCTCTCTCTCTCTCTCTCTCTCCCACAGTCAATGTCATCTGTCTTTTTTTGAGCCCTTTTCTTTTGTCTTTCTCCTATTGCAACCACTGCCATGGCGACGCCACCAACCACCGACCATCGACCACCTCTCCTCTTGCCGTCATCCTCTCTCGACGACACCACCGACCACCTTTCCTCTCCTCTTTCATCTCTCTCCTTTCACAATTCATCATATTTTTGTGGGTTGGTTGTTTCTAATTGCTTGAATCTGGATATTTTTGTGGGTTTGTAAAGTTCAATCTGGATATTTTTTAATCTAGTTATTTTTGTTGAATTTGGATATTTTTGAATTTTGTAGAAATTGCGATTCATCAATTTTAAACCATAAACGTTTTTGACATGTATGGGTGTTTAGTTAGGTTGATCATTGTGTGGGTTTCTATTTATAGTTGGCTTCTAACATGGGTTTGATTTTGAAATAAGAAATGAGTTTTGATTTTTGAAATAGGTTTTGTTTCTTAAATGAATTTAATTTTTAAAAAGGTTTTGGGTTTGAAATAACACTTGATCATCATGAAATGGGTTTCATTTTTTAAATGTGTTTTGATTTCAGAAATGAATTTTATTTTTAGTTTGATTTCTGATATGGTTTTGATTTCTGACATGATTTTAATTTATGAAATGGGCTTGATTCTTTATTGGGAAATGGGTGTTGATTTTTGTAGCACCTAATTTTTTGCTTTGTTGAAGAGAAAGAAAAAGTAGAGAAAAAAATTCACAGTTGAGTTTTGATGGTTGCTGCAACTGCTGAGTAAGATGTTTTACCAAAGGTCCTTCGCCATGTTTTTCGTTTCAAAATAGAAACAGGACAAACTGAATCTCATAACGATGGCACATTGTCCAGTCTGGTACCAATATAAAAACCTCAAACATCAAATATCAATTCAGAATAAAAGGCATTCAGTGTGTTTGGTTTTAGTTTTCTAAATTCAATTTTTTTAAAATTGAGTTTTTTATTTTTCTTTTTTTTTAGTGAATATTTTTTAAAATTTTAAGCATTTTTTGTTACTTTTTTAGATATACCTTACTGAAATATATCTAAAAAGTAAAA
This sequence comes from Camellia sinensis, assembly GCF_055761805.1. NCBI lineage: Eukaryota > Viridiplantae > Streptophyta > Magnoliopsida > Ericales > Theaceae > Camellia > Camellia sinensis. Next base: position 11,551,445 of record NC_138965.1, read on the forward strand.
TATTTATGAAAAAATATTTTAAAAAATTAATAAATAAACAAAAATACAAAAAATATATTGATTTTCATATATATATATATATTTATATATTTTTGGTATTTAGTGATTTTTTTAAAGATTTTTTTCACAAAAATTATACTTTTTAAGTGTATTTATGTTAGGTGTGTTTAAAATAAAAAAAAAATATATATTTTAAAAAATCAATAAAAACAAAAAAAAACGAAAAACAAGAAAGTAGAATTTTCTGAAAAGCGTTTTCTAAAAGCTAAAACCAAACAAATTTATCCAAAAAAAAAGAAAAAGAAAAAGAAAATCATAATGAAAGGCATTGTTGTTTCTGATACATTCTAATTCTATATTCTTTAGAGAGGATGATTTCCTATGGTTTTGAAAGGCTTTTGATTTATAAAATGGATTTTTCTATATTTATGAGGTGTTTTTTTTTTTTTGTGTGCTAAATACTCCATAAACATATACGGATCTATATATATCTATATTGTTTTTTGCTAAACACTTTTGAGTTCGCTAAATATTCTTGAAATACAGATATGGAGTTTTTCTATATTTGCTGGGCTTTTTGTGTTTATAAATATATATATATATATATACATATATATTTGGGAGTGAGGATTGGTAAATTATGATAAGTATAGTTTTAGCTTTTACCTATTACTTTTTTTAGACCCTATAAAGAATTGTCCCTTTGCTGTATGTTGTTGATTTGTTGTTTTATCTATTGAATTTTATTATATCAGTTTAGTCTCATAAATTTTGTTTTTGTTGTGGCAGGGGGTTTGCTATTGCCCATGAGCTAACCAAATGGATCCTATGGGTGTTGATTTCCGACCACACGACCAAATGGAAACTTAGCTGGAGAGCACCTGCAAAATAGATTAAGCTAAACACCTACAATAGAAAGATGAGAATTCTGCGGTGGTTCGTCCACCCGGGGGTACTCCGACGATCAAGTCAGTAAATCTTATCTCTCACTGATATCAAAACATTACTAAAACTCATAAGTCAAAAGCATATCTGAGACCCACGATGGTGCCTCTCTTTTATAGCTTAGCAATGTCGTGATCCTCTAAAAATCTCACTTCATAGGACTCAAGCACAATGCTCATCTCGGACTCTCAACATGATAGAGATAAACTCCTCAAGAGCCTTATCCTTATCCAGACTAAATGCCCTCTTTCACCCAGGACTCTTGCCTTTTATTTGAATATCTCAGGATTCCAGCATTACTGTAGATCATCTCGACCATGCCGTAACCACCTTAGCACATATGACCTACCCATGTGGCACCTTGGTTGATGTCTTAGCATCATCTTGACCACATGGCGTCAGTCTCAAAATACTTTCCCACAACTGCCCCTAGGTTCTATTACCTCGGCAACCTGAGGTGATGGGACCTATATCGTCTTATCTCTCAAAATGTTGGCTAAACAACATGCTAGAGGTACTCTTCCGACCGAGATCATGACTCGTTGGTGTTCAAGAAATAGGGACTCAAGTGTCCACCTCATCATGGATCAAGAACCCAGTTCTTTCGTCATTTCAACCGAGATCACTTCGCTGGCCGAGGTTACCACTCACCAGTTCAAGAATTTCAAGAGCCTTCTACTGCGCATGAGTTGTCACGCACAATCTCTCTCAATGGTTCATACCTAGAACGCGCCATCAAGTCACATCGACCCTGCCTACGCCACTTGATAGACATGTCGTCCAAGGCAGCCTCATTATGTTTTGCCGTCTTTTCACGTTTTTGACAAAACTTCATCATCTCTCTCCGTCTTTTCACTTTTCATCCTCAACTCTCTCTGTGTCTCAGACTTTCTCTCTCTAAAACTTCATAACCAAATCACTATTGTCGCCCTTTCAAGCTTTCTACAACCGTCTATTCATCATTTCCAGTGAGCCCTTTACTGTCTCATTCTAGTGATTGTCTCCGTCTGACTCTGGCGAACTTCATTTCGGCGTCTATTTGGTAAGTTCTCAATTTCTTTCTTTTTCAGTTTTCTTTTCTTGCATTTACATGTATTTCCTTGCACAGTGGTATTGGATCAATCTATTCTTCTTGTACTCTGAATGCTTTGAATCTGTCACTGCTTTTGATTGTGTTCTTGAATGTACACTACTGTGCTTGCCACATTTGTGTCTCTGTCTCTGTCCCGTCTTGATTTTGAATCTTGTCTCTTTTGTTTTCTGTGTCTATTTTCCAGATTCTTGCGTTTGCATCTTGTTCTTCCATATGGTTTGGGATTTGCTAGAAATAGTTGCCTTAGGAAAATTGAAACCAAATTCCCCCTTAGATTTTCAGAACCGTCACGATAGTGCCTGCTAAGGTTTAGAAGAGGTCCTAAAACCCATATCAAACCCTTTTCAACAAGAAACCTTACCAAAATCAGCCTAGCCGATATCATGGGTATGTTCAAGTGGAGAGTAAATACCCTTAGCAAACTAAAGTACTTCCGTTAAGAGTTCTCCATTCCAACCGACATTCATCTAAGATTGGCTGGAAAAGAAAACTCCATGATGCTTGGAAACACTTACATGCCATTCCCTGTAGTGTTCATCATTGAGGGGGGAGTTAGATTCCCTCTTGACATCTTCTTTAGGGAAGTTATCCATTTCTACAAACTAAACCCCATGCAGCTAGCAGTAAACACTTTTAGGGTTATCAATGGTGTTGTCGAGCTTGCACGCCGAGAAAACGCAAGGATAACCTTAGCCGACCTCCAATATTGCTACACTATGTGTGGTCTTAAATCTAAGAGCGACTTTACTTATTACCTTAAGCTTAGATCCATTAATTACAAACTCATCGCCGACCTCCCTAACTCCAACAAAGGCACTGTAGATGACTACCTGATAGTCTCGGGCAATTGGGAATTCGCACTAGACGACGATCTCCATCTCTACCCTCTGCGCTGAGGAGTCCATAGGGAAGACGAGGGTAAGAACTTAATCATCCCTTAGTTTTATTTTTGTTAACACTTGGCAATTTATTTGTTATATGTTCTAACGTTTTCTTCTTGTCTTTATAGCCCTTCCTTAACCACCAAAAAGCTTTCGCCAATCTTACGTACCAAACAGAGACTTGGTTCGCCTTCTCGGCTTGCCTGTTGACGCACACAAAGCCCCAATCCTCTTGAACTATGTATTGACGTATCGGAGCCCACTATCTGACGTCCCTAGGAGAAACCAAACTCCACCATCTGCATCAACTCCACCTGTCACTTCCCTACCAAGGCCAGATCAGACCTCCACCTCAGATCTAGCAGATTAGTCATCCACTTTTGCTCTCCAATTGATTCCTCCGTCCCAATGCCAGTGTCAGCGCTGAGTTCCAAATGTCCCCGCAGGAAGAACCTGAAACTGCAAGCGCCAAGGTTTTGAATCGTCGGCATACAATCCAGCGAATCCCCCTATTGCCTTGCTTGCAATCAGATTCGATACTGGGGTCACCATAGCTACAACAACCAAGGATATGGGCCTACAAAACTAGTAGCCGAAGATCTTTTTGCCGATATCCCTGGTGTAGTGACCCTCCAGCCTACTTCCTCTCAGTCCTAACAAAAACCTAAACAAAAACAGGTAAAAAAAGCCTAAGGCTAAGGCCACTGTAACCCATATTCCTTTTGATTCTGAGAAGGACCTTGAGGACTCCCTTTCCATATCAAAACTGGCTAATGCCGAGAAGAGGCCAGCAAAGGCCGCATCATCGGACACGCCACCCCTAAAAAACCTGAGTTCCGAGGGTCCTAAGTGCTAGAGCAACTTCCCCCATGACCAGACCTGGGCCCCCGAGGTCATGGTAGGAGACCGATCCCTGAAGGCCGGTGACAGTTCCGTTGATATCGTAGAGGTCGACACCATTATCTCTATGGTTGTGCTTCTTCCAACTAACATCAACCGCATGGACGAGCTCAATGAATACGAGAACTTCGCCCTTATTATGCAGCATTCCATTTTGGTAAGTCTTCAACTTATTCCTTCTCGTTCAACTTTCATCTTGTTTTTTTATATTTAACCAAAATTTCTTAACTTGACCGTTCTCTTGCAGGCCATACAACATGCGCATTCCCACGTTGTCAAGGCCAAAGAGATGAAAAAGGATCTTGTCCAGAAGACCCAGGAGGCCGCTGGCTTCCTATCTTCACTCAGTAAGGCAAAGGCCAAGATCAAAGGCCTAATGGATAAGGCTAGTGCTGCCAAAGTTGCCTGAGACAAGGCCGAGGACAGAGTCGAGGCTACCGTGGCCATCGCCGAGGTAGCAAAATTTGAATCCAAGGCCACCGAAGTCAAGGCATCCAAAGCCGAGGCCAAGCTCAAAGAGGCTCTGGAGATGAAGGAGGCCGAGATAAAGGCCGCTAATGAGAAAGCCTATGCCGAAGAGGTAGCCGATGTCCAAGACGCTTACAAAAAATAGGTCAACATTGCTTGCAATGTGGGATATTACCTCGGCTGGATGACAACTCTCAATAAGCTGTCTATCCCCGACGACTCGCCCCTCCATGAGATCACCGACCGTGACATGCCTTTCCTCCCTTCGCCAAATAGAGCAAAGAATGAGGCTGAGGAAGGGAAAGAGATCGACGTCGAGGACGTTGAGGACTAGGGGGAGGTTGAGGCCGAGGTTGAAGAGAAGGATCCTGAGGCTGTTGCCAGGGCCAAGTCCCATACTCTAAATGATCAAGTCCTAGATCTGACTGAGGAGGATAGAGACAAGGTCTCCAAGAGTGCCTCCCCTGAGACCATTTCTGGCGCCGAGGTCCTTGCAGCCGATAAGAGCCTTGGCCAAACTCTCATGGAGATCGACACCAAGATCCCTGTCGAGAAGTCTGCTTCACTGACTGTCGAGGCTGAAACAATACCAACAGTCGAGGTTGACCAGCCTGGGATTAATGCACAAGACCCTAGCACTTAGGAATTTTCTTTTCTTTGTACTTGTACTTTTTTCATTGAATAGTTGTATCTGTTTTTGTCTGGCCGATGTGCCTCCTGATGTAATCAAACAAGTTTTCCGTTTTGAATGCAAGTATTATTTCTCTTTTCTTCTAAGTGTTAATTGTTGCTTTCATGTATGCTTTATGTATCTTCTTTGTCTTGTATGTTTCCATACTTAGAATAATTTTATGAAATTCGTCTAAGTACAACTTACTTGAATAATCACTTCGGATAAGCATACCTCGGATAACAATCATCTCGGATGGCATATCTCGGATAACAACCTTGGTTAATTATCTTGGCCAACTTCCACTTATAAGAATTTTCTAAAAAAACCTTTTTACAAATGTTGTCACTTGTACTTACTGTCTTCTGGCAAGACTTCACCCTTTCCAGTTTGACAACCTGGTTGGTTACCCCGAGTACAAATTCCTCGGGTTTTCCTTTATTTAATTATCTCGAATAACTTCAACTGGTAAAATTCTTCCAAAATTCTTACAAGTGTTATGCTCATTCCCGTTTCTTGCCCCCTAATATGAACCTAAGTACCACTTATGTTCACATTAAGGATGCATCTCCCGTTAGTGCCTAAGTCTTACTTAGAAATTTCTGGCCGAGGTCGTTATGTTTTGCCCGCCTTGCCTTGTTTCATGTTGAAACATCGTAGATTTAGTTCAACTCTGCCATCATGGCAAGTCTAAGTTAATCGTCATGTTTCATGGCGAACATCGTAGACTTAGTTCAACTCTGCCGTCATGGCAAGTCTAAGTTAATCGTCATGTTTCATGCTAAAACATTGCAGACTTAGTTTAACTCTACCATCATGGCAAGTCTAAGTTAATCGTCATGTTTCCTACCAAAACATCGTAGACTTAGTTGAACTCTACCATCATGGCAAGTCTAAGTTAATCGCCATGTTTCCTACCGAAATATCACAGACTTAGTTCAACTCTACCATCATGGCAAGTCTAAGTTAATCGTCATGTTTCCTGCCGAAACATTGTAGACTCAGTTTAACTCTACCATTATGGCATGTCTAAGTTAATAGTCATGTTTTCGGCCGAAGCATCACAGACTTAGTTCAAATCGACCATCATGGCAAGTTTAAGTTAATCGTCATGTTTCCTGCCGAAACATTGGCAAGTTTAAATTAATCGTCATGTTCACCATGGGAACATCAGCTTAAGGCTTTTTAGTCTTATTGCACAAGTTTCAACAACATTTTGTAAAACAAAATCGAGCTAATATTGTATTAATACTTCAACAAAGTAGTTTGTTACATAAAAAACCTGAAAGCAGAAATTAATGGTAGAAAAACTTCAAATTGCTGGTGTTCTAGGGTCTTAGCAACTCCCTGCCATCAGTATCTTCTAGTCGATAAGTGCCATTGCCTATGACCAAGGTGATGTGATATGGTCCTTCCCAATTTGGGCCAAGCTTGCCCTCCATAGGATCTTTCTTATTGCTAACAACTTTTCTTAGGACTAGGTTCCCAATCTAAACTCTTTGGGATTGACCTTTTTGTTGTATGCCATAGCAAGTTACTATTGGTATGCCCCCAGCTGAACTACTAATCTTTCTTTCCTTTCTTCTATTAGATTGAGATCTCGAGAAATGAATGCCTCATTCGTTTCATTCTCCACTCCTTGGGTTCTGATTCTATGGATGCCGATCTCTAGTGGGATGACTGCTTCAGTGCTATATGCCATGGCGAAAGGAGATTCCCTAATCGATCTTCTTGGCGAAGTCTGATATGCCCACAGGACATTAGGCAATTCCTTCACCCACTTGTCGTTGGCAGCTTCCAGCCTTTTTTTGATTCCATCCAAGGTGGTCTTATTGGACGCCTTGGCCTGACTATTGCTTTGGAGGAAGCTAGAAGTAGAATAGTAATTCTTGATCTTGTACTTTGCACAAGAGTTTTTGATCAACTTATTATCAAACTGTGTCATTGTCTGCCACAATGGCTCTTGGGATCCCAAATCTAGTAATTATGTTCTTCCAGATAAAATTTTTCACATCAACATCTCGAATCTTTGCAAAGGGTTCAACCTTTACCCACTTCATGAAATAATCAGTTATTACCAATAGGAACTTCCTCTGTCCGGTTACTTGGGGCAGTTGCCCAACAAGATCCATGCCCCATTGGGCAAATGACGAAGGACTGGACAATGGATTTAAGTCTGCAGCTGGCTAGGCTTTAGCGTCCTTCTGCATATGGGGCTACCAATATCCCTGGGATATGGCTCTGTGGGCAAACGACCTGCCCCCTGCATGGCTTCCACATACTCCTTCATGAACCTCGTATAAAAAATCCTTTACTTGGGATGGGTGCACACATCGCAATAAAGGTCCAGTAAAAGATCTCCTGTACAAGTGGCCTTCTGTCGATAGGCAGAGTCTGGCCGATTTTAATATGACCTTAAGTGCTTCTTTTTTGTCCTTTGGCAGCTTGTCATCTCTGAGAAATACCACTATGGCGTCTATCCAGCTTGGACCCATCTCTACACACATTGCTTCATAATCTGTTATTTGAGGCTCTATACTTGGGCCTGACAGGTAGTCTACAATTATTCTCTTTGCCTTACCTAACTTCATCACACTGGCAAGATTAGCTAGGGTGTCAGCATGGTTCTTATTACCTCGGCTAACTTGCTGTAGCTGGCAACTTTGGAACTGTGTTAACAACTTGACAACCTCTTTGACATAGACTATCATTCTCACTCCATAGTTGTCACTAATTTTAGTTTAATAATCAGTGCTTCATACTTTGCTTTGTTGTTTGAGGCCTTGAACCCCAAACGGATGAATTATTCTATCATTCGCCCATCTGGCGACACCAAAACCACTCATGCCTCTGCTCCTTGTCGGTTTGAACTGCCATTGATAAAAAAGAAGAATGAGTCACTGATGTAAATTTTGCAGGGTTTTGGTCTTTCCTTACCCTTCTTCTATTCTGCTACTGTAGGGTTTCGTGGCCCCAGTTGACTTTCCTCTTACTCTCTTGTACATCCCGGATCGCGGCTTATCGGAGCCTGCATTGGGATCGCGCTTGGAGTGAATTCGGCCATAAAGTCAGCTAAAACTTAGCCCTTGATTGCTGTCGTTGGCCTGAATTCAAGGTCATACTGATCTAGAAGTACAGCCCATCGAGTAACTCTGCCTGTCAAGTTTCCATGTTATAGCAGGGACTTAAGGGGATTCTTTGTTAGCACCATAATTTTGTGAGCCTGAAAGTAGTGGTTTAGCTTTTTCGAAGCCATTACCAAGGCTAGTGTCAACTTCTCCAGAGATAGGTACCTGGTTCTGCATTTTCCAGGGTCTTGCTCACATAGTACACTGCCTTCTGCTCTCCATATTCTTCTCGGATTACCACCGCACTCACGGCATGGTCCGAAACTGCCAGGTACAAGTATAACTTTTCTCTTGCTACCGGATTTGACAATACTAGAGCTGTTGTTAAGTACCTTTTCAAGTTGGCCAAAGCGACTTCGTATTCTTCTGTCCACAAAAAATCTGTGGCCTTCTTTAACTATTGAAAAAATGGTTTGCATTTATCAGAACTTCGGTTGTTAAACCTGTTCAGGGCTGCTGCCTTGTCGGTCAAAATTTGGACTTGTTTTGCTGTTGTCGGGCTCTTCTGATCAATGATGGCCTTGATTTGATTTGGGCTTACTTCAATTCCCCTCTTGGTTACCAAGTATCTCAGGAACTTACCAGGTCTAACTCCAAATGCACACTTTAAGGCATTGAGTCGAAGCTGATATGTTCTCAGTATGTCGAAAACCTCTTTAAGGTTGGCCAGATGATTCCTAAGCTCTTTGGTTTTCAACCATATCATCAATGTAGACCTCAACTATCTTTCCAATCAAATGTTTGAACATCTTGGTGACCAGTCTTTGGTATGTCGCGCCTGCATTCTTCAACCCAAAAGGCATTACTCTGTAGCAATAGAGTCCTTTAGGGATGATGAATGTTATTTTCTCTTCATCTAGGTCATACATTGCTATCTGGTGATACCCTCTGTATGCATCCAGAAAACTTATCCTACCATGCCTGATGTGGTATCCACAAGCTGGTCAATCTTGGGCAAATGAAAGCTGTCCTTGGGGTAAGCCTTATTCAGGCTTGTGAAGTCCACTCAGATCCTCCACTTGTCATTCTTTTTTTTTACCACCACCATGTTTGACAGCTAAGTAGGGTAGTTTACTTCTCCGATTTCCTGTGCTTCAATTAGTTTATCTACTTCCTTTTATACTGCTTGCACATGTATTAATGTCGGCTTCCTTGCTTTCTGAATAATAGGTTTAGCCAACCTGTCCACGTTAAACCTGTGACAGGTGACCTCAGGGCTGATCCCTAGCATCTCATAGGACGTCCAAGCAAACACATCTATGTTTTTTCTCAGGAAAGCCTCCAGCTCTCTTTCTTTTTCCTCAGATAAACCAAAGCTGATGAGAAAGAATCGCTTCTCATCGTCATCTTGTACTAGAACCTTTTTCAAGGGTTCTTCGCTCTTGTCGGCTGGCTCTTTGCTGACATCATCCAAGACCTCATGGTCCTCGTCTTTAATCTCTGTTGCTTTTGCTTCCTTCACATTGAAGGTATACTTCAATGCTGCCAAGTGTAGCTGGTTTTTCATATTCCTCGGAGGAGTTAGTCTCTCCGAGTACGATAGCCCCACAGTTCGGACTTCCATGGTTCTGAATTTGGTTTCACAAGTGCAATGTGAAATATAAAAAATACAAATGAGAGTCTAAATCTGGAAAATCTTAGAAAATCCATTAATCATTAGAGATGCCAAAAATGGACTGTATTGCCAGATTTTATAGTCGACACCTAAATATTTTTGGGAAACTTAGGAAACCCATGACTCGTGCCAAAGGCTACTTGTCCGTCTCATAACCAAAGTGTCTCGGCTCGAGAAATTAGGTATGAGAGTGAAGGTCATGAATTGAGCACCCCATTTACCCGATCAAAGATTGGTCTCTACTAATCATGATATGATTTTTACATGCATTATATACTCATGTTCTGATTATTATATTAACATTACTATGTGAGACACACAAATACAGACTACATCACCCATTTTGAAATGCTTTGATTTCATGTTTGTTTTGAAAAGAGGTTTGAATATGTGCTACTTGAAAAAGTGAGCTCATATGTACACTAATCAAAGTCATTCCAACTTAAGCGAAATAGCCTTCATCTACAGGCATTCAAAGAGGTATTTTAAATAAGCACGTAGCCTCATGGTAGTATGCTTGATATGGCAACACAAACACACGTGTAATATGCTAAAACAAAAATGTTCACCTTGTACTCAACTGAGGCAAGCCAAAGAGAAGAAAATAATTTGAAAAATGCATATTCCTAAATATGTAAAGTAACTAATGCAACACATACAAAATATAACTACTAAGTTCGCCTTTTTCAACATGTCATATGGATCAACTCAAAGTATGCGAAACACGCGTATTCAAGCAAATAGAAAATGACAATGATATTAGAATAATGAACTAAACTTAATGCATGCAAAAATGGATATGAAGCATGGCAATGATATGAAACAAAAACATGACGATACCACGATAAGCATGTAAATGAAAGGGAGAAAGAAATGAGGGTTGGAAGACATATAAATATTACAAATTTTCCTTCGCACAAGAGGGTCCGAATGAATGTTCTAATTAACTAATTATTACAATACCAAATGAATTAACTACATTATTACAAACACAAATAAACTAATTAATTATTACAAGTCCGAAGGGAAACAAAACTAATATTAAAGATACTAATCTAATGGATTCAAACGGTAGGCGAGGAATCGCATGCACACAATCGAGAACATCCTCCGGAAACCTCTTTGTTTACTGCCAAAATTTGTTTTGTATTGCAGTCAAAAAATTATTCTGTTTTGGTCTTAGACTCTGCTCTGTTCTGCTATCAAAATGCCACTACCTGTACAAAATAGGTGGTCGATTGGCCTTGAGAAGTGGTTGATCGTATAGAATGATGGCTGACCTGCCATTGCAACAAAGCTAAAACATACCAAAAACAGAGTGTTTCCAGGAGATGTTTATCCTCTCTGCCCTTCCCTATCATGAAGATAATCAAGGGAAGAGTAGATTCGATTATCAAATCATCAATTATCGCAAATTTGTTGCGTGATGATCTTAGAAACGATAGGACAAGAGCTCAATAAAATGAAACAAAAAAAAAAAAAACAACGCCTCCTCCCTATTATGGAGTTATCTCAAGGGAGGGGATAGACTCGCCTCATGAATCATTGAACATCACTAAAAAGTATGCGATAATTCTAGAAGCAATAGGTTTAGTATAAAATCCTACTGAACCTAACTAAAATTTGTTATCTTTATACGTCTTTTATTCCAATTTTATTAGCCCTTTTACTTTTCTTTTTCATTTTCTTATTTTTTCTTCCTTTTTGTCCAAAGGTAATGATTATGTCCACTAAGTCCAAAAGCAATAAAGAGTAGTAAGCATGACTTGACACGAGAAATGAGCTTTTCAAGCCCTTTTCTACGAAGAAAACTACAAAGGAAGAATCAAATCGATTTACGAGCGATAATGAATTCGGAGTCAAACCCAAAAAGAGTGATAATGACTCCAAATCCAAACCCGATAATGAACTATAATGACTCTTTTCTTTGTGATTTCCAAAGGTCTAACTAGAAAATTAGTTCTTTAGAACTGATGCACTGGTGGTAAAGGGAAGTATCAAATGAGAGATTGTGCTTAGCATAAGAGAGATGTAATGCCCTAGTAATGAACCTCCAAAGAGATTAAACCATTTAGCATTAGAGGTCTCTTTCTTATGCCTTGAGCTACAATCTTTTGTTTGATACAACTCTTAATCAAAAGAAACAAAGAAAAGAGAGAGGTTGCAGAGTGCTAATGAAAGACGTGTGATTACAATGACATGAATATGTACATGAAAGTTATAAAAAAGAAAGAAATGACTATCAACTCAAATGGATTGGAAGTTATGGCCTATACACCAAATCCACGAGAACTTATAACAACATAAGGATAATATTCAAAGCATAATTTAACACATTAAAAAGCACTGAAATAGCAAAAAATAGTGCTGAAAATCAAGTTTTAGAGGTGGAAAAAGTGAGCAAAAATGGAATAAAACCAAGGGGTTTCAACCAACCAACAAGCCTAAGGAAGGGTGACTAACCCCTTATTTTTTTGTGTGACTTTAAATCACATATTTCAGGCCATAAAACACTCTAAAAACAATATGAAAAGGCAAAGAAAAGAGAGAAAAGATGGTACAACAGCTCAAAGATTACCCTTTTAAGGAAATAAAGAGCTTCCTAGTTCACAAACCACAAGCTAAGCACTCTCAATGGTTTGAAATTGTCTTCAAAAACCTCAACAAAAGCCTCAAGTCTCAACTTAGAAGGTGTATGTATAGTGTATGTATATTACAAGAGAGGGGGGAAGTGTGTTGGACAAGTTATAGCTTTTGGCCAAAATTTTCTAACCCTAAACCATGAGGGGAGATTATGTATTTATAGAAAAACACCATCCCAGGTTGGAAATATCAAGAAAGAGACAGCTGGTGCAAGGCATGCACATGGGGGCAATTGGCTATTACAAAATATCTGCTGTCGGGAAACATAACTGGCCAGCCATGAAGAGGAACGGCCGACCATTTGAAAATGGCTTGTTGGCCACTTGTTGGCCAGCTCTTCTCTGAGTGGTTAGGCTAGAAAAATAAAGTTTTGGTTCAAAGGGGGTGCAAGATTTTAGTTATGAAGCTCAAAATTGAAGTTTTTTGCTGAAGAAATCAAACGATTGTACAACATAACATTTCATCATCGAGTGTTCAGAGTGAGGCGGCCAAGTCTTAAGGGTGGTCAAAATGGAGTGTTTACACCATGAAGCAATTTTTTGCCTGCACTTAGTTTCCCTTTATTTCTTCAATCCCCTATTCGATTAGGAATCACATCAGTTGGTGCAGCGTTGAAGGAACAACCCTTATCGCATGTAGCCAAGGCCTTCCCAAAATAATATTGTATGGGGATGGGGTGTCTATTACAATAAAATCAGTACTCACCTTCTGGGTTCCTGCTTGCACCTCCAGGTTCATGGTTCCCAGCGGCCATGTCGAGGTCCTATTGAATCTGACCATCGGGTTGTCGGATTGCCCTAGATCATCCTAATGGAGGCTAAGTTCCTTGTAACATTTAACATACATGATGTCACAAGAGTTGCTCTGATCAATCATGATGCGCTTTACCTAGTAGTCTCCAAACTTTAAAGTTACTACAAGAGCATTGTTGTGGAGATATTGAACCATGTCTAAGTCCTCTTCAGTGAATGTTATCATTGGGCCCTGATACCCATGTGTTCTGGGCTTTTAGTTGGACCTGGTAGATATGCTGTAGATATCTTACCCTTTGAGTCTCTCCTCGCACCTCATTCTTGTTGACCTTCGAGTGAATCACTTTGATTACCCGAGGTCCATCTGCCTGCAGTAGTGGAGGTAGTGGTGCCGGTGCTGGTGCCGGTGCTGGTGCCGGTGCTTGGGGCAGCCTTGCATGCTTTTCCCTTGTCTTTGCCTTGTCTACTAGGTCTCTCAGGTGTCCCTATTTGACCAGATCCTCTAGGTGTGACTTCAAGGCTTGATATCCCAGAGTCAAGTGCCCATCCTCGTCATAGTAGGCACAATGCCTCCTAGTGCTCCTTCCCATGTATTCGCCAGGCACATTTTTCAGTGCCTTATAATATAGTTGGTTCTTGATCTTCTCTAAGATCTTATAGATTGGAATCTTGAATATTGTACTACCTGCCTGCATAGACCTCATTACTATTTTTGACCTGTCCATGCCAGTGTTTCCTCGGCTACGTTTTAGCGAGCCGTTTCTCTTTTCTTGCTTTATCGTATATGCCTTTTTGGCTTTCTTATCCCCTTATGCTCTAGCATACTTCTCAATCCATGCTATGAGCTTTTCCATGTTCTTTGGTAGGGTTTTTGCAAGAGACTGCTAAAGCTGGCAGTCATCATCCAAGCCGTTCTTGAAAGAAACGACAGCAAGCTCCTGGTTACAAGCCGGGATCCAGTTGTAAACCTCGTAGTACCTCTTGGCGTAAGCCTAGATACCTTTCCCATCGGTAATCTTTAGAGCCAATATGGAGTCTACCCTTAGTGGCTATGACTTTTTTGTAAGGAACCCGGCCGCGAACTTCTCGGCCAGGCCTTTCTACGTCTTTACGCTTCCTTTCGACAGTTTATGGAACTAGTCCTAGGCTATCTCCCCAAAAGATTATGGAAATACTTTGCATAGTAGCTGCTCATTCCTGTTCCACAAAGCCATTGAATTTAAATACAAACCAAAATAAAAGTTTGGATCAGACTTACCGTTATAAATCTGAAACCTCAGCATGTTGAATCTTTTCGGTACCTCAAACGTATCTAACTCCACTGAAATTGATGTTCTCAGTTGGACATTGGATTGAGGTCTTGCACTTCTTCATTATCGTTCCCCTCATTGTTAGAATCCATACATTTCTCCTCCTTACTGTGGATGTCGTCCCCAATTCTTATTTCTTATCCATTGTTTGCCATCTATTCTTACTAAGTTCCTACAGATGGCGCCAAATTGTGGGTGTTGATTTTCGATCACACAACCAAAGGGGAACTTAGCTGAAGAGCACCGGCAGAATAAATTAAGCCAAACATCTATAACAGAAAGATAAGAATATCGTCGTGGTTCGTCCACCAAGAGGAATTCCGACGATCAAGTCAGTAAATTTTATCTCTCACAGATATCAAAATAATACTAAAACTCACAAGTCAAAAGCATACCTGAGGCCTACGAGGGTGCCTCTCTTTCATAGCTTAGTAGTGTCATGATCCTCTAGAAGTCTCACTTCATAGGACTCAAGAACAATGCTTATCTCAGACTTTCAGCAAGATGGGGATAATCTCCTCAAGAGCCTTATCCTTATCTAGACTAAATGCCCTCTTTCACCCAGGACTCTTGCCCTTTATCCGAATATCTCGGGATTTCGACATTACCGCAGATTATCTTGGCAATACTGTAACCACCTCGGCATACATGACCTACCCACGTGGCACCTCGACTGACGTCTCGGCATCACCTTGGCCACGTGGCATCAGTCTCAAAATACTTCCCCACAGATCCAAAGGGGCTGGCTTGATATTTTGCTTATGGTCATGTATTACTTAACAAATATTCAAATTTTATTTAGATTTTTTAGAAGTATTTAGAATTTTCAGTTCAAAGTTGGAAGCAAAATGAATTTGAATGGGTGATCTGGGTTTTTGGACAAAATAAATGGGGTATTTTAGGTTGTATTGACTTGTAAATGATGGGGGGAATTAAGTTAGTTAGAGTTTGTTATTGAATTGCCAAGCGAAAAGTTTGCTTTTTGAATTTAATAACATAATATAATGAAATCTCTTCTTTCTTGAATATAACCTTAAGAACACTTTTTTCTTAAATTTCTCTCTAACCTTATGTGATAAATTAATGGAAGATCCAAAAAGAAAGAGTTGAAAAAAATAAAAAATAAAACCCAAAGAAAATATTGATTGATTTTTTATCAGTCATTAATTTGTATCTGTGTTGACAATGTGTTGTGTTTGTTGGTAATGTTTGCATTGGGTAACCTATTATTATTGTGCAACAATGTTAGTGTTTAGTTTGAATTGGGCCGTCTATGAAAAACCTTTTATTAGTGTGACAATTCGTGTGTTTGTTTTGAATTGGGTAGTCTCTTTTAATTATCATATTGGCTCTTTTCTGTATTTTATAAGTGTATGAAGACTAGAAGCAAATGGTAATATCGGCTCCCTTTTACAGGTCTACATTTTTTTAAGCTTAAGTTTTTCTTATCTCTTTAATGATTTTGTATTTATTGTTGTGGGAGTTAAAATATTGCTAGAGATGTATAAACTAAATGTGCATTTCTTTAATTGATGAGTGTTGAAAGAGTGACAATCTTGAATGAGCAATAATTTGTGCATACCTCATTCAATTTGTTTGAAAGATATGATAATGTTTGAAGGCACATTTCTCTTTCATCTTTACCGTAAATAGCATCCAAAGTAGTCAACTTACATGAATTTTATATTCCACAATTATCTTAGTAGTTTAAATGGATTTTTAATATATATTTTTGAAGGGTTTGTTTTTTTAATCTTCTTCCGTATTCAGGCTAAATACTCTACCACTGTTGGTTGGATATAAATCTATAGGTATTGGATGAGCTGAAAAAGTTTTTGAAAGAGTCCAGGGTTCTTCATTGATAGAAGGAAACAAATCGATGACACCTTTGAACTCTCCAATCAAGGTAATCTCTTCAAACTTCCATGTTATATGATTTATCTTTTATTTTTTTTATTTTTTATAGAGAAAAGATTCAACCATTTAAGTTGTTTATATGAGGGTGCCTTTATACACGAGTGATATGCTATTAATTCATATTAGACATTTTTTTTCTCTGAATAACATTCCTTTAATTCATTTGATTTGATATTTTTATTTACTTCATATATCATTACTAAAACGACTATTGGACCATTTTAAAGTCCTTTTACTTTAGTTAGTTTTTAATGCAAAAATTTCAATTTTAAAGGTGTCATAGTTGATGTAATTAATGACTTCCAAATTAATCATCTGTGTAATTACTCATACTTAAAGTACTTTTTCATTTACATGATTAGTTTAGTCACATTGGGGCATTATATGAATGTAATGATTTTATAAATTCAACCATTTAAACAATTTCAATGAATAGGCTCTTAACAGAATTATAGAATTCATGAGTTAATTTGTTTCATAGCTATAAAGCTGTAACGCCCCAAAAAATAACAGCAAACCGTCTCATAATATCCTTACAATTGATTAATAACAGTAAAAGTAATATTCCATTCATGATTCTTGATTATACAAAATGTGACATGTAATATACATTCATAAATCTTAGATCCTGAATCTATAGCATATGACCCACATACATGAATAGAAATAAAAGAAAGCTCAAGTAAGATTTATGCCCTAGTGGCTACATCTTTCCCAAGTCCATGCTTGGGTCCAACAAAATGAGTTCAACTAATACAGTTAAAGCCCAAGGCTTGTACAAAATAATTACATCAAAGAAAAACAAAAGGAGCTCTTTGCTCCAAGTCCTCCCAAGCTATGTCATTGGCAGAGGCATATCATCAACACATATCATTAACACCTGAAAGTTGTTTTTCACATAGGGTGAGCCAAAGTCCAATAGAGATATTTTAACACAATATATAAATCTTAACAAAATCATAAGGTGAATGCACATGCAATGCCATTTGTCAAACGTTTTACATTTCCATCTCAAGATAATGCAATGCCAGATTATATATCAATTCATGAAAATAACCTTTTACACCAGAAAATAGGGCAGTAGATACAAAACATTGGGAATCTCTAGGTATATGTTTGCCAATAGGCTATACAAGCACTATTAAAGTCAATTTACCGATACTAATCAGAAAGATTGGAACCTAATCGTGCGGGTTTTTAGACTTTCACCAAGGACACATAGACCAATATAACAACCACAGCGATGCCCCCTAACCAGATTCACCAAGGCATTCACCCATTTTTTTTCTCAAAACAATACATTTTCAATGTTAAGTATGCAACAATGCTCAATGTAATGCGTATGAAAAATTAGTTTCAATTCACCTAATCCTCATGCAATTTCAACAAAAATCAAAGTTATCCTCCACCGATAGCCAAAACAGATATTTCTATTCAACATATAATTTTTAATAAAAGATATAATTCCATCATGTTAAAATATGAGTGATGTTACATATCTAACACCACCACTCTCATCAACATCCACATTCATTCGCATCTTACAAAATCCAATTTCATTTTCCATTTCCTTTCACAAAACCAAACATCCATGATATTAGGGCAAAACCCCAGCTTTCTTTAAAAACTGATTTCAAGTACAGAAATCCACCATTTTCACATATCTCAATCACAATTACAACCCCACAACTTTACTCAAGAACTCATTTGAAAACCCTTATTTTTTCATTTCAAAATCAAACCCTAAGTTTTTTCCAAAATTCCCAAATCACAAATTCTTTATGTCACGACCCAAACCCGCCCTTATAGGTTTAGCGTCGTAATCGACCAGTGATCCGTAGATTAACGAAGGCCTCTTAAACAAAAATCAAATTATTAAGGCTAGCGGAAACAAATAACAAATATACAGCATCCATTGAGCTGTGCAGACATATATGGGACAAAAAAATTTAAACTTCATATACATACATCATCCTTACCTCATCACATTTATACAGATATGACAAAAAAGGAACTTAGCCCTATTTACAAAATAAACAAAAACTTGTTTAACCAAAATAAGAAAACAAACTTAAACATTAATCAGATAGCCATAATCACTTGACGTATCCGGAACCTCCACGCGAGGCTCATAGATTGGCTGACAAGCTAGAGTCCAGGAAGAAGCTCTAAGCTTGGTCATGCGCCTGATCACCTACATACATAACTAATACATTGAGCTGGAGCCCAATGAATAATAACAGAGTAAAGATTTTATGAATGATGTCCATAAAAGATTCAGAAACAGATTCATATTCATATTCAGAGTTTACATATGATCATACATGGTACATCCATTAGCACTAACAAATCTGATGACCCATAATTATATGGGACGTGGTACTGATGACTCATGTACACAGAGACGTTCGTAAAGATTTACATGCCGATGACCCATGAAGGGACCTGATAACCCATAAAGGGACGTAAAATATCACATGATGCTAAGGATGCTACAAATATATTTCAGTAGAATGGACCATCATTCGTTTATACAGAAAATAGCATTTCTGAAAACAGATCATATCATATTATAATGTTCAGAAAATACTTAACATTGAACATATGTGTGTTGATTTCTGACCACACTGCCAAATTAGTATTCAGCTGGAGAGCCACGGTAGAACAGATTAAGCCTGAACGACCTGTCATAGAAAGATAAGAATCCCGCGGTGGTTCGTCCACCCGGGGCACTCTGACGATCGAGTCAGTTATCTCTCAAAGATAGCAGAAGTGTTTAACTCACTAGACAGAGCATAAAAGATATACCTTAGACCCATGTGGGTGCCTCTCTTTTATAGCCAACACAATCCTAGTCCCAATAGAAGCCTAACTCTAATGGACTTAGGATTACTACTAATCTTGGACTCCCAGTAAGATTGGGATTAACTCTCAAAGAGTCTTATCCTTACCCAAACGGAAGTCTTCTCCCATTCTAGGACTCTTGTCCCTTATCCACTTATCCCGGATTCCGGTATTCTCGCAAACAACCTCGGCCTAGCCGAGATCATCTTGGTGTCATGACCAAGACACGTGACACCTCGGTTGACACTTCGGTGTCACCTCGGCCACTTGTTGTCATTCAAAAATTATGTCTCCACAACTGCCCCCTAGGTTCTATTACCTCGGCATCCTGGGGTGATGGAACCTATATCATTCCTTCCTTTAATTATGACCCCGGTTTAACTTCAGCTTGTAAATTTTTCTTAAAATTTCAACAACTGTTAAACATGACCTCGGTTTAACTTCAACTTGTAAATTTTTCTTAAAATTTCAACAAGTGTTAAACATGTCCTTGGTTTAACTTCAACTTGTAAATTTTTGAAATTTCAACAAGTGTTAAACATGACCTCGGTTTAATTTCAACTTGTAAATTTTTAAAATTTCAACAAGTGTTAAACATGTCCTCAATTTAACTTCAACTTGTAAATTTTTCTTTAAAAATTTCAACAAATGTTAAACCGATCTTGGCTGAAAATTACAACTCCCAAACATCATTCTCCAACCCTCTGCATGGCTTCCACCTACTCCTTTGTGGACCTTATATATAAAGTCTTTAACTTAGGCTAAACTTTTCTCTTCTCGGATTTAATCATCTAGGTCGAGATCTTGTCTTCTGGAATCTGGGATTTGCTCACTTTAGGCTAAGCTCTTCTCTTCTCGGACTTAATCATCTAGGCCGAGATCGTGTCTTCTGGGATTCTCCATGCCCGATCTCTCGCGAAGGCCGGTGAGAATGTCCCTTGGTCTCGCCATGCTAAGAGACTGCAGGAACCGTTTTCTGCTCCCCTTTCTGGGTACCTTTCTTGGCCGCTGGAATCAGCATATCTTGTAGCGAGAACGGTGGCTGCATGACGATGTTCTGCATTAGGAAATTGACGATCATTTGCAGGTCCGCCAATTTGTTCGCCATTCCCTTCATCTCGTCGTCCCACCGCAGGCATTTATCTTTCTATACCTGGAGGTCGTTCTCGTTATAATACCCGCTCCGGTCCAATTTCTTCGGTACGCCACCCTCCAGGCTGACGTTCTTTCCTCCGTGATTCTTATCACGAGTCACTTGTTGCAGTTGTCTTCTTCGACGTCAAGGTCAATATATTTTCCACTCTCAGTAGGGGTGTCATCCCCAACCTTCTCTTTCTATCCGTCATTGGCCATCTATTCTCCTTTCTTTCCCACAGACAGCACCAAATTGTGTGTGTTGATTTCTGACCACACTGCCAAATTAGTAGTCAGTTGGAGAGCCACCGATAGAACAGATTAAGCTCGAACGACCTGTCACAGAAAGATAAGAATCCTGCGGTGGTTCGTCTACCCGGGGGCACTCCAACGATCAAGTCAGTTATCTCTCAAAGATAGCAAAAGCGCTTGACTCACTAGACAGAGCATAAAAGACATACCTTAGACCCATGTGGGTGCCTCTCTTTTATAGCCAACACAATCCTAGTCCCAATAGAAACCTAGCTCTAATGGACTTAGGATTACTGCTAATCTTGGACTCCTAGTAGGATTGGGATTAACTCTCTAAGAGTCTTATCTTTACCCAAACTGAAGTCTTCTCCCATTCTAGGACTCTTGTCCCTTATCCACTTATCCCAGATTCCGGTATTCTCGTAAACAACCTCGGCCTAGCCAAGATCATCTCGGTGTCATGACCAAGACACGTGACACCTCAGCTAACACTTCGGTGTCACCTCGGCCACGTGTTGTCATTCAAAAATTATGTCTCCATAGAACATATATTTACAAAGTTATTACTCACAGATAGCTCCAGAAACAGATTAGACAGATCAGGCAAACAATAGCGTGTGACCTACACAAACACATAACATATACACAATAAAACACAATATCACTTCCTTGATCAAACTTGACTTTTCTTGTCTAAGTAGTCCGAAGTTCTAGTACACTTATTCTTTCTTATTCAAATGAACCGAGTTCTTATTTCACGTATTATTTCATTACCAAATCCTTCTTTTCCAAATAGACCGATTTCTTACTTGTCTTCTTAATCAATTATTACAAAATCAATGATTTATTCCTTAACCAACTAATTTATGTTGATTATTAGTTTATTAATCTTGTTGAGTCATAATTCTTGCCTAAGAATGCTTGGAAAGAGATGAGATGAAACTATGAACTAAATGCCATTTTTCCAAAATATATTGAAAAAAGACTGTTCACTCAATCGAATTGCTTGTCGCTCGAGCAGTCTGTAAAGATTGCAAAAGTATTAGAAGCCTTAAATGTGTGCTCAAGCGGTAATTATACCGCTCAAATTTCTCAAAAATGGCTTCCAAACGTATTTTCAATCTTTAAACTCATACATATCTTGATCACCTTGAAAATACCTTAGAAAACATAAACACTTATTTATTTATAAATTATTTGCTCAAAATCTTGAAACATAATAATTAATTTATTTAAATCAAAACCTTACTTAATTTCAAAATCAAAACCCATAAACTCATGGTTTTCTAAAATTCTTTTTCAAAATCAAATGTACAATTAGAAAGTCAAAAATTGTAGAATTTGTTCATGCATGTAGGAACTAGACTCAAACTTATGTAAGATATTCAAAATCAAATCCAAAATAATTAGCTTCCATAACCATGAACATGAATGTAACCCATTTTATGTTCAAAACCTAATTTTCTTTCTAATTCCATGAATATAATCTCAAATCCTTCTCAATCTCAAATATCATAAGATGGTTCTACAAAATCAAACCAAAAATAATTAATTTCTAAATTAACTCTCATAAACTTGAACTTAGCTCCAATTCCTCATTTTCTTGTCAATTTCTTTTTAATCACATAAAAATGACTTTAAACTCTTTTTCCTTTTTCTTTCAAAATATGAAATTAAAGTTGTAAACTCCTTACAAAATCATTTGCTTGTATGAAACATTTATCAAAATCTAACCAATTCTACATTATCAACCTCAAACCATAATTTAACTTTTTAAGTTATATCAAATCTCAATCCCAAACTCATCATCTTTAAAATATGAATTAAAATTCTAAAATCTTGAAAATCCACAATGCATGTAATATTAGACTTCAAATTTATCAAGGATGACAAGAAACACTAACCCAAATAACAACTTTCATTATCAATTTCTTAATTATCAAACTTAACCCAATTTTCCTTAATTTCCTTCTAATTTTATGAAATTAAACCCAATTACTATTTAATTTTAGTTACTAGATGATTAATCCACAATAATTTAAGCTTAAACTTTCTTACCAAAAGCTTTAATTATTGAAATTCCTTGAGCTCCTTCTTTTCTTCACTTTTCCTTTGCTTTCTTAATTGTTTTCCTTGAATCCTCCTTTCTAGCAAGCTTCTCTTCCAACAACAAAGATGAGGTGAGTTCTCTCTCTCTCTCTCTCTCTTTCTGTTTCTCACGTTCTTTTTTTTTTCTTTTTTCTTTTTTTTTTCTCTCTTTCTTTGAGTTCCTACTCTCTACTTCTAGCACACATATATTGATACATCAACAATGATTGAGACCCCTTTTTTTAGAGACCCCATTATCCCTTTTGAATATTAACCATTGATAGTATAAGGTCCTACACATACATTAATGGTTGAGATCCAAAAGGGTTGTGGGGTCCCAAAAAAATGGGTCACTAGCATTTTTGATTGATACATATATATATATATATATATATATCATTTGTTGCCTCAACATCACACGTGTACATATACTTATCAACACACACCCATAGAATTGCTCAATACACCCATATCCACGTACACCCTTAATTCTAGATTCTTCCATAATTTAATTTATGTTTAGGATTAATTTAATTAAGCATCACTTAGTCTTAATAAAATTTACTAACACACAATTAATTAATTAATTATGACTAATCTCAAATCTCACATAATTTAATTAGTCTAATTGACTTCCATTAGAGCCAAATTAATTATTATTTAAATTTATCAGTTTCAATCAGATTTTAAACCAAACTCCCAAAATGCTCCGAATATCAAATTGAACTTATCATTATCCTTAATTTTGGTTTCTCATATTATTAAGACTTTCAATTTCAGATCAAACTCAAAATCTTCATCAATAAATTACATACTCAATTGAATACCCCAATTGAATACCTCATAAATAAATTTTATTCATAATAATCTTAATTCTTGATTCTCATAACTTAATTAACTCCAATTTGGACCCAATTAATCAAATCTCAATTTTACAAATCTGAATCGAATATTTAATTAAACTCTTAAACGGTTCGATACTCGAAATTAAAATAATTCACTTCATCAATTATACTCTCTTGAATCATTTAGGCTTTCAATTTCTAATTCTAAAATAAATCCTCAATAAAATCATATACTAATAAGTCTCCATAATTTTCATAAATCCCAGATTAAATTAGAATAATGGGCAATTAAAATTCAAATCTCTTTAATTAATTAAATGTTAATTATTATACGTGGTAGGGTCATCACACTTTAAATAGACAAATAACTAAGTTAAAAATCATATCAAATGTTGAAGAAATCCCTACCTCAAAGTTAGAAGACAAGAGAGAGCAAAGCTTGAAATTTGACGAAGTCAAAAACGAACTCTTCTCTGATTAAAACAAAGTTCTAGGTAAGTTCTGCCTTTTTCTCCAAAGAGGTATGGTGGAGAAATCAGTGGATTGAAAATATTTGAGACTTGAAACCAAGAACTAGAGAGAGAGACTGTAGATCTAGAGATTTTGAAATGTTTAGAGAGAGATGAATGAAAAAGTAATCCAAAAAGTTACTTTTCTGAATTGATATACGCGCAGACTGCTAGAGCGACCAAAACACTGCTCGAGCGACAAATACAATAAGTGACACTGCTCGAGTAACCACAGTGACCACTCAAGCACACAATGACACCCTCCAAGAAGTTTTGCAAACAGAAGCAGACTGCTCGAGAGAAGAACACCATACTCCTAGAAGTTTTGTAGACCTACAAAAATATTGGGAGATCTCAAAAACTGCTCGAGCAAATAGACAAAAATCTGGACAGCTCTTTTGAAAAACTAACTCCTAACCTGTTTCAAACACAATAGCAACTCCCAAACAACCAAACTCAACTCTCAAAGATGAAAAAGAAATTAACAATAGTCACGGATATGGATTCCCATATTCAAAAATAATAAATGGATCGAGTTTAGACCGGAATCGTTATAAAAGCTGAGTTCAAGTTTTTATTTACTATGATTTCAAATTTATGGTCACATGCATGGCTTCTTTGTGCCAATGATTAGGATTTGAATTTTTTCAATTAATTGATTTTGAAATTAATGACTTAATTGGTTTGAATTTGTAGTATCATTTTGTTCAAGCTTTCATTAGCAAAAGTCTTTATTTTTTTAGAATTATCTGATTGGTTTTTGAGAATTTCATCGTGCTAGGTTAGTTTAATTGAGTCATTTAGAACCTTTCAAATTTTAAGCAATTTGTTAAGCTTTATATATTCCAAGCCTTCTATCTTTAAAGCTTCGTCTTAAGGCCAAGTTTATTTGGCAGATTAGGTTGGATGAGATTATGAGTACTGTGGGAGTAAATGAGAAGATTAATAATGTGGTGGTATTAATTTGGATATGAAAGATAAAGAGTGTTTGTTTGTATCTAATACTATGATATGGGGATTAGTATATGAAATTACATAAATACCTTCAAACTAAACAATGTTAGAATATTTACAATATATATATATAATAAAAAGATGAAAATGGGAGACAACCCACGTGGGGGTGTCTTGCCCCTTACATAAATGCCCCAAAACTTTTTTTTTTTTTTTTTTTGCCATGTCAAGCTGATAATGATTTGACAAAGGGTTGAAGAGGATGGGGCATTTTAATAATTTCATACCCTCTCCACCAACAATCGTGGACTAACCTTTGAATCCTATACCCCCCGCAAGTGTGCTAATCCAACACCTATACAGGATTAATAATCCTTCTAGATTATCAATCATTTGCTAGCCAAACATGCTATTCATGTGTGTACCTCACTAATTGTCCAATCCTGCCACTTAGTTAGCCAAACAAATAAGCCCTAAGTATTTCGATTTTTGTCTAGACACTTCTATTAAATGATTTAGTAATTGTTTTGGAATGTAGGAGAGCTTAGGCATCATTAGTTTTACAGTTACTTTAGCCACAATTGATTTCTGCCGTTTTGCTGATGAAGAAACTTATTTTGATTTGTCATTTTCAAGTGTATGGAATTATGCATTTCGTTTTCAAGTGTAAATCTGAAACTTTGTCATGTGTAAATGTGAAAGTAATTTGTGAATATATTAATACACTTTTTGAATGTTTGTTTTGATAGCTAAAAGAAGATTCTTTACTCATAAAGCGCCTTTTGGCATGCGTAGTAGTGTAAGTACATACATTGCACGTCAATAAATTATATTCGTGCAAAGCTGTGGAGTTTGAGGATAGAATTTATACTATTTTTAGTTTTATTGTTGACAAACGTTAAGAATGATTGATGTTATATAAATTTAAAGATTATTTAGAAGCAAATTGACGATGTGTAAACTTATATAGATATGGTTTAGTGTGGTTTGAAAAGTAGACATTTGAAGGTGTTTGCTATTTAGATTTTGATCAAAAATTTCATTTTCGCATTGGCATGAGATGCTCTAAAAGAAAAACACTATTTTATTATACTTCTTATTTTAAAGTTGTGTCCATAATAAAAGAGATTCTCTTACTCAAATACATCCCATTTATTTTAATTTTTTTGGATGTCATGGAAAAAAATGAATTTTAAGGTGTCGTTTGGTAACACTTACGTTTTCAGTTTTCTGTTTATATTTACAAAAATTTTAAAAACTCAAATAAAAACCTGTTTGGTAAAATTTTTGATTTATAAATCAGTGGTCTCAGTTTATAAATTAGGCCAAAAAATGAAAACACAAAAAATGTGTTTCCATTTTGAGTTTTCAGTTTTTTTTTTATCACCCAACATTAGCCACCACTCGCCACCATTTTCCACCACCGTCTTCCGCCACCACCACCCACCACCCATCCTCCACCACCACCTGCCACCACCACTCACCACCCACCTGCTACCACCAGCCACCACCCACCACCGCCACCCACCTACCACCCACTCGCCACCACCAGCCAACCCTCGCCACCACCACCACCACCACCCACCTGTCATCCACCCGCCACCTGCCACTGCCATTCACCGCCCGCCACCACCACCCGCCCACTTACTTGCCACCACTACTCACTACCCACCTGCCACCACCATTCACCACCTGCCACCACTAGCCACCTGCCCCTGCCACCACCACCACCACCACCATCACCCACTACCCACCCGCCACCTACCTGCCACCACCACCCATTACCCACTACCACCATCACCCACTTGCTACCACTTACCACCCGCGACCACCACCTACCACCCACCACCACCACCCACTCGCTACCACCTACCACCCGCCACCGTTACCTACCTACCCACCACCACCACCACCACCACCACCCGTCATCTACCCGCCATCCGCCACCCACTTGCTACTACCACCCGCCGCTACCACTACCCACTCGCTACCACCCATCACTCGCCACCGTTACCCACCCACTTACCCACCCACCATCACCACCCACCCGCCACCACCCACTATCACCCGCCATCCGCCACCCACCCGCCACCGCCATCCACTCGCTACCACCCACCCGCCACCGCCATCCACTCGCTACCACCCGCCACTGTCACCCACCCACCCACCCACCACCACCACCCGCCACCTACCCGCTATCCAACACCACCTGCCATCAGCCACTCACCACCCACCACCTACCCGCCACCCACCACCACCCGCCATCCGCCACCCACCACTCGCCGCCACCACCACCACCACCACCACCACCCACCCACCCACCATCACCACCCACCCGCCACCACCACCACCACCACCACCCACTGGTTACCACCCGCCACCGTCACCCACCCACCCACTACCACCACCCGCCACCCACCATCGGCCACTTACCACCCACCACCCGCCACCCACCACCACCCGCCATCCACCACCCACCACACGCCACCACCACCTCCCACTCACTACCACCCACCACCCGCCACCGTCACCCACCCACCAACCACCACCACCCACCCGCCGCCACCACCACCAGCTACCCACCACCCACCGTCACCACTTTCCACCACCGTCTTCCGCCGTCACTTGCGGCCACTTGTTATTTCTCACTCTTTTTTATATTTTAAAAATTTTTTAAACATTTTGTCAATTACCAAACGCGTTTGTAGTTTATGTTTTCTTAAAAATAAACAAAAAATAAACAAAAACCAGTTTATAAAATTTTTATAAATATAAACTGAAAACGTAAACGTTACCAAACACACCCTAAATATACTTGATTGTTAATGTTGTTAACTTCAGAGAGAATAATAAATGAAAATAATTCAAATAAAAAGCTCTCTGTTTTTGGGTCAATGCTATCACAGCACTATCTCTCTCTTCATACCCAGACCCTCTCTCTCTTCAAACTAACCCCCTCTCACTTATAGTCGCCGAAGTGTTCAACGAAGACGGCGCAGACACCGGCCTCCTACGCGATGCGAGCTTGTTAAAAGCCCATGTTAAGGCAGATCTAGGTTTGCATGTTGAGTCAGATCTGGGTTTTCATCTGGGAAGTTGCTGATCCGACCGTCTGAATCACTACTGGTTTCAGATCTCTTTGGTTGCATGAAATCATTTTTGGGTTTTGATTATTTCTCATTTGTAGATTCATGGATGTAGATTTGTAGGTATAGAGAGATGTGTATGTGATGGAATTTTAGGGGATTCTTGAGATGTTGGAGAGTGTTGCAGTTGCAGAGGAATGAGGTTTACTACTACTTTGATCTAAGGGACTGTTTGTCTTGAATTTCTCAAGTTTTTCTCTACCTACGCTTTACTTTAATCTGTATACTTACTCTAAAGCCCGTAAACCTTTTCTTTCTTCTTTTTTTTTTTCAATTTAATTCAACATGGAGTGGATAATTTTATGATTTCTTTTTCTTAGTTCCAAAAATTCTGCTCAGTCTAACTTTTTAGAGGGTAATTTGATCTCTTTTTAGTAGAATTTCTTTTCAATTGAAGTTTTACTTCTATTTTTTTGGGTGTGGTTTCAGTGTCGTTACATTAATTAGAAGTTTTATGAATTTAAACTCAGAAATTGAGAGGGTAATTTATATGAAAATTAAGCCGAGTTGGGTAATATGTCGTTATGGGCCACAGTACGAAGGGCTGAGTAAAAAGACCATAAAGCTACTCCGGTTCAAAAGAGGTTTGAAGTTATTCTGATCCCATAGAGTTTACGGTAAGCTCGGTTGTCACATACAAAGTTATCCCGGTCGGGACCACGTTATTGGTTATCCCGGTCGAAACATACCATGGTTAAGCACTGGGAGAAATCGGGGTAAGAGCAGTGAAGGGAAGAGCCGAGCTAAAGTTAGCTCGGTCTAGTCTGCAGCTTAGCATGGCCATACTTATCTCGGTCATATTGGAGTCTAACCATGGTAAAACCATCTCACTTGGTTTAAGCAGTGAGGAGGGTGTTGAAGGATAAGCATTATCTTTCAGGAGTATGACTCCTAAGAGGACTCTACATGGAGGAGTAAGAGTCCTACTTGGATTGTGTCACGTGGAACCTATAAAAGCTCATAACATCACCTATGCAGAGGTAACACAACTTTGATTCTCGAATACATAGAGCTCGCCGTTCGTTCCGGTGATTGAGAACGCACCATTACCCTCAGGCTTCATCCAGCCTAAATTTACCACGTACGAAGGGAAGACAGACTCTTATATGCACCTAAGCCACTTTCGCCAGGTTATGGCAGTATATCGGCGGAACGAAACTTTGATGTGCATCCTATTCCCATCTAGCCTTGGCGACCTAGGTTTAACTTGGTTCGAAAAGTTACCAGAAGGCAGCATAGCCTCTTGGGCGCAATTAGCGGAGGCGTTTGTGACGAGATTCAGAACGAACACCAAGACGCCAGTGGAGATTGATCAGTTACTCTCCATCGACATGGGCGACAAAGAAAAATTAAGGTCCTACAACAGTCGCTATTGGGAGACGTTCAACCAGATAGGGGACTGCCCCATCAATCTCGTCATCGCACAGTACAAAAGAGGACTTCCAGTGGGAAACAGATTGAGGGATTCGATTACAATGACTCCACTCCTCACGATGGAAGCCTTAATGAAAAGAGTGCACTAACATATTCGGGTGGAGGAGGATGGCGCCCGTGCCAAGGCAAAATCTGGTGCGACAGCAACACCAGAAAAGAAGACTACGACAAAGGTCAATACAGTAGAACGCCAAAGCAAGAATGGACGAGGCAGGCGAAATAACGAAGAGGACCGAGATAAAAGATGGTTAAGAGTCCGCACTGCCATTATCACGGTATTCAAGAAACCAATCTACCGAATTCTCAGCGAGATACGCGAAGAACCTTTCGTCAAAAGGCCAGCTAAATTGGGAGAGGCACAGAAGGACTACGACGAAAGATCTCGATGCACCTACCATAAAGAAAAGGGACACCGCACTGAAAACTACACGCCGTTAAGATAGCATCTGGAGGAGTTAGTGGCAGCAGGTCACTTAGACCGGTATATAGAAGGAGGGACGCAGCCAGCCCCCCAAAACCACAACCACCCAGACGGAACACCAGACGGCGCCCCACCTTAAGGCGTAATAAACGTAATACATGGGGTATTCGAGCCTGAGCGTGTATGTGAGCTCAGGGGCATGATAAAGAAGGCTGAGCACTTAAGGGAGGTATTAAGTGCCCAGCTCACCATTAAAAAGGGGAAAACAGAAGCCGCGAACGTCATATCTTTTTTAGATAGAGACTTGGCAAGGATATACTGCCTTCACAATAATGCACTAGTCATCACTCTCCGAGTCAAGGATTTCGACGTCAAGCGGATTTTGATTGACTAAGGGAGCTCATGTGAGATAATGTACTACGACACCTTCAAAAAATTGAAATTAGAAGACAAAGACTTGGCACCAGCTGTATCCCCCCTGATCGGATTGAACTCAATGCCAGAGTGGCCAGTCGGCAAGATTATCCTTCTAGTTAGGGTAGAAAGCGTGACAAAACAAGCGGAATTTTGGGTGTTAAAGGTCCCTTCCACTTACAACATAATCTTGGGAAAAACATGGCTGCATGCCGTACGAGCGGTAGCTTCATCCTACCATCAAGTAATGCGATTCCCCAACGAAATCGGGGTAATTGAAGAGGTCTTTGGAGACCAAATTATGTCCAAGTAATGCTTTGTCACGGTTAATGGCAGCCGCGCTGCCAAGGGATATGTTCATTCGGTAGAAGAACCTGAAAGCAATGAACTGTTCGCAGATGTCGACAAAGCGGCTGATCAAAAAGCGGTGGAAGACTTGGTAGAGGTAAGAATAGATAAAAACAATCTGGATAAGTTCTTTTTGCTTGGTTCGTCGTTGTCCAGCACTGAGAGATTAGAGGTCTTGGAATTATTGACCTCTAACATCGAAGTGTTCGCCTGGACACCCTACGACATGCCAGGCATTGATCCAGACTTCATCTATCACCAGCTCAATGTCCACCCATCCGCCAGACCAATCATTCAGCACACTCGCAGATCGGCACTCCACCACGCCGAGATAGTGGCGGAAGAAGTGAGAAATCTGCTAGAGGTAGGAGCTATCAGAGAGGTGCACTACCCCAGATGGATTTCCAACACAGTCGTGGTGTCAAAGAAGAATGGCAAATGGCGTGTCTGCGTCGACTATAAGACAGTCAACAAAGCATGCCCAAAGGGCAACTTCCCCCTACTACGGATAGATCAACTGGTAGACCTAACGGCGGGCACAACCGACTTAGCTTTCTTGATGCGTACAGAGGCTACCATCAGATCGCCATGTACGAACCAGACTAGGAGGTCACGTCCTTTACAACTCCAAGAGGACTATACTGCTACAAGGTCATGCCTTTTGGCCTAAAGAATGCAGGGGCAACATTCCAAAGGATGGTCATCAAGATATTTGAACCATTATTAAGCAGAACAATGGAAGCTTACATCGACGACATGGTGGTCAAGAGCAAGGATGAGAACGACCATCTCAAGGACCTAGGTGAGATGTTTCAGATCCTTAAGAAGTACAAATTACGTCTCAATGCGTCTAAGTGTGCATTCGGAGTAGGATCGGGCAAATTCCTAGGCTTCTTGGTGACCAACCGGGGTATAGAGGTAGACCCCTTTCAGATCAAAGCAATTCAGGATCTAGAGAGGCCAAAAACAGTAAAAGAAGTGCAGCATCTCACTGGCATTGCAGCTGCACTCAACCGATTCATAAGCCGGTCGTCAAATAGACTACGAGCATTTTTTCAAGCATTAAAAGCCAAGTTCAAGTGGGACAAAGAATACGACCGCGCTCTGGAAAGCTTGAAAGAATACATGTCTTCTCCACCACTGCTTGTCACCCCAATACCTAGAGAAGAACTCTTCCTGTACCAGGCGGTCTCTCAACACGCGATTAGCGCAGTGTTGGTCCGTGCGGAAGGAATCCAACACCTACCCATCTTTTATGTCAGCAAGACATTGCTGGGCGCCGAAACAAGGTACTTACCACTGGAAAAACTAGCCTTGGCCTTGATGATGGCCTCAAGGAAGTTGTCGCACTACTTTCATGCCCACACCATAGTCATCCTTACAGCTTTCCCATTAAAAGCTTTGTTTGAGAGAGCGAACTTTTCTGGGCGAATCTTAAAGTGGGCAGTAGAGTTGGGACAATTCGACATCAAATTCTAACCTAGAACCGCGATAAAGGCCCAAGCGTCGGTAGACTTTGTCGCGGAATTCACCCTAGGAAGTCATCATATCTGCCCAGTCGACCTAACTGACACAACTGAACTAAGGATAGAAGTCAACGCCGGAATAGCGCAATCCCTGGTTCAGGATACTCAGTCAGACCCCAAGGCAGACCAGAGTAAAGAAAGCAAGGAAGAAGCGAACCATGCTATATCAAGCCAAGACTCACCAACAAATAAAGACTTGGTACAATCAGATAGCAAGGAGCAGACAGCAAGCGTGGACCTTGAAGAAAACACCAGTAACATTCTTGACCCCACGGCATCATCTGACCCCTCTACTTGCTGGAAATTGTTCGTTGGAGAGATGTGGAAGCTCTTCGTAGATGGAGCATCCAACTGGCACGGCGCAGGACTTGGCATAGTCCTCATTTCACCAGACCGCTTAGTTGTGGAGCAAGCAGTCAACCTTGGCTTCCCAGCATCAAATAACGAAGTAGAATATGAAGCGCTTCTTGCAGGTCTTAAATTAGCATTCTGCATGAAGGCCACCGAGCTAATGGTTTACAGCGACCCACAACTGGTGGTAAACCAAATTTCAAGCGACTACGAAGCAAAGGATGACAGAATGGCTAAGTACCAAGACTTAGTCAGAAAAGAGATCAAGAAATTTGAAGTAGTAAGGATAGAACAAATTGGTAGGGAGAAAAACAGCAGAGCAGACGAACTAGTAGGCTTTGCTTTAATGGCAAATACATCAATCCCTCATCCGCTGCTAATCGACTACCTACCAAGACCAAGCATTGAAGACCCCGAAGCAGAAGAGGTATGTTGCGCCGAACTAGGCCCCTCATGGATGGATTCCATCATACTATTCTTAAAAGACAGCGTCGTACCGGAAGAAAAGAAAGAAGCCAACAAAATTAGAGCAAAGTCGTAGCGATTTTGGCTCTCCCCATCTATGGCATTGTACAAAAAGTCATACTTAGGACCTTATCTAAAATGTGTCCACCCTAGCAAAGTGGAAGCATTCTTGTTTGAGATACACGAAAGCATGTGCGGAAGCCACCAAGGAGGAAGATCGTTGGCTTACAGAGCCATTTCACAAGGTTACTGGTGGCCATACATGCAAGCAGACTCGGAGAAGTATGTGAAGAAGTGTGAGAAATGTCAGAAGTTCGCACACCAAATACATCAGCCAGCCAGAGAGCTCCTACCATTGACCAGCCCATGGCCCTTCGCAATGTGGGGCTTGGACATTGTAGGACCACTTCCAACAGCACCTGGAAATAGGAAGTTCTTTCTCGCAACAACAGACTACTTCACAAAGTGGGTGAAAGCAGAAGCATCAGCATCAATTAAGGAAAAAGATGTGAAGAAGTTCGTCTGGCAGAATATCCTCACTCGGTTCGGCATACCTAAAGCCCTTATATCAGACAACGACATTCAGTTTGATGGCAGAATCTTTAGAGGCTTTTGTGAAAAATACAAGATAGAGTTCTACAATTCTACACCGGCATATCCCCAAGCAAATGGCCAAGCAGAGGCATCAAACAAGGTTGTCTTGGATGGATTGAAGAAGAGGTTGGAAAAAGCAAAAGGCAAGTGGGCTGAGGAACTGCCTCATGTTCTGTGGGCTTACCACACCACACCTCGACGATCAACTAGAGAGACACCATTCTCTTTAGCCTATGGCATGGAGGCAGTAATCCCACTGGAAGTTGGCCTCCCCACAATTAGAAGTGAAAATTTTGATCCAGACTTGAATGGAGAGGCCATAACATTGGAGCTCGACCTCGCCGAAGAAAGAAGAGAAAGAGCACTGGTTCACATTGCATCGTACCAGCAAGAGTTGTCCAGAAAGTATAACAAAACAGTACATCCAAGACAATTCAAAATCGGAGATTGGGTACTACACAAAGTGATGGGAAACACCTTGGTACCCGGAGATGGCAAGTTAGGGCTTAATTGTGAAGGACCTTACAAAGTGGTCGGATTAGCTGGCAAAGGGGCATACCACTTAGAAGATGAAGACGACAAAGCAATTCCCAGGCCATGGAACACTGCCAATCTCAAACTATTTTATTTTTAGCTTTTCTTCAGAATACTTGTAATTTTTCTTTTCCCCAAAAAAACAAGTAGTTTTCTTTTCAGCATAAGTGTTTTATTCTGTAAAAGTTGTTTTAGTGAGTTAGGGGCCTTGAAAACTTGGTTGGCTGGAAAAACTAACACCCTTCCTAAGCCTAGGATAAGGATCCAGGCTGCAGGACATTTGGTCGGAATAACCAAACACTTCACTTTAGGTTAGCTGGAAAAACCAATCTAGAGGTTGGTTGGAAAAACCAGCACCCTTCCTAAGCCCAGGATAAGGATCCAGGCTGCAGGACGTTTGGTCGGAATAACCAAACACTTTATTCTAAATTGGCAGGAATAACCAATCTAGAGGTTGGCTGGAAAAACCAGCACCCCTCCTAAGCCCAGGATAAGGATCCAAGCTGCAGGACGTTTGGTCGGAATAACCAAACACTTTATTCTAAATTGGCAGGAATAACCAATTTAGAGGTTAGCTGGATTAAACCAACTCTTGATACTCTTCAGCCGAGGTAAGGATCTCGGTTAAAGAGTGGTTGGCTAGATTAAACCAACTCTTGGTATTCTTCAGCCGAGGTAAGGATCTCAGCTAAAGAATGGTTGGCTGAAGTAAACCAACTCCTTGTACTCTTTAGCCGAGGTAAAGATCTCAGCTACAGAGTGGTTGGCCAGATTAAACCAACTCTTAGTACTCTTCAGCCGAGGTAAGGATCTCGGCTAAAGAGTGGCTGGTTGGATTAAACCAACTCTTGGTACTCTTCAGCCGAGGTGAGGATCTCGGCTAAAGAGTGGTTGGCAGGTATACTTATAGTTGCAATGTTAAGACCGAGATAAGGTATCTCGGCAAGAGAATGCTGTACCTCATCCAAGACTTCAGTTAGAAAGTAAAGTATAAGCATAGAGATCAACCGAAATAAGAGTTGGAACAAAAAAGCCGACTTCATTAAAAATTCAAAGCAAGTACAAAGGATGGGGCCTCAGCCTGGTTACAATCTGTGTCCAAAAGCAAAGAAAAGAAAATACTAAAATCAAGCAAAAAGTAGAGAAATCCAAAGTCAGGCAAACAGATCATCTAGATCCGCATCAAGGTCAACTCGGAGCTCGGTTTCATTCGGGAGCACGGTCTCGGTTGGGAGCACTGTTTCCATAGGCAGCTCATTAGTCAGGTCTTTCACCACTGGCTCCAACCGAGCTGACTGATTTACAGGCTCATTGACGACCGGGGTATCATTGGGCATGGTTTCTTCTTCATCATCTGAATTTTCAAGAAATTATTGCTGAAGGGCAGCAGCATATTCCGCCATGGAGTTTGGTATGAAGTATGCAGGAGGGTTGAAGACCTCGGTCTCTGGACCGTGACCGAGCTGCGCCACAGCCGCTCTTCACCCACATTTGAAGAAAAGATCCTTGGCAGCTTCACATTGTTTAATGTAAGTAGCCTCCCCCTCCTTGTAACCCCGGAGCTCGGCATCATCCGCACTCTTCTTTAGCTTCTCAATCTCGGCGTTCTTTTTCCCTTTAAGCTTGGCCAGCTCCCGCAGATATTTGTCTTTCATCACGGCTGCAGCCTTTTGTTTGTCTGCTTCAGCCGAGCTAACAAGACCGGTCAGACGATCATTCTCGATTTTTAGCTCGGCTATCTGCTTCCTGGCCTCTTCTAGCTCGACGGTTTTCTCGGTTACTTCGACCATGGCTTGTTTTGTTGTTCTACGAAGCTCCAACACACGCTTGTGTGCAATGTGGTTCTTTTGCATAGCCTAAAAAAGAATGAGAAGAGACTTGTAGTAAAAACTGAGCAGAAAGTAGTGCAGATTAGAAAAATCAGCAAAGGAAGCTACTTACGAGCACCATAGATTTTGTGGCCGAGCGGATGGCCTTTAGCTCGGTCAAGTGGTTGTGGTGCTTCATGTCGGCGGGAAGGCAAACACCTTTAGCCAGGTTGAATGCCATCAAGTGGTCTTTCTCTGCAACCACTGAGTCAGAATCCGTGATAGCACGGTTCTGAAAGGTGATTTTTGGAGCCCATTTGGAGGAGGTAGCTTGGCCAGAGCACTCCGGTTGTGGGCTCGGTGGAGGGCTTGGCAGAATGGTTTGAGGAACCGCGGTTTCATCTTCATCAACAAGACGTTGCTCGGTTTGGGTAGTCCGGGCACGTTTCCTTGGGCGAGATGATGAAGGTTGTTGAGTAGGAAGGGCCACCACGGTCCCCTGAGTTTGATCAGCTGGTGGTATCTCGGTTGGGTTTGTTTCGGTCAGAAGGGCTCACACGGCTCTCTTTTTGGCCATTTCTTATTCGGCAGCAAGTGGGATAAGGTTGATTTGAGGCAAGGATGCGTCCGGTTCAGGAGAGGCTTCTAGCAGAAAGTCAGTTACCCTGGTCCTTCGTTTTCCACTGTATCTGTAGGTCGGTTCAAAATTAAGCAGGTCAGTCCAACTCCGGTTTGGATATCGCAGCGCAGCGCGAAGCACGTTCAAGTTGGGGTAGCTGTATTGGGACTTAAGAAAGTTCCTATCTACAAGAAAGAAGACAACATTTAGTTCGGTTCACAATCAGAAAATCAAAATAACAAGTAGAATGCAGTAAAGCCGGGGTAACCCTACCGACTACACCCTTGTTCCAGTTTATTCTGTGGCCTAGGATCTGGGCTCGGTGGTCTTCAAAATTCCCAGATATCCAGAAAAAATCATCATCGTTCAAGTCTTTGTCCGGTGTGTCCTTTATTATTTTTTCACGCTGGCGCTTTATTCGTAAGTAGTAAACCCAGCCATCTTCGGCTGATCCTATGGAATACTGGTGGAAGAGCTCGGCAAGACCGAGGTTAAGGCCAGCCCGGCGGTTTAGCTCGGCTATTCCGTTTATTATGCGGTAAGAATTGGTGGAAAGTTGGGTACGGCAGAGTTTGGTTTGCCTGAGGAATTCACAGAGTAAGGGTTGTACAGGGAAGCGTAGACCGCACTCCACAATGGAAATAACATTAAAAGGGACAAAACCCTGTTTACCCCAAGGAACGGTATCTAGGTCGGCTAAGGTGAGGTGAACATCGTCAGGGATGTTATAATCCTTTCGGAATTCAGCCATACCACCAGGTGTATTTACTAAATACCTATACTTTCCCATTTATGGTTTAAGTTATGAATAAATTATACTTGGGTGTTAGCTTGGTCGGAGAATGGTGCCAAGTAGCTTGGTTGAGCGCTCAAAAGAGTGTCTGGGCAACCTAAGTCTACAAAGTGAAAAACCAAGGTTAAACACAGATCGTTGGACCGTGCTAAAGGAAACATAGGCAAGATAAATGAAATCCTAGCTCGGCTATATGAATTGCTTCGTGTCTTAGCTCGGTTTGAGCAAGAGGTTTGCTAGCTCGGTTTAAGCGAAGGTTTGCTAGCGAAGGTTTGAGCAAGGGATTTGTTAGCCCGGTTGAGCCTATACGGGCAGCATTCTTAGTTCGGTTTCAGCTAAGAAAGCTGGTTTAGCCCTAAGATGTAGCTCGGTCATGGTCGAGGTTTTCGAGCATACTATTACAAACATAGCACGGATCAAGTAGCCCGGCTAAGATAAATGAAACGAAAGATGGTTCGACCTGATGAAACTACTAGTTTAGCATGAAGTGCTAGTCCGGTTTGTAGTCTGGCTAGATTGACATCAATTACAAACAACTTCCTAGTTCGGTTGTATTGTGATTTTGAATCGAAACCAGTGTTTCTCAAGTTATTTCAAGTGATTCTATTACCAAGTTTTTTCCAGAAAACGCAAAGCAAAGCAAATGGAAAGAATATGTTTCATAAAAACACAAACGAAAAGCTATGGATTAAACAAATACGAACACGATAAAAGGAGAATAGATCTATATAACTTACCAGGTCAAGATGAGGGCAACAGTTGCAAGCACAAATCACGAGCTTCACAATTATCAGGTTGAAATGGGGGGTTCAGAGGCTTACAAGAGAGAAAGGGTGAATAGTAAAGTAAACGATTCAATGCATTAGGGATTGTTTTTGTGAAAAGAAAAAAAGGGCTAAAGGCAAGAACTGTTCAAAAAAAAAAAAAAAACACGAGGTACGAAGATGGCATGACAGCTGCCTTCAGCCAATGAGAGCATGCCACGTGTCCTTGGAATGAGAAGCGATTCAGTTGCTGTGATTGAAAAGACGTTTTGACCGGACAGGTGCAGTCCGGTGTGAATTTAGTTCGGCTGGAAAAGCTAAAAGAGTTTTAGCTCGGTTGGAAAAGCTTAAAAGCTTAGCTCAGTAGTAAGGTTAAAGTTTTTAGCTCGGCTAGTAGACAAGGTAATCCCTATCATGATGCGCAGATGGAATTAAGGGGCAATTGAGAGGGTAATTTATATGAAAATTGGGCCAAGTTGGGTAATAGGTCGTTATGGGCCATAGTACGAAGGGCTGAGTAAAAAGGCCATAAAGCTACTCCGGTCCAAAAGAGGTTTGAAGTTACTTCGGTCCCAGAGAGTTTACGGTAAGCTCGGTTGTCACACACAAAGTTATCCCAATCGGGACCACGTTATTGGTTATCCCGGTCGAAACATACCATGGTTAAGCACTGGGAGAAACCGGGGTAAGAGCAGTGAAGGGAAGAGCCGAGCTAAAGTTAGCTCGGTCTAGTCTGCAGCTTAGCATGGCCATGCTTACCTCGATCATATTGGAGTCCGACCATGGTAAAACCATCTCACTTGGTTTAAGTAGTGAGGAAGGTGTTGAAGGATAAGCATTATCTTTTAGGAGTATGACTCCTAGGAGGACTCTACATGGAGGAGTAAGAGTCCTACTTAGATTGTGCCACGCGGAACCTATAAAAGCTCATAACATCACCTATGGAGAGGTAACACAACTTTGATTCTCAAATACATAGAGTTTTGTCACTTTGTCTATTTTTGTTGACTTAGGCATCGGAGAGGTGTCCGGCACACACCCGCCGGCTAGCTCACGTTTGTGTTTTCAGGGAATAAAGCGACGATGTACGGAAGAGCACAGACTTGATCAACAGGCTTATACGAGAAGGTTTATTTCTTTCCCGTACAGAAATATATTCCTGTAATTGACAGATAGATTGCGATTTTCTGGAAAAAAAAAATCATTTTATTTGTTTTGTTGGAAGAAAATTTGGGGGTTGGTATTTGGGAGGGAGAGAGAGAGAGAGAGAAATAGGTTTGTGAAATCAACATATAGAAAGAGAAAGAGATTATGAGGAGTGAGAGAGAGAGAGAGAGACAAAAATGGGTTTGTGAAATCAACATATAGAAAGAGAAAGAGATTATGAGGAGTGAGAGAGAGAGAGAGAGAGACAGAGACAGAGACAGAGACAGCTAAGGGGATTAGACTTGGTGAATTCTCAACATTTGGATTTCTTCAGTAGATAGGTTATATTTAAAAATTTCAATAGATGGGTGTTAATTTGGACAAATAAGAAAAAATTAACACATATTTCAACAGACAGAGGGAAAATAATTGAACAAATAGGGGGAAAATAATTGAACAATAGGTTCAAAAAATTGGAAAGCTAGATACATATTTGAAAAAAAATTGAACAGATAAAAAAGATTTTAACAGATAGGTTAATGGGTAAAATTAAAATAAAATGCCCTCTAAAATAACAAAATGTATCTCTCATCATAATATTGTAATGTTTGACACTTTTTAACATAGACTTTTCACAAGTTTTGTCTATATTTAAATGAGTCTATTTTCTATTACAAATGAAAAATATTTTTCGATTTTCATTTTTTAATCATACCAAACATCAAAAATACAAAAACAAATGCTGCATAAGAAAGAATTTGATCTTCAGTCTCCCATGGTATTGCTAAATTCTTGAATAAGTGTGAGTGAAAAATGCAGATGACCCCTAATTTTTAGAGATCAAGGTTTATTTGAGCATTTCATAATGCTTTTCATGTGTTTGATTTGATTGCTCAAAGACAACAATTTGTTAAGTTTGACAGTTTTTATTCCGCAAATACTTTTCATTGCATTGTTTATTAAATCATACTTTTGAACTACATAGTAATGGCTGCTACATTTTGATCTAGAAAAAAAAAAATTCTATATTGAAAGAAAATTTTGAGCTTTGTGCATGTAAGTTACTATTATTATTATAATTATTTCCTAGTTTGAATGCTTTGAACGCACATTGAAGAGTAGAACAGATTGAGTCATTCAAGATTTCGAGGACATCACATGAGATTTTGGGTGAGACTTACTTGAATTTTACAATGTAAATCTTGTTTTGAGAATTTTGGGAGAGGGACTCAAAAATGCTTGTTAAAAACATTAATTGGCTTGCATACATTCTCATTCCATTTGCATATTGTGGTGAAAAAAAAAAAAACTGCAATTAGGACCAGGTCCAGGAGGATGGACAAGACTAAGTAAGGGAAAGGTTGTTCGAAATAAATTTGTCGGGATAAGAGAGACAATGTCCCCGACCAAGGGACATCGGGGATAAGATGAAACAAGGCGAGGTTGGGAGACAAAAGTCATTTTGTCAATCAACCTGATTGGCATTTTGTCGATGAGTGCCACTGCGTGGAGATCTGCAAATGCAAGAAAAACGACTAAGCCATTTCTTAGAAGATATTACAAGGGCATAACGCTTGGGTGATGATACTTTACTGTATAAAAGGGATCATTTAGGAAGAGGAAAGTGTTGAAATAAAAATAAAATGATAATGGTATCAGAATATCAAAATTTATAAGAGCAATACTAGGTATCATGAAAAAACTTTCATGAAAATGATCATGAAAGATTTATGACCCTTGAATTACACTTAAAATAAACCACCACACACTAATCAAGATAATCCAAGGGTCATAATTCTTTCATGATCATTTTCATGAAAATTTTTTCATGATCCCTATCTTTTCTCAATTTATAAAGATCCCATGACGAGCACAAATCATAGGTACGAACAATCTCTAGCATTCATAAATGAATTACCTCTCCATATGTAAAA
Organism: Camellia sinensis; assembly: GCF_055761805.1. Lineage (NCBI taxonomy): Eukaryota > Viridiplantae > Streptophyta > Magnoliopsida > Ericales > Theaceae > Camellia > Camellia sinensis. The sequence goes on from NC_138965.1 coordinate 11,592,690, forward strand.
AAGCACATTTCATTTATTGGAGTCCACTTCTGGCCAAAATCTTTTGGTTGGGCAACTGTGACCGACGTGCTCTTTTGTAGGGATTGGAAGGCACGCATGAGATCTGTTGAAAAATAATGAATTTTCGGTAACTTTAATTTGAAATTAAAGTGGGACTCAATCGTCGGTTGAAGTGGGTCTGAGTAGTTTTGTATTCTCTTAAGTGAGAGGATTACAATACAAAAATAATAAGCTGAAACTATTGAATTGTGAATGAGAATTGTCTCATAAAGTGCACATTAATAAACTTGGGTTTAGATTTGGATTTAGTCTTAGTTTGGACTAGGCCTAGACTTGTACTTGTGTATGTGCTGGGTTTGGTCTTAGACTTTGGACCTACTCTTGAGTTTTGGGCTGAGCTGTACTAGGCTTAGTTTGTGCATGTGTTTGAGATTGAGCTTGGATCGGATTGTGACCCAACACCTGTATCCATTTTGCAACTCATCTAGTTTAATTCTCAAAATTTATACATTTTATACACATTATGATTTACATAATGATTTTGGAGTTTTGAACTTTTGTAACTCTACCCCTAATAGCTAGAGTTGATGACATTTGATGACCCCATTGATGTTAGGCTCTATGGCTAAGGATTTCCCCTACTAGTATAAATAGAGGCCTTTTTACTCCAACTTAGAAGATTGTTTTGAGAGAGGTTTTGTGATGGAAAATGAGATGGTGTCTTGAAATAAAAAGTTGGAGATGATTTTTTACACCAAAGAAAATTTTTCTTATCTTCTTTTGTTATCCTCTTCTTTGGTTCTTGTTAGAGAGAGTGCAGTCATTATCAAGTTCGCTGAAGCTATTCAAAAGGTGTTTCTGCATTAGCTAGTTTCATCATCGTATCCTGGGAGGCAGACGCCGGAATATCTCCAACACCTATTGAGAGGCGGTGAACCTGTTTCAAAGAAACTGTGGTATCACATAGGTTTTGGCTTGTTTCTTTTCTTATTATTTGTTCTTTAATTTTTCAGAATTTAGTTTACCTCAACGAGTTATAATCTTTAGTTATTTGTGTTAATAATTTGTTCTTTTAGTAATGCAATCTAATTTGTTTATGTATTTAGTTGTGTCATTTATTCTGTATTTCATCTTTTAATAAAAAAAAATTATTTTGTCATTTCTATTTCTATTTCTATTTAATTTATTTTATATATTTTTCTTGTATTATTATGGACAAATACCAACAATCTTAAAACATATTTTTATAAATAGGTTTTGATAAATAAATGTAATTTTTATTATAATTTATTCTAGTAACTCTTGGAATTAAAATTAATTTAATTGCCTAGAGTTATTGAATTGTTTTGAGTTGTTTATTTCTAATAATGTATTCATGCAATTTATTTTATGTTAATTAGTTGTTATTGCATGAGTTATTTGATTGCTAGTGTTTAAGTTGGTAGGAGCTTATAAAAATAATAATTTTATTATGTAAGATTCTTACTATTTAATTTGATTTGTTTGTTATTTTGTAGCTGACTTTCTTTACAGGGTTACCTAAGCGAGAAATGAGGATATATAATACGAACAAACAAAATAAATTGGAATTAGTAAATTGGACTACTAATTTTTTATTTGAACAAGATCACCTTTGCGTGGAATAAGGAATAATATTGGACCTTCGGAATTTTAGTGAATTTAATTATTCACTTTATAATTCAGTTTGATTTCGGATTTATTCCATATATTGTTTTGAAAGTGTGGTGATAATTTCGATTTAATTTGATTAATGAAATTCTAGGAAAACTAATAGCTGGATTTTGAGAATTTCAAGAAAATCGACTAGTGGAGAGGTTTTCGACGGTATAAAGTATCTCCAAACAAGTTTGTTTTAGGAAAAAATTTGGTAAAACAGTTTCGGTTTTTTTTTTCCTTCCTATATAATGGTCTTATTTTTGTGATTGCTTATGATTATGTTGCATTATCGTATGGTGGTATAGCTTGGCATTGTAATGAGATTGATTCTTATCTATTCTATTTATTTTTTGTTGTATCAATTGTGAGTTATTTCATGTCTTGATGGGTAATCAATGAAATTACTCCAAAATATTTTTATATTCATGGAATGGTAAGTGGAAGTTTAATTCTACTGTTATATATATTTGCTCATAGTTGCATGTTAGATTGCCAACATTATAACGATAATATTCCTTTATCTATAATTGATTTATAGCCATGCAACTCATGACATTCTTGTAACTACAATGCATCTATAGCCTTTGAATTACATATTGCGAGTTATAGCTGAAATTACTTGTGTAATATTCACTTTATTGATTTATTAACTCATCTTGTATTCATGTGTTCATATGAAAAAAAAAAGTGTGCATATGAACAGTGAGCATGTAGATTTAGCGGCAACGAAGATAGAGTTTTGTAATGTGTTTTATACAAAGATAAATATTACAAGTGGAGAAGTATATTCTTGGCTAAACAGACGATTCCAGATGCAACCATGAATTCCGTTTTGCAAATTTAGACAATTTGTATTTGTAACACTTGCATTTCCATTTCCATTTGTAGTGGTTTTAATTTATAATTTGTAATAGTTTCACTATAGTGAATGAAAATGGGGAATAAAAGAAATTATAAACCTTCGGGTTTAGAGAAAATCTTTGGGATTAATTTTATTATTCCCAAAGTGTTTTGGTTTTCTTTAATAGAAACCAAAGTTTAGCCTTGGCTAAAGAATATTTTTGATTTGTTCAGAAATGACAACTAAGATGGATTTGGTTTCAAACCTTTGTGGTTAGAGGAAATCTATGGGTTTAATCTTTTTATTCCCAAAGTGATAGGAAACCAAATTTTGAGAAAGTCCTTAGTTATAATTTAATTATTTTCAAAGTACTTTGTTTTGGGAAAAGAAACCAACTTTTAGCATCAGCTAAAAGATTTCTGGTTTTTTATTCAAAAATAATGGGCTCAGTTCTGGGAGTACCGGTCAACTTTTATGAGTGATGTAATTTTGATAGAAATTTTTAATTGCTTGTAAGTTTTGTAAACTTTATTTGTTTTAACCTAGTTTATCTCCTGAAAAACTTAATTCTAAATTTGTTTCTCATGAACCAGGAGTCAATATGCTTTTGAAAGTTTTATCTAAGGTTAACTGTGTTTTAAGTGGGACCTGTGTGACCCTCTAGTGTTCCTGGAGACTTTCCTAACCATGTTCGATTTTAGGGTAAGTGGTGAGATCAGTTTTGAATTAAATTTCAAACTTTGGGATTTTCTAGTGTTAAGTTTAGTTTATGGAAAAACAGAATAGTGAAATTCTATAGTGATTTTTCAGAAATGACTTCAAGAGGTGACAATGGAAAATGTTGTTCCACGTGACAACCTTAAGCCTTGCGAGGTTCTTAAAGGGAGATCTAAAGAGATCAAGTGTGATTAAAGGAACTCATAAGATTGCATGATAATATCTCTGAATTAATCAAAGGCAATTAATATGTTATCCTTGTGTCAATTATAGCATGTCTGACTGCTATGTGACTTTGCTTAAGAGCAAAGATGGGACAATCCGTTAAGGTGGGTGAATATATTTTTTTGAATTTTTATAATTCTAAATATATTCTTGAATTGGTAGCCCCTAGTGAGTGCAAGATCACTGATCACAGAGATAGAAAACTGGTAGTTCCTAGGGGGTGTTAGACCACTAGCTATACAGTTATGAGATTGTGGTTTCTAGTAGTGAACAGATTACTGATCACACGTCAAGACATGCTGGTTCCTAGTAATGGAGAGGCTACTAATCATATGTCAAGACATGATGATTTCTAGTAATAAAAGAGTCTACTGATCCCATGTCAAGATGTTGTGATTCCTAATAGTAAAGTGACTACTGATCACAGGTCAAAACATTTTGATTCCTAGTAGTAGAAAGTCTACTGACTACATGCTGAGAAATTAATGATTCCTAGTGATAAGACTACTGGCCATGTTATGAAGTTCCGAATAGTAGACTATTGAATATTGGATTTGTGTTTCCTAATAGTAAAACTATTGGCTTAAGAGTGATAGGTTGGACCAAATATGCTTGGTGCCTTGAATTCGGAAAAGACCCAATTTGGTTGATTACAGTTTGGGAATGTGTTTTCTGTGATATGATTTTGAGAGTTTTATAATTATTGTGACACAAGGAATTATTTAAAGACCCTGTATGAATTTTTGGAGAGGTTGAAAGCCTTCGTATAAATTCTACAAATGTGGGGATGTCATGCAAAATGTGGTAATACCTCAACCCAAGAAGGTTAGGATAAGCCTAAAAATCCGTTGACTTTATATTCAATAGTTATGCACAATATAGTAGTGCATATCGATTTTTTTTTTTGTAGACAAATCTGATATTCAAATTTACACAAAAATATCATCATGAAATTGAGGAAATGGTTTTCATGAGAAAAGAGATGAGCTTAGAAGATGTTAACATGCTAGGACTTTAAAATTCTTCTATCTAAATCTTCTTAAACCTATATGGTGGCTAATGAGGTTAAAAGCTTCTTTGAAGCTGTGATTTCTTTAGAAAAATTAGCTTTATCTTGCATAGGTAGTAAGCCTTTGGATGCAAGTGAATGAAAGCCAATGAAATAGGCTTGTTATCAAAGGATATCGGCAAAGAGAATGCCTAGATTACTTTGATATGTGATCACCAGTTATAGTGAGTGTGATCGCAATTATGCGCCATCTGGAAATACATCAAAACGGATGTTCAGATAGCTTTCCTATATGAAGATTTAGTTGAATAAATCTTTAAGGTTTGTATACTGGAGAAGATATTCAATACTACCAAGTGGATGTTGTATTCCAAGTTTGATATGAAAGATATGGGTCTTGCAGATATGATTCTAGGTATTAAGATTACCAGAACATCTGGTAGTATTGTACTTTCTCAGTCTCATTATGTTGATAAAATACTTGAGAAATTTAGTAAATTAGATACAAGTGTGCCGAGGACACTGGTAGACTTATGTCTACATTTGGCCGAGAATAATAATGAAAGTGTATTTCAACTAGTATATTCTCAGGTCATTGGAAGTTAAAAGTATCTGATGAGTTGTACAAGGCCAGGTATAGCCTACTCAGTTAGCAGGCTTAATAGATACACGAGTAATCCTAATGCTACTCATTGGAAGGGCATTATACGGGGTGTTAGATTATTTACACTACACTCGGGATTATGGGTTGTATAACACTTGATATTCAGTTGTACTAGATGGGTACAAAGGCACCTACTAGATATCTGATACAAAAACTACGAATTCATTAGTGAATAAGTTTTCTCTAAATTAGAGCTGCAACCGTGTCTTGAAGATCTTACAAGCAAATGTGTATCACAAGATCAATGATGGAATCGAAATTCAGTGCTTTAGATAAAACTACTAAAGTAACTGCATGGCTTTGCATTTTATTGAGGATATTCCATGTTGATCAAAACTTGTGCTAGCAATTTTGTATATTTTGCGACAACCAATCAAGTATTGGTAAGACACAGATGGAAGGTCTAGACATTTTTGTCGAAGACATAGTTCCATACGACGACTACTATCGTGTGTTATCACTATAGACTATATACAGTCTACGAACAATATTACGAATCCGTTAATCAAAGGGTTAAATCGAGAGTTAGTGGGAAATTCGTCAAAAGCAATGGGGTTAAAGCCTTTAGTGAATGTTACCGGAATGGAAAACCCAACCTAGTTGACTGTAGATCCCAAGATCTAGATTCAAAGGGACAACCTAATTGCGTGTAATGGGTGAGTCACTGTAGAGGGAAATCCTCCTACATATTCCTTTATACAGTGATACACTATAGGATGGAAGGTTAAGTTGATACTTTTAATGGCTTAAGTACTGTGAATAGTCAACCCTGGTGTAACGAGATACCTTATATAGGTCACCTATGTAAGTACGAAGTGGGGCCGCTTCTTTAAGAATTAACAAGGCCGAATTCTTTAAAAACACTCTGAACTAAGCTAGTGTTCTAGGGCCAAACCGGACACACCAGTGAGAACAAAAACAATGGTTGGAGTAACTCCTGTGTGAGGTCTATTGTCTCGATTTACACAAACGGCAGAACAGTTCAAGACATCACGTTCACTGGTCAGCCAGTAAATTCGATAAGCTTTCACTATGAAAGGTTCAAAGCCAATAGCTACCTTTTCTGATGCAGGATTATTCTCTGTGCTCTCTCTCAGAGTCTTTGTTGTTAAGCGTTATCCGTTTTTATTTATTTAGCCAATTCTATTCATGTGGGCGATTATTGAAAAATAATGGGTTTTCGACAACTTTAATTTGAAATTAAAGTGGGACCCAACCGCTGGTTAAGGTTGATCTGAGTGGTTTTGTATTCTCTTAAGTGAAAGGATTGCAATACAAAAATAATAAGCCGAAACCATTAAGTTGTGAATGAGAATTGTCTTAAAAAGTGGGCATCAATAAAGTTGGGTTTAGATTTGGACTTAGTCTTGATTTGGACTGGGCCTAGACTTGTACTTGTGCATGTGCTGGGTTTGGTCTTAGACTTAGACTTAGACTTAGACCTAGTCTTGAGTTTTGGGCTGAGCTGTGCTGGGCTTAGTTTGTACATGTGTTTGAGATTGGGCTTGAATCGGGTTATGACCCAACACCTCTATCCATTTTGCAACCCATCTAGTTTAATTCTCAAAACTTTTATAGTGCGAAGAATTTACCCTACACACATCATGTTGGTTAGTGTTGTTGGTTGTTTCTTCTTAGTGAGTGTTAGAACAAATGTTGTAGGGGTGATGGACTTTTTGAGGATTTTGTTAATCTTTCTCTAGAGCAAAAAAAGTTAAATCTGTTGTCCAAATTGTAAAATTAAATAAATAGATTGATGATTAAATAAATTAAATTATGTAACAAGGGCACATGCTAAAAATTAAAACTAAATTAAATAGAAATAAATAATACAATGAAATGGTAAAAGAAAGCAAACCGGAGCCTGTGTAATACCACAGTCTCCTTAAAACAGATTCCTTGCCTCATCGTGGGTGCTGGAGGTACATTGGCGTCTGTCTCTCAGGATACGATGGTCTTGACCCGCTAATGCAGAAGCATCTTCTACTTAGCTCTGATGAACGAACAATAGCAGCACTCTCTTACACAAGAAGGTGAATATATGAGCTGACTGACTGTATAAGAAGCCAAAAATTCTGTTTTGACAACCAAAGAGGTTGGTCTCTATTTACACACCATGGGGAAGAGAGGAGGAGCCTCTAGCCATGCAGGTAAAAATCCAAGCCATTACTCATGGAGTAATGCCCCCAAACCTGATGGGACAATTAGTATATGAATTATATACTCTATATACACATATGTGTATATTTGCAGTAGACATGGCCCAAAAAGATTTGGTTGGTGGACCACCAATCCGGCTTAGCCCAGACCTAACCCATTCCAGCAAGTCGCAAGCCCAAGATTCACAGACCCGGCCAGATCCGGGTGGATAGACGGCGCGCGGGGCTATTTTTGCATAACTAACTTGGACCATAGTTTTGGTCTAAGCTCATCCTTAAAACATCCATAACTCCCTTCCTTTGAAAAATTTGGATGCCCCAAAGGGCTCATGCCCTTGTCAAAATCTTGAGGTTTAAATACCCATCAAAACTTTCCTCTACAAACAATGTGGGACTGGTAGTCATACACAATTCCCAATACGTCATTCATGAGGCCAACTTTGTGAGACAATTTCTCATTCAATTCTTAATGATTTTTGGTCAATCTTTTTGTGGTATAAAAATCTCATTATAAAGAATCTAAACCAATTTTAATCTACCTCAATAAAGGATTAATACCCACTTTAATATTGCATAAAGTCACTGAAAACCATTTTTCCAACAAAATCTTTCTGAATTTATGATTTCTATAACTTGATATGAAAGATCCCTCTACAGGTTGCCAAAAAGCCAAAAAGTTACTCTCTGTTGTCACATCACTCTCTCTACTTTTGTACACATCTTTTCGTAAAAAGTCAAAAAATTACTAAAATAATTTATTCCCAAATGAGGCTTGCTTGCTCTTTTAGGGTAGGCAATTGTATTCAACTTAACAATTGTCAAATTTTCTAGTCTATAGCTGACCACTATATTGTTTTTGTTTTTGTTATTTAGAATTTCACAATGAATATAATCCTGTGATATTGTTTATCTTGAAATCGTTTTATATAATTTAACAATAAAACACTCCATGTCTTTGCATCTAGAATTTGTTGGTCTATGTTTGTTTCGACAGAAAATATTTATGTAGAAAATATTTTGCAATCTTTGATTGTGACCTTAAAATTAATGTATTAATGATGGTGGTACTAGTTATAATGTTGGTAGTGGTGATAGGATAATAGACGTGTGGAGGCTTCAATCTCTTCTACCTCTTCCCACTCCTCCATGAGTGGTTAGGCTGTTTTTTTCTAGGGTTTTGATGAAACCTTAGCTATGTAATTATGTTTTCTTTTTAGTTTTTGATTATGTAAAGGTTTGAACAATTGTATGATGTTTTAGAAGTTTCAAATATATATTTTCCATTATTTCTTCGAGTATTCGGGTTTCTGTGATTATTGAATTGGTGGTCGTTGAACACACCAAAAGTAAACACTAAACTACACCAAATTCTTTTAGAATAATGGCAAATCCAGGTATCGATTGTCACGACCCAAACCCGCCCCTATAGGTTTAGCATCGTAACCAGCCAGTAATCCTTGGATTACCGAAGGCCTCTGAACAGATTAACAAAATTAAGGGGCTAGCGGAAGCTAATACATAAATATAGTTATCCAATGAGCTATGCTGACTTATAGGAAACGGAATATTTAAAAACTTTATATACATAACCGGTAGTCAACCATACATTATACCCACACACATTACAGTATTTTAAGTACAACCAACGACATCAAATCAAGTCTTAAATAAACAGAAACTACAGAACTTAAACACAGGACGCTTCGGGAACCTCCACGTGAGGCACAATGGTTGGCTGACAACAGAACACAGATCCAGACAAAGGCCTTCAGGCTCGGGCTCCAGAATGCTCACCTATATATATATATACACACAATGAGCTAAAGCCCAACGAATAACATTAAGGTAAAGGGTTTAGTGAACGAAATCCGAATATATCATAAGCAGAAAATAGACCAGAGCATAATCATTCTCATATCAGAACATAATAATGGTACATCCCATAGAACACATCACAGAACGTCTTCCGACTAGAGTAATCGGTTCCGGACACCGATTAAACACATATCACCACAATGAAGTCGCTAACGAGATCTCGTAATTACTTGTATGTCATAGACCTGCATTTTCATGTCGTCCCCCATGACTTGGGACTATCTATGGATGCCATAATAGATTTCAAACCTGGAATATTCGTTCATAAAAATAGATATCATTTCAGAAATCAGAACTTATCATATTTCATTTGGAACGTAATTCATATGAACGTATCTTTACAATAACGTTACTCAAAATGGTTCCAGCAATGGTCAATCAATCATCGAGTCTTGACCTACAATCATAAAATACATAACACAAGCATGTCTTATCATTACACATTCAAGTGGCCATTAAGGCTTAGCTTTCATTACATTGGTTCTTATTCTTTCTTATCACATTGCCTAAAACACACACACTTGCAGTCTCGGAACTTAGTACATTCTTTTCTTAGTGTGTTTCTAATCCATAACCTCATTACCATGGCTTAAGTAAGGCTTAGGAATGCCTAAGATGCAATGAGTACGCCAAAACATGCCTTGGAACACTTAGGAAAATTTTTGAAAATAAGGTCCACGCTCGAGCATAGCTTTCCTCGCTCGAGCGGACATGCAAAATGTAAATAGTCGCTCGAGCACACATTCTTTCGCTCAAGCGATCTGTAAAATACATGAAACTTCTGGGAGCTTGCAATTCACGCTCGAGCGGACTTTTGGTCGCTCGAGCGGAGTGCACGCACTCAGATTGATCGCTCGAGCATGAACTCCCACGGTCGAGCGTAGATGTAAATTCTAGAATTTCCAGATTGCACCTTTAAGCTCAAAACTCGAATTCCAACCTTCAAAACACATCTCTTGGGCTCCAAAACTTGAGATAACATAGTAAACTTGTAAAACATGAAGAATTTAGGATTATTTCATAAAATCATGGCCCAAGGGTTTGCCAAAAGTTCCCAATTTCAAACTTCAAGAAGAACACAACGTGCATGAATTTTTTCTTGTATCAAACTTCTCAAAACATGATCAAACACTACAAAATAACTTGAAACTCAATGATCCTCCCTAATTAAGATGAATTTCAAACATGCATGACAGAATTCTTGGAGTTCATGCTCAATTTGTGAGAAATGTACATGCTTGCATGAATTGCAACTCAAATCTTTATTCTAAGCTCAATATACACATCAACTCATAATCTTGAAGAAATTTCATGCTAAATCACTTAGTTACACAATCTAGAGGTTGTAATCTTACCTAGAGTCTTGAATTACTCTTGTTCTAGCACAATCTTTGATCAATTCAAGCTATAGCCTTCAATTTCTCCTTAATCTTTTCTTATCTCTCTCTAGAATTGTGCTCCCTCTCTCTCTAAAATGTTTCACCAGATTTGTGCACTAAGGGAGATGAAAGAAATGAGATCAAAAATGAGTTACGGCTCATATAAGCTTATGGTGCTAAAACACATTAATTAGAATATTAGGCTAACCAAACACGACTTAATTACTCAGACTGAATCAATTTTTAATAAAATTTGTCATATGGTTCTAAAAATTCCAAATAACATATTAATGTAATCAATTTCGGTTTCGGATGCCGATAAGGCTTTCGATTTACATATTAAAGTGAAATTCCAAACAGATTTTTCTATAAGTAACAGATAGAAAGCCAAAATCATACAAAGTGTAGAATAAACATATAGCGACCCTGGTCTTTTCCCATTTAATTATTGTATCCGGACTGTTTCCGTAGATTCTGTCATTGTATAATGGTTGTTGTTGTTATTCCTTATTTTCTCATTTGGAATTATAGGATGTGTTGGGCAGGTTTGTTTCAGGTTGGTTGGGTTTAGAAACCAAGTGTTGCTGTCCAGGTTTTTGGTTCTTCGCTCGAGCGAGGAGTTGTTCGCTCGAGCGAGAGGTAGTGTTTGAGTTGGACCTGTAGCTGTGCATTCTTGGCTCGAGCGAGATTTTCTTCGCTCGAGCGAGTTAGTTCATCCTTCGCTCGAGCTATAGTTCCTTCGCTTGAGCGTGTGTCTGGGTTCAGACCTGAGGGTTTGAGTTCTTCGCTCGACCGAGCTTTCTTTCGCTCGAGCGAGCATTTGAGTTGTTGGCTCGAGCAAGGCTTCCTTGGCTCGAGCGTAGTTTCTCTGTGTCTGGTCGCTCGAGCGACCAAGTCTTCGCTCGAGCGAGCCTGTCCAGTTTATATACACAGTAGTGGGATTTGATCAGTCTTTTTCATTTTCTTTTGATTCCAAACCCTAGGTCCGACTTCTCTCTCTCCCTACTCACCTTCTTTCTTAGATTTGATCCACTTAGGGTGTGTTTCTACCCTAGATCCTTCATTAAAAAGATAGAGTGAGGCAAGGGCTACCATTTAATCTGAGCATTTGGCGATTTGAAGCACTTTGGTATTTGGGCACTCATCTCTTTCTTCACCTTTTGGGTTGTTTTCTTTGAGGTAGGGATTTCCTACTCCATTTTATAGGTTATGTTCTAAGTTTTGGTATTTTAATATGTTGGGAATACTTTGGTAAATTTTGGGAAAAACCTTGGTTGAATTATTGAATTGATTTGTATAAGTAATTCATGGAATTGGGAAAAGATGGTTAAATTCATGGAATTGGGGAATTCATTGATTAAATGGCATAATTGGATAATTTGAATCATTTGTCTATTGAATTGTGGACATAGTTGTTTTCAGTTTAGAAATAACTGTTTTGGGCTATCGGTGGAGGATAGTCATGATTGTTGTAGACATTGCATGTGGATTAGGAATAACTGGAACTAATCACATTGGTTAAGTCATTAATTTTGACTGTGGCATTGATATAGAAAATACGTGTATTGATTGAGCATTGCATTTGCATACATTGTTTGTGTGTGGGAGGAGATAGGGGATGTACTCCACGGTTTAGGGGAAGATAAGGGATGGACCTCTAAACCGGATTTTGTTTGGGAGGAGATAGGGGATGGACTCCATTAGCATCACTTTTATGTGTGCTTATTTATATAGAAGTGTTTTATTGATACAGCACTAAAATGTGTATCAATCTGGAAGTATGAAGTGTTTGATTTGAGCTTGAGTCTCATTTGTTTGTTGATATTGGAAGGTTGTGAATATGATATATGTGATTCACTGTTGTAAGTTTGGCCAGGTTCTGAGCCATGTTGATAAAATTGGAAAGTAAAACGTATCTTAGACAATAGTGTCATGAGACTGTAAAATAAAGTAATTGATTATCTTGGTTAACCATCTATTGAATGCTATTGCTTTATTCATTACTTATATGTGGTTTAGTATATTTCTACTGGGCTGTGGCTCACCCTTTATGGGAACATCATTTTCAGGTTCAGGTGATAAACTACCTCCAAGGAATTAGCTTGGGAGGGTTTGGCTTCTGGATTGAAGAAGACTACTTTTAGTTAACTGTCTTAAATTATTAGTACATGTAAACATTCAAGCCTAGGGCTTTTCTTGTACTGAGTTAGAACTCATATTTTTGTATCCAAGTGTTAGCTTGGAAAGATGTAAGCCTGTAGGGCATTTTATTCGATGATACATATAATGCTTTATTTTGTAATACTCTGATGAATGAATTAATAGATTGTCTTCCTTAAATAATGAATGTCAATGATATATATAATGGGTTAATTTTGAGGGCGTTACAACTTGGTATCAAAGCGTACCGGGTTTGAATACTTTGGGTACGTGGGAAGTGATTAGTATCACATTGGGTTCGTCTCGTTTGATAGAGACTTAGTGTAATGTTATATGCTTAGGTGATAACATGTTTATGTGATTATGTGGGTATGGAATGTAGTTTCTAGGATGTTGATTGGACCCTTGAGTTTCTTGTAGTCTTGTTGGAAAGGCACTTGATCACTGCTGCTTCCAACCGGAACTATAGTAACGCATTGGGACTATCATTATCCGGGAATGAAATTCGTAGGTGCTTATGTGATTATGTGCTTACGTGGAATGAATTATTGTTGTCCATTGAATTAGGACGTGAGTGTTTAGCTTCGGCACATTTATTAATGTGCTAATGTCTTTGTTTCCTTTATTAGGATGTCAGGACGAGGACGAGGACGCGGTAGGCGTGGTAGGCCGGGTAGGCAGGAGGTGCCTGTGCCAGAGGAGATTCCGGCAGTTCAAGAGGGAATTGGCCAGGCCAATGTGGCCGAACCAGTAGGCCAGCAGGCTATGGGCGCTCTAGCCCGAGAGATAGCAGGGACATTCAGGGAGTCAGTAGGCATTCTTAGAGCTGAGAATCAAGCTCAGGCTGGTATTGCGGATGCAGGACCTTCCTTTCTGAAGAGGGAGTTCTTCCGGTCCAATCCGGATGAATTTGTGGGTGATCCTAAAGAGCCACTTAAGGCAGATGAATGGCTCGAACAGACAACGAAGACGTTTGAGATGCTTGGCATCGAAGACGAGGGGTTGAAAGTGACCTTGGCATCTTTCCAGTTGAAGGGGGATGCGGGTCAGTGGTGGAAGTTTACTAAGGGGCGTATAGGAGGTACGTGGGAGGCTTTTGTGAATGCATTCCAGGAGAAGTTTTTATCTCCGGCAGTCAGGGAGAAGCTGCGAGACCAGTTTTGTCAGCTTAAGCAGGCGAGTTCTTCAGTGGCCGAATTTGAGGCTGCATTTACTAGTTTGTCCAGGTTTGCACCTGAGTTGGTGGCGTCTGAGGAACGCCGTTGTATTGAGTTTGAGAAGAAGTTGAGGCGTGGCCTCAAGCTGAGAGTTGGGGGAACTATGATTCGGGATTATGGGCGTATAGTTGATGCTGCAGCCCATATGGAGATCATGATGCAGGAGGAGGAGGAAGGGCAGAAGGGCTCCAAGAGGAGTCAGGATAGTCAGAGTGATGGTAGGAGACAGAAGGGTTTTAATCCCCAGCAGTCTCAGGGTAGCTTTTCGAGATCGACTTTTCCTGTACCGAGTGCTAGTTCGGGGAAAGGCAGTCAGGGAGACATTACCTGTTTCAAGTGTGGCCAGCAGGGCCACAAGTCTCCAGTTTGTCCTCAAAGGGGGGGAGTTCAGAGAGCAGCATCTTCTTCGGCTCGATCTCAGAGCCAGAGTCAGGGTAGAGGTCAGCCACTCTCGTGTTATCAGTGTGGTCAGCCAGGGCACATGAAGAGGTATTGCCCACAGTTGGGTGGCACACCTGGTGCATCTGGTTTGAGGCCGATTCAGGGTCAGCAGCCAGCTCAGTCGGGTCCGGCCTCAAAGGCCAATCAGGGAGCTTCATCGTCTCAGTCGGTGCAGCAATCTTATGCTCCTAGGGTTGAGCAGGTTGATCAGAGGTCGTCTGGGCGCGTGTACGCTGTTACCGCGCAGGATCTTGTACCGACTCCATCAGTTGTGAGAGGTACCTTCTTGTTTTGCAACTCGGTTGCTAATGTTTTGATTGATACGGGTGCATCTCATTCCTTTGTGTCTGCTGCATTTGCATCTGTTTTGGAGTTGGAGTTAGCACAGTTAGCATCTCCTATATGTGTAGTATCACCTCTTGGGGGTGAATTGATTTTGAAACAAGGCGTTAGGGGTTGTGATATAGAGGTTGATTATCATAGAATCCCATTTTCCTTTGTAGTTATGCCTATGAGGGGTTTCGATGTTATTTTGGGTATGGACTGGTTATCGTCATACCGGGCAGTTATTGATTGCTACCGCCAGAGGGTCACTTGTTGTACTGTGAGCGGAGAGTATTTTCATTTTCTGGGGGACCGGGTTGGTGATGTGCTGCCACCGGGGTATGTTCCGCGAGGACGGAGTGAGCTTAGTGGTCTACTTGCTAATCTTTCGATTAATGAGGATGTTGAGACTCAGATTGAGTTGCCAAGGGTGGTTTGTGAGTACTCGGACGTCTTTCCCGAGGATCTTGTTGGTTTGCCACCGCATCGAGAGACTGAGTTCTCTATTGACCTGGTGCCCGGCACGGCGCCGATTTCTATGGCACCTTACCGTTTTGCCCCAGCCGAGTTAGTTGAGTTGAAGATCCAACTCCAGGAGTTACTAGACAAGGGTTTTATACGCCCTAGTGTTTCGCCGTGGGGAGCACCGGCCCTCTTTGTTAAAAAGAAAGATGGTGCTTTGAGACTTTGTATAGATTATCGGAAATTGAATCGGGCTACGGTTAAGAATAAGTATCCTATGGCTCGTATAGATGATCTGTTTGACCAGTTGAAGGGTTCCCGTTGTTTCTCTAAGATAGACTTGAGATCGGGTTACCACCAGTTGAGGGTCAGGGAAGAGGATATTCCGAAGACGGCATTCCGTACGCGGTATGGCCATTATGAGTTTTTGGTGATGCCATTCGGGCTCACCAATGCACCGGCAGTTTTTATGGATTTGATGAACCGGATCTTCCGGGAATTCTTGGATCAGTTTGTAGTCGTTTTTGTGGACGACATCCTTATCTATTCGCCTTCTGAGGAGGAGCACGAGGCACACTTGAGGGTGGTGCTTGAGTTACTTAGAGCCCATAGGCTGTATGCCAAGTTTGGGAAGTGTGAGTTCTGGCTGAGGGAAGTCAAATTCTTAGGCCATGTGGTATCCGGTGAAGGAGTGTCTGTTGATACATCCAAGGTAGAGGCAGTGCAGGATTGGGCACAGCCTAAGAGTGTATTTGAGATCCGCAGTTTTCTGGGATTAGCTGGGTATTACCGTCGGTTTGTGAAAGATTTCTCCAGGTTAGCATCACCGTTGACTAGACTGACTCGGAAGGGAGTCAAATTTGTATGGAGTGAGATTTGTGAAAAGTCGTTTCAGGAGTTGAAAGTCAGACTGACTACCGCTCCAGTATTGATTATTCCAGAGAGAGGGTTGGGTTATGCAGTCTATTGTGACGCCTCACGAGAGGGTCTGGGTTGTGTGTTAATGCAAGAAGAGAAAGTAGTTGCCTATGGCTCTCGTCAGTTGAAAATTCACGAGCAGAATTACCCTACACATGATCTAGAGTTAGCAGCTGTGATATTTGCCTTGAAGATTTGGAGGCATTATCTTTATGGTGAGAAATTCGAGGTGTTCTCGGATCATAAGAGTTTGAAGTATTTATTTACACAGAAAGACTTAAACTTGAGGCAGAGGAGGTGGATGGAGTTCATAGAGGATTATGACTTTGAGTTGCATTATCATCCGGGAAAGGCCAATGTGGTGGCCGATGCCCTTAGCAGGAAACTTGTTGGTGACATAGCTAGCATAGCCATCCGAGAGTGGGAGATGTTGGGTGCACTTGGAGAGTTTGATTTACTTTTGGGCGAATCCGTTGAGGCTGCGGCCTTGTTATCTGTTATTGCACAGCCTTCACTTGTGACTCGAGTGTTAGAGGCTCAGAGAGGTGACTTTGAGGTAGAATCTCTCCGTGAGAAGATTTCCGGTGGGAAGGTTGAGAAGGGTTTGATGGTATTTTCCGACCTGAGTGTGAGATACCGTGACCGTCTGTTTGTGCCGGAGTCTTGCCGAGAGGAGGTACTCCGAGAGTTTCATCATTCACGCCTTGCGGTGCATCCGGGAGGCACTAAGATGTATCGGGATTTGAGTCGCCAGTTTTGGTGGCGGGGTATGAAGAGAGATGTAGCAGCTTTCGTATCTAAGTGCCTTACTTGCCAGCAAGTGAAGGCCGAGCATCAGAGGCCAGCGGGTTTATTGCAACCCTTGCCTATTGCTGAGTGGAAGTGGGAGCACGTCACTATGGACTTCGTTGTGGGTCTTCCGAGGACTCAGCGGGGTAGTGATGCTATTTGGGTGGTTGTAGATCGGTTGACTAAGTCGGCGCACTTTATTTCTATGCGTGTGAGAGATTCGGTAGATCATCTTGCCGACTTGTATATTCGGGACATAGTGAGATTGCACGGGGTTCCAGTGACGATCGTCTCAGATAGAGATCCTCGTTTTATTGCCAGGTTGTGGCAGAGTTTGCAGAGTGCCTTAGGCACTAAGTTGACCTTTAGCACGGCTTATCATCCTCAGACTGATGGACAGTCCGAGCGTACTATTCAGATACTTGAGGATATGCTTCGGGGTTGTGTTCTTGACTTTAGTGGGTCGTGGGAGAGGCACTTACCGTTGGTGGAGTTTGCCTACAACAACAGTTTTCAGTCTAGTATCGGTATGGCACCATTTGAGGCCTTGTATGGCCGACCGTGTAGATCTCCTATGTGTTGGGCCGAGGTGGGTGATGCACCTCTGTTGGGTCCAGAGTTGGTGAGGGAAACGACGGAGAAAGTTGAGCTTATCCGTAAGAGGCTTGTTACAGCACAGAGTCGTCAGAAATCGTACGCCGACCGTAGGAGGAGACCTTTGGTGTTTGAGGTGGGTGATCATGTCTTTCTGAAGATATCACCTAGACGAGGTTTGATGAGGTTTGGGAAGAGTGGGAAGTTGTCCCCTCGATTCATTGGTCCGTTTGAGATCCTTGAGAGGATTGGCGAGGCTGCTTATCGTTTAGCTTTGCCGCCGCAGTTGTCCGGAGTACATGACGTGTTTCATGTGAGTATGCTTCGGAAGTATGAGCCGGATCCATCACATGTGTTGGATTGGACCGATTTAGTAGTTGATGAGGATGTTTCATATGAGGAGAGACCGATTCGAGTCTTGGATAGGCGGGATCAAGTTTTGCGAGGCAAGACCATCGCTTTGGTCAAAGTTTTGTGGAAACACCACGGAATGGAGGAAGCCACTTGGGAACGTGAATTGGAAGTCCGCGAGAAATATCCGGATATGTTTGTTGATTTGTAATCTTATAATTAGATTCTGTTATATTGTTGAACTTAAGAGCTTTATATATGTCTTAAGTTGTAAAACATTGAGTATGTTTTGGTAAATGGGTGTATCTTGAAACTTGTTTCATTATAGAAAGATTAGTGTAACATGGTATATGTTGATTACATTGTTGGATGTGGTATATATCATGCAGTTGAATATGATATGGAAATTGTTAACATTGAAAGGAATAATGCATAATAGTGGTGCAGGTTGAAATATATGTTGTTTTATATATATTGTGGGATGCCTCTTGATAAAGAGATAAAGTGACCAGTGTTGGGTCAAGTTGTTTATTATTGTTATATACTATCTTTGGGTAATGAGAAGAAAAAAAAAAATTGTTTTCAAATTTGTGCCTAATTTCGGGGACGAAATTCTTTGAAGGGGGGAGGTTATAGCGACCCCGGTCTTTTCCCATTTAATTATTGTATCCGGACTATTTCCGTAGATTCTGTCATTGTATAATGGTTGTTGTTGTTATTCCTTATTTTCTCATTTGGAATTATAGGATGTGTTGGGCAGGTTTGTTTCAGGTTGGTTGGGTTTAGAAACCAAGTGTTGCTGTCCAGGTTTTTGGTTCTTCGCTCGAGCGAGGAGTTGTTCGCTCGAGCGAGAGGTAGTGTTTGAGTTGGACCTGTAGCTGTGCATTCTTGGCTCGAGCGAGATTTTCTTCGCTCGAGCGAGTTAGTTCATCCTTCGCTCGAGCTATAGTTCCTTCGCTCGAGCGTGTGTCTGGGTTCAGACCTGAGGGTTTGAGTTCTTCGCTCGACCGAGCTTTCTTTCGCTCGAGCGAGCATTTGAGTTGTTGGCTCGAGCAAGGCTTCCTTGGCTCGAGCGTAGTTTCTCTGTGTCTGGTCGCTCGAGCGACCAAGTCTTCGCTCGAGCGAGCCTGTCCAGTTTATATACACAGTAGTGGGATTTGATCAGTCTTTTTCATTTTCTTTTGATTCCAAACCCTAGGTCCGACTTCTCTCTCTCCCTACTCACCTTCTTTCTTAGATTTGATCCACTTAGGGTGTGTTTCTACCCTAGATCCTTCATTAAAAAGATAGAGTGAGGCAAGGGCTACCATTTAATCTGAGCATTTGGCGATTTGAAGCACTTTGGTATTTGGGCACTCATCTCTTTCTTCACCTTTTGGGTTGTTTTCTTTGAGGTAGGGATTTCCTACTCCATTTTATAGGTTATGTTCTAAGTTTTGGTATTTTAATATGTTGGGAATACTTTGGTAAATTTTGGGAAAAACCTTGGTTGAATTATTGAATTGATTTGTATAAGTAATTCATGGAATTGGGAAAAGATGGTTAAATTCATGGAATTGGGGAATTCATTGATTAAATGGCATAATTGGATAATTTGAATCATTTGTCTATTGAATTGTGGACATAGTTGTTTTCAGTTTAGAAATAACTGTTTTGGGCTATCGGTGGAGGATAGTCATGATTGTTGTAGACATTGCATGTGGATTAGGAATAACTGGAACTAATCACATTGGTTAAGTCATTAATTTTGACTGTGGCATTGATATAGAAAATACGTGTATTGATTGAGCATTGCATTTGCATACATTGTTTGTGTGTGGGAGGAGATAGGGGATGTACTCCACGGTTTAGGGGAAGATAAGGGATGGACCTCTAAACCGGATTTTGTTTGGGAGGAGATAGGGGATGGACTCCATTAGCATCACTTTTATGTGTGCTTATTTATATAGAAGTGTTTTATTGATACAGCACTAAAATGTGTATCAATCTGGAAGTATGAAGTGTTTGATTTGAGCTTGAGTCTCATTTGTTTGTTGATATTGGAAGGTTGTGAATATGATATATGTGATTCACTGTTGTAAGTTTGGCCAGGTTCTGAGCCATGTTGATAAAATTGGAAAGTAAAACGTATCTTAGACAATAGTGTCATGAGACTGTAAAATAAAGTAATTGATTATCTTGGTTAACCATCTATTGAATGCTATTGCTTTATTCATTACTTATATGTGGTTTAGTATATTTCTACTGGGCTGTGGCTCACCCTTTATGGGAACATCATTTTCAGGTTCAGGTGATAAACTACCTCCAAGGAATTAGCTTGGGAGGGTTTGGCTTCTGGATTGAAGAAGACTACTTTTAGTTAACTGTCTTAAATTATTAGTACATGTAAACATTCAAGCCTAGGGCTTTTCTTGTACTGAGTTAGAACTCATATTTTTGTATCCAAGTGTTAGCTTGGAAAGATGTAAGCCTGTAGGGCATTTTATTCGATGATACATATAATGCTTTATTTTGTAATACTCTGATGAATGAATTAATAGATTGTCTTCCTTAAATAATGAATGTCAATGATATATATAATGGGTTAATTTTGAGGGCGTTACAACTTGGTATCAAAGCGTACCGGGTTTGAATACTTTGGGTACGTGGGAAGTGATTAGTATCACATTGGGTTCGTCTCGTTTGATAGAGACTTAGTGTAATGTTATATGCTTAGGTGATAACATGTTTATGTGATTATGTGGGTATGGAATGTAGTTTCTAGGATGTTGATTGGACCCTTGAGTTTCTTGTAGTCTTGTTGGAAAGGCACTTGATCACTGCTGCTTCCAACCGGAACTATAGTAACGCATTGGGACTATCATTATCCGGGAATGAAATTCGTAGGTGCTTATGTGATTATGTGCTTACGTGGAATGAATTATTGTTGTCCATTGAATTAGGACGTGAGTGTTTAGCTTCGGCACATTTATTAATGTGCTAATGTCTTTGTTTCCTTTATTAGGATGTCAGGACGAGGACGAGGACGCGGTAGGCGTGGTAGGCCGGGTAGGCAGGAGGTGCCTGTGCCAGAGGAGATTCCGGCAGTTCAAGAGGGAATTGGCCAGGCCAATGTGGCCGAACCAGTAGGCCAGCAGGCTATGGGCGCTCTAGCCCGAGAGATAGCAGGGACATTCAGGGAGTCAGTAGGCATTCTTAGAGCTGAGAATCAAGCTCAGGCTGGTATTGCGGATGCAGGACCTTCCTTTCTGAAGAGGGAGTTCTTCCGGTCCAATCCGGATGAATTTGTGGGTGATCCTAAAGAGCCACTTAAGGCAGATGAATGGCTCGAACAGACAACGAAGACGTTTGAGATGCTTGGCATCGAAGACGAGGGGTTGAAAGTGACCTTGGCATCTTTCCAGTTGAAGGGGGATGCGGGTCAGTGGTGGAAGTTTACTAAGGGGCGTATAGGAGGTACGTGGGAGGCTTTTGTGAATGCATTCCAGGAGAAGTTTTTATCTCCGGCAGTCAGGGAGAAGCTGCGAGACCAGTTTTGTCAGCTTAAGCAGGCGAGTTCTTCAGTGGCCGAATTTGAGGCTGCATTTACTAGTTTGTCCAGGTTTGCACCTGAGTTGGTGGCGTCTGAGGAACGCCGTTGTATTGAGTTTGAGAAGAAGTTGAGGCGTGGCCTCAAGCTGAGAGTTGGGGGAACTATGATTCGGGATTATGGGCGTATAGTTGATGCTGCAGCCCATATGGAGATCATGATGCAGGAGGAGGAGGAAGGGCAGAAGGGCTCCAAGAGGAGTCAGGATAGTCAGAGTGATGGTAGGAGACAGAAGGGTTTTAATCCCCAGCAGTCTCAGGGTAGCTTTTCGAGATCGACTTTTCCTGTACCGAGTGCTAGTTCGGGGAAAGGCAGTCAGGGAGACATTACCTGTTTCAAGTGTGGCCAGCAGGGCCACAAGTCTCCAGTTTGTCCTCAAAGGGGGGGAGTTCAGAGAGCAGCATCTTCTTCGGCTCGATCTCAGAGCCAGAGTCAGGGTAGAGGTCAGCCACTCTCGTGTTATCAGTGTGGTCAGCCAGGGCACATGAAGAGGTATTGCCCACAGTTGGGTGGCACACCTGGTGCATCTGGTTTGAGGCCGATTCAGGGTCAGCAGCCAGCTCAGTCGGGTCCGGCCTCAAAGGCCAATCAGGGAGCTTCATCGTCTCAGTCGGTGCAGCAATCTTATGCTCCTAGGGTTGAGCAGGTTGATCAGAGGTCGTCTGGGCGCGTGTACGCTGTTACCGCGCAGGATCTTGTACCGACTCCATCAGTTGTGAGAGGTACCTTCTTGTTTTGCAACTCGGTTGCTAATGTTTTGATTGATACGGGTGCATCTCATTCCTTTGTGTCTGCTGCATTTGCATCTGTTTTGGAGTTGGAGTTAGCACAGTTAGCATCTCCTATATGTGTAGTATCACCTCTTGGGGGTGAATTGATTTTGAAACAAGGCGTTAGGGGTTGTGATATAGAGGTTGATTATCATAGAATCCCATTTTCCTTTGTAGTTATGCCTATGAGGGGTTTCGATGTTATTTTGGGTATGGACTGGTTATCGTCATACCGGGCAGTTATTGATTGCTACCGCCAGAGGGTCACTTGTTGTACTGTGAGCGGAGAGTATTTTCATTTTCTGGGGGACCGGGTTGGTGATGTGCTGCCACCGGGGTATGTTCCGCGAGGACGGAGTGAGCTTAGTGGTCTACTTGCTAATCTTTCGATTAATGAGGATGTTGAGACTCAGATTGAGTTGCCAAGGGTGGTTTGTGAGTACTCGGACGTCTTTCCCGAGGATCTTGTTGGTTTGCCACCGCATCGAGAGACTGAGTTCTCTATTGACCTGGTGCCCGGCACGGCGCCGATTTCTATGGCACCTTACCGTTTTGCCCCAGCCAAGTTAGTTGAGTTGAAGATCCAACTCCAGGAGTTACTAGACAAGGGTTTTATACGCCCTAGTGTTTCGCCGTGGGGAGCACCGGCCCTCTTTGTTAAAAAGAAAGATGGTGCTTTGAGACTTTGTATAGATTATCGGAAATTGAATCGGGCTACGGTTAAGAATAAGTATCCTATGGCTCGTATAGATGATCTGTTTGACCAGTTGAAGGGTTCCCGTTGTTTCTCTAAGATAGACTTGAGATCGGGTTACCACCAGTTGAGGGTCAGGGAAGAGGATATTCCGAAGACGGCATTCCGTACGCGGTATGGCCATTATGAGTTTTTGGTGATGCCATTCGGGCTCACCAATGCACCGGCAGTTTTTATGGATTTGATGAACCGGATCTTCCGGGAATTCTTGGATCAGTTTGTAGTCGTTTTTGTGGACGACATCCTTATTTATTCGCCTTCTGAGGAGGAGCACGAGGCACACTTGAGGGTGGTGCTTGAGTTACTTAGAGCCCATAGGCTGTATGCCAAGTTTGGGAAGTGTGAGTTCTGGCTGAGGGAAGTCAAATTCTTAGGCCATGTGGTATCCGGTGAAGGAGTGTCTGTTGATACATCCAAGGTAGAGGCAGTGCAGGATTGGGCACAGCCTAAGAGTGTATTTGAGATCCGCAGTTTTCTGGGATTAGCTGGGTATTACCGTCGGTTTGTGAAAGATTTCTCCAGGTTAGCATCACCGTTGACTAGACTGACTCGGAAGGGAGTCAAATTTGTATGGAGTGAGATTTGTGAAAAGTCGTTTCAGGAGTTGAAAGTCAGACTGACTACCGCTCCAGTATTGATTATTCCAGAGAGAGGGTTGGGTTATGCAGTCTATTGTGACGCCTCACGAGAGGGTCTGGGTTGTGTGTTAATGCAAGAAGAGAAAGTAGTTGCCTATGGCTCTCGTCAGTTGAAAATTCACGAGCAGAATTACCCTACACATGATCTAGAGTTAGCAGCTGTGATATTTGCCTTGAAGATTTGGAGGCATTATCTTTATGGTGAGAAATTCGAGGTGTTCTCGGATCATAAGAGTTTGAAGTATTTATTTACACAGAAAGACTTAAACTTGAGGCAGAGGAGGTGGATGGAGTTCATAGAGGATTATGACTTTGAGTTGCATTATCATCCGGGAAAGGCCAATGTGGTGGCCGATGCCCTTAGCAGGAAACTTGTTGGTGACATAGCTAGCATAGCCATCCGAGAGTGGGAGATGTTGGGTGCACTTGGAGAGTTTGATTTACTTTTGGGCGAATCCGTTGAGGCTGCGGCCTTGTTATCTGTTATTGCACAGCCTTCACTTGTGACTCGAGTGTTAGAGGCTCAGAGAGGTGACTTTGAGGTAGAATCTCTCCGTGAGAAGATTTCCGGTGGGAAGGTTGAGAAGGGTTTGATGGTATTTTCCGACCTGAGTGTGAGATACCGTGACCGTCTGTTTGTGCCGGAGTCTTGCCGAGAGGAGGTACTCCGAGAGTTTCATCATTCACGCCTTGCGGTGCATCCGGGAGGCACTAAGATGTATCGGGATTTGAGTCGCCAGTTTTGGTGGCGGGGTATGAAGAGAGATGTAGCAGCTTTCGTATCTAAGTGCCTTACTTGCCAGCAAGTGAAGGCCGAGCATCAGAGGCCAGCGGGTTTATTGCAACCCTTGCCTATTGCTGAGTGGAAGTGGGAGCACGTCACTATGGACTTCGTTGTGGGTCTTCCGAGGACTCAGCGGGGTAGTGATGCTATTTGGGTGGTTGTAGATCGGTTGACTAAGTCGGCGCACTTTATTTCTATGCGTGTGAGAGATTCGGTAGATCATCTTGCCGACTTGTATATTCGGGACATAGTGAGATTGCACGGGGTTCCAGTGACGATCGTCTCAGATAGAGATCCTCGTTTTATTGCCAGGTTGTGGCAGAGTTTGCAGAGTGCCTTAGGCACTAAGTTGACCTTTAGCACGGCTTATCATCCTCAGACTGATGGACAGTCCGAGCGTACTATTCAGATACTTGAGGATATGCTTCGGGGTTGTGTTCTTGACTTTAGTGGGTCGTGGGAGAGGCACTTACCGTTGGTGGAGTTTGCCTACAACAACAGTTTTCAGTCTAGTATCGGTATGGCACCATTTGAGGCCTTGTATGGCCGACCGTGTAGATCTCCTATGTGTTGGGCCGAGGTGGGTGATGCACCTCTGTTGGGTCCAGAGTTGGTGAGGGAAACGACGGAGAAAGTTGAGCTTATCCGTAAGAGGCTTGTTACAGCACATAGTCGTCAGAAATCGTACGCCGACCGTAGGAGGAGACCTTTGGTGTTTGAGGTGGGTGATCATGTCTTTCTGAAGATATCACCTAGACGAGGTTTGATGAGGTTTGGGAAGAGTGGGAAGTTGTCCCCTCGATTCATTGGTCCGTTTGAGATCCTTGAGAGGATTGGCGAGGCTGCTTATCGTTTAGCTTTGCCGCCGCAGTTGTCCGGAGTACATGACGTGTTTCATGTGAGTATGCTTCGGAAGTATGAGCCGGATCCATCACATGTGTTGGATTGGACCGATTTAGTAGTTGATGAGGATGTTTCATATGAGGAGAGACCGATTCGAGTCTTGGATAGGCGGGATCAAGTTTTGCGAGGCAAGACCATCGCTTTGGTCAAAGTTTTGTGGAAACACCACGGAATGGAGGAAGCCATTTGGGAACGTGAATTGGAAGTCCGCGAGAAATATCCGGATATGTTTGTTGATTTGTAATCTTATAATTAGATTCTGTTATATTGTTGAACTTAAGAGCTTTATATATGTCTTAAGTTGTAAAACATTGAGTATGTTTTGGTAAATGGGTGTATCTTGAAACTTGTTTCATTATAGAAAGATTAGTGTAACATGGTATATGTTGATTACATTGTTGGATGTGGTATATATCATGCAGTTGAATATGATATGGAAATTGTTAACATTGAAAGGAATAATGCATAATAGTGGTGCAGGTTGAAATATATGTTGTTTTATATATATTGTGGGATGCCTCTTGATAAAGAGATAAAGTGACCAGTGTTGGGTCAAGTTGTTTATTATTGTTATATACTATCTTTGGGTAATGAGAAGAAAAAAAAAAAACTGTTTTCAAATTTGTGCCTAATTTCGGGGACGAAATTCTTTGAAGGGGGGAGGTTATAGCGACCCCGGTCTTTTCCCATTTAATTATTGTATCCGGACTGTTTCCGTAGATTCTGTCATTGTATAATGGTTGTTGTTGTTATTCCTTATTTTCTCATTTGGAATTATAGGATGTGTTAGGCAGGTTTGTTTCAGGTTGGTTGGGTTTAGAAACCAAGTGTTGCTGTCCAGGTTTTTGGTTCTTCGCTCGAGCGAGGAGTTGTTCGCTCGAGCGAGAGGTAGTGTTTGAGTTGGACCTGTAGCTGTGCATTCTTGGCTCGAGCGAGATTTTCTTCGCTCGAGCGAGTTAGTTCATCCTTCGCTCGAGCTATAGTTCCTTCGCTCGAGCGTGTGTCTGGGTTCAGACCTGAGGGTTTGAGTTCTTCGCTCGACCGAGCTTTCTTTCGCTCGAGCGAGCATTTGAGTTGTTGGCTCGAGCAAGGATTCCTTGGCTCGAGCGTAGTTTCTCTGTGTCTGGTCGCTCGAGCGACCAAGTCTTCGCTCGAGCGAGCCTGTCCAGTTTATATACACAGTAGTGGGATTTGATCAGTCTTTTTCATTTTCTTTTGATTCCAAACCCTAGGTCCGACTTCTCTCTCTCCCTACTCACCTTCTTTCTTAGATTTGATCCACTTAGGGTGTGTTTCTACCCTAGATCCTTCATTAAAAAGATAGAGTGAGGCAAGGGCTACCATTTAATCTGAGCATTTGGCGATTTGAAGCACTTTGGTATTTGGGCACTCATCTCTTTCTTCACCTTTTGGGTTGTTTTCTTTGAGGTAGGGATTTCCTACTCCATTTTATAGGTTATGTTCTAAGTTTTGGTATTTTAATATGTTGGGAATACTTTGGTAAATTTTGGGAAAAACCTTGGTTGAATTATTGAATTGATTTGTATAAGTAATTCATGGAATTGGGAAAAGATGGTTAAATTCATGGAATTGGGGAATTCATTGATTAAATGGCATAATTGGATAATTTGAATCATTTGTCTATTGAATTGTGGACATAGTTGTTTTCAGTTTAGAAATAACTGTTTTGGGCTATCGGTGGAGGATAGTCATGATTGTTGTAGACATTGCATGTGGATTAGGAATAACTGGAACTAATCACATTGGTTAAGTCATTAATTTTGACTGTGGCATTGATATAGAAAATACGTGTATTGATTGAGCATTGCATTTGCATACATTGTTTGTGTGTGGGAGGAGATAGGGGATGTACTCCACGGTTTAGGGGAAGATAGGGGATGGACCTCTAAACTGGATTTTGTTTGGGAGGAGATAGGGGATGGACTCCATTAGCATCACTTTTATGTGTGCTTATTTATATAGAAGTGTTTTATTGATACAGCACTAAAATGTGTATCAATCTGGAAGTATGAAGTGTTTGATTTGAGCTTGAGTCTCATTTGTTTGTTGATATTGGAAGGTTGTGAATATGATATATGTGATTCACTGTTGTAAGTTTGGCCAGGTTCTGAGCCATGTTGATAAAATTGGAAAGTAAAACGTATCTTAGACAATAGTGTCATGAGACTGTAAAATAAAGTAATTGATTATCTTGGTTAACCATCTGTTGAATGCTATTGCTTTATTCATTACTTATATGTGGTTTAGTATATTTCTACTTGGCTGTGGCTCACCCTTTATGGGAACATCATTTTCAGGTTCAGGTGATAAACTACCTCCAAGGAATTAGCTTGGGAGGGTTTGGCTTCTGGATTGAAGAAGACTACTTTTAGTTAACTGTCTTAAATTATTAGTACATGTAAACATTCAAGCCTAGGGTTTTTCTTGTACTGAGTTAGAACTCATATTTTTGTATCCAAGTGTTAGCTTGGAAAGATGTAAGCCTGTAGGGCATTTTATTCGATGATACATATAATGCTTTATTTTGTAATACTCTGATGAATGAATTAATAGATTGTCTTCCTTAAATAATGAATGTCAATGATATATATAATGGGTTAATTTTGAGGGCGTTACAAAACACATAATTTATTTTAATCCTCTCATTAACATCATGAAATACGGATTAGTGGCTAATTACGGATAGGGGTTGTTACATCGATCCACAGGGACAATTGTGAAATTAAACTAATTTGATTGTTAAATTCCTAAATTAATTTTGATGAAAAGATTGATTGATCATAACCGAATTTAATAACGAATAAATTAAACTATATAATTAAATTATCAATTATAAATAAAATTGAATTTATTGATTTGGGGAAAAACCTAGGGCAAAGAGTCCACCACTAGTCATGTAAATAGGGTTTCCAATTGAAAAAAATTATGTCACGGTTCGAACGAAATAATACTTTGCAACTACAAGTTCAAAGCATTTAACAAGAAAATCATCACGTTCAATGTACGAGCACGAACCATCTCAAATAGTACGAATCGTTCACTCTAAACTAAGGCAGTGACACGACTCGTCCCTCGTAGTATGGTTCGTCTCATACCTTGAATGTGAAAGAATAGAAAACTCATGTATGGAAGACATTCAAAAATCACAGAAAGCCAAATACTTGAAGAGATAATAAAAATTATATATAAAACTTCTAAAACACCATACAATTGTTCAAACCTTTACATAATTGAAAATCGAAAAGAAAAACTAATTACATGGCTAGGGTTTCATCAAAACCCTAAAAAATGAGAGTAGCCACTCATGGAGGAGTGGAAGGATGTAGATGGAAGCCACCGTGGGAGCCGTGCTTGAAGCTTCAAATTCCTTTCTTTCCAAACCCTAGCCTCTTTTTCTTCACAAAAACAACTTCCGAACCCTATTCCAGCCTTTTCCTTGCCTATTTATACTTCTGATCTCTTCCAAACAGGTTTAAAACGTCGGGCACGTTTTCCCAAAAAAAGTTAACGCACGTGCGGAAAAAGTCAGCGCACATGTGAAAAAGTCAACTCTCTCCAAATTCTGTCGTTTTGCCCATTTTATGCTCTGATTATGTATAACCTGATTGACATTCAACACACATAAAGTATACAATTTGACAAGCAAGTGAAGTTAAGAAATCCTAATTAACAGCCTCAATGATGTACAATTCGGCCTTAATCACATCCCCCAACTTACAACTTGCTAGTCCTCAAGCAAGTAATAAAAATAAAATAAAATTAAACAAAATCTAGCTATTTCTTCTTTCGTGGAAAAACGGTTGCATTTAGCATATGCAACAAGCATTTAAACCACAAAGTTATCCCAAATGGACGAGTAAAGTCTCGTGAGGGTTTCCAGAAATGATACCCACAAACATTTTCATAGTCATATATGCCCAACAATTAACCATACTACTCCACCTAACAATCAACTTATGTGCCACTACAGTGTGATATTAAAACATAATGAGTCATTAAAGGTATAGTGGACAAGCATGAAGAAACCTTTTGAGTTAAAACCACAATTCAGTTAATACAAAAGTAAAGTCCTCTGTGCTTGTGCATGTTAGTAAACAAATCATCAGTACCCTTAGTGTAAAGTGCAAACTCCATATTAGTTAACTGTCCACTATAACAGCTCAGTGTAACTCATAATAACACCCAACATATACAAAAAAACTAACCTGTTGCAGCCAAGATTCTCAATTATTTATTTATTTTTTTTTTTTTTTTGAAGATGTCTATGCAATGTCCTAATCCATTAAGCTTTCTAATCAACCCATGTAGCAAGTATTGGACCAATGACTCCCAAACCAGATGGTTTTAGGGCACTAGGTGTAGAGACACCCCTACAGCCTTAATAACTCGAGTTGAAAAGCTTACGAATCTGAACAAGTCATTCTTCTTATTTTTTTCCTTAACTGTGCAATGTCTAAGTTCCTTAAGCTTTCTAATTAACCCATGTAGCAAGTATTAGGCCAATGACTCCCAAACCAGACGATTTTAGGGAACTAGGTGTAAAGACAACCCTACGGACTTAATAACTTGAGTTAAAAAAGCTACAAACCCAAACAAGTCAAGTATTTTTATTTTTTTTTAAGAGAATCTTGGCTCCTCATTTATTCTTTTCTGCAACCCTAGCTATTATCAATGATATAAACTAGGGATTATAATAAAGAGGTCACTGCTATGAGAGTGTGTTCATGTGAATTAAGGCATACTTATGACAAATGTACTAATACCACAAGCACAAATGACTCCGCTAGTGCAAACATCACATGCAAGTATCTACCCAATAAATTTTTTTCACACAAGTCTACTATGCTCCCCAATTAACCTATACAAATATCATCACCCTACTAGCAACAAGTCATATCAGTGAAGTAATGCAATCAAGTGAAACATGTATAAGCATAAATGATTGAGCCAAATAGAAATGCACAAAAGAAAATACAACTCTCATCCCCCAACTTGAATATGACATTGTCCTCAATGGAAAAGTAAAGAGAAATGAGAGAAGATTACCAGAGATTGTAGGTGCACATCCAGGTAGGCATATAGTAACACTATGACATTGTCCTCAATGAAAAAGTAAAGAGAAATAAGAGAAGATTACCAGAGATTGTAGGTGCACATCCAGGTAGGCATATAGTAACACACACACACACACACACTTCACATTTTTTATTTTTTATTTTATTTTATTTTATTTTTTTGGAGAAGAATAAATAACTAAAAAGAAATAAAAATTAAAATAAAAAAGATAAAGCAATATACAATGGGTACTACGGAGAATCCTGTGGCGGTGGTGGCGGGAAATGCTGGGCAAACAAGGCGTGCATCAAAGATCGCGTCTCAAAGGCTTCATCTTGAACCCGTTAGCCGAGCAGTTGTAGTGATGCAACTGACTACTGGATGTCGAGCTGGCGAGCGTGTAGTTGGTCGAAGACCGCCTGAGAATAGTCTCAATGCGCCTGAAAATCAGTGCACAACCCCATAAGACTCTGGTGGTGATCACGAAGAGTACTGTGGACCTGATCCACAGAGTGCTAAAACTGTAAGTACTCCTCGTGAGTCATGTAGAGTGGGTCCCCTTAGGGAGGCACGGGGGGAATAGGTTGAGGCGGGTGGTTAGGGACGGGGTCCTGGGCCTCATTATCCGGGGCACCAACCTACTACGGAAAGCGAGATATGCTATGCTGCCATTCACGCTGGCTGAAAGTCAGATAAGCTCGATCAATCTCCTCATTTGAAGCAATGGGGAGGCCGTTCAGTTGAAAGACGAGTGTGAGCATGTTGGCATATGGCAGGGGCCAAGTCAGGTTCTGCATAGGTTGAGGCCGAACTGCCTCTTGTAGAAATTTGCGCATATGCATCCAGATGATGTGCTCAAGCGGGACCTGATAACCGTGCTGATACTCATGTAAGATCCGAACAAACTCCAAACGACGCTTAACCCTATGCCCTAGTGGAAGGGCATTCTTATGGATCACGAAATCAATGAATAGCAAGCGACTAGGCAGCTTGCTCTGGCGCAAGCATGTATAACTCGCATCACCGTGGGCTCCCTGGAAGTACTCTCGGATAAGGTTGTGTATGGGTTGTAGGTCCTCAACTTCCGGGAAGGACTGGTGTTCCATCTTGGAAAAGAATCCTAACATGGTGGTAATCATGGCTTCAGTGACGCAAACGAGATGACCATCAATAATAGATAGCAGTCCCTCCTCAGTGAGTGACTCATACAGGTTCTGGTAGAATAGTCGTACCAGACGAGGATAAGTAAGTGTTGTAATCGTGCAAAGGCCTAACTGCTACTGGAGTTGGAGCTGCTCAACAGCCCAAGAAGTGGCCGGATCACCCTGAAAATGTGGAATGTTGAATTGTGTGAGCTTGTGAAACGGACGTGAAGCCCACTCCGACTGCGGTAGGTCACCCGGTGGTGGTGGTGAGGATGGTGGTGACGGTGGCGACAGTGGCGCCGAGGAGGTGGAACCTCTGGCCTTTTTGGAGGCCCGAGCAGAAATACGTCGACTTGTGTCCTGCACACACCAACAACAAATAGACACATACCCGTGGAACCAATATGAGAATAAAATAAATTATTAAAGCACAAGTCTGCCTACTGATGTACCACATGCAATTCGCACCATTTTTTTTAATATATAAATATATATAAACTAAAAGAAATACACTAAATAATGACTAAATAACTAAAGACTAAATAATTAAACTAGCATAACTAATGACTAAACTATAAAATAGAATGAATTAAGAAAATAAAACAATAGAAACTAAATTAAACTAAACCCTTTTTTTTTTAATTCACTAATGACTAAATAATTAAACTAACAGAACTAAACTATTTAAATAACCTAAACTATCAACTATAAAATAAACTAATAAAGAGCAAAGAATTAATTAATTAAAAAAAATGAAACAACTAAATAAATAAAATAAACAAACAACTAAACATTTTTTTTTTTTTTGTGTGTGCTTGGCCGTATGTGCGCCGGAGATGGCCGCACGTGCGGCGGTCGTCTTCTCCATGCGATTTTTTTTTTTTTTTTTTGGTTTTTTTTTTGGTCAAGTTAGAACCAAATCAACAACAAGCAAAGACAAAGATTCTACAAATTGACTCCTACACCCACACAAAGAAAAAATTACCTTGAAAAAGTGGAGAAAGAGAGAAAAAGAATGAATATTCGCTGGAAAAAATGGTGGTCACCGGAGGTTCGTCGGACGGAGAGGAAATAGTGATGCCGGCGGTGAGGAAGAAGAAAGAAGAAAGAAAAAGAAGAAGAAGAAGAAGAAGAAGGAAAGAAAAAGAAAGAAGAAGATGGTGATTGTAAGTTTGTGGGGTTGTGAGAGAGAGAGAGATATAGAGATGGATAAGAGGTGGAGAGAGAATCTAATTGTGAGAGTGATTGTGTTAGGTGTTGATAAGGGCACTTTTTTTAAAAAAAAAAAACGAAAATAAATAGAATAAAATAAATAAAAGAAGTTGACAAAGAAATAATTTTTTTAAAATATAAATAAATAAAGAAATAAAATAGTATATTTTCTTAGTTTTATTTATAATTTATTTATTCATTTATTTGAAATAAGTAAATAAATAAAAATAATAATAATAAATATACAAAACAAAATCTGCAGAATTTTTTTTTTTTTCAGAAATTGCCTTACGTGCGGGAGTGTATGCCGCACGTGCGGACGCACACCCCGCACGCCCCCGCGCACCTGCTTTTTAAGCAGTACTCAATTTGAGGATTGAAATTTTTGCCACACGTGCGTAGGTGGTGCCGCACGTGCGGGATTTTTTTTTTTTAACTCTATGTATATGTATATGTATATTTTTAAAAGATTAAAGAAAAGAAATTAAAAAACGAGTACCACCCAAAGCATGCTAAACTATTTCTACCTTCATTTGACATCCGGAATAAATATAGCACATAAGAAAATAACGGAATGCCCACTAAAGGTATAATCTTCATGCGAAAACCACGGGTACTATTTTTCTCCCTAACTGTGTTTGTAACTTTCCCTATTCTCCAACAGGGTGACAGACTAGGTTGATTCGGTATCCAGAATCGAGGCGCATAAAACTACCTCAACCTATGGGGCTGCTATACAGAGTTGAAGCCGGGGTAGTTTTGAAGCAATCTCCACACCCCTGGGTATTTAAACCAGACTCTAGTCTCGGAAATTCCAAACCTTTGTGTTCTAGGCTTTGCCATTCAAACTTTAGTTTCCACCGTCTCAGTTGGTCTCTTAGGAACTCGCTACAAACACGGTTAGATGGCTATACCAGACCGTCAGATGCCGTTCGGGCACGGCTAACACCAAAGGAATTACACCTTTAGAGGATTTAAAGTCTCCTAGACGTAAATAAAGCACAACATGAACAAAGAAAAGCAGAATATAATATAAGGGAAAGAAAAGAGAACAAGAAATCAATCTATCAATCATAGTAAAAAGGGTCCATCAAAGCAATGGACTCAATTATTTCCCCATTCCCAATCCCCTCTATATATGGCTTCAGTCTTTGGCCATTCACTTCGAAAGTGTAGCCAGTCTTCGGATCTTGCACCTCAACGGCGCCATAAATAAATGCCTTAACAACCACAAAGGGACCATCTCATCTTGATCTAAGCTTACTCGGAAAGAGTCTCAATTTTGAGTTAAAAGGCCACACTTTTTGGCAGGGTTCGAAGGATTTTCTATTAATGTGCTTGTCATGGAATTCTTTAGTCCGAGTTTTAAAAATTCTCGAACTCTCATATGCATCATTCTGGATTTCCTCCAACTCATTGAGTTTCAATTTCCGGTTAAGCCTAGCCGCGGCCATATCAAAGTTAAACTTCTTTATGGCCCACAATGCTCGGTACTCGAGTTCAACCGGGAGATGGCAAGCTATGCCAAACACCGCCCTATATGATGACATCCCAATGGGTGTCTTATAAGCAGTGCGGTAGGCCCATAATGTATCAATCAACCGTTGTGACCAATCTTTCCTATCTGGCCTCACCGTTTTCTCTATTATGTGCTTTACCTCCCTATTTGAGACTTCTACTTGGCCACTAGTTTGAGGGTGGTATGAAGTGCCAACTTTATGAGTGATAGAGTATTTCTTGACTATCGACTCAAAGAACCGGTTACAAAAATGCGTACCCTGATCATTTATTATGGCTCTAGGAAACCCAAAACGACTAAAGATATTTTCATGCAAAAATTTGATTACCCCTCTATGATCGTTTGTTCGGGTAGCTATCGCCTCCACCCACTTAGACACATAATCTACTGCCAATAGAATATACTCAAACCCGAATGACGATCAGAAAGGTCCAATAAAATCAATCCCCCAAACATCAAATATCTCTACCACAAGAATAGGGGACATTGGCATCATGTCACGCCAAGATATCGAACCCATTTGCTGACAACGTAAACAAGTTCTACAAAATTGATGGGCATCTTTAAAAATTGTGGGCCAATAAAACCTGCTCTGTAAAATCTTGGCGGCCGTTTTATGCCCACTAAAATGATCGCCACATGCAAAAGAATGTCAAAATGTAAGAATGCTATGCACCTCACTTTCTGGCACACACCATCGGATCACTTGGTCGGAGCAATATTTAAACAACTCTGGATCCTCTCAAAAATAATACCTGACCTGCAAAAAGAATCGATCTTTGTCTTGTTTAGACCAATTTTGCGAAATTTTCCCAATCGCCAAGTAATTCACAATATGTGCAAACCACGGGGGGCTCGCTCGTGACAGCTCAAGGAGTTGTTCGTCCGGAAATGAATCATGCAAAATAAAAGGTCACTAGTATACTCAATGAGGATTCGGGAGAGGTGATCTGCCACCACATTCTCAGATCCTTTCTTATCTTGGATCTCTAGGTCAAATTCCTGAAGCAACAAAATCCATCTTATTAACCTAGGTTTGGTCTCTTTCTTTGATAATACATACCGCAAAGCAGCATGATCAGTGAAGACTATGACTCTGGAACCTAGGAGATATGACCGGAATTTATCTAAGGCAAAGACCACAGCTAGCAACTCTTTCTCGGTGGTAGTATAGTTCAATTGTGCATCCGAGAGACTGCGACTAGCATAGTATATAGAAAATTGTGCCTTATTGACCCTTTGGCCCAACACAGCCCCGACAGCATAATCAAAGGCATCACACATGATTTCAAAGGGAAGCGACCAATCTGGTGATTTCATGATTGGGGTGATGGTCAAGGCCATTCTTAGTGTTTCAAATGCCTTTAAGCATGCCTCATCAAAGATAAAAGGCGCGTCCTTAACCAGTAAACTATGCAAAGGACGTGACATCTTACTAAAGTCTTTGATGAACCTACGGTAAAAACCTGCATGCCCTAAGAAAGACCTAATTTGACGCACAGAATTGGGTGGAGAAAGGCCTGCAATGAGATCAACCTTAGCCTTGTCTACCTCTATACATCGAGGGGACACAATGTGTCCCAACACTATACCCTCACGAACCATAAAATGGCTCTTTTCCCAACTCAAAATTAGGTTTGCCTCAGTACATCGTTCCATCACTCTAGTCAAGTTCCTAAGGCATTCCTCAAAAGACGGTCCAAACACCGAAAAATCATCCATGAAAACCGTTAAGAATTTCTCCACCATATCGGAGAAAATGGCCATCATACACCGTTAAAAAGTGGCCGGTGCATTACATAGCCCAAAGGGCATGTGCCTGTAAGCA
The DNA here is from genome assembly GCF_055761805.1 of Camellia sinensis. Lineage (NCBI taxonomy): Eukaryota > Viridiplantae > Streptophyta > Magnoliopsida > Ericales > Theaceae > Camellia > Camellia sinensis. The sequence goes on from NC_138965.1 coordinate 11,628,710, forward strand.
AAAGTGCCAAAAGGGCATGTGAATGTGGTCTTTTCCTGGTCAGCGAGGTACACTGGGACTTAATTATATCCCAAATAACCATCAAGAAAACAGTAGAAACCCTGCCCCGTTAACCCCTCTAGGATTTGATCAATAAAAGGTAAGGGAAAATGATCTTTCCTAGTCGAGGAATTCAGTCTCTTATAATCAATGCACACTCGCCACCCAGTAGTGGTTCGTGTGGGGACTAACTCTCCTCTCTCATTCTCAACAACAGTGATGCCCGATTTCTTGGGCACCACTTGTGTGGGACTCACCCACTTGCTATCCGAGATGGGGTATATAATACCTACATCCAACAATTTCAATACCTCCTTTTTCACCACCTCTTTCATATTAGGATTAAGTCTCCGTTGCATTTCACGAGAAGGTTTGGTGTCCTCCTCTAGGTGTATATAATGCATACACATGGAGCGATCTATCCCTTTCAAATCAGCCACTGACCACCCTATAGCACTCCGATGTGCCATGAGAACACTCATTAACTGACTCTTTTGCTCTGTAGTCAAGTCAGATGCAATGACGACTGGTTAAGTATCCTAGGGCCCTAAAAATACATACTGGAGTATGGCCGGGAGTGGCTTCAACTCAAGTGTAGGTGGTGTGACTAAAGATGGTATGACAGGCCCTCTCGACAGAGGAGGAAGTGACTCAAACTGGGCTTTCCACGGAGGAAAATTCGGTGGAGAAGAATAATTAAGCAAGACATTCACCTCCTCAACCGACCCATCAATATCAAAATTTTCAAACCCAAAATGAGCTAGACAAGCCTCTAAAGGGTCCTCTACAAGAATGGAGGGCAAAACTTCCTCCACAACCTCATTCACAACATCCACAAATAAGCACTCCTCTCTCTCATGGGGTTGTTGGATGCTTGGAAAACATTAATTTTCACTTGCATGTGACCAAATGAAACTTCCATCACCCCGGTACGACAATTAATGCATGCATTGGCCGTAGCCAAGAAAGGTCGACCTAAGATCACCGGGATTTGTTTTCTATGACTGGCTACCAGTTCCATATCTAACACCAAAAAGTCAACAGGGAAGTAAAACCTATCAACCTTTACTAGCACATCCTCATTCATGCCACGTGGCACTTTGAGGGACCGGTCAGCCAACTGGAGAGTAACAGTAATGGGCTTCAACTCACCAAGCCCAAATTCCTTGTACACAGAGTACAGCAACAAATTGGCACTCGCCCCTAAATCTAATAAGGCCCTATCAATGAAATGGTCCCCTATAATGCATGCAATGGTTGGGGCACCCGGGTCCTTAAGCTTAGGAGGTGTGTCATTCAACAAGATGGAGTTTACTTGCTTCGTGAGTAGGACCTTTTGGGACATGTGTGTCCTAGATTTACGCTTTTGCGTACAAAGGTCCTTCAAAAATTTGGCATAGGAAGGTACTTGCTTAATCGCCTCCAACAAGGGGAGGTTGATTTTTACCTGTTTAAAGACCTCCATCATTACTTCCATAGATGCCGTCTTCTTATTAAAAGGGGACGGTGTATCAAGGCATTGGGGAAAGGTTGCCTTAGGCACATATGGTGTCTTGGGCTCATGTGAAAGGCTAGGGACTAAGTCATCCCTCTTAAGTGTTTCCTCCCCATCCTTGCTCTCATTGGGTGTACCACCGTGGTCACCCTTCTTAGTTCTAGTTGTATCAGACGCAATTAACTAAGGCTCTAACTCCCTTCCACTTCTCAAAGTAATCACCGCTTGCACCTGCTCATGGTGCTTCCCATTCCTACCCGAACTCTCTGCCCGTATTTTCCCTTAGGGTTGGCCACAGTTTGACTTGGTAATTTTCCCTCCTCTCTCCGATTCATGTTGTTAGCCATTTGACCCAGTTGGTTCTCTAGCTTGGCAATGGAGTGAGTATGGGAGTGAACTACTGGTGCTAACCCCTTAAGTTCTGAGAGAACTTCTAACACCTGAGTCTCAAAGGCTAAGTTGCCTTGAGGAACAGGCGGGGGTTGTGGTTGCCGGTATGGTTGTGGGGGTCGATAAGGTTGCGGTGGTCGGTAAGATGATTGATTGGCAAAATTATTAAAATTTTGCCTTAGTGGTGGAGGATTGTAAGAAGTGCCTTGTGAAGGGGGTCTCCATGAAAAATTAGGGTGATTTCTCCATCCCAGACTGTATGTGTTGGAGTATGAATCATTACCCGGGTTGGAGAACCCTTGAGTCGCATTCACATGCTCTTGGACTAACTCCGGAAATTGTGATGCCGAAGGGCACTCACTCAAGTCATGAGCAGGGCTCGCACAAATAACACATGCCTCTCGAAATTAAGGCTGATCTTGCTGGGTAGGGGCATGTCCCGCAGCTAATAATTGGTCCATTTTGTGGGACAATGCCTCTATTTGTTGGGCTAACTCTAGGTTTTGCCCGACCTCATAAATGCCCTATCTTTTCGGTGCTCCAACTACTGGTTGTCGAACTTGCCGGGCTGCGGAGGCATGGTGAAGGGAATTATCACTTGGAATGAATGTCCCACCACAGGATTAATCCACCATTTGGTGGTGTGGCTTAGTTAAACCATAATAACATATTTGAACAAGTTACCAATCAGGCACCTGGTGGTAGGGACACTGCTGGAGAAGGTCTCGAAGTCTTTCCCAAGTCTCATGGAATTGCTCGCCATCCATTTGAGCAAAGTTTGTGATAGCTCGCCTAAGTTGGTTGGTTTTACCTATGGGAAAGTACTTCTCCAAGAACTGTTGCTGTAATTGGTCCCAAGTTGTGATTGAATTAGTAGGTAAGGAATTCAGCTAGTGTTTGGCTTTATCCTTTAATGAGAATGGAAACAATCGCATCATTAAGGCCTCATTTGTGAAATTCTAGATCCTCGCTGTCGAGAAAATTTTCAGAAATTCATTCAAATGTTTGTAAGGATCATCATGAGTTAGTCCATGGAATGATGGGAGCATTTGTATGGTGCTGGACTTAATCTCATAATGAGCAGCAGTGGTGTTGGGTAATTGGATGCATGATGGTGATGTATATGCAGTGGGTGTAAAATAATCCTTAAGGGTCCGGTTAGGCACATTCGGGACATCTAGATTCGCCATCTCTAATGGCTCAATGTATGAATATGAATATTCAAGCCTAGAAACACGAGCAGAGGCCCTAAGTCTCCTAAGAGTCATTTCTAGTTCAAGGTCCAAACTCCACAATTCAGGGCGACAAGAACGGCGCCCGTGCATACACTACCCACATATACACAAAAATTTTCGACTCTATGCACTAAGTTATGAAAGCAAAATACCAAAGGGAGAAATACTCACAGCGGTTTAACGAAAACGCTTTACTCGTCTTGCGGGTGCTTGATGTGTAGACGTTGCCTCCAACCTCTAATTGAGCTTTGTCTTTCTTTTTAGCACTTTGGTGCTTTGCTTGCGAGTGTTTGCTTCTGTTTACGCACTTTAGTGCTGTGGTTTTTTTTTTTTTTTAAAGCTCGGTTGTGCTCCGCTTGAACTTCGATGATAGCTCCAATTACAAACGCTCTGCACACTTAGCAACACAAAAACATAAAATCCTAAACTAAAAATTAAAATAAGAATGTAACTTTAAATTAACTAATTTCACCAGAAGTCTCCAACAATGGTGCCAAAATTTGGTGGTTGTTGAACACACCAAAAGTAAACACTAAACTACACCAAATTCTTTTAGCATAATGGCAAGTCCAGGTATCGATCCACAGGGACAATTGTCAAATTAAACTAATTTAATTGTTAAATTCCTAAATTAATTTTGATGAAAAGATTGATTGATCATAACCTAATTTAATAACGAATAAATTAAACTAAATAATTAAATTATCAATTATAAATAAAATTGGATTTATTGATTTGGGAAAAAACCTAGGGCAAAAAGTCTACCACTAGTCACGTAAATAGGGTTTCCAATTGAAAACAATTATGTTATGGTTCGAACGAAATAATGCTTTGCAACAACAAGTTCAAAGCATTTAACAAGAAAATCATCACGTTCAATGTACGAACACGAACCATCTCAAGTAGTACAAATTGTTCACTCTAAACTAAGGTAGTGACACGACTCGTCCCTCGTAGTATGGTTCGTCTCATACCTTGAATGTGAAAGAGTAGAAAACTTATGTATGGAAGACATTCAACAATCACAGAAAGCCGAATACTTGAAGAGATAATAAAAATTATATATAAAACTTCTAAAACACCATATAATTGTTCAAATCTTTACATAACTGAAAATCAAAAGGAAAAACAGATTACATGGCTAAGGTTTCATCAAACCCTAGAAAAGGAGACTAGCCACTCATGGAGGAGTGGAAGGAGATAGATGGAGAAGAAGCCACCATGGTCGCCATGCTTGAAGCTTCAAATTCCTTTCTTTCCAAACCCTAGCCTCTTTTTCTTTACAAAAACAACTTCCGAACCCTATTCCAGCCTTTTCCTCACCTATTTATACTTCTGATCTCTTCCAAACAGGTTTAAAACATCGGGCATGTTTTCCCAGAAAAAGTCAACGCACGTGCGGCAAAATCAACGCACGTGCGGCAAAGTCAACGCACGTGCAGGAAAAGTCAACGCACGTGCGGAAAAAGTCAACTCTCTCCAAATTCTGTCCTTTTTGCCCATTTTATGCCCGGACTATGTACAACCTGATTGACATTCAGCACACATAAAGTATACAGTTGGACAAGCAAGTGAAGTTAAGAAATCCTAATTAACGGCCTCAATGATGTATAATTTGGCCTTAATCATGAATGATTTACATACAATGGTTTTTTTTTTTCTTTCATATTCAAGTTATGAGACGAGTCATACTACGAGGGACGAGCCATTTTGCTACCCTAGTTTAGAGCGAACGATTCGTACTACTTAAGATGGTTCATGTCTATACATGGAACGTGATAACTCTCTTGATAAATGCTTCGAACTTGTAATTGCGAGGTATTATTTAGTTCGAACCGTAGCATAATTGATTTCAAATTGAAACCTTATTTACGTAACTAGTGGTGAACTCATTGCCCTAGATTTTTTCCCAAATCAATAAATTCATCTTTATTTAGAATTGCTAGTTTATTTGCTTTGTTTAATTTAATTACTATTAGGTTATGAACAATCAATCTTTTTATCAAAATTAATTTAGGAATCTAACAATCAAATTAGTTTAATTTCTAGTTTGTCCCTGTGGATCGATACCTGGACTTACCATTATTCTAAGGAATTTGGTATAGTTTAGTGTTTAATTTTGGTGTGTGAAACGACCCATCAAGGTGGTTATGGTGGTAGAGGTGATGGAGGCCTATCAGTGGATTCGAAACCGATCTGATTAACCCGATCCGTTTATGTATATCCGAAGCTGATTACTCAATTACCCAGAATCCGCATAATCCGAAATTAAATGGACCGGATTCGGATAAATCTGATCTGATCTGATTATTATCTGAATCCAATTTTATATGAAAACTGAAATAATAGGCTAGATATCTAAACTCATCTCTCTTACCTATCATTTCTTTCTCACCTCATACCTGTCATACCATCACAAATTCATATTCAAATCTTACAATACGACACAGATCTCATCTCATCAAAATCAAATCAAACCAAACCTTAACTATTAATCACATACACAGATGGATAGATAGATAGATAGATAGATAGATATATTATAGCAATATAGAGAATCAATCAAACCAAACCTTAACAATCACACACACACACACACACACACACACACACACACACACACACACACACACACACACACACACATATATATATATATGTGGGAAATTCTAATATACACACCCTTTGAAAGGGGTGTACCATATACACCTCTTCTTTAATTATTATGACCAATTTTCTTTTTTAGTTATGACAATATTATGGTTATAACTCATGAAATTTTTGATTATGTCTTATGTAGTATTTAGGTATGATTTTTTATTTATTTTTAGTTATAACTCAAAAAGTATAGAGTTATGTTACTTTATTCTTTAATTATAAGGTGTATATTATGGCAACAATATATAGAAGAAGGAAAGCAACAACAACTGCAAGTCATAGGTAGCGAAATGCAAGAATTTCCAAAGCAAAATAAGATAAAAAGAAATGGAACAAACAGAGATGATGGGAAAAAATTACATTTTTCCTTCCTACTAGACCAAGAAATCTTTTTGCAACAGCCCAGAGAAAAAAAAGAAAAAGAAAAAAGATTGGATTGGATTTACAAATTGGATGTCCATATTGTGGGAGTCGAGTAAAAGATTATACATTCTGCAAACAGAACTTAAGCCCATCGCCGATGGGTAATTAGGCCCATACATGACCAGGCCCACTGGGTTAAGAGTTATTATGCCGAGTAGTATATTTGCTGAGTGGATGGCGTGCTGAGGTTCAAATGCCGATAATTAAAGAGCACTAATGCCGACTACGAAGATAAGTTTGGCAAACTGTCCCAGTCAAAATGGGCTCAAATTGTCCTTTCTTGGAGGTGTAATAGGGGCATGGGTCCTGACATTATCGGTGGTGTTTAGCAAGGGCTATTTTAGCCTTTTTTAGATTAAAATTCACAAAAAGACAAAATATGCTAAAATAGTTAATAAGACAAAATGTCACATCAAACCCATAATCATTTTACTTTTTCTCTCACAAACATCACATTCAACTACAAAAAAATCCAATAATCTTCCCAAACACAAAAATTTTAGCCTACTAAAATAGCCTACTAAAATAGCAACTTTCCAAACACCTACATTGTAATGATAAAACAAGCTCAATCCATGAAAAGAAATATCTACACAAGGTCTCTATATAAAAGAGAGAGTGAGAAGAAGAAAGGTATGCAAAATCACTCAAATATACCCAATTCTTTCAATATAAAACACCCTCATCCAGTGACTATCTTGGCCGTTGGAGTGCTAATTTCGGCACTTTCAACTTGTGTGTTTCTTGTTTCAAGCACTAGAGTGAAGATCAAACAAAGGTCTGTTTGGGATGAAGGAATATTGTAAAACCACCCTTCACACATATAATTCAGATTCAGATGGCTTATTGGATTTGGAAAATCAGATTTACATGTAATTAGATCGAATCAAATTTGGCCAAATCCTATCTTAATCCAACCCTATGGAGGTGGTGGTGGCAGTGTGGTGGTGTTGGTAGGATTGTAATCTAGAAAATGTTTTTTACCTTGCAAAAGTGAAAAATATTTTTCGCCCAAATGAATTGTTTTCCATTGGCTAAAAAAAAATAAAAAAATAAAAATTCAGACTTTCATTTTTATTTTCTATCATACCAAGTACTAGAAAATGCAGAAAATAGTGTTGAAACAAACGAAGCATGAGCATGTCAATGTTTTCTCTCAAATATTGGATATTGGTGTTGGGTATACCTCCTTATTGGAGTGTGGAACCTAATTGGTTTATTAAAATATTTAATTTCGTTTGGTGTTGGTATTATATCTAACTTTTGGAGGCCCAATAGATATTTAATAGTAGCTAGGGTTTTCATAAAAAAAGCCCATTAATCAACAACATATATATATATATATATTGTTTTTGTTTGCCCTGTGGCAATGCAGTAGCAGCGACTACAAATTTGATTGTTGGTGAGATAGTACTTGGGTGATAATCAAATTTGGTGGGTTTTGTTCCTGAACCATAGTTTACTGTGTGAGTGCCATTTGGATCAAAATCAATTCGGTGGAGTTCAAATTTTGGGTCTTCTACAATCTTGTTTCGAAGACTTTTGTTCATTTATTTGGTGAGGTCTTTCCTCTTAATTATTTGTGATTATTTGAAATTTACCTAAGGGTGATTTTGTGAAACCATTAGTGTCTCGTTTGTAATCGTTTGGAAACGTTTTTGGTTGATAGTAGAATTAGATTTTAATCTCGTAGACGTAACTCACATTGAGAGAACCACGTAAAATTCTTATGTCGTTGGTGATTTAATTTTTCCACGGTAGTTTTTATTTCCATTGATTGATTTACTTGTGGGAAATCATATATTTTCCCCAACAACTAGTATTAAAGCTTACGGTTTATTTGGGGTTATTTATTTGTATAAACCAATAGAGGGAAATGTGGGTCGTATGTCTAATTTCAATGGAAGCAAGTGGGTAACTTGAAAAACTAAAATGGAGGACCTATTATTTTGTAAAGATTTGTATGGGCCTATTGATGATGTTAATCGCAAACCAAAGAGTATGAAAGATGATGAATGAAATAGGCTTAATCGAAAAGCTATTGGCGTTATCCGTCAATGGATTGATGACAGTGTGTTTCATCATGTTACTACTGAAACTTCAGTACATGATTTATGAAAAAAATTATAAGCCCTTTATGATAGAAAATCAGTCATAAATAAAGTTTTTCTATTTTGGTAAGTTAGTTAATTTAAAATATAAAGATGGTAGCCTTATTTCGGAACATTTGAATGAAATAAAGAGTGTTGTTAACTAACTTGCTTCTATGAAAATTATTTTTGATGATGAATTGCAGGCTTTGATGCTATTTAGTTCTTTACCCGAAAGTTGGGAGACTTTGGTTGTGACGATTAGTAATTCGGTGCCCGATGGAATTGTCACAATAAGCCAAGTCACTAGTAGCTTGTTGAATGAAAAAAACTAAAAGAAAATTAATGGGTTCTTCTCATTCGGAAACATTTGTTATGAGAGGTTGAATCAAAACAAGGGGGAGGAATAAGACTCCTCATGGTCGTGATCAAAGCCGTGACAAATCAAAAGATGGTTCTTTTTCAAAGAAAGACATTGTGTGCTATTATTGCCATGAGAAATGGCACATGAAGCAAGAATGCCAAAAGCTCAAGAACAAAGAGGAAAGACATAACAAAAGTGTAGATAAGAAGCAAGAAGACACAATGGCATCTCATGGTCGTTTGTGAACATGATTGTATCAATTTTGTGGGCCAAGAGAGCAATTGAGTGATTGATTCCGATGCTTTGTTTCATGTGACTTCTCAAGTTGATTTCTTCACTACCTACACCAAAGGAGATTATGGTTGTGTTCAAATAGGTAATTAAGGTTTGTCCAAGATTATTGGCATGGGTGATGTTTGCTTGGAAACAAATTTGGGTTACAAGTTGTTGCTTAAAGATGTGAGGCATGTTCCCGACATTCACCTCAATTTGATCTCTACCAGGAAGCTAGATGATGAAGGCTTCACCAACAAATTTGGTAATGGAATATGGAAGCTCACAAAAGGTTCTTTGGTAGTGGGTAAATGCAAGAAGACTCATACACTTTATTCGATGCAAGGAAAAATTTGTAAACGTGTTGTCAATGCACTTGAAGATGATACTTTTACAGAATTGTGGCACAAGCGACTTGGCCATATGAGTGAGAAGGGGCTACAAGTTTTGTTCAAAAAAAAACTTTTTAAAAGGTGCACATCTTAAAACTTGTGTTCATTGTTTGGCGGGTAAACAACATAGAGTTTCTTTTTATAAAAATGTTACTTCTAGAAAAGAAAATGTTTTAGAGTTGATTCATTCGGATGTTTGCGGTCCTTCAAAAGTTAAAACGCATAGTGGTGCACTTTATTTTGTTACTTTCATTGATGATTATTCAAGGAAAGTTTGGGCTTTTATACTAAAAACTAAAGATCAAGTTCTAGATGTATTTAAACATTTTCAGGCCATGGTTAAAAGAGAAACAGGGCATAAATTGAAGTGCATCCGAACAGACAATGGTGGTGAATACATTGGGCCATTTGATGAGTATTGTCGCAGTCAAGGTATTCGGCATCAAAAGACAATTAAGAAGACTCCTCAACAAAATGGCGTTACTGAAAGGATGAACCACACCATTGTGGAAAGAACAAGGTGTCTGCTTTCACATACTAAATTGCCAAGATTCTTTTGGGGTGAGGCAATAAGGATAGCGGTTAACGTGATCAATTTGTCTCATTCTTATCCTTTGAATGGTGATGTTCCAGAAAGAGTTTGGACTGGTAAAGATGTGTCTTATGAGCATTTGAGAGTGTTTGGTTGCCAAGCGTTTGTTCACATTCCAAAAGATAAGAGGTCCAAACTTGATAGCAAGTCAAGACAATGTATTTTTCTTGGCTATGGGCGTGATGAATTTGGTTACAGATTGTGGGATTCGGTCGACAAGAAAGTCATTCGAAGCCGTGATGTTGTGTTTCTTGAAGACCAAACAATTGAAGACTTTGGTAAAGGTGATCAACCGGAGCCAAAAAATAGTGATCTCATTGACATGGATCCATCTTCTTCATCTTCGATGGATGATGAAAATAGAGGAGATGTGCAGCCACCTATTGAAGATGTAGAGGATGATACTAATCCTAATGAACTTGAACCAGAAATTGAGGAAGAGCATCCAACTCAAGAACCGCCACCACAACTTGAGTTGAGGAAATCTACAAGGGACCGGCAACCTTCGAGAAAGTATCCTCCCAATGAATTTGTGTTGATTTCTGATCAAGGGGAGCCCGAGAGCTACCAAGAAGCAATTGAGCATGCAAAGAAAAATGATTGAAAAAAGGCTATGAAAGAGGAAATGAATTCCTTACTTGAAAATCACACTAATGATTTAGTGAAATTGCCTAAGGGAAGGAAAATTCTGAAAAATAAGTGGGTTTTCAAATTGAAGAATGATGGCAAGAATCTGAGGTACGAAGCACGTCTTGTTGTGAAAGGCTTTGGGCAAAATAAAGGTATTGACTTTGATGAGATTTTCTCGCCGATTGTGAAGATGTCTTCTATTCTGGTTGTACTTGGCATGGCCACAAGTATGAACCTTGAACTTGAGCAACTTGATGTGATAACCTTGAAGAAGAAATTTACATGGAGTAACTGGAAGGTTTTGTAGAGAAAGGAAAAAAGAAATTTGTTTGCAAATTGAAGAAAAGTTTGTATGGCCTCAAGCAAGCCCCGCGGCAATGGTACAAAAAAATTGACTCTTTTATGATGAATAATGGTTTTTCTAAAACCACTTTGGACCATTGTGTGTTTATGAAAAAAATTTCGGATGGTAAATTTATTATTCTTTTGCTTTATATTGATGACATGTTGTGGGTCAAGATTACACTATGATTAACAGGTTGAAATTGGAGTTGAGCAAGTCTTTTTCTATGAAAGATTTGGGGTCAACAAAGCAAATACTTGGTATGAAAATTGTTCATGATCGCAAAAAGGGGTTAATTTGGTTGTCTCAAGAAAGCTACATGTTCAACATAGATAAAGCAAAGTCGGTTAGTTGTCCACTTGAGAAAGACAAGGAAGAGATGTAGAAAATTCCTTATGCTTCAGCAGTTGGTTCTTTGATGTACGCCATGGTTTGTACAAGGTCGGATATTGCTCGCGCCATTGGTGTGGTGAGTCATTTTCTCTCTAATTCGGGTAAAGAACATTGGGCAGTAGTAAAATGGATTCTAAGGTATCTTCGAAGGACTTCGAAGGTGTGTTTGTGTTTTGGGGATGGTAAGTCGATGCTTGATGAGTTCACAGATTCTGACATAACCGATGATGTTGATTCTAGAAATCTACTTCGAGGTATTTGATGACAATCTAAATTACAAAAATGTGTTTCTCTCTCAACTATTGAAGCTAAATTTATTGCCATTAGAAAAGCTTACAAAGAAGAGTTATGGTTAAAGAAATTTTTGCAAGAGTTGGGTTTGAAGCAAGAAAGGTATGTGCTTTATTGTGATAGTCAAAGTGCTATTCATTTGAGTAAAAATTCTACTTTTCATTCAAGATCGAAACACATTGATGTGAGATACCATTGGATTCATGATGTGTTAGATTCGAAATTGTTACAACTCGAAAAGGGTTCACATGAATGATAATATTTTGGATATGTTAACTAAGACTTTGTCGAGGGATAACCATTTAAAGTGTCGAGTGTCCACCTAAGTCGGTAATGGGAGAATTGTTGGGTATACTTCCTTATTGGAGTATGGGACCCAATTGGTTTATTAAAATATTTAATTTCGTTTGGTGTTGGTTATAATATATTTTTAATATATTATATCTAACTTTTGGAGGCCCAATAGGTATTTAATACTCCCTCTGTCCCAAAATAATAGTCCTTTTTGGGGAATCTAACTTTTTTTAGTAGTACAATTATTGCATTTTAAAAATATTGATTTTTCAAAACCACCCTTTGATAGTACATTTTTTAGAAAATATCAATTGTCATAATTGTACTTTTTGTGTTATTAATGAATTTAAAAGAATGGCAAAATAGGAAATTCATATTATTTCAGTCTTTGAGTTTTGAAAATTGACTAATATTTTGGGACAATGAAAAATGAAACAAGGGACTAATATTTTGGGACGGAGGGAGTAGCAGCTAGGGTTTTCATAAAAAAGTCCTTTAATCAGCAACATATATATATATATATATATTGTTTTTGTTTGCACAGTGGCAATGCAGTAGCAGCGGCTACAAATTTGATTGTTGGTGAGATAGCACTTGGGTGATAATCAAATTTGGTGGGTTTTGTTCTTGAAGCATAGTTTACTGTGTGAGTGCCGTTGAGATCAAAATCAATTCGGTGGAGTTCAGATTTTGGGTCTTCTATAATCTTGTTTCGAAGACTTTTGTTCGTTTATTTGGTGAGCTTAATACAAATAAAACCCTTGGCTTTTAAAATAGTAAATACAAAATAAACAAAATTGAGCCTTCAACTCCACAATTCTCCCAAGATAAGTCCTTGGCGGAGGCCTATCATCAGCACTTGAAAATGATTTTTTTCCAAATAGGGTGAGCCAAAACTCATTAGAAACACTCTAGCATAATACATTATAATCTTGTAGAACATGAATGATTTTAATACAGGCATTGTATATGCACCTTATAGTTATACCCTTGTTATCAATGTGGGCAGGCGAGGCACATGATAAGGTTTTCCCTCAGTTGGGTGGCAAACTTGGTGCATCTGGTTCAAGATAGACACAGAGCCACCAGACTGCGCAGTCAGCTCAGGCCTCGAAGGCACCAATTAGGGAGGCTCTTTGACTCAGTCAGTGCATCAGGCTTATGCTTCGAGGGGTAAGCAGGTAGAGCAGAGACCTACTGGACGTGTGTATGTTGGTTTCTTAGTTCTTCAAATCAAGTGGCGACTCTTCATTTCAAACAATCATAGTATGTATTATTATGTGACCTTGTGGGATATCAGTTTAGGCATTTCCCAATGGGCCTCTTGATTATTTGTGATTATTTGAAATTCACTTAAGGGTAGTTTTGTGAGATCATTAGTGTCTCATTTGTAATCGTTTGGAAACTCTTTTGGTTGATAGTGGAATCGGATTTCGATCCCGTGGGCATACCTCACATTGAAGGAATCACGGAAAATTCTTGTGTCGTTGGTAATTTAATTTTTCGGCAATAGTTTTTATTCGTATTGATTGATTTACTTGTGGGAAATCATATATTTTCCCTAACAACTGGCTCATTATTGTCTCTTTGTTTTTCTCACCATAATGATTCTTTCATATGCTTTGAAGCTTTTCCTTCCTAAATCACTCTCCAAATTCATGAACCAAACACAACCTGAGAAAAATTCAAGAGAAAAAGGGAGGGAACAGCGCTGCAAAGGAAGAAAGAGAAGAGGAAGCAGAAGAAAGTGCGTAAAGAATATATGGGGCGCAAGAATGACTACATTAAAGTAGATTTTGAAAAGAAAGAAAAAATGTTCTCAGAAAAGCAGTTGAGAAAGCAATGACGATATCTGAGCATCCACGACTCTTCTGATGGTTACCCAGAACATCAAGAGGAATTTGCTGATCTCTGCCAGTGGCTGCTGTAACCACGGTGTGTGTTTCTTTACTCCCTAGCTTAGTAGTTTTGTTAGTTGAGTTTGTTCTTTTATTGTCAAAAGAAGCATTGTCAAAATTATTTTCCTGCTACAAAAGCATAGGAATTCGGTAGCGTTATTTGGTTGATTGCTTCACTCCTCCAACAACAGTTTTATTTATTTATTTTTAAAGATATTGTTGATGGGTGATTTAATTTAGGGTGAAAAAAGAGTTGTTATAGGTATTGGATGCTTCTTGTATGCAGTGATTAGATAAATAAAAAATAACTGTAGAGTATACTTGCAGTTTAGACATGAAGTTTTCAGATAAATATGGATGCAGCAATACAACATCGTTTTGCTGCTAAATATTGCTGCATTTTAGAACAATTCTTGCAGTCTGTTTACACCGTGGTGTTTCTTTCAGTTTGGACATGAAATGTGCAGTTAATTCCTACATTTTTGTTTTTGGGTAGATAATAAAGAATTTTATAGAAGATATAACAGAATGTATTGAAGCAATACAGGGGAGAAGCCCCTTATGCACAAGCCAAGACAACCACTTTGTTTCGGCGCAAAACTTTTTGTGGAAAACGTTTTCCTTTTTTTCTAGCATTTTGGTACAACAAAAAATGACAGAAAACGTTTTTTAGTGATCAACAGAAAACAAACTTATTTAGGCAAAAAAAATTTCTGGAATAAAATCTCAGCATCTCCACCACCACTCCAACCCCACACCACCACCATTAATACAATCATTAGCACATTAGCTTTAAGGTCCAACCAAACATAGGAAAACATTTTCTACAAAAAATATTTTCTAAAAAATATCTGCTGTATGTTTTATGCCAAAACAAACAGAGCATTAAAATAAAAATAAAAAAAGAAAGAAAAAAAGTGATTCTTATTCCTATGAAGAATATTTAAAACTCTTTAATATCCCAGGAGCTACTAGATCTTTCATAACACTGCCTTAGGAATACAATGTCTATACATCTACAAACCACCTCACAATTGGGTGACAACTTTTCCTAAACTGTACACGCACAAACTACACATTCTTCAAGCTCAACTGACCACAGAACTGTCTTGTAAATTAATTGAAGATTTTTAAGAAAGTGATGAGAAGCTAATCTGAGCTTGATGATCGACTCCATCGTCCTTTCAAGTACTCATCCAAGGAAATCCTGCTGCTTTGCTCCACACTGCCGAATGATGTAGAGGTATCACTGTCATCCACATCGAGCAATGCAAGGCCCAAATGGGACTCTGCGCTCGAATGGGGATAAACTTCATCATCATCGTTTTCCTGGTTTTCCTTGTCTGTTTGATCTCCCAACTGGGATTTCGCCCATTCATCATCGGCTTTCTCTCCTTTCATGATTTTCAGTATCTGAAAAAGCGGAGAAGCAAGAAATGAAACAGTGAAATTTTACAGTTCAATAGTAAATGAATGATCAATTAAGGAACCGATATAGAACTGTTAATACTTCAATACCTGGCTCATTTTAGGACGAATCCGAGCTGATCTTGTGAGGCAGAGCCTCGCTGCAAGAACCATTCTCTTAATTTGAACGTCATCAATATTGTCATCAAGATTTGGATCCAGTATGCTTCTTAGATCTCCCGTCTCTAGTATTGGTTTTGCCTGAACATTAACTACTACTATGTTAATAGACACATAAATAGAGCTAATGTTCGTTCTGAAGTAAAATTTTCATTCTAAAGAAAAAGGCACTGACCCACATGACCAAGCTTTCTTGGCCCTTGGCAGTCTCAGAACTGATTGGTTTCTTCCCTGATAACAACTCGAGTAGAACTACACCAAAAGAGTAGACATCAATCTTGTCACTGACTTTGCCATACATGAAATACTCGGGAGCAAGATACCCGAAAGTTCCTACTACGTCGTTGTCTGTCAGAAATGACGAAACTGATGGCCCCCATATCGCCAGCCCAAAATCCGATAGCTGTTGATAGGAAAAAATACTATCAGCAAACACTATGAATTTTCAACTGTCATAACTACCATCTACATTAGTCAGGTGAAGTACCTGTGGTTCGAACTCATTGGAAAGAAGAATATTTGAAGACTTGACATCTCTATGAATGACTGGCAGAGAACATTCGTTGTGCAGGTAATTTAGGGCTTCTGCGATCCCGACAGCTACTTTGAATCTCACTTCCCATGACAATACAGATTTTTCTTTGTTATTACCTGCCTCAGAGATCAATTATTCAGCATAGTTGCTATTGAAACTTTACATTGTAAAGAAAAGTTTGAATCACAGAGAAGCTTTACCATGTAGGTTTTCCTCTAGATTTCCTCTAGACAAGAAATCATAAATAGAGATTAGGTCATTATCTTCAACACAAATGCCAAGAAGAGGCGCAATGTTTTTATGCTTCAATGAGGTCATTATGTCGACTTCTTGGGTGAAATCCTTCCATGCTTCTTTGCATGACTTTAAAACCTTTACGGCTGCTAACTTCCCATCAGGAAGAAGCCCTTTGTAGACTTGATTACACCCTCCTTTACCGATAAGCTTATCTGCAATCGAACAAGAAATTTAGAAATCGTTTTCCACTTAAATTGGAAATATTGAAATGATGTCAAAGCAAATTGATAAAATATAACCTGAGGCGAATTGCAAAGTACAAGTCTTCATGTCATCATAGCTGAACCATTTGCAGTCAGATGAATTTGTTTTGAATAGCTTGTCCAAATTCTCTATTAGCTCACTGTACTTTGATTTATCACTTTTGTCTATAGATTTGAGGCTCTTTCTTGTGAAAGAAATTTCTGTTTCGATTGAGCTAGAACTAGTCGTGGATTGAGGAGTTTCTGGTGGAGATCGGTTTGGTAAGCTCATTACCCACTGCACCACTGTCATTTTTCTAGCTTCCTCAGCTGGTGGAGTCACCGGAGTGGATGTCCGGAGCAAAGGCCAACCCGCCCTCTTTTCTGCGAAGTCCTCCAAAAGAAATGAAAATGAAGTCGTAAGATGTTTTTTGTGTTTTTGAACAGGACTCAAATTATCAGAATCCTTTGATCCATCTTTGGAGCTCTGAATCACTTCATAGCTGTGTCTTGCAGCCTCTGATGTCTGGGAATCGCCAAATTCAGATTGGTTATCGATGAGCGACGGATTTCGTATATGGGAAAAACTTGGCATTGTATCTCCCCTGAGCCCTATTATATCATCAAACACAAAGTCAATACACACACAAACACACATTCCTCTGTAATGTAAGGTAGCTTTTCATGGGAGGTTTTAAATTACACTATCGGAATACGTATCAGTACCAGCAAGTCGGTGATTATTAATGAATAAAAAGTATTGGAGTATCAGCCTGTATTTAAAACCATCTTAATGCTCGGCTTGGCCAAAAATGATTTTTAGATAACATTTTCTGCATTTTTTAATGTTTGGTATGGCAGAAAACAAAAGTATAATAGAAAATATTTTTTTACTTTTAAAGGTGTAACATGTTTTTTTGATTAAAAACTTATCAATGCCACATAATGCTATCACCACCACTACCACCATTATTGACATTAATTTCAAAATTGCAACTAAATATAAGAAGACGTTTTCTAAATCATTGGAGAATAAATTTTCTGCCAAAACAAACTGAATGTGAAAAAGAGAAGCAAGAAAGAACAGCCGAATGGATGGTGAACCTGGTAGTTGCTCAACCGGAGACCTTCTGAAGACAATCTTCCCACCATTGATAGCCAGAACGTCGGTGGTTGGAGGTAGTCGCTTTGCGCAGTACTTAGCAACCGAAGCCCAACTCCTGAGAAAACACTTCTGTTTTGACTACTCAGAAAACAAAAACAACCCAAAACTAATTTAAAAAACACATGCTTCTATCTCTACTTACCCGAGAGGGTTTTCTCTGCTTATCCCCACAATCACAGCCACCGCAGCACGGTTTTTCGCCTCTTTCACCAAACCCTTTCGGATTGAACTTCCTATCAAGACCTGACCAGTGAGGTCAACCTGAAAACTCAAATATCAGAAATCAAAATCAGTATTCGCTCTGTTTGGCTTCATTTTCAGAACCTGTTTCCTTTCCGAGATAGAAAATGTAAGGAGGGGAAAAAAAAAAAAAAAAAACCTTTTTTGCATTGCATATGCCTTCATAAGCTTCCAAATAATCATCCAACAAGGGTTTGTCTTTTGCAATGGAATCTGAAAATGATAAAAATCCAATTCATAATCATATATATCACCAAAATGGAACTAAATTTTGTTAAAGTACTTCTAAAACAAAAATTCAATGTAACAATTCATTACCTGAATTTCTGCAAACATTTACTGCAATTACATGATCGCCGGGCTCTGCAACTTTCACAAGAGCCCAATTGAGGAGCTCTCTGCCATGGCCATCGATTCTGATCCCGACCACCACGTTCTTCATTGCGCCTTTCTAGAATCTTCTCTGTTCCTCAATTTGCAGAGCATCTGCGAAACCCGTCTCAGAACTCGATACAATCCTATCAAACTCTGCTCAACAACCAACAATTAAACTCCATCATTAAAGGTCTCAAATGGGAATTTAAGCAATACCCATTGACACAAAACAATCAGAAAATCCAAAAGACTAGAATTCTAAACAATTTCAAAAGAAAATTCTCAGCTCCACCATGAATTAAAAATTCAACAAGACTCACAAGACCATAAAAAACCCACCTAAAGTTTGAATCCATTTGTCATTCAAACCCATTGTTTGACTTTAAAAATTGAAATTGCCGCTAAAGATCGTCAGAGTACGACCTACCCCTCAACTAACAAATACTTAAAAATTGAAAAAGTGGGTGTTTTGGTGACGAAGATAAAGATTAGAAAAAAAAAGCTTATTCGTTAAGCAAATTGGGTTTTTGATTTTGAAGAATTGTTTATGAGATTTGGGGAATCATCAAAACAGAAGGCGCTGAGAGAGAGAAGATGGGGAGGGGGAAGAAATGAAGAGAACCATCGGTAGGAGAGAGAATTCCCGCGAAAATTGGACACTGAATTTGTGTGAGTACAAGAAAATGAAATTCAGGGGAAACCCGTGATATTTGGTTACTTTTAACGACTAGATTTAAAGGGATGAGAATTATTCAAATTAATCATCAACGGAAATTTAAATTTAAAAAAAAGAAGGTACATTACCTTTTTTACCCACCTACTTTGATTCAAATTTAATGTGATTCTCATTATTTTAATTTGAATAATATTATGTTAACTTAGACTTTGTTTGGTTATAACTAGAAAGACAACTTATTAACTAACTAAAGAAACTCATTTTGCTATAAATAAAAAAAAAATAGTTCATTTGAAAAATTAATTTCTCTTTTAAAAAAAAAAAACTTCACTTTAACAATTAGAAAAAAATAAGACAAGTAGTTCGGTTTAGTGGTTCATGTAACTAGTTGTCTCCTGAAACAACAACGTTAGAATTGATGGAGCGACTGCGAATCTTTCATTATAATTTAATTTACTAATTCACTAGCATCCTATCTTTTGTTATAAAAAATAATAATAATAATAATTTTAAAAAAAACTCAAAAGGGTGAGGCACGTTCGGACCAGGAGGGTCATATGCCCCTCTCAATTTTTGAAAATTGCACATTTATCCCTATTTGAAAAATAATTAATTTTTAAAATTCAAAGTATGTCACAATTTTTTGTATCTCATCTACTATTTTTATTTTTTTATTTTTGACAAAATCTTTGCAAAACCAAAAGGGTTAATCTATTAGTCAAAATTCTTGCATTTTCATTATGAGGTTAGAGGTTCAAATATCTCAATTTGGTTATTAATTGTATTTTTCATATTATTTATTTATGATTTTCTCTCTTATTTTGAAAATATTTATTTATATTAGTTATATAGTGTATTGATTTTCATTATGATTATAATTCATTAGTTTCTTTATAACATGATTTATTAATTAAAAATAAAATACAAATTCCTGTAATTTGTCACTCTAAATATTTAATTTTGCTAAAATATTTTCTTATAAATTCTATATTATTTCTCTCTTTTCTCCCATATCTCTCTCTCTCTCTCTCTCTCTCTCTCTTTCTTCTTTTTTTTTGGGGGGTGTATTTTGGTGTAATTTTGTTATTCTCATTTTTAATAATAGTATGTGATCGCATTTTAAATTATAATGATCATCATGTTCACAAAACTAAAATAGCAAATCATATTAATAATAAATAAACAATCAAAAATAAAGCAAAAAAACTAACTAACTTGAGCATAACTTTAAAATTTTAAATATAAAACTATGTTTATTTTTAGTTGTTTTACCCTCAATTAAAAATCAAAATTATTTGCATTGTGGTAGATCGCTATGACCTTAACTCAATATTTCCCTCCTAAGTTGAAATCCTAGCTCCGCTACTGAAAGGAAGAATGTGCCAAACTTAACTTTTTTAGCCTCCGTTTGGGAAGTGGGTTGGCTTTTTAACTTTTTTGGCTATTTTAGCCTGGGCTAAAAGGCTTAGTTTGGGAAGAGTTTTTTGACTTTTTGGCTTTTTTGAATTTTTTTGTAAGAGAAGAGTGTAATGATTATGGGTTGGATGTGATGTTTTGTTTGTTGTAGCTAAAATAGCCTATTTTGCCTTTTATGACTAAAATAACCTTAAACCTCCTTGTCAAACGGAGCCTTAGTAATTGAACTTCCATTCAAATTGTAAGTCATAATTCATGACTTTATAACATGTCTCAGTCACACTAAGAATATACATAGAAAAATAGATAATTTAGACAGAATAACTAAATTAAAACTACATTTAAAGTCTTAAGAATTAAAATTATTCAAATTAAAATAATAAAAAATAGAGTAAAATGTAGACCAAACTATTTGGATGAAAACATAATTTACCCATTAAAAAAAAAAAGATTCATGAAAAATGTGTTTTCATTTCATGCAAAAAAACAAAGAATAATGCTTGGGACCCCCTTTTGGGGGTCACCTCCTCACCCCCCTTTGCCACGTGGCAGGGGGTGATTGGTGGAGCAGGAACAAAAAGAAAAAGAAAAAGAAAAGGTAACCAATGAGAGAGAGAGGGGGTCAAAGGGGGTGGGGGAAAAGGGGGATGAATCATTACTCAAAAACAAAATTGTCCCTGTTTGCTTTTGTAATGAGAGAGAAACATACCTCCACTCAACTTTGGGTAGGATGGGGTGGGGGCTTTTGGGGGGCCCTAATTCTTACCAAAAAAAAATAAAATGAAATGGTCCATTGGATTGTACCGTACGCAAGAAACTTTCCTTTTTCTAGGCCAAGGATTAGACCACAAATAGTTGCTCTTGGTAACTCACAGTTGAGAAATATATTTTGAAATCCACGAACTTCAATAGTGCACACAAGAGGAATATATAGGGCGTACCAAATTAAGCGTTTGGAATAGAGTGCAAGTAAAGATAAGAAGTTTCTAATGTAGGAGATTCCGATTATTGCGACTTTTGAACAAATTTTTTTTTTTTTTTGTTATTTTAATATTTTTTTTTATGAAAATTCTATTATAAACACCTATCATATGCAAGGTCTATGTTATGTTTTTTTTTTTTTAATTATGATTAATTTTCTTCTTTAATTATGATCTTATTTTATTGATTACTCATAAATCTTTAGTTATATCTTATGTATTGATTGATTATGATTTTTTTTTTTTTTAGTTATAACTCAAAAAGTATAAAATTATGTTATTTTTTTCTTTAATTATAAGACACATAGGATATACACCCTTATATACCATAGTCTTTCCCTTCTTTATTCTTATGAAATTACATTCCTTTCTTGCATTAAAAATTTGTGTGACAAAACAAATTCATCTGTTAGTTGATTGTAAGTTGACTAATAGAAAAGTCTAACAAAGTTGAAAGTATATCAAAAAATGCAAAGGTTTGCCACTTATTAAAAAAAATAAAATTCTTTCATTTCTTCCTTTCCTTGTCAACTCCTCCAAACCATCTCATCCACTCCACTAATCTACACCAATCACCAACTCCTTTATACCCCCACCACCGCTAGACAATGCACTGGTTTGGAAAGTTGGGTTGGGATGGATTGCGGTTAAAATAATCATAAAAAAATAAAATATATTTTTTAGTTTCAGGCTAAAAAATAATATATGTAAACAATAATAATTTCAAAAAATTTATCTCAAACGAGACTTTTTAACTCCAAAAATAGTCAAAAAATCAAAAAACCAACTCACATCCCAAACTAAATTAATATATACTACTTTCAGAGTTGCTAACCATAGTCTTTGACTCAATGTCTCTTCAACTTCTACCATGTCATTCCATCATCCACAACCCCGAAATCATATATAAAAATTCACAGCTAACCAAAACTCCATATCAGAATCGGAATCGACTACCATGGCTACCCAATCACTATAACACACTTCAATTGACCATCTAAAACAACTCTCAAATCCATTCAATCAACACACAAATCTATCCAATCAACACCCAAATCGCCATCTAAACACTTAAATCCATCAAAACAAACACTTGAACCATCTAATCAACATTCAAATCCACACAAATGAACACTAGACTCCATTGAATCAATGCTCAAATTCACTAAATCAATACCAAATTTTCGACAAGTGATAAGGCCAGAAAGAAATTGTAATGACACTGAAAAAAAAATGAAGGGGGTGATGGAGATATACATAGAGGATCGTAACATAAATGAAAAAGAGAAATGTGGATTAAGTTGTTGCAATCATGGAGTTTACTTACCTGTATTGCTGGATGCAGTGGCCATTTAGGAACCCAAAGAAAAATCTACGTTTTCAGTAGCTTCCAAAACACAGTCCTAGTAGTTAAAAATGCCAAAAACCATTTGGGAAGTGCAAAAACGCAAGGTGTGAACTTACATGCACTGTCCTCTATGTTGGGTGGATCAAAAAGTAAATTTTCTAAGTTAAATAGGGGTATTTTGGTCATTTTATGGTGAAGTGACATCATAAATGATAATGTTGTTGATCTAAAGGAGGGCGAGTTAGGTTGACCCACGCTTCCTACGTTATTCACCAGTCACCGAGCTCGCTGGTGTGCCTGCAAAAATATCCAATGGGAAATGGGAGTCCCCCAGCGGGCCCTCCGACAATCAAGTTAGAAGAGAGGAGATTGATGATGTGTAGAGAGAGAACAAGAATAGAGAACTTAACCTTTGATGTGTCTTGGAAATCTTCTTATATCCTTTGTCCATAATTTCCTTGTCCACTCCGACCTGTCGTGTCTATGCTCTAACTTGCATTGTTCACGGTGAGGCTGTCCGTTCCAACGTGAAGGGGTTATCGTATTTAATGTTGTAGGAGCCTCATTAATGGCTGATGTGTGGTGCAATAATTTTGCAAGATCTCTGTCTGCTTACGTGACTGGTTCTCCTCTTGACAAGTGTTTAGATGCCATTGGTTCCTAGTGCAACGTTGGGTTTTCAATGGTGTTAGGCTTTAGTGTTTGAACCGTGAATTGGGCTCTAAGTGGTGGGTCAAAAGCTTCTGTGGGCCCACCGATGTCAGTAGTCCCCCATTCTTAAGTGCAGTTTTACTCCAATGAAGGGAAGAAGAAAGAAGATGGGGAGTGTGTGAGGCCGAGCATGAGGACCGACCGAGAGGAGAGTCGACCGCGAAATGGGGTCAAGAGCGGAGACCGATCGAGAGGTGGGTGGACCGCCAAAGGGGGTCAAGCGCGAAGACCGACCGAGAGATGGGCCTACCGCGAAATAGGGTCGAGCACGGAGACCGACTGAAAGATGGGCCGACTGCGAAAAGGGGTCGAGCGGGAAGACCGACTAAGAAGAGAGCCGACTGCGAAAGGGGGTCGAGCGAGAAGACTGACCGAGAGACAAACCGACCGCAAATGGGGGGTCAAGCTTGGTGACCTACCGAGATGGACCCACCGTGAAAGAGGTCGAGCAAGAGATGGTGGCAGTGCACGGGGCTCGAGAAGTGATGAGGCGCGTGATGATATAAAGTGGAATAGACAAGGAAAGGGAAAGGGAAAGAATCGTGGTTGTACACGTGGTAAGATCTAAACCAATGGTGAGGAAGGTGATGCATTAGTAGGAAGCGAAAGGTTAGGACTAGGATTAGACATGGAAAAGGCGGGGGTTGTAAAATTTTTGAAATTTTCAAACTGGTGAATTTTAACCTTGATCCTTGGCAAATAGGCAAATCGTGGGCTTTTGAAGTTATCCGTTTTACATATCTTATTGTGAGAAACCAACACATCCCGGACCTGACCTCATTCATTTCTTTTGATACTCCTCTCAAACAGTTTGCGAACTTCCTTACGTTTGCATCCGAAGCAATATACAAAAACGTAAAAGAGATGGCTCGAGATGAAGCGACAGCCATGAGGTTGGAGGCGTTGGGTAAAAACAACGCGGTAGATTTGGCAGAGCAATATAGGACGGAAAAACAGGAGGAGAGAGGGGTGGAGCAAGCAGTGCGACCTCGTTCGTCCACAATGATCGTGTCCGCGAGGCCGATTAGCCAAGTGGGACCTGACACTGGCACACTAAGGCTGACAAATTGACGTTTACAGCAGAGGAGTTAAAGGAGGTGTGTAAAAAGTACCAGATTCCTACGGAAATAGAGTTGAAGTTGCCGACTACCAAGAAGAGAGCATCGGATGCGCATCCGATGGAGTTCACGCTGTACGAAGAGGTGTTGTAGGGGGGTCTGAGGTTGTCCCCCCCACAAATTGTGGTGGACGTACTGAACCGGTTAGACGTGGCGCCAGGTCAGCTTATGCCTAACACGTGGAAAATACTAGTGGCC
Organism: Camellia sinensis; assembly: GCF_055761805.1. NCBI lineage: Eukaryota > Viridiplantae > Streptophyta > Magnoliopsida > Ericales > Theaceae > Camellia > Camellia sinensis. The sequence goes on from NC_138965.1 coordinate 11,653,338, forward strand.
TGCGCGATCACATGGCCACAGGCGATCGGTGGGGCGGCGATGACGGTGGACGAGTTCTTTTCGTGTTACAAGGCCTCTGGTCAACAAGAAACATAAGTGACTCTGCAGGCGGTGGCAGGTAGAGGGTTAGTGGCGGGTTTGCCATCGTCGATGAAGAGTGGAGACCAAGGTGGTTTTATATTTCTACAAATGACGGGAGGGGGGTGCGCACGATGTGGAAGGTTCCCATCAAGTCGGTGGAGCCAAGGCTAGGGGCAGAGGCAGAGGATAGGGTTAAACAAGTGAAAGAGTGGAGGGAGAAGGAAGTGGTGAAGTGGGATGACCTTGTCCAACCGTTAAGCTTGTTTGCCTTAAGCTTGGGGCCACCGCCAACTGAAAGGGATCCTGCTCCGGAAGAGTTGGAGGCAAAAATGAGGATGCAAGAGGCGGAGGATAAAAGGACATTCGCCAAGGCGAACAAGTATAAAGAGGCGCAGTTAGGCCGAGCGCTGAAGCTAGTCATGAAAGAAAGAGTCCAACTGCGCCCCAAGCCTCTGGGCGATAAGGATCTAACTGATTTTGCACCACTGCCGCCCCTAGTGGATCTACTGAAGGAGAACAGCAAAAAGGAGGTGGAGGCGGTGTTGATGATGAAGAAGAAAAGGAGGGCGGCAATGAAGGAGGGTAAAGAGGGGCCAGTTTTGAAGAAAGTAAAGGAGGGGGTGGTAGGGGCAACCCTAGAAGTAGAGGTGGGGGAGACAATGATGGAAGAGGCCATGGGCCCAAGTGCCCAAGGGGTGAGTAGCGCCGTTGAGCCAAAGCCGTTGTCAGAAGGCGTGATGTTGGGAGAGCAAGCGCCCAAGACGGGGCTCGTGCCAGAAGTGTCCCCAAGTCCTGGGGAAGGGAAAAGGGGAATGAGCAAATCGGAGATGAGCACCATGTTGAAGACTGCCAAGTAGCATGTGCACATAGTGGTCGGTCGATCGGCAGAAGAAAGGGGGGAAGCCAAAGTCATCGCCGATCGTCTCCTGGGGGTAGTGGAGAATGTAGCAGTTGTGCAACGATGGCGCGATTTATAGAGACCGACCTCCTGAGAGGGTTCTGCTCAGCGCAGATGGAGGCTACGACCTTGGCGACGGCCCGCTGAATAAGGCGGCGCGCGCGAAGGTGGAGACAGAGCCGCTAAAGGCCCAGCTAGAAGGGGTGAAAACACAGCTGCAAAACCTAAGGGTCAAGACGGCGGACTGGAGAAAGGCTGCGTGAAGTGCCTGTGCAAAAGGCCTGGAATATGCTCAAAGGAAGAAGAAGAGGAAAGTACTCGCGGTGGTGCAGAGCTACTTAGCAGAATGTGTTGCCTCCGAGCTCACCATGACCAAATCAGAGCTTGAAGTGGTGCGCCACAAGGCAGTGTCACTAGAGTTTGAGTTAGCGGGCGAGCAGAGGAAGGTAGGCGAAGTCCAAGAAGCCTGCACCACTGCCAAGGAAAGGTTAGAAGAGGCCCTCGCCAACAACGAAGATCTGAGTGACCAAACGCTTAAAGACAAGGAAGAAGCAGATGGGCGCATTGCAGAGTTGGAGAAGATGCTAGAAAAAGAGAGTGCCAAAATGGCCTCTGAGAGAGCGACGTACCTCGACCTATGTGTGGTGGCTGTGGAGCAATTTAAGGGGTCGGCTAAATTCCAGATGGCCATTGACGCGGCGGTCGCCAAGAGCTTGGCTAAGGAGGGAGAAGGAGTTGCTGGGTCGTCAAGAGTGGCCGCTGGAGGTAGGAGCGAAGAAGAAGTGATTCAAAACTTCCAGCGGTCAGACTTCTACAAGCATGAGATGAGCCAGTACTAGGACAGCGACTGGATGAGCTTCAAATATAAGACGCAAGAGTTGTTCCTAGGCGTGGACTTCAATTTGGTGAAAGTATGAGAAGACGACGTTGCCCAAACTCCCTTGGACGAGGGAGTAGAAGAGAAAGATCTCACGTCAAGCGAAGAGGATTAAGGGCAGGGTGTTTTGTTTTTGTTTTTGTTTTTGTTTTTGTTTTTGTTTTTGTTTTTGTAATGAAGTAAATGTAGTTTCTGTAATGAAGTGTATAATTTGTGCAAATTGTTAATAAACCAATTCTATTATTATTGTTGTTGTTGTTGTTTTTGAATGGTAAAATTTATCAAGAAAGTATACGAATGGTATAATCTCAGTCGGGCTGAGGCTTTGGTAACTCAGTCTGGCTGAGCTCTTCATGCTCAGTCTGACTGAGGCTTGGAGGGCTCAGTCAGGCTAAGGCTTTGGTAACTCAATCTAGCTGAGCTCTTTATGCTCAGTCTGGCTGAGGCTCGGAGGGCTCAGTCGAGCTGAGGCTTTGGTTAACTCAGTCTGGCTGAGCTCTTTATACTTAGTCTGGCTAAGGCTTGGAGGGCTCAGTCGGGCTGAGGCTTTGTCCAAATCTTATCATGGAGACGCAAAACAGATAAATGGAGATGTGAAATTGTTATCATTAAGGCACAATCTATCGATCATAAATTTACACCGTGTATGGGAAGGACAAAAATGAACAAGTGCGTAGATTGGCAAAAGAGAACATACAACAATTAAATGATATAAAAATAGAAGACGTCATTTTACTGAAAATAACGCTTCAAATGCTGGGCATTCCATGAATAGGGGAGGTCTCTACCTTCTATATCTTGGAGACAGTAAGTACCCGGGCGGGGTCTGCTCTTGACAACATAAGGTCCCTCCCATTTGGTTGCTAGCTTGCCATCGGTCGAATTTTTAGTGGCAAAGATTGCTTCGTGTAAGACTAGGTCTCCTACTAGGAACTCTCTCGGTCGGACTTTGCAGTTATAATGTGTTCTCATTTTCTGCTGATATAATGCTCGTTTGACAGCAGTTGCCTCTCGAAGCTCTTCAATTAGGTCCAGGTCCGCCCGACGCAACTCTTCGTTTAATTCCGGATTTGAGTGTAAAACTCGACGGGTCGGCAGGCCGATTTCCACTGGGATGACTGCCTCGGCACCGCATGTTAGGCGAAAGGGGGTC